>NC_064642.1:505595684-506259434 GCF_023864345.2 Schistocerca serialis cubense | reverse complement strand
GCAACCTGGTGGGGTTAAGGTGGAGGCTGGGGCAGGGAGAGGGAGGAATACCAGGGTAGGGATGGGAGACAGTAAAGTGTGCTAGCAGGAGCATGCAGGGTTGAGGTGGAGAGAAGCTAGGGCACCAAGAGCTAGGTGCGTCTGGGAGGTTAGACAGAGGTCAGGAGAGGGGGACGGGTGGGGATAGCAAAAAAGGAGAGAAATAAAAAGACTGAGTGCAAGCCTTAGCCCCTCAAAAGTGTCAGTCCTTTCCAAAAGCCTCATCTTTTGCCCTATTTCCAAATCCAATCATGCAGGACTTGTTAAAGACCTTCTCTCCTCCTCCTGGTCCCTACAGTGGAAACACTTTTTCCCCACCAACCCTACCAGACTCAACCAAAGCCCAATACTGAACCCTGACCGACTCAGTTCACTCCTCCACTCAACCATGATCCACACCCACTGCCCTAAGTCACCCCTTGTTAACTTTCCAGAATTTTTTAACATCTAACCTTGCCTCAAACCATCATTCCCCAAATCCCTCAACATACAAACTAATCATGTTGTTGTTGTTGTGGTCTTCAGTCCTGAGACTGGTTTGATGCAGCTCTCCATGCTACTCTATCCTGTGCAAGCTTTTTCATCTCCCAGTACCTACTGCAACCTACATCCTTCTGAATCTGCTTAGTGTATTCATCTCTTGGTCTCCCTCTACGATTTTTACCCTCCACGCTGCCCTCCAATACTAAATTGGTGATCCCTTGATGCCTCAGAACATGTCCTACCAACCGATCCCTTCTTCTGGTCAGGTTGTGCCACAAACTTCTCTTCTCCCCAATCCTATTCAATACTTCCTCATTAGTTATGTGATCTACCCATCTAATCTTCAGCATTCTTCTGTAGCACCACATTTCGAAAGCTTCTATTCTCTTCTTGTCCAAACTATTTATCGTCCATGTTTCACTTCCATACATGGCTACACTCCATACGAATACTTTCAGAAATGACTTCCTGACACTTAAATCAATACTGGATGTTAACAAATTTCTCTTCTTCAGAAACGCTTTCCTTGCCATTGCCAGTCTACATTTTATATCCTCTCTGCTTCTACCATCATTAGTTATTTTGCTCCCCAAATAGCAAAACTCCTTTACTACTTTAAGTGCCTCATTTCCTAATCTAATTCCCTCAGCATCACCCGACTTAATTAGACTACATTCCATTATCCTTGTTTTGTTTTTGTTGATGTTCATCTTATATCCTCCTTTCAAGACACTGTCCATTCCATTCAACTGCTCTTCCAAGTCCTTTGCTGTCTCTGACAGAATTACAATGTCATCGGCGAACCGCAAAGTTTTTATTTCTTCTCCCTGAATTTTAATACCTACTCCGAATTTTTCTTTTGTTTCCTTTACTGCTTGCTCAATATACAGATTGAACAACATCGGGGAGAGGCTACAACCCTGTCTTACTCCCTTCCCAACCACTGCTTCCCTTTCATGTCCCTCGACTCTTATAACTGCCATCTGGTTTCTGTACAAATTGTAAATAGCCTTTCGCTCCCTGTATTTTACCCCTGCCACCTTTAGAATTTGAAAGAGAGTATTCCAGTCAACATTGTCAAAAGCTTTCTCTAAGTCTACAAATGCTAGAAACGTAGGTTTGCCTTTCCTTAATCTTTCTTCTAAGATAAGTCGTAAGGTCAGTATTGCCTCACGTGTTCCAGTGTTTCTACGGAATCCAAACTGATCTTCCCCGAGGTTGGCTTCTACTAGTTTTTCCATTCGTCTGTAAAGAATTCGTGTTAGTATTTTGCAGCTGTGACTTATTAAGCTGATAGTTCGGTAATTTTCACATCTGTCAACACCTGCTTTCTTTGGGATTGGAATTATTATATTCTTCTTGAAGTCTGAGGGTATTTCGCCTGTTTCATACATCTTGCTCACCAGATGGAAGAGTTTTGTCAGGACTGGCTCTCCCACGGCCGTCAGTAGTTCCAATGGAATATTGTCTACTCCGGGGGCCTTGTTTCGACTCAGGTCTTTCAGTGCTCTGTCAAACTCTTCACGCAGTATCATATCTCCCATTTCATCTTCATCTACATCCTCTTCCATTTCCATAATATTGTCCTCAAGTACATCGCCCTTGTATAAACCCTCTATATACTCCTTCCACCTTTCTGCTTTCCCTTCTTTGCTTAGAACTGGGTTTCCATCTGAGCTCTTGATATTCATACAAGTCGTTCTCTTATCTCCAAAGGTCTCTTTAATTTTCCTGTAGGCGGTATCTATCTTACCCCTAGTGAGATAGGCCTCTACATCCTTACATTTGTCCTCTAGCCATCCATGCTTAGCCATTTTGCACTTCCTGTCGATCTCATTTTTGAGACGTTTGTATTCCTTTTTGCCTGTTTCAGTTACTGCATTTTTATATTTTCTCCTTTCATCAATTAAATTCAATATTTCTTCTGTTACCCAAGGATTTCTACTAGCCCTCGTCTTTTTACCTACTTGATCCTCTGCTGCCTTCACTACTTCATCCCTCAAAGCTACCCATTCTTCTTCTACTGTATTTATTTCCCCCATTCCTGTCAATTGCTCCCTTATGCTCTCCCTGAATCTCTGTACAATCTCTGGTTCTTTCAGTTTATCCAGGTCCCATCTCCTTAAATTCCCACCTTTTTGCAGTTTCTTCAGTTTTAATCTACAGGTCATAACCAATAGATTGTGGTCAGAGTCCACATCTGCCCCTGGAAATGTCTTACAATTTAAAACCTGGTTCCTAAATCTCTGTCTTACCATTATATAATCTATCTGATACCTTTTAGTATCTCCAGGGTTCTTCCATGTATACAACCTTCTTTCATGATTCTTAAACCAAGTGTTAGTTATGATTATGTTGTGCTCTGTGCAAAATTCTACCAGGCGGCTTCCTCTTTCATTTCTGTCCCCCAATCCATATTCACCTACTATGTTTCCTTCTCTCCCTTTTCCTACACTCGAATTCCAGTCACCCATGACTATTAAATTTTCATCTCCCTTCACAATCTGAATAATTTCTTTTATTTCATCATACATTTCTTCAATTTCTTCGTCATCTGCAGAGCTAGTTGGCATATAAACTTGTACTACTGTAGTAGGTGTGGGCTTCGTATCTATCTTGGCCACAATAATGTGTTCACTATGCTGTTTGTAGTAGCTTACCCGCATTCCTATTTTCCTATTCATTATTAAACCTACTCCTGCATTACCCCTATTTGATTTTGTGGTGATAACCCTGTAGTCACCTGACCAGAAGTCTTGTTCCTCCTGCCACCGAACTTCACTAATTCCCACTATATCTAACTTCAACCTATCCATTTCCCTTTTTAAATTTTCTAACCTACCTGCCCGATTAAGGGATCTGACATTCCACACTCCGATCCGTAGAACGCCAGTTTTCTTTCTCCTGATAACGACATCCTCTTGAGTAGTCCCCGCTCGGAGATCCGAATGGGGGACTATTTTACCTCCGGAATATTTTACCCAAGAGGACGCCATCATCATGTATCATACAGTAAAGCTGCATGCCCTCGGGAAAAATTACGGCTGTAGTTTCCCCTTGCTTTCAGCCGTTCGCAGTACCAGCACAGCAAGGCCGTTTTGGTTATTGTTACAAGGCCAGATCAGTCAATCATCCAGACTGTTGCCCTTGCAACTACTGAAAAGGCTGCTGCCCCTCTTCAGGAACCACACGTTTGTCTGGCCTCTCAACAGATACCCCTCCGTTGTGGTTGCACCTACGGTACGGCTATCTGTATCGCTGAGGCGCGCAAGCCTCCCCACCAACGGCAAGGTCCATGGTTCATGGGGGGGGAGGAAACTAATCATACATCTGTAGAAAGAATGGAATCCATAACCTAAGAACTGATCCTGGCACCTGCTGACAAAGGCTCCACCACTGTTGTTTCGAACCTCCTCCCATCACCACCACTACCTACTCCGGTCAGATAACAAGCATCACCTACACCACCCATGAAGGGCTATCTGTGAAACCCGTCAAGTGATCTACAAGCTAAGTTGCAACCACTGTGCTCCATTATACATGGGCATGACAACCAACAAACTGTCCATCCTCCCAGTTTCATCTAGCTACCTTACCTTCCTCCACCTTATCCCTGTACACTCTCACAAGCAGCACTTTACTGCTTTACCATCCCACACCCCTACCCTGCAATCCCTTTCCCTCCCCACCCCAGTCACCACCACCCGCAGCCAGAGACTGTGGCCGTGTGTGTGTGTGTGTGTGTGTGTGTGTGTGTGTGTGTGTGTGTGTGTGTGTGTGTGTGTGTGTGTGTGTTTTTTGCCTATTTCTGACAATAGCCTTGTTGGCTGAGGGCGCACTTTTTGACAGTCATTTTGTTGTAGTCGTGATTCTGTATCTCTGCTGTGTGCTGAGTAGCAACAATCCTTTTCAGAATTTTTTTTGTGTGCGTTTGGTATGGTGAAGGTTAACTTTGTTATGAACTTCTTGCTCTTTTAGACATATGCCAGTACTGATTAGAAGTAAGGAAAAAATATTGAACATTCTGGCAGATGTAAAGACTGAGTTAAATGCTATGCTAGATACCACCAATGCTATTATAAACACCCAAGATGTTATGTTCACTGAACTAAATGATAAACTAGACATAACAACTGCTGACTTAAAGGCTGAATTACAAGTAACTATAAGAAAACAGATAAGCAAGTCCAAAAATTAGAGGAGAATTGAATGATGACACAATCTTCCAGGCTATGACTAAACCATGTCTCCACAATATCCTTCGCAAGGTATGCCAGAAAACTTTTATTAACTTTGGAAGGTAGGAAATGAGATACTGGAAAAAGAAAAGCTATGAGGCTGGGTCGTGAGTTGTGGTTGGATAACTCAGTTGGTAGAGCACTTGCCTGAAAAAAGGAAGTGTCCAAGAATGAAATACCAACCCGGCAAACACTTTTAATCTGATAGGAAATTTCAAATAATCACATGCTCCACTGCAGATTGAAAATTCATTCAAATTACTGTCAACAATTTAGAGACATTTACATAGAATTTGGTTGTTCAGTAGCTTTGATGTCATTTATCTGACATGCCTTATATTAGTGAGAGATGGGGTATCAATGATTAATGATTTACTATTAAGTGAGAAAATTGCTAACGAAAGGAAAAGAATAAGATTTAGCTGTACTGTGGGTTGAGAGCAATGATGAATTCGTCGAGTGTAAAAAAAAAAAAAAAAAAGAAAGAAAGAGAGAGAGAGAGAGAGAGAGAGAGAGAGAGAGAGAGAGAGAGAGAGAGAGAGACATTTGAAGTAGGGGCCTTATGCCTAAAAGCAAAATGGGCTGTGCAGGTTGACAGGTGCATTTTGGAATGGTTAATGTGACAAAGTTTTCAAGGCCACTGGCACAAACTGGTTTTAGTTATGTCCCAAAGTCCTCAGGCAATTCACATCCTTTGTAAAATTTGTAGAACGATGTCTGTAACAACCCTAGTCAATTGTTGTCTTCCTTAATGTTTCATTTTTTGTACAACAACTATCTGCATACTATTCTATCTATTTTAAATTATAAATCCTTATACTATCCATAACTATATGACCACACATAATGATAAGGTACCACGATGCACAAATTGGATGACATATTATGTAAGTGTGGTAAGATATGGACAGTGTCACACGTTCTAGAGGAGTAATTTCACGACATTTACACTTGTCATTAGAAACTGATCCAATTCTGCACCAATAAAAATATAGCAACCACAGAAATACTTGTCAGTGTTAGAAGGGAATGTAATTAATAATACCAAAATGCACTACAATATATATTTTACATTTTTTTATCAACAACTGCCAGACAGTTTGTCTTTAACCATAAGACAACAACTAGCAAGCACTTGCTAATATTAGTACTGGATTCACTTACAACAAACCCTAGCAGATTTTTCTCCATTTTTCAAGCACAGCTAACCAGTGGATCCAGACACAAAATGTTCGTAATGGTTTGTCTAACATTTAGACCGGTTGAAGGAAATGTATATTTGCTCTCTTTCCCACTTATTTTACTAATGAAATAACCCATATAAATTACATTATCACACTGACATATTATTACACAGATTTTATACCAACTATGTCCTTGTGTTGCACTAAAAAAGGGATGAGACTTGTAGCATTTAAGTAATTTGACATATGACAAATATTCAGTAGTGTTTGTGTCATGGCGTCTATTCTTTGACAACCATTTCTACTAATGGTGGAGTATGTCTTTGTTTTGTGTCTTCCTAAATAAGGTTTTTTCTGTATGCATTGAAATTTTCAAAGGTTACAAATTATGCAGCCAGCAATCTAATTTTGCTGATCAGTGTGTACAACTGGTATTTTTTTCCAATACTAATATTGAAGGCTGTCAAAAGAAAAAAAAAACCTCAATCTCATATTTCCCACAGTTTACAATAATTAAAAAAAGGAAATTCAAAGTATTAATCACAACAGTGACAGAAAAATTAACAAAATTAATTATGGTAGTAGGAGTACTGGTACAGGTAATTAAAATGGACTGATCACAAAATGGAAATCTTACTGTTTCAGAAAAGTTTAACCCACCTGCGTAACAAGTCCTGCAGCCACAGTAACGCCACCAACACGAAGCATAAACCGGCCCAGCTCCTTGATGTCTTTATAAAGTTCCATACATATGGGTCTTGACGTTTCCAATTGTACTAAGGCGTTGGAATTGCGAACTAAACATCTTGGATGTCGTTTAATTACTTCACCTGTACTTTTGTGCAACTGAGCAACAAGCTTTGTAATAACAGCTGGCTCTAGCAATGACTGATGATGCAGAATTACCTAGAATAATTTTAAAAAAAACATACTTTTAACTCAACACAATATGCTGCAATGACTGTGAAACATTTATTACTTTAAGATCAGTATTAAGTGATACAATGCTTGTAAAGGGCTGAAAGTGTAACATAATTCTTATATGGAACAGATGTAAAATACTGACTTGGTAAAACTATGTAGTTTACCAACATATGAAGCTGTACACTAGTACATGTTGATTTGGTACTATAGCGCAAAATACATACTCTAAACACTACTCCATAATAAGTGTTAAAGTCATTGATTCCATCAAAGTTGTTTAAAGGTAGAGCAATAAAGTACTGTTCAAAGCAAATACAAAGCAGTCCATTCCTGACTATCAGGTCATTTGGCAAGTGCAACAGGTACATGGACTCAATGGGACAACTCAAGCACATCAGTCACACTGTATCAGAATAAAGAAATGGTCTTCACTCTTGTTATTAATATGTAACTACAGGGTGTCCAGAAAAGGACTCCCTGATTTCAAAATTAAATATCTCGAAAACAAAGATCGATAGAGGAATGCAGTAAACGGTATGTTTATTGTGAAAGCTGTAAGAAGTTTATACAGCAGTTTGAAATAATAGTTACAAAAGCTGCTAACAGATGGTGCTGTAATCACCATACGTAATGCCTAGTATAAATAGTGATCCGAAGCCCAGAGCGATCAGTTCCACTATTGAAACGTGAAAGGAGGTTAGCGTACCAAAGGAAGAGATTAAAACCATGTACTCCATTGAACAACGCGTTTTTCTGGTGCTAGAGTACCACAGGTTAGAAGAGAGTCCTACGGCAACAAGACGAAGTTTTCAAGCACGATTTAATGTTCCAAAAGGACCCGATGCGAAAACCATTCGTACACTCTTCGCAAAATTTCAACGAACAGGCAGCTTAACTGATGACGTAGTGGGGCATGTTGGCCACAAGCAAACCGCAGTTACGCCTGAAAATATCACCACAGTTTCTGGTCCGTCCGTAGAATTGCATCCGAGACTGGCTAGAAGCGTTCCAGCATGCAGAAAATACTGAGAAAGAGCCTACACATGTTTCCATTCAAAATTCAAACACACCAGGCCATACCCGTACGAAATGTGCAACAAAGGGTTGCCTTTGCTAATCAGATGCTCACAATGATTGATAGTGAAGGATTTGATGTTGGCTGCATCTGGTTTACAGATGAAGCACACTTCCACCTGAGTGGATATGTGAATAAGCAGAACTGGCGATTTTGGGGTTCCGAAAAGCCATATTGGTGTGAAGCGAAACCCCTGTATTCTCCTAAAGTTACTGTGTGGGCTGCAGAAGCAGCAGAGGCATTATTGGCCCTTTTTCCATTCAAGAAATGGTCACTGGTGCATGTTACATTGCAATTTTGGAACAATTTGTCACTACACAGCAAGCGTTAGAGGATCGATCAGGTACTGAATGGTTTACGCAAGATGGAGCCTGACCACATCGGACCGAACAAGTGTTTTGCTTTCTGGAGGAATACTTCGGGAATCGAGTCATTGCTTTGGAATATCCCAAATTTACTGGTGCAGGATTGGATTGGCCTCCATATTCGCCGGATTTGACTCCCTGTGACTTTTTTTTGTGGGGCACAGTGAAAGACATGGTCTACCCGAAGCATCCCGCCATGCTGGACGAGTTTGAATCAGCAATCTCTGTGGCACGTGAATCCATTTCGGTTGAGACACTACAAAATCTGATGGCGAATTTCATTCTTCTTTTGCGCCACCTCTGTAGTGCCAATGGTGAACATTTTGAAAACATTGTGATGTGATTGTTTGCAAAGATTGTTTTCATACGATTATTTTACTTATGTATGCTGATATGAGCTGTACAGCGTACAGCGCCATCTGTTAGCAACTTTTGTAACCATTATTTCAAACTGCTGTATAAACTTCTTACAGCTTTCACAATAAACATACCGTTTACTGCATTCCTCTATCGATCTTTGTTTTCGAGATATTTAATTTTGAAATCAGGGAGCCGTTTTCTGGACACCCTGTACATACTTCATGTGTTCATCATTATTTTATATCAGAATGAAAGTGAACACATCACATGAACAATAACTGAAGACTATTATTGTATTCCAATACAAGTTTGTTTGCTGAACAGAAGTGGGCAAATTAAGTAAACAGACAAAGAACTATTATTTTAATTTAAGCTGAGACAAAAGATTTCTCAAAATCTAAGAATTCCAGACAAAGTAGTGATTCATACGCAATGCTCCAATCTACAATTTCATTCGCAACTTGCTAATAACTCATTATGGAAAATCCACTTCTAAATTAAGTTTGTTTCTTTACCTGGTAAAAATCAGCCCCCCCCCCCCCCCCCCCCCCTCCATGAGCTTGTTGGTAGTTTTAGTGAATATCTTGCACATTGTGAAGAAGAGGCTCATAGGACTATAGATTTCTGTCTTGTCTGTTAGCTTTCTTGTAAAGTACAACGACAACAGTAGTAGTTCAATCCTGGAGAATTGTCTCTGTCAGCAGACATTTTATAAATAATCTGCAAGTTCCTTCTGTATTACTTTATCTCCAACTTTAACCATTTGTAATGAAATGCCAATCTTTCCTGGTAGATTTCCTTTCTCATACCTTGAATGGCTTCAAACACCTCATCTGCTAATAATTCTGGAACGCTTCCTTTTCATTATTAACATGTCATGGACAGTGCCAGAGCAGGACTCTGGCAATAGTAGTTAGCCAAGTCTGGCTAGTGCTGTTCTTAAAATTGCATAGCTGAAATTCTGTTTTGTGCCCCCCCGCCCCTCCTCCTCACCCCATGTGTCACGTATTGCTTTTTGCAATTACTTGTGTACTTGCTACCCCACTGTACATGCACGGCCACAGCTTTGTATTCAATGACTCTGGTTCAGAAGGACAAGAATTCTCTAATAAGTAATTAATGTACTGTAGTGTTTGCAAGACTGTGTCATCTGGAATGTTTGAAAGAAATTCTAGTAGTAAAATAGATCATAATGTAATGGTTGTTGCTGCTGCTGCTGTTGTTTTCAGCCTGAAAACTAATTTCGTGCAGCTCTACATGACAGCCCATCCTCTATATGTCTTAAATCTCTGAACCATACAAAGAGCAATCAAAGTTTTGATTATCACTTCAAAAAACTCAAGCTGCAGCCCTGAAATTTGGTGATGGTTTAGTCTCCCTCTAAGCATTCACCCTCCAGTGTGACACATTTTCCCCAATGGAAGATGCTTGGTTAAGGCCTGGGTTGTAGAAACCTGCATTATGGCTGTTCAGGAAACATTCTACCTTGAAAATCACCTCACAGTCATTCTGGAAATTCCTGCCATGAAATGGTTTCTTCATCTGAGGAAAGAGGACGTAGTCACTGGATGCAATGTGAGGAAAATAGGGGAGGGGTAGGGGCTGTGGATAGGCAAAATTTAAAATCAGATGCGCCAAGGAAGCAGTATGCATGACAATGTCCTTTGCAGAATGAGCTGGGACATTGTTCTGCAGCAAAACCATAACCTTAGATAGCTTCTGACAGTGCATCATGCTGATAGCCTCCAACAATGTGATCAGGAAATTTTGTTAGTATTAGCATTTTATGAGCACAATGTGTTAGCACCACATACATCACAGTAGCCCCAAAAACCACTCAACATCACCTTGCCCGCTGATGGTTCGGCTTTCACCTTTTCCTGGAGTGTTGAATCCAGATGATTCCACTGCTTGCTTTGCTCATTTGTCTCAGGGTCATAGTGATATACCTAGCAGTCCTCTACAGTCATTAGAAGCAAAATAAGTTATCTGGGTTGTCTTCAAACTGATACAATATTTCCACTGCTGCCTCTGTTCAGTGAATTTTTTTCAACGGGTGTGAGTACGGTGATTGGTGATCTTTGATACACTCAAAATGTTGAAAACTGATTCATGACTGATTTTCACTTTTTCCACTATCACATAGATTGTGATATGCCAGTCTTCGAGCACTTTGGCCTCCACTTCTCCTGCAGTTCTTGGTTCTTCACAGAGAAATTGTCCACACTTTGTTATTTTCTCACACTGGAAGCATCTGTGCCACCCAGATGGGCTATTCTCTTGAGATGCTTTGTAACTCGAATTTAGCTTATCACTGGGCTTCTATCACATACCTGCCTCAGAAGCAGGACAGTTCAAAATGAATATACTAATTACAAATAGCTATAATCATTTAATGCATAGAGATACAGCAATAAGCATTACAAAGAATGTAAAAGAAAGTGCAAAATTTTGATTGTAGCACAAGCACAGTGAACCAGAAGCTATGGCATACATGGCCATCCACAAGTAAAACAGCTCTGTGTCATAAATGAGAATTGCTGATCTCTTGCAGAAGGATTCTTCCTGTTAAATTATATCAACTGTCATTCTGTCACCAAAATACAAAGATTTTGTCAGTGATACAATCAAACCCCTCCAGATGCGAATGACTTTTGTAGATAGCATTGGCAGTTTGAAGAAACAGGATGTTTGTGTAGATCAGAAAGTACTGGCCAGCTATGTGTATGAGCATAAAATGTTCATAGAATTTGCATTTCATTTGAACATAGCCCAAGGAAATCAACATACAAAGTCACCATAGATCTACATAAGCCACAAATAATGGTTTGGCATACTTTCAAAATAAGTGAACACATAATTCAAATTTTACAGGAAATGAAATGGGGAGACTACATCAAACATTCAAATTACGCTACAACAATGATGGAAGAAATGGCATAGAAACTTTTGCTACATGTCTAATTTTTAGCAGTGAGGCAACCATCCACATAAATGGTACAGTTAGCCAGTGCAACATTTGAATATAGGTACAAAACAGCCTTTGTCCGTAACTGAACATCAGCAGGGCTCATCAAAAGTTGAGCTGTTGCCACAGCTTCATTTGGATTCCAGGATCACATCTTTTAGCAAGACGGAACACTAAAACACTGGGATATGGAAGTTTCTATATAATTAAATCAACATCTTTCAAACTGTTGAATCAGTTGTAATGGACATTGTCAAATGATGTTCTGTTCTTGGCCAACTAGATTTCTGGAGCTGATGCCCAATGATTTCTTTGTGCTGGGGTTTCAGGAAAGACCTTGTGTATGTACCTCCTTTGCTAAATGCAATTTCAGAGCTCAAAATGTGCATTTTTAATGCACTTGTGTTGTTGGCTCCATGTGTGCTTCAGAATGTGTGGCATGAAATGGAATATCACTTGGACATTGTCCATGTGACCAATGGGAGTCATATTTAACACCTAAGATATCTCTTTTTTTTCACTTTATTTCACACCAGTAAACACCATACCCCAAATTCCTTAAAGAATCAAGCTCCCACATGTAAAAAAGCTTCAAAAATCTAATTACAAATGAGTTAATATGTTAAATACCTCAGGTTAAGCATTTAAGAGAGAGAGAGAGAGGTTACAAAAGGTTTGAAATTATGTTTAAACTTTTTTGGACATGACTAAGTGCTCTCATTATCAAACAATGGATTAGTACAGCCCAAGTAATTTACACTCCGTATTAAGCAAAAGCTAGTTTTTCACACATCTCAAGATTTATGATGTCATATATCCTGAACTGTGTGTCATACAAAGTATATGTGTATGGATGCTGCCTGCAACAGTGTTCCATCTAGAGGCAATAGTAAAGAATCAATAAATTACAACTTCACACCTGATCCTGCAATTTTACTACATCAACAGTGAAAATGTAGAAAGCGATGAACTTTTTTTGCTTTCATCACTTTGTGGGGGATGTCAGTGAGAGAAAGTTTCATGAAAGTTTGAAATTATGTACACATTTTGTTGGCAGTCATTAAGTGCTCTCATTCGTAAGTACTGGACGAGTATAGTCGGGGTAATCGGCATGCTGTGTATTATGCTGCCTCAAGATATATACAAGATGTGCTCAAAAAGAAACAGGAATTTTTGTTTTTCTTAAAAGATCTTTACTTATTTATCAACATCAACTTTTGTCTCCTTCAAAGTAATCCACCTCTGTTGTAACATCCTTATGCCATCACTTTTTTCAGTCTCGGATGCACTTCTCAAACTCGCTTTTCATTGTGGTGTTCAGCTCCTTCAGCGATTCCATTTTTATCTCATCAATGGTGGCAAAATGATGTCCTTTCATGGTTCCCTTCAGCCTCAAAAATAGAAACAATCACAAGGGGACATGTCCGGTGAATAAGGTGGCTGAACCAACATAAAAGGTTTGATTTTAGCCAAAAAAAAAATCACATACAAGCCCTGAGGTGCGAGTGGGAGCATTTGATGACACAATTTCTACAAGTGACTTTACCACAATTCTGGCCATTTTATTTATTTATTTCATGTTCCGTAGATCCAGTTAGTGAGTCAATCACAAGGATATGGAACGTGTCAAATTGTACAGGTTTCAATTTAAACTTACAATAAATACAAGGGCAATTCAATGCCAAATTGTACATAGTTTAAGTAAGACATACTATAAATACAGTAATAGATACAATGTCAGCTAGATAACATAACAACCATTTAACAGAAAAAGGAGTTTCAAATAAAAGTTAAAGATAAGAGCACAAAGTTAAATCAGGTATTAGGCCTACAAGAGTAAATACAGGTACAGCCAATTTGTTGTTACAAAAAGTGTGCTAATGCTCAAATGCACAATAAAATCAATTGAACTACTTCCAGACACAATAAGTTTAGTGAGGGTATACATTTTCTTTCAGATATTCATCCACAGTATAAAAAGATTTCTCTGTCAGGTAATCTTTGAGAACTTGTTTAAATTTTGGCAGTTCTGTATGAACACATTTGATATGTAGTGGTAGGGCATTGAACAGCTTAATGCTGGAGTAGTAAACCCCTTTTTGTACCAGAGTGAGACATTTCATTTCGAAATGTAGATTGTTTTTGATTCTGGTGTTATAGCCATGGAATTTACTGTTGTCTTGGTAGATAGAATAATTTTTGCACACAAAGGTCAGCAAGGAAAAAATATACTGTGAGGCAGTTGTTAGGATACCTATCTTCCAAAACAAGTGCCTGCAAGAGTGTCTTTGATGGACCCCACACATTATTCTGATTGCTTTTTTTTGGATGGTGAAACTTTTTTTGCAAGTGGTTGGTTCCCCCAGAATATGATAGCATATGACATCAATGAGTGGAAGTAGCCAAAGTAGGCGAACTTAATGGTGTCAACTTCAGCCACTGAAGAAATTACCCGTAATGCAAATGTTGCCAAGCTAAGTTTTTTACATAGATGAAGAATGTGAACTGACCAATTACATTTGCTGTCTATGTAAGCACCCAGGAATTTTGTATCTTCAACTTTCTGTATTGGTTGATCTCTACATTTTATGTTAATTTCATCGAGATTACTTTGTGATGTATGGAAACTCATATAATGAGTTTTATCTGCATTGAGTGAGAGACCATTTGAGGAGAACCAATTTAAGATGTCATTAAAAACAGTATTTGTAGTTTGTTCAAGATCGTGATCTATCATATCATCAATTAGAATTGTGGTATCATCAGCAAACACGGTAAATTTGCTGTTTGTATCAGAACAAAGAGGAAGATCATTAATAAAGATGAGGAAAAGCAGTGGGCCCAAAATGGAGCTTCAGATTGCTTCATGAAAATGGTGCCTTATTGGCAGTACATTCATAAGTCAGGAACTCATGATGTACTACCCCATTGCACCCAGAGAAAACAGTGAGAAGAACCTTCACATGTGATCAAACTGGTGTTTTTTTTTTTTTTTTTTTTTTTTTCCCCCAGGCAGGTTCCAGTGGGATGAATGGGCCTTGGTTTCGATTATGTACATATATACCCATGTTTTGTCACCTGTTATAACCACACTTAGAAGTTCTGGATCATTGTTGACTTCATTCAGCAATTCCTGAGTGATGTCTACATGATTGTTTTTGGTCAAAATTCAAAAATTTGAGTTGAAAAATATTGCTTGGCATGAGCCAAAGGATATGCTGACATCATTAGCAATCTCCCTGATTGTGATTTTCCAGAAACAATTTCTTTACTGCTTCCATATTGTCATATTAACTGATGTGCCAGGGCACACAAGGTGGTCGTCATCTTCAACATTTTCTCGAACCTCTTTCAAACATTTACACCATTTGTAAACTCATGTGTTACTCATAGCAGATTTGCCCAAAAACCCCTGTCAAAATTTCGAATGTAGAGTTGCACTTTATTCCATTTTTCAAGCAAAATTTAAGGCAAATTCTTTGATCCATTGTTTTAGAAAGCAAAAATTCGGTGAATGCTCGAAAACACGTATGTCTTTTTCAACTGTCAACAATATACTAAATCTTTAAAACAGCTGAAAATGCAAACATACATCAGGAAAAAGTGTACCAACAAGATAGGTAAAAAACTGAAAATTGGATGTATGAAGCTCGCAATATTAAAAAGTTCCTGTTACTTTTTGATCACAACTCATATACTGTTTCTAACTCAAATGTAAGGGACAATCAACTGAAAATGAGACAGATGGAAAGTAAGTAAGAAAACCATTTATTATTTCAAAAATAACTGCAATAACTGTTAATTCATGCATTCCAAGTGAGACAAGGCAGTAAACGCCTTCATGGAAAAATATCTGAGACTGCCTACGGAACCATGTTGCCTATCCACAGGCTGCCAAGGTTGTTTCAAGTAAACTGCAGAAGTTTTGCTGGGAAGCCCTTACATATCCTCTATACAGTCCTGATCTTCCCCATGTGATTTCCATATATTTGGAGCTCTGAACAAAGACATTTGTGGCTACTGATTTGCTTCACTTGAAGAGGTTCAGGCCTGGGCACAATCAGTCTCCTACGGCAATTGCGAACATTTCCCCATAAAGGCATTTACCATCTAGTCTCACAGTAGGATAAATGAATAACAGTTATGGTGATTACTTTTGAAATAATAAACAGTTTTCTCATTTATTTTTCTCTGTCTCATTTTCATTCAACTGTCCAGATTCTGACCATGTTTAGTTTAGTATTCCCTCACAGGTGAAATTATGCTGAGATCCTCAACTGGAGCCCCCACTGGTGCACGTGTTGTGTAATCACAAGTTATGGGTTACTTCATAAACTGTTCAGTCGTTCCAAGTGCCCTTCGTGGGGAAGGTTCACTTATTTATATCAGAACAATCTTCCTTGCTCACTGAACTAGCAAAAAGACACTGATTGCATAAAAAAATAGCTTCATAACCCTTTCCATCCCAATGTCGAGTGGCGCTCCACATAGCAAATTTTGTTTTCTGCTCCAATGTCGAGCCTCATTCGTCACGATTTTTCATGGCTCTCACATGCCCAGGTCTCAATTCTGACAGTACTAGGCATCAATGGTGCTTAGTGCTGCCATCTAGGAGAACCTGTGTTAACTCATTGTCAAACTGTTGCAGCTGTGTTGAAGGGAATGTTGGAATTACTATATTCAAGGTCGTGCGCGTGCAGTGGCTCATTTCTCATGTTCAGTTCTTTCTAAGAAAGCGATTTTACAGCTTTTAGAGGAATCTTTACGAGACAGCGGTAGTGAGAGTGCTTTTGATGATGAGAGTGGTTCATTTCTAAAAATTCTACTGAAGATGACAATGAAAACTGTGAAAATGTGTTTCTTTCAGTTAATTTTTACAGACAACCTATTTCAACAAATAGCAGACCAAATGAACAGGTATGTACAGCAAAAATACATAGTGTCACCACTTCCACAACATTCTCTGTGGTGGGACTGGAGAAATGTTACCAAGGAAGAGATGAAATGCTTCCATGGTGTGCTGTTGAACATGGTATTACAAAACTGTAAGAACTTGCAGGTATTTTTTCAGGAGAATGTTTACAATCACCTAACTTCTTTTCAAACTGTTTTACTCTTAGACAATTTATGCAAGTTTTTTGAGCACTTCTTGTTTCTAATGCAGAGCGTGCCACAAATCTCAACACTCAATTTCAGTCATGTCTGAGTAAAGTGAATAATGTGTTGGATAACTTGTCTAGCAAGTTTCTCAAAATTTATTGCTCATATAGGTATTTAGCTTCTGATGAATCTATAGGATCATTCAAGGATCGTGTGTTATTCAAAATGTACAATCCTCAAAAATCAACAAAATGGAGATACAGTAGATGATAAATATAATGCTTTCCTCAAGACTTTTCTCGTGCTCTTTGAAAGTTGCTTTCCGTTAGAATGTTCAAAACAGGGTACTAGCACAAACAGGCAGCCTAGGTGGCTGACTAGAGGGATAAGAATATCTTGTAGAACAAAGTGGCAATTATATCAAAACATTAGAAACAGGCAAAATCTAAATGCAGCAGCCAATTACAAACAGTATTTTAAGGTGCTTAGAAATGTTATTAGGAAGGCAAAAAGTATGTGGCATGCAGATAGAATAGCTAAGTCTCAGGATAAAATTAAAACCATATGGTCAGTCGTAAAGGAAGTGGCTGGTCTGCAGTGACAGGTCGAGGATATAGAATCAGTGTGTAGTTGGAATGTCCTTGTTACTGATAAGTCGCTTATATGTACAGTATTTAATAATCACTTTATGAATATAGCAGGTGAACTAAATAGAAACCTAGTCCCAACAGGGAATCATATAGCGCTCTTAGAAAAAAGTGTTCTGAGACTGTTACCTGAAATGCTCCTCCATGATTCTGACAAGAGGGAGATTGAGTTAATAATCAAATCACTAAAGACCAAGAACTCTCATGGATATGACGGAGTATCTAGCAGAATACTGAAATATTGTTCTATGTATGTTAGCCCAGTACTTAGCCATATCTATAAATTTTCCTTTCGGAGTGGTCGGTTTCCTGACTGATTAAAGTACTTGGTAGTGAAGCCACTTTATAAAAAGGGAGACAGGGATAATGTTGACAATTTTAGACCTATTTCTATGCCATCGGTGTTTGCTAAAGTTATCGAGAAAGTTGTATATACAAGGTTACTGGAGCATTTAAATTCACATAATTTACTGTCAAATGTACAATTTGGTTTTAGAAATGGTTTAACAACTGAAAATGTTATATTCTCTTTTCTCAGTGAGGTTTTGGACAGATTAAATAAAAGGTTGCGAACGCTAGGTGTTTTCTTTGATTTAACGAAGGCTTTTGACTGTGTTGACCACAAAATATTACTGCAGAAGTTGGGCCATTATGGAGTAAGGGGAGTAGCTTACAACTGGTTCACCTCTTACTTTAAGAACAGAAAGCAGAAGTTAATTCTCCACAATATTGAGAGTGGTAGTGATGTTCAGTCCCAATGGGGCACTGTTAAGTGGGGCGTTCCCCAAGGATCGGTGCTGGGGCCATTGCTGTCTCTTGTTTATATAAATGATATGCCTTCTAGTATTACAGGTGATTCAAAAATATTTCTGTTTGCTGATGACACCAGCTTGGTAGTGAAGGATCTTGTGTGTAATATTGAAACAGTATCAAATAATGTAGTTCATGAAATAAGTTCATGGCTTGTGGAAAATAATTTGATGCTAAATTACAGTAAGACTCAGTTTTTACAGTTTCTAACTCACAATTCAACAAGAACCGATATTTTGATCAGACAGAATGGGCATATTATAAGCGACAGGGAACAGTTCAAGTTCCTAGCGTTCGGATAGATAGTAAGCTGTTGTGGAAAGCCCATGTCCAGGATCTTGTTCAGAAACTAAATGCTGCTTTATTTACCATTAGAACAGTATCTGAAATAAGTGACCGTTCAACACGAAAAGTAGTCTACTTCGCATATTTTCATTCACTTATGTCGTATGGTATTATTTTTTGGGGTAATTCTGATTCAAAAAGGGTATTTTTGGCTCAAAAACGGGCTGTTTGAGCTATATGTGGTGTAAGTTCGAGAACCTCTTGTCGACCCCTATTCAATAGTCTGGGAATTCTGACATTGCCCTCACAGTATATATTTTCTTTAATATCGTTTGTTGTTAGCAATATTAGCCTATTCCCAAGAGTTAGCTGCTTTCACTCAGTTAATACTAGGCAGAAATCAAATCTGCATGTGGAATGCACTTCCTTGACTCATGTGCAGAAAGGAGTACAGTATTCTGCTGCATTTTCAATGAGCTACCACAAGAACTCAAAAATCTTAGCAGTAGCCCAAACTCTTTTAAGTCTTAACTGAAGAGTTTCCTCATGGCTCACTCCTTCTATTCTGTCGAGGAGCTCCTGGAAGAGCTAAAAAAATTAAGCAAATTCCAGCGTTACATTGTTGATTTTCTTTATTTAAGCTTACGACTTGTCGCCTGAATATGTTGTTTATATTTCATTTTATCTGTTTCTACTATCGTGTTATAATTTCATGTATTGACTCGTTCCATGACCATGGAGACTTCTCCTTAATTTAGTCCCATGGAACAATAAATAAATAAATAAATTTAGAGTTGATATGATTTCGGGTTCATCAAACAGTTATAACTGCAGTTTGATATCCAATTTTGGCGCTATCGCAACAGAGTCATTGATCTGTACAGACTTGAATTTTTCAGAGAGAATAGTTTTTTAATTGCTGGCTAACATCAGAAATGCTATATGGCAATCATGGTACCCTTTGTACACTTTTACACAGGAGTTGCATTAGCTGATGAACTGATGAAATAGAATGTGCATCTCACAGGAATGATCCAAGCCAACTGCAAAGCCTTCCAGCAGTAATCAAGAAAGGATTTCTGCACCTGAAGCAGCAAGAAATAAAATGCTTCTACAACAACAAAGTGATGGTTCTGGTATGGCAAGATAAATGAACTGTTTTCACACTTTCAACAAAAGCAAATAACTCAGTGTCACTTACAGAATGGAGAAACAGAAAGGAAAGGGAAGAAATAATAAAACCAAATGTGATTATTAATTATACTTTGAAGATGGGCGGAGCTGTTCGATGTGACTGTTTTATGTCCAGCTATGGTTTTATAATGAGAAGTCTGCAGTGGTCGGAAAAGCTGTATTTCTGGTTGTTGAATAATATGTTGGATAACTTGTCTTGCAAATTTCTCAAAATTTATCGATCATATAGGTATTTGGCTGCTGATAGATCTACAGGACCATTCAAGGGTCATGTGTTATTCAAAATGTACAATCCTAGCTATCTGCTATACAAGAATCACAGCAAGAAAAACAACTTGAAAACGCCGCTTCACAAAGTATTGTGTAAAAGTGTTATAAGAGACTTAGTTGGTGAAGAAAGAAATCCAGGGCAAAACAAGTATGTTGTTCAACTTCTGATGACTAGGAACACTTCAATGGACAGTTGTAGATTATTAACAAGCTTCATGGGAACAATCATACAGATTGTGCAGTGTGTTCAGAGAGAAAAAAGAAAAGTGGCAGTCATGAAACTGTGTATTACTGCACATGAAACCCAGCTCTCCACCCTGGTGAGTGTTGCAAAAAATACCATACACTGAATAGTTTTTTCTATAATGTTTTGGAAATATATCTGAATGAAAGTGAACTTTTTGTTTTAACATATACCCTACCTGTTGATCAGTGGCCTTTTCGTTTCCACAGAGAGACCACGCAACTCTCTGTGGCGTGCTCACTCCCCAGGTGATGGCAATTTAAATGTGAATGCATGGAGCCACCTTGTGTCTGCTTATGGAAAGCAAAGGACTAATTATAGGATTTCATGTTCTACCCAACTCGAAATGACTGTCTAACTGTGAGGTCCTCTGTCAAATTTCAGCCAACACTGAGTGATAGACTCTCAAAAGTTGGATGTATGAGCTATAATCTTCTTTTTGTTGAAGTCCTTTGAATGACCTGCGATGTTCTGTAATAATGTATTTGTTGATTTGAAGGAAGCAAGTATGACCCTGATGCTTCACAATCTGTTTCTGAACAGTGTGAATTGTTTACTATGTAGAGGCCTCACAACTTCAATTTCTACATCTACATCTACAACTACATCTACATATCTACACATATACTTCGCTCGTCACCAAATGGTGTGTGGCAGAAGGCACTATTCGCGACAAAGTCATACTTCTCCCCAATCTGTTCCACATGTGGATTGCGCGAGGGAAAAACGACTCTCTGAACGTCTCTCACAATGGCTAAATGTACCAGTCACAAATCTTTATGCTCTTCTTTGGACCTTCTCAATCTCTTGAATCAGACCCAACTGGTAAGAGTCCCACACAGGTGAACAATACTCTAAGACTGGACAAACTAAACTATTCTAAGCAATTTCTTTTGTTGAAGGACTGCATCGCTTCAGGATTATACCAATAAACCGCAATCTAGATTTCGCCTTACCCGTTACTTTTGTAATCTGATTGTTCCATTTGAGATCATTTTGAATAGTCACACCCAGATACTTGACGAAGTTACCACTTCCAAAGACCGCGCATTTATTTTGTACTCTTATATTAATGGGGGTTTTCACTTTGTTATACACAGTATGTTACACTTACTAATACTGAGAGATAACTGCCACTCATTACACCATGCATTTATTTTTTGCAAATCCTCATCGATTTGTTCACAACTTTCATGCGATACTACTTTCCTGTGAACTACAACATCATCGGGAAACAGTCTAATGCCGCTGTCAATACCATCAACCAGACCATTTATGTAAATCATACAAAGCAGTGGACCTATTGTGCTGCCCTTGGGCACACCTGATGTTACGTTTGGTTCTGTTGAAGTCTCCCCATTCAGGACGGCATACTGCTCTCTGTCTGTTAGAAAACTTTTTATCCAATCGCATATGTCATTGGACAGACTGTAAACGCGCACTTTAAGGAGCAAGCGGCAGTGCGGAACTGAGTTGAACACCTCTCAAAAGTCAAGGAATATGGCATCAACCTGGGAGTTGGTATCTAAAGCCTGTTGTATATCATGCACAAAGTGGGCCAGATGTGTCTCGATCGACCGCTGTTTCCTAAACCCGTGCTAGTTTCTGCAGATGAGCTTCTCAGAGTCTAGAAAGTTCATTATGTCTGAACACAAAATATGTTCCAGGATTCTACAACAAATCGATGACAGTGAAATTAACCGGTAATTATGTGCATCCAATTTTCTACCCTTTTTATAGATTGCTCTGACCTGGGCCTTCTTCCAGTCCTGTGGAACTTTCCGCTGTTCCAATGATCTCTGATAGATGATGGATAAGAATGGTGCTATATCTGTAGCATAGTCAACATAAAATCTTACAGGGATACCGTCTGGGCCAGATGCCTTCCTGGTGTCTGAGGATCTTAACTGTTTTACAATCCTAGATACACAAAACACTATGCCAGCCATCCCTGCATTTGTTCGATAACTAAAAGGGGGAATGGTGTTGCAGTCCTCCACCGTAAATGAATTTTTGAAAGCTAGGTTTAGAATTTCGGCTTTCTGTTTATTAACATCCATTACATTACCCGTACTGTCAGCAAGAGAAGGTATTGAATTATCTGTAACGTTCATAGATTTTATGTACAACCAAAATTTTTTGGGGTTATTTTTAGAATCTGCAGATAAAATATTGCTTTCAAATTCATTAAAAGAATCTCTCATTCACCTTTTGACAGCTGCTTTCATTTCACATAATTTCTGTTTGTCAACAAGGCAGTGACTACGTTTAAAACGACTGTGCAAAATTCTCTACTTTCTCAGCACCTTCCTAATATGTTTGTTGAACCAAGGTGGATCCTTTCTCTCCTCTATATTTATGCTAGGCAAGCTACAATGACATTATGGTCACTAATATCTTCTTCTAGATTAACTTCCTCAAAAAGATCAGGTCTGTTTGTCACTAAGATATCTTATATGCTCCCATCTCGAGTTGGTTTTCTAACCAATTGCTCAAGTTTGTATGTTGAGAGTGCTCCTAGAATAACTTCTTCACACGAGTCTTTGCTTCTGCCCCCTGTGATAAATGTGTAATTTTCCCAGCCAATGGACGTCAGATTAAAGTCTCCACCTATAACTAATGGATGATTGGGATATTTATTTCCTATGTACTCAAGACTTTCCCTGAAATATTCTGCGATTTTGTTGTGGATGCTGGTGCTCTATAAAAACATCCCAATACAATGGTCACTCCTTGTCTGACTGACAGCTTTATCCAGACTATTTCACAGTCCAACCCAGTATCGATCTCAACTGCATTGAAACAGCTTTTAACTGCAATTAACACACCACCTCCCATAGCATCAGTCCTATCCTTCATAAACATTGTCCAATTCCAGTTCAAAATTTCACTGCTATTTATGTCTGGTTTCAACCAGCTTTCGGTACCTAATACAATATTGGAATTACTACTGTTTACTTCAGAGAGTAACTTGGGTATCTCACTACAGACACTTCAACAATTTACTAAGATGAGATTTAGCATATTTAAATCCTTTGGAATGACCTGTTTAGGCGAATTAACAATTTTTACAGTTGGCACACCACTTCAGTGTCATGAACTGGTAATTTTTCAGGCCAACGGTTAGTTTCCCATGGGGAGGAACCTAATCTAAAAAACCCCCATGTGCATGCTACCCATGTAGCTGCTTCCTGTGTGTAGTGCACCCCTGATATATCGAGAGGTGTCCTACAACCTTCTACCCCATAGTGTAGGTTGAGGAATCTACAACAATTTTCATCACAGAGTCGACGTAGCCTCTGATTTAGATTCTACATTCGACTCCAAACCAGAGGACCCCGGTCCACCCTGAGTAAAATGCTGCAAATCATCAGCTTGCCTTCCACTCCTCGAGAGATTGAGGCTGCCTTCACCAATGTACGCAGCCATCAAAAGGACTCAACGATTTCCTCAGAACCCAGACAACTGGCATCATTGGTGCCGACATGTGCAACAATCTGTAGCTGGCTGCACCACACAAGCTCGATAGCTGCCGGAAGAGCCTCTTCCGCATCCCAGACAAGGCCCTCCGGCAAGCACACTGAGTGACCGGTGGACTTCTTCCTCACCCTAGCTGCTATGTTCCTGAGGAGCTTCATGACCCGCATAACATTGGAGCTGCCAGGAACTAACAAACCCCTATCCCCACTTGCCTGTCTGGACCTTGCTGGAGGAGGGGCCACTATGCTGCTGGCAGAAGGAGCATTCTGATCTGGCTCAGCCTCCCCCCCCCCCCCCCCCCCCCACCTCCCTCAGCATGAGATAGCACACTGGGCCAGCCGGCTCAGCAGAGGCTGCGCCAGGCACCCCATCCCCACCACACCTCAACGTAGCACTCTGGAGCCTGTTGACTGTGGCCAACAAAGCTTCCAGCTGTGTTTGGACTGTGGTCAACTTCTCCTGCATCCACATACAATGGACACAGTACCTATCCATCTACCTAATATGTGACTTACTATAAGAAACTTAAGGAAATCTAATGCCATACAAGGTTAACAGCTACACTCTAGTTGGCAGAAAGGACACTCAACAATGAAAAACAATAAAAATGTATGGTAGAAGCTAGGTTGACCACAGCATTCATCAGCAAAAGAGACATGCACATCTTTCATACACACAAACAAGCACACCTCTTGCACACATGACCACCAATTCCAGCGCCTCTAACCAGAGATTGAGGAGTTGGCATTCATGTATGCATGACGTGTGCTTGCTTGTGAGTATGAACAGTGTGTGTTTCACTTTTGCTGATGAAGGCTGTGGGCAAAAGCTTTATGCAAGTGCCTTAATTGTGCCTATCTGCAACGTAAAGTGTCTTCTTTACGGTAAGTACCAATCTGTCTTTTCCTACATTGTTGACATCCTTTAATTTGGTGTCTCCTCAGTGTTCTATCTATTATAATTAAATCTTTTCTAATGTACAGCATGCAAGTTTTCAAATTAAAGCTGTACTCCTTCCTCTGTTTTGCTGATTATGCATCTCTAGTGCCCTCTGCATTAACAAGGGTTATATTTGTTTCCCACTAACACAGTTTGGAGATGTACCAATTCGGGCTGCAGGTTTATCTGTACCTGAAATGGCATGAGCTCTATCAATCAATGTCTTAATAACACATAAAGTCTACACTGGGCAGTGACAGCTAGTAGCCTGCAAATAAAAAATTGTATGAGTGGGCCAGGATGGAATTTTTGCCCTGCAGCAGAGTGTGTGCTGATATGAAAGTTCCTGACAGTTTAAAACTGTGTGTCAGACCAAGACTCCAACTTAGGACCTTTGCCTTTTGCACACGTGCTCTCCCAGCTGAGTAACCAAACCATGACTCATGACCTGTCCTCACAGCCTTACTTTCACCAGTATCTTGCCTCCTACCTCCAGACTTCACAAAGTTCTCCTATGAAACTAATACTCCTGGAGAGAGGATACTGCAGAGAGATAGCTTAGCCACTGCCTGGGGGATGTTTCCAGAATGAAATTTTCACCTGCAGTGAATCCATCCCTAGGCTGTGGCTATGCCATGTCTCTGCAATATCCTTTCTTCCAGGAGTGCTAGCCTTGTAAGTTTCACAGGACAACTTATGTGAAGTTGGGAATGTTGGAGACGAGGTACTGGCAGGCGTAAATCTGTGAGGACAGGCCGTGAGTTGTGCATGGGTAGCTCAGTCAGTAGGACACATGCCTACAAAAGCTAAAGGCCCTGAGCTTGAGTCTTGTTCTGGCACACAGTTTTAATCTGCCACGAAGTTTCGTATGAGTGGGCTTTTGATACACTAAATGTTCAAGTGTATCATTATTCTTGTGTTGCATTAAAGACTCTAAAAGGAGCAAAAAAGTCTTTTTTTTACTCAATAGGAAATTTTATGTTATGACACATCAAGTTAAGATATTGTAGAAACCTACAGAGACTCTCCTGACTCAAGGGTCAAACTATAAATGTCATCAATAAATCTCAAAACACTATGTGCTATATCCTGGGGCTCAGAGCCCGCCCGGAAACCCAGCCAGGTCTGCCAGGTTGCCTAACTGGCAGATATCAACAATAGGTAAATAACAACATGTTTATGGGTTAGCTTTACGAAGTCCCTGCACTATTTTCCTATGCCAATCAAAAGTCCAAAAGTCAGTGAGACATGTAAATTTACACACAGCTAGTATTTAGAAGGCTGCACAGGTCCATGCTAGTTTGTTCTGGTTGTGGAGCCAGTTTCAGTTACACTCCACCACTGCAAGTTCCTCTGAGTGCAGCAAGCAGCCAAGCCTTGGTCACTGGAAAAATGTTGATTGGCCATCCAGCTCTCACCATCGACAAATATTTGTTTGGGACTTTGTGCCTAAGTGATCATTTAACTCTACTAGTTGTCAAAGTGGTCACATCCCTCTTGGATTGGAATTGGTGTTAAAATAATCTACTGTCTGAACCCTGTGTCTATGTGATAATTAATGGATTTATATAATTCCCATTAGACTCTTTACACTAGTTACATTATATGCATGGTGACTTTAATAAATGTTTTGATTTTAATGAGACTGTCATTTGTAGTTATAGTCAGCTCTAGAGAAACTGTAAGTTTAAGGCATGCAATGCAGTACTCATCGACTGCCATCATTTATCTACGGGTTTTCAAACTGCCCTTTCAAGTGCCCCTCCTCAGAGGCCTCCATAAAAAGGTCTCATTGTCAAGTACAAATATGTACATAAGTATTTTGTGTGATGTCTGAATCTTCTGTTGTTCTGCATCTCTTGCACTGTAGTCACCTTTTTGAGGTTATCAGGTACTGTGTCTCCTCAGTTAATCAAAAACCACACACGCAAACTATCACTCACATTGTTTGTTTGTGTAAAATCACAAAAAATACATATGTAAATACTGCACTTGGCAATGAGAATGAGTTCTCCAAACACTTTTTCTGAGCATGAAAAAAATATGTAACTGGTGCTGTGTTTCAACTAAATGCATCTGAGCAACATAAAGTAAATGACGGTGTCAACTAGTGTTATAAGTGGCCAAACGCCAAAATGTGCTAAAAATGGTTCGAGAAAGGTGTCATGATGATCACAACAATCATGGGAAAATTGTACATATGTTGACACAAAACCGGGAGCAAATTAGCATTGTGGTCATAGGAAATTTGATTGGGATGATAAAAAATGTCGTAAAAGGCAAGAAAATGATAATTCTGAGAACATAAAAGCGGGGTTATACCATACAGCAGAGGATGTGCATGAACAGTACTGTTTTGTTAGCTAAACCTGTTGTCAAAGGGATGTAATGACTTCATCATAGAAGTTTTGTGATAAGTTGGATAATACTAAAACTGGTTAATAAGTCCAAACATTTTGGGTGGAATAATGAAAGTCTGCTGATAAAACATCAAACGTGTGTATGTGATATGGACACTTGCCTACAACGTGATTAAGAACAGATGACAAGTATTTGGTCAAATAATAGGTGGGCACCCCAAAATTGCTAACAGTAGGTTGTATAGGAATGCATTTTTGGTAAACTATATTGTCTCAATCTATTAAACACCTTTTCTTTTAGAGGACAAGCTATCAAACATCTAAAAGTTTTCCTTACTATATGAGTAGTGGAGCCCTTGTCAGTCCTATGATATTTCAAATAAATGTAACTTTCTCTAAGAATTACCACGGTAAAAGTATCCTTGTACTTAGCATACTATCACATTATATCAAGCCTTACTCACAGTTAAGGAGAGCTGTCTTTTTCATAGGTGAAATATTACACTTCTGCATACTGCTTCTCAGCAGCACTGGGAAAGACTTCTGACAAAATCTCTCTGCCTCATTTGTGGTAAGTGGATGGAGTTGACAACACCAATTAACTGTGATGGAACATGAGTAGCAACAAAATTAGGTCAGTTGAAACTTGCAGTCTTGTCTCATTGTAGACTTGTTGTCGAGCCAGATAGACTTAGGTCATGTCACAGATTTAGGTCATGTCACACCATCCATCCGACAAGACAAAACACCGTCTATCTACAAAAATTCTAAACCTTACAGTTTTCTTATATTGGTATCTGTTAATGTAAACGTGATTGAGTAGGTATGAGACATAGTTCTATCTGTTATTTGCAAGAACAGAAGTCAAACACAGCTACTTCCCAAATGTGGGGGTGTACACCAATGGTAGTGACAGTTAGCAGTCCCAACAAAGTTAAGAAAATCTTATTGCCATTTTTAAATGTTTATGATATGTATCCCTAGGAATACAGTCCAATTCACATTGAATAAAATGAATTCTTTTGTTTTACATTTGACATTATTCACAACAATATAATAATAAAGTGCAAAGTCATGAGTAACACTGTTGCCTCTCCAACTTAATAAAAATACCAGTGAGCCCAATAACCTCTCTCTTCTCTCACATAAATTGCACGACCTTCAGATATACTGCACCATTTCCTCTCTAAATAGTTGCTTGATGTGAACTCAAGACTTTCTCAGTTGAAGATTATAAACAATACTTTTGGAAAACTGCTAGATGTCTGTAAATTGCTGTCACAATATTACAGTACAGAGGCTTCCATCCATTATAAGATGGAAACTCACAAAAGAACACTTTGTTTCTCTATTTAAGCTACTGGTGACAAATGCATGGCCAACTCACAAGATTTAGCGTAGAACAAAACCACATGACACTAAAACTTAATATTGACTAGTTATACAAGTTAAAACTTTATAATTAAAGTCCATTACTTAGTTTAAAAAACTGAACTATAATGAATGAATGAATGAATGAATAATGTACTCACAATCTGCAGCACATGTATTACAGAAGAAGTGTATGGTCTGAATTATCAGTAGGTTGTTCCAAGAGCCATTTGTCATGAAGGCTTGCCCTTCCAATATCAGATAGGCCCTCCTTGTAATCAACATTTTTCTCATAGTTCAACAAACTTGAAAAATCGGTGTGACATTGAAGAGACAAGTTTTCTCTGTGGAAGTTGCTTGGAGCAGCCTACTGACTTCCAGTGAAAGCACATGCACTCAAGTAACACGTGTACTGCACCTTTTCCAGCTGCCCATGTAAATATGGTCAGAAACTTCTGCAATGAAATATTATAGCTGCACATTATGAACATCTGACAGTTTTCCAACTTTTTATGGAACAACCTGTAATGTGTTGCACAGAGTCAAAAAGATTTTTCTGTGAGCACCATAGTAGCTGTCTTTCAGTTCTGTTGTATAGATGTTCAGACAAATCTTTTACAAGTGTATTCATAACAATAGTGCCTAAACATAACAAACTACTTTGGAAAGATATTTACTACTTACAGAGCAGCCTTTGGTAATGGGGACTTTGATATTGAAAACAACTATTCGAGCTTCAAATCTCGATGTGACTGGAACAACATTAACCGGATCAGACAGTATATCACCAATAGACACATTTTGCATCTCTACTCCCTGAAGAGTGACACTGACATTGTCCCCAGCATAAGCAGTCTGTACAGCAGCATCATCAATTGTCAATGCTGAAACCAAATGAATAACAAACATAACTGAAAAAGAAAATATTTACTTTAATCAAGTTAGACATATAATTTGTATTACAGTTTACAAAATAAGCCTTTGTGAGCAAATTTTTCAGTGGGGCTTACATAATAACATATCTGTACATGATAATGCGTTTTTAAAAGTCTGTCTCCAAGCTGTTACATTCTCATTACTTCCTGTTACAGGAAAAAAAGAGTCAGTATTATAGTATAATGGATGAAAATGTCATAAAATGTAAATGCTAGTGCAATTATTCATTAAAAGGGTACTTGCAAATTTGGAACACGATAGTTTACTCATAACACAGAGCTCAATGAAGGCACAGCGGACAGTGAAGAAAGCAGAGGTATTTTCACTTAGTAACTGAGTGTACATTGTCTGTGTATAAATCTGGAGCACATTTCTCATAACATTCCTATAAACAGTAAATTTTAATTAACCTGTAACAACAACATATGCAGATGATTACAGTGTATGTCAAGTACATAGTTTGTTCTGTGTTTGTATCATAATTGACATGGATGATGATGATGATGATGATGATTTCCTCATCACTCAAATACATAGTGGTT
The DNA here is from genome assembly GCF_023864345.2 of Schistocerca serialis cubense. Taxonomy (NCBI): domain Eukaryota; kingdom Metazoa; phylum Arthropoda; class Insecta; order Orthoptera; family Acrididae; genus Schistocerca; species Schistocerca serialis. Next base: position 506,229,620 of record NC_064642.1, on the reverse strand, counting down.
TTAAAAATAAAAATGACTGAAGCACTGTGCCAATAGTTTTTTGTATATTATCCTAACAGCTTACAGAGCCAGTGCCTCCTTCTTCTGGTAGCAGGGTTGAAGGGAAAGGAAGAGATATGAAGGAAAAGGACTAGTGAGGTTTAGGAAAAGATTTACATTTCGGAAAAGTCACTCACTTGTCAGATAGGGTGAAAAGGAATATTGAACACCAAGTTCAATGTTGCTGTACTGTGTATTAAGCTGGGGACATAGAAACGATGGAGAGGCTTCGTCCCACCATAGCCCTCAGTGGCTCACAACCACACAACACGTCATAGCAGTCCAACCACCCACCGCCGCCCGACATCGAACCCAGGGTTATTGTGCAGTTCAGCCCCCAGTGGACCCCCCCCCCCCCCCCTCCCCTCCTCCCACCTGGAAACATCTCATACCAGATGAGTGTAACCACAAATGTTTGCGTGGTAGAGTAATTATGGTGTACGCATACATGGAGACAGTGTTTGCGCAGCAATCACCGACATAGTGCAACTGAGGTGGAATAGGGGGAACCAGCCTGCAATCACTGAGGTAAATGGAAACTGCCTTAAAAACCACCCACAGGCTGGCTGACACATCGGACCTCGACACTAATCTGCCGCTCAGGAAGCAGCACGTTAGACCACACAGCTAGCTGGGCAGGCAAGTTCAATATTACTGGCACACTAATGAAAATCCTTCTCATCTCATCCAGTAAGTCTCCCCTGACCCAGTGTTCTGAACTCTACCCCTTTTTCTAACCCTCACTAGTTCTTTTCCTTCAGTCCTCTTCATTCCCCTTCAACCCTTCTGCCAGAAGAACGACCCACTGACTTCAAAAGCCTGCAAACTGTAATTTGTTTTAGATGTGTTTTCTCCTGCTGCTGCTTGATGAGTAGATTTTTTATCTAGCAAATTACCTTGTATTTTCAACAACCGACTTTTGTTGACAAATACCTTAAATAGAAACATTTAATGAGAAGCTGTAACGTATATTGTTAACATAGTATTGATGGTGTATCAGCGTTTGAATGATGTATTTTACATAAATCTTTAAAGGAACACCAGGTTCAATATCACTATCTCACTATAGAAAATGAACTTTCAGTATGAAACCCACCAAATTAATTCACGTTGTTTTCAAATTTACTGCTGAAAGTGTGCTCATCAAAGATGGAAAGACTCTTACTGCACACTAATTAGACCATACCAAGGAATGAATTTTGAATATCATACCTTTTACTTGCGCAGCTTCATTATGAGGCAGCACTAAAAGTTTATCGCCAACTTGAACCACTCCTGTTTCCACTTTTCCTGACACACAAAAACCGGAGCCAGTACCTTTGAATATGTCATTAACAGAGAGCCTGAATGGCTTTGTAATAGGGCGTTCTGGAGGTTTGAATTTATCTGTAAAGGTGATAAAATCTAATATTGTTCATCAATTAGAATATTAAACCAAAGCAAAAACACAATAATGAATCCAAACCTGAGATTTTTTTCTGTTTGTCTTGTGGCTAAATAACAAAAACAGTTCCTTAATATATAAAATTAAGTATTTTGTTACACTGCCTGATTTTCACATGAAATGAAAATAAATGTCATAAAATATATAACTAAACTCTATAGTTGTGTTTTCAGGATAAAGGATTAAAGCAAAGCAAAATTAATTCACATACCTATAGCTTCCACTAGACATGGTCCGTTATACCATTTGTTTAGCTTTTCCTCTTTTGGTTTAGTAACGAGATTTTCACCTGTCAGACCACTGCAGGGGACAAATGTTACATCCGATTCACGAAAACCAGCTTGCCGGAGGAATGATCCAAGCTTTCCGGTGATTTCCTGGAATCTCTCCTGTGACCATTCCACAGTATCCAATTTGTTAACTACAACACAAAGCTGAGAAACTCCTGAGAAAAAGAGAACATTTTGATACATCGTTGGAGTTGTTTTACTTTTGTATTTTTTAATTGACTGTTAAGAAACTAATAAGCCACAAAAACAAAATCAACAATAAAATTAACAATAATTTTCCTTTAAAAATAGGAAAGAACTATTATGCAGATAATAAGTATGAACCACAGTAACAGAAGACCCATAATTAATCACAAATAATCACCTAAGGAGCGAACTAGTAGTGCATGTTCTCTTGTTTGACCTCCACTTTCAAATCCCGTCTCAAATTCTCCCCTTGTTGCATCAACCACTAACAAGGCAACATCCGCTTGTGTAGCACCAGTAATCATATTTGGTATGAAGTCCTTATGTCCAGGGGCATCTAAAAGAGTGATGACCCTGTTTGGTGTCTCAAATTTAGACTGTCCAACATCCATTGTTATACCTCGAGATCTATTAAATGAGAAAAAATGAAAACACAAAATACATAGTTGGCACGAATTTCATCTTACTTGTTGAAACTTTACACTTAAACATGATGACATTTGCTGTAGGAGTACTGTTTCACAAAACTAAAATTACATCTTCAGTTTTCAAGTAAAAAAAAAAAAAATTAATATTTTTTTAAAGACAGGAAGTGAAACTGACTATGTACCTTTCTTCACCTGTTTCATCTAATATCCAGGCATACAAAAATGATTGTTTTCCAATTTTCTTGGTCTCCTGTTCGTATTTGTGCATAGTTTTCTTATTCACTTGACCAAGGGAATAGAGCAGATGTCCCATAAGCGTGCTCTTTCCAGCATCAACATGGCCAATCACAACCATATGCAGCTGTTCCTTGCTTTTTCCACGGTCCTGCTGATACTGAGCTACAACATCAAGTTTTGCTCGAATCCTAAATGCAAGAATAAACTGATCAGTGGATTACCTACAAAATTAATTAATCAGAAGAAATGCTACCACATTTCACGTGAAAAGACAGGGAAAAGGAGGAGATCAGAGGAAGGAATAAGTGGATGAGATGTAGAGGACAGTTCTAAATTGAAAAGGGTGACTGCTATTGAAGGCAAGCAGTTTGTGTTGAGAGGGATATGGGTGAAGGAGGAAAGAAGGCAGAGAGGAAGGAAGAATGGGTCTTGTGAGCAGGACGAAGTGGATATTTTGTGCTGGAAGAGGAACAGAGGTAGGAGAGGATATTGGAAGTTAGGAGAGAGTGGGAAGAAGGGGAAGTAGAGGATGAAGTAGAATTAGAATCAAAGGGGAAGATAAGGATCATAAAAGGTAGCCTGAGATTTAACATATATTGAGGTTTAGGTCATTAGAGAAAAAGCACTGGCTCAAATGGACAAGGTGAGGAAGAAAGTTGGCTGCAGCCTTGTTGAGAGAATCGCGCTCTCATTTGCCCAAATTTATTAATGAAAGCTAATAATTAGATGGCCAGATGGAGATTTGGTCCCCATTTCTCTTAAGTGAAACTCTTTTGTCTTAGCTATTGTGCTATACCAACTTGCTTGGAGGTTTGAGGAGAAAAGCAGATGGGTGGAGATGGGGGTAAGGGGTCAGAAAGACTAGAGGGTAGTGTAGAAAGAGGTAGTGAAGATGGAGAGTGTGGTCTGAGCAAACCCCTTATACTATACCTAAGAGTGATCAGTTGTACTTCATGTTATTTGTATTTTTAAATCTATTATTAAGTTTCTGCCTTTTTTTTATCAGTCAGACATTTTTATGGAATATATTGAGAGATATGCAACTCCTCGGGTGAAATTCAATAAATATTTCTATGAAGTGAATAATCATAAACAAAGAAAAGATTGCAACTGATCACAACACGTATGTTTGAAAAAAATTGCGACAACATGGAGGAGTAATCAGAAATAAAAAAAATTTAGAGAACATATAGTGGGACAAAGAAATCTTTAATGTACAAAAAACTATATAGAAAATTAGTACTGTTGTTACTTTGTAGGAGCTGAAATTGTGCGCTCATGTGCCTCTTTTCCTTTTTTTTTATCTGCAAACACAATGTTTATGTAGCATAAATTACTCAATTCTGTATCAAGTGTCAATAAAGTGAGGAGGAGGAGGAGAAGAAGGAGGAGGAGGAGGAGGAGGAGGAGGAGGAGGAGTGAGCAGGAGGGGGGGGATGAATTTGAGGAATGATGATTATTGGTGATGTGCTATGCAGATGAACACATGGCACAGCCTGTTCAACGCACAGTCTATGTGTAGAGGCAGTCAACACAGCACTCTAAACAATTTATGAAGCAGTAGTTCATCAATTACTTTAATTAGGATACTCTTGTCCTACTCATTCATTACGTATTATCAAGGTTGACATCACATACTTTGTACCTAATAATCAAACGGATAATTTCAATAGAAACCACAATTACAAAAAGTGATTGAAAACCATGCACAGATATAAAGTAGTTCAATTATCTAAGATTAAAAATTTTCAGTAATAAATTTCAATGTAATTGTTTTTAATTTTACAGAAATAGACAATTTTTAATACAATTTGTATTAAAATTTCATTATTTTAATGTAAAATTAAAATACCATAACATCATCTGCTGATTTTCCTCGTGTTTTTAGTTGGTGGTTCTTTGGACAAAAATTATTAAAAATGTGATTACAGATAAATAATTTATTTCTTAGTTAAATCCAGTCTTTAGAATTCAGTTGCCCAAAAATTAATTTTTTGAGGTAGACTGCAACATGGCACAAAAAAATAATAAAAAATAAAATAATAAAAAAATAAATAAAAAATTTCAAGATATGTAAATTACTTTCATTTTTGACGTCACTATTCTTGGAGCAAAATAATAAAATAGAGAACATAAAGAAAAAAACAATGAAATGCATTTTTATAATGTAACATTGCTGATTTTTTAAATACACATTCGTGACATCGCTGCTGTAAAGATTAGATGGAAATCGGATCACTTTATATTTGATAATGCCATGTGGGTACTGTGAGACCCATTCTTCAGTTGGGCCTAACAGAGACCAATACTTTACTGACATATACAGAAATGCGTGCCAAGAATGTTGTGAGCTGTCACCATGATTGGGAACAGTAATTAAAACAAAACTTGAATGTGCTAAAGTACAATGCTGAGATAGTGTTACTTTGTATCTTCTGATTCATTGTTATATATGATGACTCTTCTTAAAAAAATTATAACGAAATACTGTCAATTTGTGAGAAAATTTTAAGCATGCAATAGAACAAATACAATATAACAATGTAAAATTAAAAGAATGAAACTCCTTATACATGAAAGAACTATGCATACCATCAAACTAATACAAAAACATTACAAAGCAATTATGCATACCTTGTAGTCTTGTTTACATCCTTTACTGCTTGATTTTTTATGTCTGCAGTGTCTTCACGGTCACCATTCTGTTGTGGTAAAGCTTCAGGCTCAGGGGACTGAGATTGAGAGATACCACCACCAGTATCTGCATTCAGTCTCACGCTGTTTTCTACCAACACAAAAAAATATTTGCATAATTCATGAAATTATAGGCAACAAAAGCAAAAAAGAAGTTTACAAATAGCGTAATTAATATTAAAAATTAAGCAACACACTGATTTCTCTCTCTATTGGTATAGTGTTCCCGACATTAGAAATAATTTATTATTCTCAGCTCTAGGTGTTTACATTCTTGGAGTCACAACTGAAATTCTATAAATATTCTGTTCCCACAGTTTTGCATGATGTACTGAGTGAGGTGGGGCAATGGTTAACACAATGGACTGGCATTCAGGAAGATGAGGGTTCAAACCTGTATCCTTCCATCCAGATTTAGGTTTTCCACGATTTACATAAATCGTTACATGCTGATGCCAGGATTGTTCCTTTGGAAGGGCACAGCTGAATTTCCTCCCCATCCTTGACATAATCTGAGCTAGTGCTCCATCTCTAAGGAGCTCGACATTGGCAGGACATTACCCAATTTTCCTTCCTTTGTTTTTGGATGATGTGGATTGGTGGCTCAGTGAGCAAGTGCTAGACTACAATCTAAAGGCCCGATGCTTTATCCCTAGTCAGTCCAATGTTTTTTTGTCATTTACCACTTCTTCCAACTCTAGCACTGGTTGCTTAATGTGAAGATACTAAGTCTCACAATGGTTTCAAGTCCATGTTAATATGTAGGTTCCCCTATAACTAGCTGGGTAAGTTTGATCAAAAGTTAGAACATATTTAGGGCATACCACCCTCCAAATAGGGCCACACCTAGTACAACATTGCCGAGTTTAAGTTATCCAATAGTTTTAAAAGCTGTACCATATAAAGGTGTTATTTAAATTTAGGTAACAAAAGGAAAAAAAAATGTAATTCCCATTACATAAACTAAGATCCACCCCCAGATAATACAACAGAATTAAAACATTGAAAAAAGATTATGCAGACCAATTAAAAAAATATTAAATATCTAATACTGTTTTTTTCCTGATGAATTGCCTGTTGAACTTCTTGGTGAATTGATCAACAGTAGTCTTCCAACAAATTGGTATTCACATGACCCGGATACCATCTTCCTATCCTTTTGACATCTTAAAGAAAGTACTCACTGTTGTAACTGCGACCTGAACGGTCGCAGGGTTGACGTGATGGAAAGCGTGGCGGGGCCCACGGAGCGTCCCGCAAACGACAACACAAATGGGAGAGGGCAGACATGACCAACGCAGGACCCAAATGAAGAACAATAAGATCGAAACAACAGAACCACAAGAAAACCACCTCCATTCATACACATAACAATAAAGTAAAGACGCTGTCTAAGGCAAGGCGATAAGTCTAGAGACGCACACAAGATTAGACTAGCTGGCTGAGCAAGAGGCAGGCGCTTAAATATATGATCAGGGGCACCACTATTGGCCGCTACGACCACGTGTTCCACTGTTGTGCCCTCACACTATACGTGGGACAGGAGGCGTGCGCCGCCGCGGCTTATGGCGCTATGGTGCAGAGACCTCGAGGGGTCTTCGACCTCCATGCCATCTGGCGCGGATTCAAAATCTGCGGCACATGGTACCAGATCCCTCCCCCCTGCAACTAGCGCTTAGGAGCGGAAACACCCCGGACGGTACCAAGGTGGGCGGCAGTGGGAAGAAGAGCCAGAGGAGGTGGGGAGGAAGGGATGCCCGAGGTATCAATGAGGGCCGACCCAGAGTCCAGGGTGGGGGAGGGAGCTGCCGATCCACCCGGGGGCAGGGAGGGCCAGTGGCAGGCCCGCGGGGAGACGGCAGCCGGGTGCAGGGATGGAGAATTGAGGGCCATGTCTGCACCCAAAGGAGGTAGGGGAGAAGGCAACGGTGGCCTGAGTCCCGCGGGGGCACACAGGCAGAGCTGATTATGATGGCGGCGCTCCAACCCTTTCGACGTCTGCACCGACGTCACACGCCGCCCATGGGCCATGCTAACCGTGGCGGGCGTCCAACCCGCCTTGCGCCCGTACTTGCGGGCCCACACGGGAGTGCCGGGGGCATACCATAGCGAGGGCCAGGAGTGGGGGCAGGAGGGGGATGGCATCTGCAAATGGAGTAGGGTCCGCGGCTGTCGCCCATGAAGGAGCTCTGCTGGACTGCGTCCGTCAATTGGCGTAGTGCGATAGGTGCTCAAAAACAGGGTGAGGGCTGAAATGGTTGGAGATTTGTTGACTGTCTTTGTCAACTGTTGTCTTAAAAGTGCGGACAAGCCTCTCTGCCACACAATTGGACGAAGGATGGAAAGGGGGCTATGGATATGTTTGATACCGTTGGCCTGACAGGTGTCATGGAAGGAGGACGCCGTGAATTGGGGACCATTATTGGAGACCAACATGTGTGGCAGGCCCTCAATGGCGATAACCTGGGCCAGAGTCATCAGTGTAGCCTCTGTGGTGGTGGTGGATGCCATGTGGATGACAGATGGGTATTTGGAGTAGGCATCAATGATGAGTAACAACATGAAGCCGAAAAACAGGCCCGCAAAATCGATATGGATGTGGTCCCAGGGCTGGCGAGGCACAGGCCAGGGTGCAAATGACTGAGGGAGGCTTACCTGTTGACGCGCACACACAGTGCACCCACTGACCAGGCGGTCAATATTGCCATCGATGACGGGCCAATACATGTGCCGGCGAGCCAAAACTTTCATACGGAACATACCCCAGTGCCTGTGGTGTAACAAACTGAGTACTCAAAGCCACAAATCCGGAGGGATGACCACCCGATGGGAATCCGATTCTGTGGCCAACAGAAGGACATCATCAACCACGGAGAGCCTGTAGGACAGGTGGCGCCAGAGGCTGAAATCGGACTGCATCCAACGAGTTAACATAGGAGGGCCACCTGTGGACCACATAGTAGAGAACCTGCTGCAAGATAGGGTCGCAACAGATAGCCATGGCAATGTGAGCAGCCATAAGAGGCAGACCGTCCAGTGCAACCCGGCAGGTGTAATCAATGTGAAAGCAGACGACCTCCTCTTGATCAAAGGCAGGATCAGGGCCTGCTGGGAGACATGACAAAGCATTCACGTTAGCATGGTGGGCGGTGGGCTTATACCAGATGGTGTAAGCATAATTACGTAAAAACAACGCCCAGCGCTGGAGATGTGAACTGTCCGCTCTGGCAGGTGAGAGTGGGATTTAAAAAGCGTAACCATGGGTTTATGGTCTGTCAGGAGGGCGAACTTTGCCCCAAAGAGATAGGTGTGAAATTTTTGGACTACAAACACGATCGCCAGGGCCTCCTTTTCAATCTGGAAGTAGTTCCGTTGCTCTGGGGCCAACGTGTTAGACGCATAAGCGATTAGTTGTTTGGAGTCATCGGCATCCTGATGCACCAGGACGGCCCCAATGCCATATGCCAACGCATCAGCCGCCACAACCAAGTGGTGGTCTGGAGAGAAGGGAGCAAGGCAATGGGCGGACTTCAGCATCGCCTTTAAATGGAGAAAATCCTGGTCACAGGCAGGAGTCCAATCAAAAGGTACCCCTATGCTATGCAAGTGATTGAGAAGATGAGCAACAGAGGCAGCCTGGGGCAAGAACTTTAAGTAGTAAGGAACCTTGCCCAGAAACACCTGCAGTTCAGGTAAGTCCTTGGGACGAGGAAGGGCCTCAATGGCCACGACATTACGACCTGAAGGGTGATTGTCATCTTTGCTAAGCCAGTGGCCTTAGTATTCCACTTCTGGTTGGAAAAAACAACACTTGTCCAGCCGACAGCGTAAACCAGCAGATTGCAGAGCGTGAAATAAAGTGCTGAGGTTTTGCAAATGTTCCTGGCGGGAACGCCCGGTGACCAAGATGTCATCCAGATAATTCACACAGGCAGGGATAGGCTGTGTAAGATGCTCCAGGAACCACTGGAAAATGGCCGGTGCCAAAGACACGCCAAAGGGAAGGCGCTTGTATTTATACAATCCGAAAGGCGTGTTGATAACCATGGAGTTGTGAGATTCGGCATCCAAGGATAACTGGTGGTATGCCTCAGCCAGGTCGATCTTTGAGAAATACCCTCCCCCGGCAAGCTTGGCGAGAAGATCTTTCTGTTGGGGAATGGGGTAAGTGTCAATGAGGGACTGAGCATTGACTGTAGTGCCAAAGTCCCCACACAGCCGAAGGGACCCAATGGGTTTCCATATGACCACCAATGGCGCCGCCCAGGCACTGTAAGTCACGGGCTCCAGAATGCCAGCGGCCTGGAGCTGATCAAGTTCCTGCTTGACCGCTGGCTGTGAGGCCACCGGAAGGGGTCGGGCCTGGAAAAAGCGAGGCTGTGCATCTGGTCATAGGGTGATGTGCGCCTGAAAACTGGAAGCACATCCAAGATCTGTTGCAAACAACAACGCAAAAGTGGAGCACAGATCATCCAAGTCCTGAAAAGGAACAGCCGTGGAAACAGCCTTAGCTTTGTTGCAAATTGAAAAGCCGAACAGTTGAAATGCATCCAGGCCAAAAATATTCGAAGCCGACGGATGGTCAACGACAAAGAGGGTAAGGAGCCAGGGAACACGCTTGTACGTCGCCTGGATGACGAACTGCTTACGAAGGGGAATGGAACCATCTCCACAGGTGACCAAATGGCGAGAGGGAGGTGATAACTCAGGAGAGTCCAGCAAGGTATATGTCGCCATATTAATGAGGGAGACGGTAGCCCCAGTGTCGACCTGAAAACTGACATCCTCAGTGAAAAGGCGGAGCATGAGGAAAAGTTTCCGCACTGGCGGGTCATGCTGTAGGATGACCGACTGCAGAGCACGGACTGTATCTTGAGGCCCTGGAGGGGCAGGACTGGAGCAAGTCGAGCGACTACGACAAATCTATCAGATGTGGCCCTCCTTGTTACACAGCATGCATGTTTCCCAATGGTGGGGAAAATCAGCTCGAGAATGTGCAGTAAAGCACTGTGGATAAGATGGAAGTGGGCCGTGCCACCGGCGATGAGGGGCGACCGGAGGTGCCAATACCATAGAGACGTCAGACAAAAAGGAGTCCCGATGGCGCTGGCCACTGTTGGCCGGGCCACGTCGATGTCGGGAGGGCGGAACCCACCGTGACGCCTCAATCACCGCCACCTGTGGCTGCGCCATAAGATGCTTGTAAATCGCCTGAGCAATTTCAAAGGAGAATCTCTTCCAAGGAGGGGTTGTCGAGTTTCAATGCCGCAGTACAGACCTCAGGATAGGGAGCCAGCGGAACCACAACATCCCAGATCAGGGAGTCCGCATACGAAGCCTTACACTGCCGATTGGCGCACATAAAATCACATCAACGGCTGAGACCCTGCACGTCCATGACCCAGGAATGATATGATTGACCAGGCTGTTTATGGTACCGGTGGAACTCCAACCGAGAGGTGACCACATGGTAGCGATACAAATAATAGTTTGTCAGCAAAAGGCAGATCTCCTGGAGAGAGCCACAGGATCGGACAACGGAGCCAACTTGCGGAGAAGAAAGAACTTGTCTGGGGCAGCCCAAGACAAAAACAACAACCACTGCAAGGAGTCGTCTGTAACTTGAAAAGCCATGAAATGCTGTTTCAGTCGATGTAAGTATGTCTCCCAGTCTTCTTCACCATCATTAAATGGTGGGAACGACGGCAGATGGGGGAACGCATCGGACCCCTTTGGACTCGGTAGCTGAGACAGTAATGCGTCCTGGGCATCGACATTGTCCATTAGCAATCGCAGCGGCTGCTGTCAGAAGTCTAACTGGAGCTGCTGCTGCTACTGCTGCTGCTGCATGAGCTGCTACTGTTGCTCCAGCAGACAGACCAACTTCGCCTCCATACCAACAACAACCACTGTATACCTCGTCGCCAAAATGTTGTAAATGCGACCGGAACGGTCGCGGGGTTGATGTGACGGAAAGCGCGGCGGGACCCACGGAGCAGCCTCGACAACACAAACGGGAGAGGATGAACACGACCAACGAAGGACCCAAACAAACAACAACAAGGGAACTGGGAGGGGGCTGGATGGGTGAGGACAGTGACTAACGGAGGATGAGGACAGGAGGGTTACGGGAACGTAGGATGTATTGCAGGGAAAGTTCCCACCTGCGCAATTCAGGAAAGCTGGTGTTGGTGGGAAAGATCCATATGGCACAGGCTGTGAAGCAGTCATTGAGATGAGGGATATCATGTTTGGCAGCATGTTCAGCAACAGTGTGGTCCACTTGTTTTTTGGCCACAGTTTGTCGGTGGCCATTCATGTGGACAGCAGCTTGTTGGTAGTATATAGAATGCAGCACAGTGGTTGCAGCTTAGTTTGTAAATCACATGACTGGTTTCACAGGTAGCTCTGCCTCTGATGGTATAGGTGAGGTTAGTGACCGGACTGGAGTAGGTGGTGGTAGGAGGATGTATGGGACGGATCTTGCATCTACGTCTATTACAGGGGTATGAGCCATGAGGTAAGGAATTGGGAGCAGAGGTTGTGTAAGGATGGACGAGTATATTGTGTAGGTTCGGTGGACGATGGAATACCACGGTAGGAGGGGTGCGAAGGATAGTGGGCAGGACATTTCTCATTTTAGGGCATGACGCAAGGTAATCGAGACCCTGGCGGAGAATGTAATTTAGTTGCTCCAGTCTTTGATGGTACTGAGTTATGAGGGGAATTCTCCTCTGTGGCCGGACTGTGGGACTTTGGGAGGTGGGGGAGACTGGAAAGATAAGACACGGGAGATTTGTTTTTGTACATGGATGGGAGGATAATTACGGTCAGTGAAGGCTTCCTTGAGACCCTTGGTATATTTTGAGAGGGACTGCTCTTCACTGGAGATGCGATGACCACGGGTGGCTAGGCTGTATGGAAGGGACTTCGTGCTATGGAATGGGTGGCAGCTGCCGAAGTGGAGGTATTGCTGGCAGTTAGTAGGTTTGATATGGACGGAGGTACTGATGTAGCCATCTCTGAGGTGGAGGTATTTTAATTTCTTTTTATTTCTCTCCTTTCCACTATTTACCCCCTCCCCCTTCCACACCTTCTCTCCTGCCCTCCATCTAAACTGCAACACTTCACTTCACTGTCCACCACTCCTACCATAGTATTCCTCCCCCTCCCCACCCCATCCTCCTCCTTACCCCCACCCAATCGCCATTCCCATCATGCACTGGTGCTGCTGCTCGCTGTGTGGTTTCAGTTCTCTGGGACTGCAGACGTGTGTGCAAGTTGCGTTTGCGTGAGTGTGTGACAAAGGCCTTAATGGCCAAAAGCTATAATTGTGTGAATCTTTTTGTTGTGACTATCGCGATTCAGCATCTCCGCTATATGGTGAGTAGCAACTTTCCTTGTCTGATATTGTTAAAGTATATTTTGTGTTTTATGTTATTTTCCTACCTAAGGGGCATTTGAAAAGTCCGTCTACAGCATCTTTACAAAGAATGCTCACCAAGTTTCAGCCATATTGGTCTATTTCTTTGTGTTTGGCATTCATGTGAATCAAGGAAGTCGAGTGATTGTCAAAAAATGGAAGAAAAAGACTTTCATGTGGTGATTAAACATTACTTTATGAAATGGAAAATGCCTCAGGAGACTAAAGAGAAGCTTGATAAACATTACGGTGACTTTGCACCTTCAATTAGAACAGTTTATCAGTGGTTTCAAAATTTGCAGATTGGCCATATGGGCACAAGTGTTGCTGAACATTCTGGACGTCCTGTGGAGGTTATGACTCCAGAAATCATTGATAAAATCAATGATCATGGTGATGGATGACAGAAGAGTTAAGGCGCGTGAGATTGCTAGTGCTGTGGGCATCTTGATTGAACAGGTACATAATATTTTGCATAAACATTTGGACATGAGAAAGCTATCTGCAAGATGGACTCCGTGATTGCTCAAATTGACAAAAAACGGAATCGTGTGAATTGTTGCAAGGATGGTTTGCAGCTGTTCCTGAAGAATCTCCCGGACCTCAAGCATCTAATATTAGTATGGATAAAACTTTAAATTATGTCATCTTTTTCTGAGATCAAATTTTGATGAAATAAAGCCTACATGTTGCCCAAGCTACACTCAAATTACTTGTGAAAATAGCATAAAATTCGTCTAGTAGTTTTTCACATTAGCATATTCAAACAGATGGGCAGACATGATGGTTTTAGATGAAACTTTAAATCATGACATCTCTTTTTCTATAATCCAATTTTGATGAAATGAAGCCTATACATTATGCCAATCCATGCTCATGTTAACTGTGAAAGCCCCACGAAAATTCATCTAGTTGCTTTGGAGATTAGCATGTTGCGTCTTCAGAAGATAAACAGACATGGCGGTTTTAGATAAAACTTTAAATCAACATATCTCCCCCACCCACCCCCCTTCCCCAATCCCTGGTGATCAGATTTTGATGAAATACAGCCAACTTTAGCTCCATGACATGTTAAGTGTCCTGCAATATATTGTTAAAGACATAAAACCAAATACTTGAAAATGGCAAAAAATGGCTTGTACTTAAACAAACAATAAAACAGTCAAATGGCACTGTGTTCCTTTAGAAACTAAAGCCTGTACGTTGCCCCAAGCTACAGTCAAGTTACCTCTGAAAATCCCATGAAAATTTTTCTAGCAGTTTTGGAGATTAGTGTGTTCAGACCGACAGACATGATGGTTTTACACATTTATTATTAGTATAGACTTTATATTTCTTATGTTGGCAGAATTCCTTATCCACCTTTACCTGCCTGAAAAGCTATTAATATTTTTTGTAGTAGTGCTTTGCAGATATAATTGATTACAAAGTCAGAGACCTAAATTCAATACTACACCAGCACGCAGTCTTAATTTACCACGAAAAATTCATATCATTAGTTACTCTATTACTAGGAAGTCACTTGAAATCATTCTACAGCCATTAGAGTCACAGCCTATCATTCTCAATTACACATCATCTCATTGAATAAAAGTATGAGGGCTATCCAGAAAGTAGCAGAACTTTTGGTCTATCTCAACAGTAGGCAGGGTCATAGCCTCAATCTTCGTGCCATAATGTTCCTACACTCAGTACACACCCAGCAGTGGTAGTGTGTGTGATCTGTCTCTCTGCTGCCTTGTATTCTAGCACATATTAAAATGTGGGCAGCAACAGAAAATACCGCCTTTGTAACATGTAAGGAAAAGGAATAATGACTGAAAGCCTAATGGGGCAAAGGTGCATTGATTTTAAAAATGGCCATACCACCGTTCATGTTGAGGACCGCAGTCGTAGGCCTAGGCCTTGTAACTGACCAACTGATGTTTAAAATCAATGACAAAACTCACGAAAATCGTCATCTCACAATTACAGAACAGACACTGGCTGCAGCACTGCATTCCCTTGAAGATTGGGAGAGAGATGGTAACAAAGTTATTGATCATATAGTAACTGGAGATGAGACTTGGGTGATGCATATCAATTGTGAAATAATAATAATAATAATAATAATAATAAAAAAAAAAGACAGTTGATGTAATGAGGACACACAAATCCTCCTAAGAAACCAAGGAAATGTTTGCAAATACTGTTAGCACAAAAGATCATGGCTACTGTGTACTGGAACTCTTAGGGAGTGATTCACATGATTTCCTTGAATGTGGCACAACAATTAACTCAGAGAGGTATTGTCAAACACTGACAAAGTTAAGGCAGGCAATACAAAACAAGCATCAATGAAATATCATTTTGCTTTCCCATACGGCCAATCTTGCCTGATATTTTTGGTTGGGAGGTGTTTGATTATCTTCCATACAGTCCATAATTGGCACCAAGTGACTACCCCCTTTGTCTCAACAATGAAGACATGGCTCGTTACACAACACTTTGATACTGCTGCTGAACTGCATGCCAGTATAAACCAGAGATTGCAATCAAGAGCGGCAGATTTCTACATAGATGGTACTGAAGAAATTGTGCCATGGTATGATAAGTGCCTCAATTTGAATGGCACTTGTGTACAAAAGTAGCTCAAGGATATACCTTTAAAATGTACATCATAAAATTTGGGTTTTCAATATCGTTAATTTTTTATTTAAAAACTTCTGTTAGGTCCTTCTAGTGCAGACAACAGAAAATTGGTAACAAAACTGAGGACTTTAGTTTGATTAGTATAACACAAAGCCACCAGCACTGTATAATCACTTAACAATCACTGGAGTACACAAAAGCAATGTCTACCAGCTGCTTCTCCATATTACAATGAAACACAGATTGCCATACAGCCAGAAAATAGAATGTGAAGAACACAATACAAAAATGAATGATTGAGTACCATGGACATACTCTTGTAGTATTATTGAGTTTTGCCTTTAAAAATTAAACATATCTCCATTCAGTATGATGAAACGCAATTTTCATAATATGCCATCAGCCTATGAAAACCATTCTTATACAGATTTTGTGAAACTATATATATCTCTTACCTTTTTCACTTGTATCATAGTGCACTTCAAAACCTTTAGTTACATTTGCTGCATTTGCATTTGAAGGAATTACTTTAACAGGTAGTTCTGGCTGACTTTGTTGGGAACATTTCTCTTCTGCACCCTGTTGTGGTATTGCTGGAGTGATCCGCGAACCTGTTTAAACAACAGTCACTATCATGCAAATATGAAACTGAACTATTTACATTAAACAAATATGACGAAACATACACCTCAGAAAAATCTTCTCTGTGACATTCATGATAAATATTATTCAATATGTGTGTGAATGTCAAATGGTAAGGAGGAGATGAAATGGAATGAGCAAATGAAAAGAAAGGTGAAAAAGGTGGGAAATGATGAATTTAGTGAGATAGTGGGGAATGGTATGGAAGTGCATGACAAGAAACTTATCTTCATCTAGACCCACGTTGCAGAGTGAGGCTCTGAAAGTCATTAACAAACTTGAAAATAAGGAGTTTAAGGCATAGCATTGTGTGGAATGAAGTGTGTGGGAAAGTTAAGGATGTACAAGAAAGTGTAGCAACCTGATTGTGGGCTATGACTCGAATGACTTGTTCAGTGTCGATGAAATGGGACTGTTTTATCACACTGCCTTATAAAATCTCTAGCAATTCGAGGTGAAAAGTGTACTGGTGGTTAAATGTCCAAGGAAAGCCTCACTGTGCTCTATAATGTTAGGTGAAATGGAGATGCCACTGTTTGGTTGGAAAAAGGCGGTAAAACCACACTGTTTCAGAAACATAGATGTCAGTAAGTTTCCAGTCACATGGTGAAGCAATAAAAAGGCAGGGAGGGGGAGTGGTCTTGTGGAAGAATGGCTGGGCTCTTTCAATGCTGAAATGAAAAATGGAAATCACCAAGTTCTGCTTTTCCGAGACAATGCAACCTGCCACTCAAAAGTCAAGTTATCAAGTGTGAAATTGGCTTGGTTCCTATCAGGCTGAACCAAACTTGCACAACCCAGGGATCAGGGGGTTATTTACACACTCAAGTCCAATTGTAAGTGATTATTGTTGCAGTCATGTTTAAGAAGCCTAAAGTGTAAATTGCTCTCACATGGTCAGCTTTTGTCCTGGATATAGTAAATAGAATTGGTTTGGCAGTAAAGGAAATAAAGCCCGAAACTCTTACCAAGTGCGTCAACAAAGGAGGGTTTGAAGCTCAAGAACAAGACACTTCTGTGGCCACTGAAGCTCAAGAAAATGCAGCAGCAATTACTGAATTCATTAAAATGCAGAACATTTTATGTAGTGCAGATGACTACATTTGAAGTGATGACTTTCTGCCAACTCACTTCACTTTTACTTCATTTAACAGAAATCCACAACACAGAAGATGTTCAGAAAGAAACAAGGGAAGAAGAAGAGGAGCAAAATAATGATCCTAGAATTCATATGCTGAAAACACCATTGCATGCATAAATGATGTCATACAATTTGCTGCTCACACAAATTCACCTAAGTTGTTGGAACTATTGAATAGTGCAAAAAAATTGAGTAGATGAAACAATTTTGAACAGGAAACTTAACAGGTTTGCCTCCTTGATAAGTGGTTAAAAACATGAAATGTCAAGTAAATAAACAAGGAAATAATATGTATGTACATACAACAATAAACGAATTTAAAGTTCAAGAAAAAATACAGAAATGCCATACTATTTATCATTAAGTGTAACATACTAGTGTTCTAATGTCACAAATTTTATGTAGCCTAAAGAGTTTATGTAATTCAGAAACTTGTCCAATTTGGAAAATTATTTTAGTGTCATGTGATTCTGTTCTGAGCAAGTTTTATCATATATTGAAGCTACAGTTGGAAAACTCTCTCAAAATTAATAAACTTTAGGCAAAGTCAATAGTGCACTACACAGATTTTTGTGGTCCTGGTCATTATGGCAATAAAACCATCAAAGATTAAAAAATTCACGTTTTCTAGAGCCCACTCCAAATAATTGGTGTTGCTGTCTACTTTCCGAAGACTATTTTTATGGAACTCTCCATGCTAGTCTGTCCTGCACAAGCCTCTTCACGTCTGTGTAACTATTTCTATCTATATTCACTTGACATTCAATTAAGCCTTAGTATACCTGTACATTTTTACTGCTTTCATTTACATCAGTTATTAAATTAACTATTCCTGATGTCCCAGGATCTGTTAATCAGATCCATCTTTCAGAAATACCTTTCTCCCTGATTATATTCAGTACCTATTCATTAGTTATACTATCGACCTATCTAATATTCAGCATTCTCCTTTAACAATACAGTTCAAAAGCTTCTATTCTTTTCTTGTCTGAACTGTTTATCGTCCACATTTCACTTCTGTACAGGGCTAAGCTCTAGAAAAACACACAGCCAGGACATTATTACCACCTACTTAATAGCTGGTATGTCCACCTTTGGCACAGATAACAGAAGCAACAAATCGTGGCATGGAAGCAATGAGGCCTTATTAAGTAACTGGAGGGAGCTGGTACCACATCTGTGCACCCCCCCCCCCCCCCCCCCAAAAACACACACACACACACACACACACACACACACACACACACACACACACACACACACGGCATTGTGTTCCTCAGACCACTCCAACACACTCCTGACCTTATAACATGGCACATCGTCTAGATAAAAAATGCCGCGGCCATCAGGAAATGTGATTGTCATGAAGGGGTGTATATGGTCTGCAACCATTGCACAATGCTCCTTGACCACCACGGTGCCCTGCAAAAGCTCCAATGGGCCCATGGATGCCCATGTGAATCTTTCCCAGAGCATAATAGAGCTGCTGCAAGCTCGTCTCCATCCCACAGTCCAGGTGTCAAAGAGCTGTTCCCCAGGAAGATGACAGATTTGCACTCTCCCATCAGCATGATAAAGAAGGTATCAGGATTCCTTAGACCATGCCATGCTCTGCCACTGCACCAACATCCAGTGCCAATGGTCATGTGCCCATTTCAGTCACAGTTGCTGGTGTTGTGGTGTTAAGATTGGCACATGTATGGGCCATCAGCTGGGAGGGGAAGGGGGGGGGGGGGGGGGGGGGGGGGGAAGGGTCGGAAGGGGGCGCGTCGTTAAGAGTGCTCAGTGCACTGTGTATGCAGACACAATTGTGCTTTGCTCAGTATTAAAGTCTGATGTTATTTGCACCACAGTTTGCTGCCTGTCATGTTTTATCAATCTGCCGAGCCTATGACATCAACCATCAGTAATGAGGGGTATCCACCCAAACCCACAACATCCAGACATGGTTTCACCTTGGTTTCTTGGTTTACCCGCGTGTTGAAGGCACAAACAACAGCACTCCTCAAACACTCAACAAGTTGTGCAGTTTCCGAAATGTTCGTGGCAAGCCTCTGGGCCATCACAATCTGCCCTCGGTCAAATTCTGATAGATCAAGCGCCTGTCCCATTCTACACACAGACAGCACACTCACTGATACTATAGGCATCACATGCGTGTGTGCCTGGCAACCACTCCTCACCAGGTGACGCTGCTATCGCCTGGATGGTTTTATATCAATAGGAGGTCAGTGGTCGTAGTGTTCTAGCTGATCAGTGTACTTACCAAGAAGACTTTCCAACGCTTAAATTTATATTTGATGTTAGTAAATTTATTTTTCAGAAATGCTATTCTTGCTATTACCATTCTGCAATTTATTTCCTTTCTATTTTAGCCACTGTCAATTATTTTGCTGCCCAGTTAGCAAAACTCATCTACTTCTTTTCGTTTCTCATTTCCTAATGTAACTATCAGCATCACCTCATGTCATTCGCCTATATACCATAACCATTGTTTTACTTTTATTGGTGTTCATATTATAAAATCTTTTCAAAACACTATCCATTCGGTTCAATTGCTCTTCCAAGTACTTTATCCTTTCTAACGAATTACAATATTGTCAGCAAACCTCAAAATTTTTGTTTCTACTCCTTGTACTTTAAGTCCCCTTCCAAACTGCTGCTTGGTTTCCTTTACTGCTTACCCAATATACTGACTGAATAGTATGGGGAATAAGCCACAACCCTCTTTTACTTGTTCTCAGCTACTGCCAACAGACTGGTTCTTGCACAAGTTGTAGATAACCTTTTGCTCCCTGTTTTTTATTCTTGGTAATTTTAAAATTTCAAAGAGTGTATTCCAGAAAATACTGCAAAAGCTTTTTCTAAATCTGCAGTTGCTAAAAATATATAACTTTCTTCAACATATCTTCTAAAATAAGTTGTAGGTCAGCATTGTCTTCCATGTTCCTACAGTTCCATGGAACCCAAATCGATCTTCCCCTAGGTCAGTTTCTACCAGTTTATCTACTCTTCTGTAAATAACTCATGTCAGTATTTTGCTAACATGACTTATTAAACAAACAGTCCAATCATATTCACACCTGTCAACATTTAGCTTCTTTGGAATTAGGATTATACATTTGTCTTTAAGTCTAAAGTGCATTATGCCTGTCTCTCATACTTTGCATACCAGGGGGGTTTTATCATTTTTGGTTGTGCCATAGGTTTCAATCATTCTCAGAGAATGTTCCCTACTTCACGCCCCATGTTCCAATTTTGATCTTTCAGTGTTCTGTCAAATGCTTGTTACAGTGTCTTATCTTTCACTTTATCTCATCCCCAACTATCAGGGTGTTCAAAAAAAAGAGACCTGTCTTAACAACATATGCTGGATAGATTGCCATCCATCTGGTCTTAAATTCTACTTGTTTATTCACTCTGCTCACACCACGCACCTTACACAACTTTGTTTTGTTACCTTTTCTATTTGTTCTCATTGTTTGCCATTTTAATATTTCTATCTCCTTTTGAATTTATTTATTTATTCTAATTGTCTCAATTCAGATCTTACCTTTCATTACCATCTCCACATTGCGATTTTTCTTCTGTATTTAAGCTCTCATGCAACATTAGTACCTTGGTATACAACTGACTGCTACAGTCTACTATTACTCTGTCTCCTTATTTATATGGAGATTGGAGCATCTTTTCTTGATATTCGTTATATGTACTTCTTTCAGTTATCTTTTACAACTTCCTAGCTGTTTTTTCATTTGAGAGGGGAACCTGTTTTTAATTAGTGAATTCTCAAGATTCAAATCTTTTTTCCTTCTTTCTATGCGTATGCAGCAAGCTGCTCCTTTTTCAACTTCTGTAAGTTTTACAAATACAGTGTAGCATATGCTTCAGACTTGAGTGATATTCCGGACTATTCAATCATACAAACAGAAAGAGAGATTAACAATACTTTTGAAAATAAAACCATTATTGAATAAAAGAAACTATACAAAAAAGTAACAAGTGCCATATTTTCATAATTACTGATTCCCCCACCTGTCGCCCCAAGCTGATAAAGAGCTGCAAGAATAGCAAGTCTGCTCTTTTGTAACACTCTTGTATCCCACAACTTCACAGTAAACTTTCACTCATCCCCATCCCATCTGTATTTCCTCTGCCCTCTTTTTCCATTTCACACCAATTCAGCTATACCATTGGTGTTGCCTCTTTTTAAAACATTTGCAACTTTTTAAGACAATCAGCAAAACAGTTATAAGGTAATCTTGTCTGTTGCTGCTCTACAGCTTGAGCACTAAACTTAGTATTAACTTGACTTTTGACAAAGACGTTGAAACATCAAGCATTTAAAAGAGCAATTGGTCCTGCTTGTCATTCTGTGTTCATCATCATTGCACTTCATCTTGGAGTTAAATAACATTCTATCTTCATGCAAATGAATAGATTTTCCAGTTTTTATATGAAAGAAACACATGTAAATATTTTTATACTTCAATTTAACCATGTGTATCAATTTTACTTTTTCTTCTCCCCAACAACTGTCAACTAATGAAGAAAAATTGCAGAACAATCACTGGAAACAGTCACAGTCAATTAATATCTGGGAGTATGCATATGAATCAATTTAAAGTGAAACGGTTGTATAAAACTAATGTAAGGCAGATGTCACATTCAGAATCATTGGGAGAATTCTAAGAAAGTGCAAAGAACCTGCAACCTGTATCAGACAAGACTGATACAGGAAAATCCAAAGAACAACACTGCGTTTCATCTCAAGTGTATTTAGTAAGTGTGAAAGCAACATGGAGATGCCCATCCAACTCCAGTGGCAGACACTACAAGAGAGGCACCATGCATCATGGTGGGGTTTACTGTTACAATTCCTTGAACATACCTTCCTAGAAAAGTCAACTAATATACTGCTTTCTCCCACATACCTCTCAAAAAAATGCCATGCACGTGAAAATATAGAAATTTGGATTAGCATGAATGCTTATCAACAATTATTCTTCCTGTGGGCTATTCACAACTGGAACAGGAAAAGGGGATAATGACAGTGGTACACAAAGCCCCCACCACCATACGCCTCACAGTGAGTTGTACATATAGGTGCAGATGTAGATGGAGAACACGTGTATGAAAATTACAACATATTCACATAATGTGCTGAAATTCAGTTTTTTTTACAAATTGTACTGTTCTTGGTGGTTTCACAAACAGTAACTTTCTGGGAGTGGGCCAGTGCAGTATCCAAGGTTCCATTACTTGTAAACTAGCAGACAGAACGATGTGAGATGTTAATAGTAATCCAAAGAAATTATCCTCAACAAGGTTACAAGTTTTTATTAACCACATACGTAAACAGTCTGTAATCAGCGATTAAAAATGTGCAGTTACCGGGAAGGAACTTAAAACATACCGGTACCAAAGTCATTTGGGACGGCCTGTGAGATAGAGAGCGGAAAATGATTCCAGAGATTTACACCAAATATGATGGTTGGAACTTTAATAATGGCAACTATTTATTTACAACTTCTACAAAATAAATATATGTTTCAGAGTCTTACTTTTCTTCAGAGTGGTCATCAGCATTGTGTATAAACAGTTGCCAGCAATTTGAAAATCTTAGGATACCCTTAAGCACTGTCAATTGTGTTCATAGTGCAATTGAAGCAGTCTATTACCCAACGAATTTCTGTAACAGTTCTGAAGCAAATGCTGTGAAGTGCTTCCTTCGATTTAGGAACCGAGTTAAAGTCACAAGATCTTATATCCAGAGAGTTTGGTGGGTGGTACAGCACTTATCAGCCCCATCAACTGAACAAACGAGTTGTAACTTGTGCCATATGTGCCTGTGTAATGCCCTGCAAAATTATGAACAGGACATGCATAAAATGTTGACACTTCTTTCTCTGAGCTGACCACAGGCTTTTTCTCAAAGTTCTGAAGCGAATGCTATGAAGTGCATATTTGAATTTAGGAATCAAGTTGATATCACAAGGGCTTAGTCCAGTGAATGTTTTGGATGGTACAACACTTCCCAGCCCCATCAATTGAACAAATCAGTCACTACTTGCATCATATGCACCTGAGCATAGGCCTAGAATATGGTGGGCATGTCCTGCACACAGTGTCACCACTTCTTTCTCTAAGCTGTTCATTTTTGAGACAAAGCCTGTGATCAGCTTAGAGAAAGAAGTGGTGACACTGTGTGCAGGACATGCCCACCATATTCCAGGCCTATGCTCAGGTGCATATGATGCAAGTAGTGACTGATTTGTTCAATCGATAGGGCTGGGAAGTGTTGTATCATCCAAAACATTCACTGGACTAAGCCCTTGTGATATCAACTTGATTCCTAAATTCAAATATGCACTTCATGGCATTCGCTTCAGAACTGTTACGCAGATTCTTTGGGCAACAGATTGCTCCACTTGCATTATAAACACAACTGACACTG
The DNA here is from genome assembly GCF_023864345.2 of Schistocerca serialis cubense. Lineage (NCBI taxonomy): Eukaryota > Metazoa > Arthropoda > Insecta > Orthoptera > Acrididae > Schistocerca > Schistocerca serialis. Next base: position 506,206,008 of record NC_064642.1, on the reverse strand, counting down.
CTAATGGTATCCTACAACTTTCAGATTGCTAGGTTACATATGATTTAGAAGACTATTTTGAAGGACAGTAAAACTTTGAAACATGTGTCCATTTTATAGAAGTTGTAAATGAATAGTTGCCCAGTATTAACGATTCAGCCCTCATATGAAAATATCTTTGCTCAATGCTATACCTATCGCCTGTATCAGAACCTGACTGATATTTCATTCTGGTAACTGTTAGAGTTTGTGCAATACTTTTCATTACACAATCCAATATTTTCAATATTCAATTAAAAGTCACTTTGTGCAGTGAACTAACATTTAACATTCGCTAGGTCTACACCACAGAAAAAAATTAAAAACATTAATTACATTCAATTGACATGGCTTCTTAAGTCCTTCCCGTTTAACATTAAGGTGTTTTGTGACAGTTTGTACTTTTATTTTTATTACTACCCTGTAATTGAGAAATTATACTAACTGTACAGACAATTATACATTTTTGGGTATTGTTCTGCTCATTACACACCAATATTAAAGAAGACGTATAAGGAATACAAGTAGCAACAGCACACATTAGAGTAGATTTGTGGAGTGTTTTGCAGCTCTACGATCAGGCCTGACTTACCATAGCTGTTGGCCATGTGAACAAAAAGCTGAATGGGTTGTTGTTAGCTGCAACACAATATATCTGGTTGTACCTAATGTTGCAATTCGGAACTGGAGACATATCAACCACATCCTACACCAGAATAGGAGAGGGAAGACCAAGTCAGAGAGGTACATTTTAAAGTTAGTTTAAAGTCACCAACAAGCAACCCTATAAAGAAATAAAAACACAGAAGAGGGCCACAAAGAAGAGCAGTGATAATGGTCACAAGTTTGGTGATTCGTGTGACAGCACCGTGGAAATATTGAAAAACCTTAATTGGCAGAAGTCTTAAGATTTACCACATGAAATCCTAATTTTACAATTTCAGGAACTAGTATTAAGTGATGAGAATCTGGGGATATTCTTCAGCCCTCTATGCATTTGTATCATAGAGCCTGAATGGACAAGATTCAACCAAGACATTTAAGCAGCCATTCTTCCTGTGCTACTTATATGTTTGCATGTATGAATGTGTGTATGATGGGAAGAAACCCAAACATGTGGTAGTTTCATATGACCCCTATAACATCCACTTCTCTGTGTACACATACTGTGTAAGTAGACACAGATGTATTTCTAAATACGTGTTGTGTGTGAAAGAACATCATTTGGAAATGGGGTAGATGGTGACAGCCTCGACGTGGCCTACCCCCCCAGTATCGTGCCGCACAACGATCGCATTGCGAGAAGAAAATCTAAATGCTCAGAACGAGCTGCGACACGAAAAGCAAATGTCACCACCAAACGGCGGCCGGACGTAGTAATACCTCCCGGCCCTCACAGGCGAAGTTACGCAAGAGAGCGAGACAAATGCCTCAGTTTCCCCCCTGGAGCCAAGTGCGTGGACGAATACGTATATGCCAAGTTAACATAGAAGGATACACGAGGACAAAAGGAGACATCCTCACAAAGCTACTAACAGAAGAAAAAATTGATGTGCTGACCTTGCAGGAAACCCATCTATCAGAAGAAAATATCTCGAGACTTCTAATACCAGGCTATGAAATTGTGGGCTATAAAGCCCATAATAAACACGGTATTGCAACACTGATCAAGAAAGAACTGGTTGATAATATTGAGGAAACTATGCACCACGAATTTGCCGTGGGAATCAAACTAAACGATATGACTGTGTATAACGTGTACAAGCCACCTTCAGAAAAATGGGAACAACCTGTTTTACCTAACCCACAACACCTTGCAGTCATAATTGGCGATTTTAACTCCCACCACCCCAGATGGGGCTATCAGTCTTGCGACAAAGAGGGACTCATGCTGGCAGACTGGGCAGATATAAATAATTATACATTAATATACGATGCAAAAGATACCCCCACCTTCTGTTCAGGAGCGTGGGGCACAACATCAACGCCCGATCTTTGTTTTGTCTCATCTGGAGAAACTGGAATAGCACTTCCGTCCAAGAGAACTGTACTGAGCCGTATTCCTCGGAGCCAACACAGACCAGTTATTATAGACCTTGGGATCCAAATACCAGTAATAAAGAGCCACCCTATAGCCCGCTGGAACCTCAGGAAGGCTAACTGGGTTAAGTTTAAAGATACCATTGAAAATAATGTAAACAGAATTCCCCCAATTCCAGAAAATTACGACAGATTTACGAAGTTAATTATTAAAGCGGCACATAACTCAATACCAAGAGGAGCGCGGAAAGAATACATCCCATGCTGGACAAAGGAGTGCGAACAACTACTCGATGAATATAACAAAACAGAGAATCCAGAACTAGGAGAACAGCTCATAAGAGCTATGGACGAGGAACGCAAACAGAGATGGCAAAAGCGGATGGAACAAATGGACTTTACGCACTCCTCACAGAAGAGCTGGAGTCTACTGAGGAAACTTGGCGGAGCACAATTCAAGGGACGGAACATCAATAATAAAATGACCCCTAACAAGATATGCTCTTCTATACTACAAACAACCAGAATCCATGCCTCCGCCTCGAAGAAAAAAGAACTGCACCAACTGATGAACGAAGAGCTAGATGCAAGCGAGGAGGAAGCAGGTTTAGCGAACTGGGTAACACAAGAAGAGATAAATATAGCACTAAAGAAAATGTCACCTGGTAAAGCAGCTGGCTGTGACGGCCTTCTTCCAGAATTCTTGAAGAACCTCGGGCCAAAGGGAAGAGCATGGCTGTCTTCTCTTTTCTCTAATATCATAGATACCAGCCGGTTACCAAAGCAATGGAAAAACGCACAAGTCATAGCCATCCAGAAACCAGGGAAAACAGGAGAGAATGCTAAAGATTATAGACCGATATCTTTATTGTGCACCACTTACAAGCTGTTTGAACGAGTCATCCTAGGCAGAATAGAAAGTAAAATAGAAGCTGCTCTTCCCCCAGAGCAAGGCGGTTTTCGAAAAGGAAGAGATTGTTGCGACCAAGTTCTCGCCCTAACCACTTTCATTGAAAGAGGTTTCCAAAACAAAAAGAAAACGGGCATGGTATTATTAGATCTCACCTCAGCATACGACACCGTATGGACAAAAGGGATACTGTATAAACTGTCAAAAGTCGTGAAATGCAAGAAGATCATAGATCTAGTCAGAAATATGTTGATAAACAGGAGATTCAAGGTATCTCTGAATGGGAAAACAAGCAGCTACAGGACACTACAAAATGGTCTACCCCAAGGGTCTGTGCTGGCTCCATGCCTTTTCAATTTATACATAGCGGACATCCCAAACCTGGAATCTCGTTCTTTTATGTATGCAGATGACATCGCTATCGCGGCTCACGCCAACACTTTCGAAGAACTGGAAGAAATTTTAAACAGGGATCTGGAACGACTACAACAATATTATGACAACTGGCACCTCAAAGTAAATCCGACTAAATCCGTGGCATCAATAATGCACTTGTGTAACAAAGATGCAAATCGTGAGCTAAAAGTGCAAATAAAAGGTAAATTGTTGAAAAAAGATAGAACGCCAAAATATCTGGGTGTTAAGCTAGATCGCACTCTCACATATAAGAGCCACCTGTACGAAGTCGCCCAAAAAATGAAAACAAGAAACAACATCATAATGAAACTGGCAGGAACAACCTGGGGATGTTCCACTGAAACTCTACGCACATCAGCACTGGCACTTCTGTATAGTGTAGCGGAATATTGCGCACCGTCTGGGCCCGCAGTAGGCATGTCAGATATATTGATGTGCAACTTAACGAGACAATGAGGCTCATAACAGGAACAGTAAGACCCACCCCGAAACCTTGGCTGCCCGTCCTTGCCAATATCGAACCACCCTCGATTAGACGTGAAAGAGCAATCCAGAGGTACAAAGAAAAGTTCAGGGACCTACCTCCTCCCCCTGACAGATTGATGTCAAGAAATCCCTTCTGGAAAGAACTCAAACAACAGATTGATATCGATAACCTGTGGAAACAGCAATGGCAGGAAAGCAAAGTGAATAACAGTTTCCTTATTGAGGACCCATCTCAACGAGTTCCAGGCTTCCAACTCCAACGTAGAGTGTGGGTAACCCTAAATCGTCTGCGGACAGGTGTTGGTCGGTGCGGATATTTGCTGAAAAAGTGGGGTTTCTCCCAGGACCCCAATTGTGAGTGCGGAGAGAGTCAAACCATGCAGCATATAGTTGAGTGCGACGTACACGGACTTAAGGGAGGAAATCTGATGGACATACATGTGATAAGTGACCAAGCACTTTTGTGGCTGGAAACCCTGAAAATTTTATTGTAAATCATTGTTAATGTTAATTTAAATTTTTATGTTGATGTTTGTAAGTGTATCACGCTTTGCCTGTAGCTGAATGAGAAATAAAATAAATTTGGAAGTCTCTGAAAGAGAATGAATCCAGTTAGATGGATACAAGCTAATATCACATTACTGTAGGCATAGTATACAAAAGTGAAGTAAATTTCCACACCACAGACCTACATGAGTACTGCACTGAATAGCTCTTTTGAAAGATGAACTCCTGTGACAGGATTGTAAACATACAAGAGAGAGGTTCTGGCAATGTACATACCTTCAACTGCAAATGTTCTACACTTCATTAAGCAGCCAGAGAGGATACAAATAAGATATAGAAATAACTGTGAGACAGAGTTACTGACACACAGTTCTGGTTTGATCCCCACAGTAGCATTCCTAACCAGAATAAAAAGGCATAATGCAACCATAATTGATAATTTATTTCTAACTCCAACTGTCTTTCATGAAACAGATTTGAGCCCAATAACAAATGCTTTATCTGACCATGATGGCAGTAAAAAAGCATCTCTATCAATTGTGTAAACAAGAAGTGAAACTATATGTTTCCCAGAACCACACATACTGACTCAGTTACACTATTCAGGGGAAGTTTAAAGAATGAACCACTGGAAGGAGTTTATCAAGAATACACAAAAGATGAAACAAAAATTCAATTATGAGCTACAAAACAAATAAACTTAGCAATGCAAATTATATCTGCTCCCTGATACTAAATTCAAATAAATAGCTACTATACAGTCAGTTCTTCACGTCAGTAATTATAAACACAGAGACTGAAAACAGACCCTCAAAAGCAAACTCATTACACTTATTTAGACAGGCATTGCATTACTCTACCATCAGATAGCAGTTTCGCCACATCATATGCTAATAAGGTCACAAAAAATCATTAGGTCATTCAAAAGCAGTAACTCATATGACAATGGCAGGATGTCATTGACTTAGTACTGCCCCACTGAGCTACCTATGTAGCCATTCAGTGAGTTCAGTAATATTTCCTGAAAGACTGTAGTACGTCATAGTAACAGCCATTTACAAAAGTGAGATAAGCAAGTGATTTCTAATTATAGACCCACATCCTTCCCGTACCATCAAAAACCTTTTCTAGGAATAAACTTTTTAACAGCACCTCAGTTTGACTTCCAGTGGCAGTTTTTTTATTGAGAATGCAATATATGATCTCAAGAAATTAAACAAGAAAAATTGCCCAATCAACATTTTCTGTGATCTTGCTAAGGCCTTCAGTTGTGTAGATCACAAAATTCTACTAGGGAAAGTAAAAAGACATGGCGTAAAAGGCTTTTACCTTGCGCAAATAGAGTCATATCTTAACAAGAGAAAACAAAGAATTGTATTAACAAATGATATGATAGGAACATGACTAAATTAGGAATGCTGAGACAATAAATATAGTGTCCCACAAATGTTGATGCTTCTCTATTCTTGTTCTTGGCCTACATAATAAATGATTTACATGGAACACTGGACCACTCTTCAAAAACTGTTCTGTTACTGATGGCACTAGTATACCAATAATGGGTCAGCACACATCCATACCATGTCCAATCAGAAGAATACTGGAAAAGTCTTACAACAAATTCACAGGAACAGCTTAATCCCTAGTCTAACAAAGAAATATATTATGCAATTCCAAACAAATTATACCACCTTAGAGGTACCAGAAATATGGATGAATGTGATGCTAAATATATATGACAGATGGGGAGGAATTTTAAATAAGAAGTAATTAGCACAAAAATGTCTGTGATACTGGGTGTCCACTGACTGAAGTCAATCAACACTTTGAAGTATTACATACACTTCACAAATGCAAGAAACTGGACTTGTTTGAAGCATTGGAAATGTTTTTGCATAGCAGTTAGGTGGGAATACCTTGAATGGCCAATTCACATATGGCTCAAGTACTTACTTTAGAAGCTCTGTTAGGGTACTACAAACAACTCCCTCAATCCTCAGGACAACATAACAAGCGTAACTACTACTGCTATGTAAACTGGTTATTCAACTGCCTCCTGCATACAGAAGCAATTTATCACCACCCAATAAGCATGGAGAATACTCATGCATATTAGTGATACATTTTTACATTGCAGCAAGAAAACCAGCACAGTACACTGCTGACTCATGTGATACTTGCACCAGGATGCCAATCAACATTTCCTAGCAAACATGCATCAGAACATGTGACTGAGGTGTGTCAGTTGATGGCAGAAGGAGTCAAGTTTGTGGATTCAATAGTGCCAATAGAATATGAACAGAACTGAATGTAAAGTAAGAAGCAAACCGCTCGGTCTGACAATTACAGTAATAACATTTGTTAAAGATTCTTGTATATATTACCTGAATATGAGAACCTGCTCCCAAAATGCATAGTACAACTTGTGCTTTCATCACTAATTTTGTTTGTTGAGCCAAATAATGATGTTTTATTGATGTTTCAGAACCACATCTCTGTCTCACGTTAAAATGGAAAATTCTAAAATGCATCTGAGTATGACATTGGCCTTCTGCACAGCTAGATTTATTTCATTGTTCCACCTTAACTCTCTTATTTTGTTCACAGGCAATGGTGTGGGGCTGTACTGAATGCTCTCCAAAGTCAAGAAAGATGGTGTCAATCTGTGCTCTGCTGTCTACTGCCTTTTGGAGCAACTTGGTTCCGCACGATCGTGGCTTCTGTAAACCTTGTTGATAGCTACAGAAAAAGTTGTTCAGTCTACAGCAAAGTCATTGTAATAGGCTGAAACAAATTTTGTCATTCCTGTTAAGTGGTATGATTCATTGTTCTGGAGACCCACTCCGAAGCACTTTATGTCATGGTCATTTAGCTCAGAGTGCCTATACAAAAATGTTTGTACAGGCACTATGAACCACATGACCATAGCATTTTGCTATATGCATCTTATTGTTGAACTTGCAAATAATGTGATTTGTATAACCATCTGAAGAAGGGCACTAAGTGCCCAAAAAAGGTTAAAAAGTTAAATTTCTTTTATACAAATGTTTGCTGAGGATGGATAACATACTAAAAATCAATATTGCTCAAGCTGTTTCTATTTTGGACCCTGAAAATAAGAGACTACAAAAACTGGTTGACAAAATTCCTGCTTCTAGACATACAATACAGACATGAGTTTCTGGTATTAGTGGTGATATTGCAAGAAACTTGCAAAAATATATGAATGACTGCTCAGCAATGAGTCTGGCTTTGGTTGAGTCTACGGATATCAAAGATGAACAGTAACTTGCCAAATTTGTAAGATATGTATCAAATGACTTGGAGGTGGGGGAAGAGCTCTTAGACCTAATCCAAATCCTTCACAGAAGAAATCAGCAATGATGACCTTCCTGATGATATGTCTTGGTATTGTTTAATGAGATGACTATAAGTAGGTAAGGATATACGCAGATTTTTTTCAACTACTGGGTTCAATCATGCAATGTCTGCAAGAAAAAGGGAAATCTTTCCCTCAGCTTGATGAGCCACAACGGCCGTTCGATATGGCCTTTTTTACGGTTGATGTTCAGCATTTACAGACACTAAACACATCATTACAAGGAAGAGAGAATCTTATTTCTGACTTAGTGCAGTCTGTGTTCAGTTTTCATATCAAATTATGATTCTTTCAAAAATAACCTGAGAATAATATGTTTGCTTGTTTCACATGCTTGAAGAAATTACTTTCCTTTAATTCAGGTGCAAATACTAGACTGTTTAACTATAATGTATGACCTCACTAATAAGCGTCAGATTTAGTGATTTGAGGGCACTTAACCCTTCATTTTCATTCTTTGCAAATCCTTTCCCTGTTGATACTATGGAAGGCGGCTGTCCCATTTCACCATCAATTATTAAGAATTAAGCAGCTGTACAGTTGGAGCTCAAGAGGTCGAAGCACTAAAGGGTCTGAAACATAGCAGTTGTTCAAGTGGTGAATTTTGGAGGAAGGTTCCAGAAGAAAAAGAGTATCCACTAACAGGAGAGAGCACCAAGAGATTGATCTCTATTTTTTGAATCACTTGTATGTGATACTCAAGTCTATCAAATCTAAATATCGATCTGTTCTATCTGATGAACATGTAAGTGAACTTGTGCGAACTGCACTCACCAATTGTCAGTAAGATTTCCAAGAGCTCACAGCAAAAGTAAATGCTTGAAAAAGCAAATCACAAATGTAACTTACAGTTTCTTCTTGTGTAATAAAATAGTTCAATAATATTATTTTTAAAAATAGTTTTTCTTCATTGAAGTTAATTATTAGTCAAAAAATAAGGCCCTCTTCAAAACAGCTCCATAATTTTGTGGCTCCCAAAGGTAAGATAAGTGGCCACCACCAACATATAATTAGGGGAAAGATATATATCGTTTATAATAAAATTAAAGAGATCTTTGGTGAAAAAAGAAGGCACTGTATCAATTTCAAGAAATCAGATGGAAAACCAGTACTAAGAAAAGAAGTGAAAGCTGGAAGATGCAAGGAGTATATTAAAGGACTATAAAAGGGAAATGAACTTGAAGGCAATGTTATAGAAAGGGAAGAGTGTGTGATGAAGATGAGGGTGGAGATATGATACTGCAAGAAGAATTTGACAGAGCACTGATAGACCTAAGTCAAAACAAGGCTCCTGGAGTAGATGACATTCCGTCAGAACTACTGATATCCTTGGGAGAGCCAGCCACGACAAAACTATTCCACTTCGTTGCATGGAGAAATACCCTCATAATTCAAGAAGAATGTAATAAGTCCAATTGCAAAGAAAGCAGGTGCCGACAGGTGTGAATATTATTAAACTATCAGTTTTATAAGCAATGGTTGCAATATACTAACATAAATTATTTACAGAAGACTGTAAATCTGATAGAAGCCCATCCTGGCGAAGATCAGATTGGATTCCAGAGAAATGTACGAATACGTGAGGCAGTACTGACCCTATGACTAACCTTGGAAGATAGGCTGAGGAAAGGCAACCTTATGTTTATAGGATTTGTAGACTTAGAGAAAGAATGTTGTCTGGCGTACACTCTTTGAAGTTCTGAAGGTAACGTGAGTAAAATACCGAGAGTGAAAGACGATTTATAACTTGTACAGAAACTAGATGGCAGTTAGGGAATTGAGAGATATAAAAGGACAGCAGTGATTGAGTAGTGAGTGAGACATGGTTGTAGCCTATGCCAATGTTATTCAATCTGTACAGTGAGCAAGAAGTAAAAGAACCAAAGAAATATTCGGAGCAAGAATAAGTTTCAGGGAGGAGAAATAAAAATTTTGAGGTTTACCGAAAACATTATAATACAGTCAGAGACAGCAAAGGACTTGGAAGAGCTGCTGAATGGAAGGGCACTGCCATAAAAAGAGTATATAAGATGAACAACAACAAAAGCAAAACAAGGATAATGGAATGTACTCTGATTAAACCAGGTAATGCTGTGGAAATTAGGTAAGGAAATGAAACATTAAAAACAGTAGGTGAGCTTTACTATTTGGGCAGTAAAATATCTGACGATGACAGAAATAGTGAGGATATAAAGCGTAGACTGGCAATGTCAAGGGAAGCATTTCTGAAGAAGAGAAATCTCTTAATATCGAATATAAACCTGTGTTAGGAAGTCTTTCTTGAATGTATTTGTCTGTGCTGTAGCCTTATGGAACTGAAACATGGACGATAAACAGTTTAGACAAGAAGCGAATAGAAGGTATTGAAATATGGTGCAACAGAAGAATGCTGATGACAAGATGTGCAGATCATGTAACTAATGAGGAGGTACTGAACAGACATGGTGATTAAAGAAACCTGTAGCACAACATTACTAAAAGAAGGGATTGGTTCATAGGACACATTCTGAAATGTCAAGGGATCACCTATTTAGTTTTGGAGGGAAGTGTGGAGAGTAAACACTGAAGAGGGAGACCAAGAGAAGAAACCAGTAAGCAGATTGACAAGGATGTAGGTTGCAACAGTCACTCAGAGATGGAAAGGCTTGCACAGGGTAGAGAAGAGTAGAGAACTGCAACAAACCAGTCTTAGAACTGAAGACCACAACAAAAAATTACTTGTGACAAAACGTAAATAAAAATGTATGCTGCTTCTGTCGTTCACTCAAATTAATAAATTATAAGACAGTTCTTTGCAATCATTAAATATAGTAGCAAAAATTGTGATTAAGAACATATAAAATGTGTGGCCAACATGCTCAGGCATCAATTGTTGTTTGTTCTAACAATGCTAGCCATGTAGCTGAATAATATGTAGTGTCTCCTTTAGCTATTTTAGCTACTTAGCTACATTTAGTGTGTGAAGAAGGCATTGATCTATATTCTGATACAATAAAGGTAGAGTTTATTTCTACTCTTCCTCAAGTGTGATCAACAGTTGTTGCCACAATTTTAGGCAAAGTGATACTGTGTGCTGACAAAACTCTAGTGATCTCAAAAATATTCAGTGGTGTTACAGTCTGCACTTTCAGTATACTACTTCTAGCAGAGCTACATATCATCATTTGATCTACAGTGCTATATTATTTGCTTTTTATATGGGCATTACCATCATGATACAAAATACCCAACTAGAAACTGTCATCACATTTTAAGGAGCATATACTGTGTTAAATTGTTTCATAAAAACCTGCAACAATTATGCTACTGACAAAAATTAATGGACTGTGTCCAAAACAGGAAAGTAGCACACAAAATATCACATACAAGTACCACACCATGTACTTTTGACTAATTACTTTATATAAGCCTCTTGGACATTACTCTAAACGATGTTGTACACAGATTCTTGTGAGCAGCATCTTCTTGGCAGGTGTATGATCATGAAACACTTCACTAATAATGGATCTGTACACATGTAAAACCTAGGAAACCTCAACTTCAGCCCATTCAATCATGTCCTTGCCCATTTCTCTCCAATGTTCCATTCTGACAGAAACTAAATTTATGGTGTTGCCATGTTATTCCAGCACTTACATGGCCTAGGATGTAAAGCCTGACACCACACACAACACACAATTTTGGTCACACAATGTAAAAACCGTTACCACTCACAATTCACTAAAAATGGTTGCAATTATCTTGGTAGTAGAAAGTAAGACAAGATAAGTGAAAAACTTAATGGGATAAAGTATGGAAGAAAGGAGAAGGTAATCAAGAATCCCATTTCTTTTACCCCTTCCCTTACCTTGACAATGACAAGAATGTGTTTCACTATGTGCACCACATGGAAACTGGGTACATGCTCACAGTCTGATTGCTCAATACCAACAAGATCTCTTGGCTTGAAGACAAGGCTAAGCCCATCACCATCTTTTGCGTAAAAGCTTTTGACCACAAAGCTGTAATTTATGTGCAAAAATTTATGAAGAGATGAACATTTATAATATTAAATTCATTAAATTATATAATATGGTGATAATATATGTAAACTTTTTATGCAGTAGATTTATTGTGTTATTGTTATAGCAGTACAGATATAGTTGAACAGAGTGAAAGAACATTCAGCAACAAAGCTATAATGCAAAAGAAATGTTAGTTACTTTACACTAAAAGATGTAATAGCCAATGAAAATCATAATGAAATGGTATCATCACTAATGGCATCAGTTTATTTACCAAATTATATGACAGCAAACCAAACAGCTGATGATCAAAGTAACAGTTACCTGTAACATGAAACATACATGGAATGACAGGCCATTTCAAGCTTCCAGAATATCAGATTCTTCCTCACAGAGATGGAGCTTGGGTGAAACAGAGGGGATTTGGAAGAAGAAAACCGGAAGCTAGTGCAAAGAGATAAATAAAGCTCCTTGCAAAAACAACAGGTAATATGTTACGAAAAATGAATATAAAGATAACAGTGAATATAATCAAGACTGGAAGTCTGAGAAAATTGAGTTGCTCCGAGAGAGGAAAGAGAATTACTAATAAGGAAGTGCGGAGAAAAAGATATCTCGGTCAGGGATTGGGAATATAAGGAAGATTAGATCAAGCGGAACTGAACAACAGAAGTCAAAATACATTATTTGCCACCCAATAGCATAATACTGCCATGACTAGCCTACCTCCATGGTGTGGTGCATGTTTTGTGCAGCTGCTCACCTCAATAACAGTGTATCCAGACTCAGCCTTCAAGCTGGTGTAACAAGAAACGTGATTCATCCAACCAGATGACATGTTTCCATTGAGTCTCAGTTCAATCTCTACAATCCAAATTCACTTATACACCCTATTTATCATGTCATGTGCCCACAACATCCCTAGGTGACAGTGAATCTTGCAATGGCCAGTGGTCATAATGTTTTGGCTCTTCAGGGTAGGTGTCCAAATAATTTAATTTTGCTGTGCTATAAGCTGTTAATCAATGTCATTGTTTTCATACTTTCTTTCAGTACTTGCTTACTGGATTTTATTTCAGCTCAGAATGTCTTTGTGATCCCCTCTATATCTAATCTCTAATGCTTTTGATTTATTTCCCTTTTCTGTTTCCAACATTGACCCTACAATGACCATATCCTCTCTCCCCTCTTTGCATCTCCACCTCTCCCTCTTCCTTTTCCACATGCCCACCAACCCTTTACACCTTCCACATGCCTCATGCATTACCCACTCCTCCCCTTCCTCTGTCCATTTCCTCCTCCCCCTCGCTCTGTCTATATCACCATTGGCTCGTGTAGGCTATGCAATACAATTCAATAAAGCATGCCAATACTGCTCCAACAATACACCTCCCATGCAGTGCAGGCTACACATCAGAGCCTTGAAAATCATTTATTTGCCCCTGGTGCACATGCCATCATGCAGAGCAGGTTGATAAAGTATGTCAGTACTACTCCAATACAACATACCTGTCATACAGGGGAAGCTTACATGTCGGGGCCTGGAAAAATGTTACTTGTCCCTGACATGTAGGCTGCCCTGCAAAAGTTAGTATGGCAGGTCGATATTGCTCCCACACAATATGCCTGTCATGCAAGGCAACCTGTTTGTCAGGCGCAGGAAAAACCATTATAAACCTCACAGTGCTGGTCCTGAACACACACACAGGCATTCTGCTTTATATTTGTATCTCTTATCTTCAGGTTTGATCTCAGTAGTCCATCCAGTTTATATATCAACACAATTTTTGTAGTGTTTGTGTTTATAGTTAACTTTTAGCTGTCCAGAAAATTAGTCATAAAAGTGTTACAAAACACCTCAAAGAATTGTTTCCAAACTGCCCAGTATTGCAACTCCTGAAGAAGGTGTGCTTGGGAACACTTATGTGGAACACTTTGAGTGCAAGGTCGCAAGTTCAATCTTTAGTACAGCTCATTTGAAAGTGTTAACAATTATGACAGGAAAAATATTACCTTCCAATGACTCAACATGTGCATCAGGACAGCAACAGAAAATGAGTGTCCGGGAGGTGCAGTGCTCAATCTTGTATGGGTTGCACATATTACACTTCAAAGAATGGACGTCGTCAACAAACATCAACTTGCATCATGAACACCGAAATGAGAAATGGCATGCCACAGTGATCACAAGGGTTCACATCATCAAGATCGATTGTGAACTCCATGGGAGTTACAAACTGTGCAGGACACTCAGCTGGGTATAAAGAATGCATATAGAATCATATTGATGTAATGGGGTGATGAGAAGTGATGGAATATGAAGGCATGCAACCAAATGTGAAACAGTTTGTTATGGAGCTTATTGTGAAACTGGCTATCCTTTGAGGTGTAGCTACATATAGTGTGATGATATGTTTTACAGGCACAGAAAAAACAAAACATTCGGAGGCTGGATTTGTCCAATGGTTCTCAGATGGTATGAATTGCAATGTCTCACACTTTTCAGGATGAATAGTTTGCTCTAAAGAATAATGCTGTTTATAAGCAGACCATGAATCAAGCAAAACAAATTATTTTGACCAGCTATTGGCCAAAATCAGTGCTCATACCACAGTTGTTGTTCTCTTACACTCTTTTCCGCACTCTTTCTTGCTGTGACATAATTATTCCCCATTGCTCTTGCAAGGTCACACACATGAGAAAGAATTGTAAGGGGCAGAGCAGCACTGCCAACTTCTCGCAGCACAATAAATAGCTTCCAGCCAATTTACCATCCAGATTAACAGTCGGCATGCATTAAGGCATTGATGTTAGTTGATATTGGTACAACTCTCTCGGTACCTCTAATTTCCAAGGTTCCTTTCGCATACATTGCCTTTTAAAATCCCAATTGGTTGGAGTTGAAAACGTACTCCTTACTTACAGATGGGATAAGTTTGTATACCTCATCTACAACTTTTCAGACCAATTCTATAATTTTCTGTGCATCTCAAGTTAACACTTTGTTTAAAATTTCGTTACCTTACGTCTTCCAATTCTGTGGTACTATTAAAGTTATGTAACCACCCACTGATTCTTTTGAAATCACTGTACTCTTATGTTGCAGGCAATTTGATGTGTACAACATAGTAGGTCACTATCTTGCACATCCCGTAAACTGCATCAAGCATCCTTGAAATGTGTGAATACCAGTTTTTTGTAAAGCGCAGCTTGTTCTCCCTTTAGTACCCATAGTTTTTCTTATGCACTACATGGTCATATGTCATATTGCTGTGGACTTATTCAAAAATCTGTTGATAATTATTTTTTTTTACTAGGCTGTGGACGATCTTCCATGTACATAATTATGTTTAGTACCCATTCCTTGGACAACAAATGTCCTTTATTACATATCACTGATGATTTATGGCTTTGTATCCAACAAGAATGGCTGTCAATATCACTTCCACTTGTTATGCATCTATCACCATCATTGTATGCCTCAAGTACATTGTCTACAAAGTCGAGCATACATGACATCACACATTCCACTTACTCTTCTTGCAGAAACTCTTTTATGTCATCCACCACTTTTTTCTCACTCTGCAAAATTCCTTGTTCCTTTCTGATGAAATGTTAACTTTGACAACTGTTGTTCTACAGACAATGCAATTTTTGCATTTTTTATCATTGTCATTGCTCTGTTTTGTGTGAACACCACT
This sequence comes from Schistocerca serialis cubense, assembly GCF_023864345.2. Classification (NCBI taxonomy): domain Eukaryota; kingdom Metazoa; phylum Arthropoda; class Insecta; order Orthoptera; family Acrididae; genus Schistocerca; species Schistocerca serialis. The sequence goes on along the minus strand of NC_064642.1, from coordinate 506,190,546 downwards.
AGCATTGTAGCAATATTAGGAGTTACTCACCAACTAAACAGTTGAACTATGTTCCAGAAACTCATGCTGTGATCACCAATGGATACCTCCAGTCCCGCCCCCTGTTTCTATTAGCAGCCATATTATGATTGCATGGTAGACAATAGGTGGGGAGTTGAATGCCGTGAACATTGTTCCTCTTTTGCAGCCTCACGCTCAAAGGGTTCCTTGTTAGAAAGGAACTTGGGTCAATGGTTTTTGGTTCTCTCCACCACAAACTGCAGGACTGATCTGACATATCAGGCATGCTGTTTCCAGGGTTCAACAGAGAGGTGGGTCAGTTATCTTTTTGGTTGTATAACTTGGAGACTCAAAGGCTGTACTGTATCAAAATAGGACCCTACAACCCATTTACCAGCCACAGAGTCTACATTTTGGTGATAGGTTCATCTTTCACACTCTGGGTCAGGAGAGGCACTGTCAAAGAATGTAAAGAGCTTGTGGATGGTATGTCTACAAGAATATAAGCATGTTCTAATGACAGGGTGGAGCAACACGGTATTCACTGATACCCAATAGAGTTTGATTTGACAGACGTGCAAAGAAAATGTTATCTTTATTTTGTTTACTGTTTAGATTTTACTTCACAGCAAAGAATTTTTTGATTTGTAGAGAGGATATAAATGCATGCTGCTATACAGAACAAAGAGTATTTATGATAAAAGAAGAATCTGGTAATATGTTACATAAATTTATGATTAGGTATTCGTCTAAAAATAGTCTTGTACAGAAAGTCAATGTGGAGGATAATCTTTTTAGACAAGAAGACAATACAAGCTTTTGAAATGTGATGCTGCAGGAGAATACTGAAGATTAGATGCATAGACTGAGTAAATAATGAGGTGGTATGAAATAGAAATGAGGCACAACTTGACTAAAAGAAGGGATTGGCTGATAGAACATACGCTGACGTAATGGAAGGAAGTGTGGGGGCAGGAACGGGAGATGGGTATAAATTGTAGATGGAGATCAAGACATGAATACAGCAAGCAGGTACAAATTGATGCAGGTTGCAGTAGTTATTCAGAACTGAAGATTCTTGCACAGATTTCAGTAATGTGAAGAACTGCATCAAACCAGTCATCCGTCTGAAGACAACCACAACAACAATGTTCAACTCCTGTTGCCTTTCACCCTTGTAAACAGACTTTTTATGCATAGTCTGTTTTCATGTAAAGACTGATTTCTTTAGTTGTCTTCAAAAAATAATATGGCAACACTTACATTACAAGAAGCAAACCCAATATTTGTAGAAACAGTGAAAGTAACACACAGTAGGGTGAAGACCATATATAATGTGCATATAATTCAGGCAAGCTTTCAACCAGAAAGCAACAAGCTACAGCTACTAATCATTATTAAAACTTTGGTAACATCTTGACAGATCATGAACAAATAAAACAGAGCCAGATGTCACAGAACTGTGTCTTATACCAGAGATTACGTTATTAGGAAATTAAGAACTTTTGATACATTGCTGAGGATAATTAGGTAGTTAACCAGTTGAGCCAGCCAATTTACAGAACCATGTGAACGGGGTGATTAACAGATTCAGGCAGGTAATTGTATTTTATTTTTTTGTCCTTGTAGGCAGCTCAAAATACTGTTCACTGGCAACATATTAACTAAAAAATATCTGAATCAGCCCCCAGATCAGATCCACCATCTACATATACATCCACATACACATTCCACAACCCACTGCATAGTGTATGATGAAGGGTACCATGTACCACTACTAGTCATTACCTTTCCTATTCCACTTGCAAATGGAGCAAGGGAAAAACAACTGTCCATATGCCCACATAAGAGCCCCAATTTCTATTATCTTATCTTCATCGCCCTTACATGTTGCATATGTTGGCAGCAGTAGAATCATTCTGCAGTAAGCTGCAAATGCCTGTTCTCCAAATTTTCTCAATAATGTTTCACAAAAAGAATATCGTCTTTCCTCTATGGATTCCCTTTAGAGTTCACGAAGCATCTCTGCAACACTCATCACTCACATGTTGACTGAAACTACCAGTAACAAAACTAGTACCACATTTCTGAATTGCTTCGATGTCTTCCTTTAATACAAATACACCGTCTCCTCCGTAGGTGAGGCACACTTATTAAAACTCTGCCAATATAATGAAGCCTACCAGTGACCTTCCCTACTAACATCCTTATGTGCGTGTTTCATTTCATATCGTATTACAACATTATACCTAGATAGTTAATTGATATGATCTTGTGAAGCAACACAGAACTAATACTGTATTCAAACACCAAACAGTTGTTTTTTCTACTGATCTGCATTAACTTAAATTTTTCTACGTTTAGAGCAAGCTGCCATTATCACACCAAATAAAATATCTGTCTAAAGTCATACTGTATACTTCTGAAGTCACTCAATGATGATACTTCCCGTGTCCTACAGCATCATCAGCAAACAGTCACAGACTGCTGCTCACCCTATACAGGGTGTTACAAAAAGGTACGGCCAAACTTTCAGGAAACATTCCTCACACACAAATAAAGAAAAGATGTTTTGTGGACATGTGTCCGGAAACGCTTAATTTCCATGTTAGAGCTCATTTTAGTTTCGTCAGTATGTACTGTACTGCCTCGATTCAACGCCAGTTGGCCCAATTGAAGGAAGGTAATGTTGACTTCGGTGCTTGTGTTGACATGCGACTCATTGCTCTACAGTACTAACATCAAGCACATCAGTACGTAGCATCAACAGGTTAGTGTTCATCACGAACGTGGTTTTGCAGCCAGTGCAATGTTCACAAATGCAGAGTTGGCAGATGCCCATTTGATGTATGGATTAGAACGGGGCAATAGCTGTAGCGCGGTACGTTTGTATCGAGACAGATTTCCAGAATGAAGGTGTCCCGACTGGAAGACGTTCGAAGCAATTGATTGGCGTCTTACGGAGCACGGAACTTTCCAGCCTATGACTCATGACTGGGGAAGACCTAGAACAATGAGGACACCTGCAATGGACGAAGCAATTCTTCGTGCAGTTGACGATAACCCTAATGTCAGCGTCAGAGAAGCTGCTGCTGTACAAGGTAACGTTGACCATGTCACTGTATGGAGAGTTCTACGGGAGAACCAGTAGTTTCCGTACCATGTACAGCGTGTGCAGGCACTATCAGCAGCTGATTGGCCTCCACGGGTACACTTCTGCGAATGGTTTATCCAACAATGTGTCAATCCTGATTTCAGTGCAAATGTTCTCTTTACGGATGAGGTTTCATTCAAACGTGATCAAGTTGTAAATTTTTACAATCAACATGTGTGGGCTGACAAGAATCCGCACACAATTGTGCAATCATGTCATCAACACGGATTTTCTGTGAACATTTGGGCAGGCATTGTTGGTGATGTCTTGATTGGGCCCCATGTTCTTTCACCTATGCTCAATGGAGCACGTTATCATGATTTCATATGGGATACTCTACCTGTGCTGCTATAACATGTGCCGTTACAAGTACAACACAACATGTGGTTCATGCACGATGGAGCTCCTGCACATTTCAGTCGAAGTGTTCGTACGCTTCTCAACAACAGATTCAGTGACCGATGGATTGGTAGAGGCGGACCAATTCCATGGCCTCCACGTTCTCCTGACCTCAATCCTCTTGACTTTCATTTATAGGGGCATTTGAAAGCTCTTGTCTACACAACCCCGGTACCAAATGTAGATACTCTTCATGCTCGTATTGTGGACGGCTGTGATACAATGCGCCATTCTCCAGGGCTGCATCAGCGCATCAGGGATTCCATGCGACAGAGGGTGGATGCATGTATCCTCGCTAACGGAGGACATTTTGAACATTTCCTGTAACAAAGTGTTTGAAGTCACGCGGTACGTTCTGTTGCTGTGTGTTTCCATTCCGTGATTAATGTGATTTGAAGAGAAGTAATAAAATTAGCTCTAACATGGAAAGTAAGCGTTTCTGGACCATGTCCAGATAACATATTTTCTTTCTTTGTGTGTGAGGAATGTTTCCTGAAAGTTTGACCATACCTTTTTGTAACACCCTGCATATCAGTTCACGTTTGCATATAGAGTACAAGAGTGACCCTATCAAACTTCCCTATGGCACTCCTTCGCATATCTGGGAACCTAATCCGTATGCTCGGATCACAGTTAACCATCTGCAGTGGGGCACCGTATCAAATGCTTTCCAGATATCTAGCAATGTGGAATGTGCCTGTTGCCTTTCATCCATGATTTGCAGGATATTGTGCGAGAAAAGGGCAAGCTGAAATTTGCAGAAGTGATGCTTTCAAAATCTCTGCTGATTTGTGAACAGAAGTGTTTCTGTCTCAAGAAAATTTACTGTATTCAAACTTAGAATGTTCAAGAATTCCACAGCAACCAATGTTAAGCAAATGAGTGTGTAATTTTGTGGGTCCATTCTTTTACCCTTCTTATATATCATCTACACTTTTTTCCCCATCACTTACAACTTTGCCCTCTGTGAGAAATTTGCAATACATGCAAGCTAAGAAAGAGGCCAATGGCATAGAATACTCTCTGTAAAAGTGAAGTGGGCTTCAGTCCAGACCTGGAAACTTATTTGTTTTTAACTCTTTCAGATACTTATCAACACCAGGGATGTTATTCACAGAACAGCCCTGCCTGAACCAACCAGGTAAACCTTCAACACCAGAGCTCTGCTTTAGTATAGGATATTGGATGATGTGTGAAAGGCCCTAGATTATATCCTCAATGCTGTCTTTTCGGGTCTGTGTGATAAAGAAGGAAATACACATTCACACTGTGAATCACCTAATAAATGGGACTGAGGCTTGCAATTAAGTACAGCCTGGAACCCAGTGCGTGTTGTCATTAGATGTAGAGAGAAACAAAAACATAGTGCATAATCTGTTCAGCAGCAATTCTGGTTTGACTGCCAGCCACAGCAACATTCAGCAACAGCACCAGTGACCCTGTGTATGCATGGAAGGTTACAACTCAGCTCCTGGTAGGAGACGCTGAACATGCTATGTTATCCACATGCTATGGAAAATCCAGGCTGGAATAATGACAACATTACGAATAGGATAGATTGCTACTCACTATAGAGCAGAGACACTGAGTCGCAGACAGGCACAACAAAAAGACTGCTAAACACATAAGCTTTTGGCCAGAAGGCCTTCTTCTGAAATAGATGACATTCACACATTACCATTGTCTCTGACTGCTAGGGCCAGACTTATGTTTTTAGTAGTCTCTTTGTTTTGCCTGTCTCTGAATCAATATTTCCACCTAATGGTGAGTAGCAATCTATGCTTTTCATAATGTTGTCTATCTCATATGTATGACTTTCAAACAAGGACTCCATGCAGACCACTGCAATGCAGACAATGGTAGTTGCCACTTGCCAGCAGTAACAGTCAGTCACCATCTAACAATGTAATTGCCTCAAGGAAATAATGTGAGATACACAAAATATGATATGATGGCAGACTATTTCATTTCTCTCGTTTAATGTAACTTTCATCCAGTGTTCAGCCATGTCCTCCATATCAAAGAAGACGACTTTCATTCATACAGACTGGTGGATTTACTCGGAAACAATAATTCAAGGCACATTACATGTCATTAAAAATTAATTTTGCATAAGAATCATTAAAGTTAAATTTTTAGAAATAGTATCTGAAGCCCTCCATGAGTGAAGAATGTTAGACAAGGAGATATTCTCTCCCCCATTTTGTTCAATTGTGTTACGGAAAATGTGATCTGAGAATTGGAAGAACAACTCAGAAAGATAACAGTAAATGATCAGGTGCACAAAAAAAGAAAATATGACAAATATAAAAACTCTTTCAATTTTCATGAACATAGATTACAAGAAACCTAAAGAAATCAGTAAAACTTGGACGTAGACAGAAAAATCCTACGAAAAATATTGCGGTCAATAAAACACAATAGTGAATATGGCAACAGGAGTAATGTAGACCTCTACAAGAAAACTGAACAACTAAATGTGATGATGAGGAAATGTACAATTGATATTTTACAGCAATCTGGTTTGGATGAATGAAATCAAGATATGTAAGGGAATTTTTAAAGATGCCAATCACAAAGAAACTGCCTAGTGCAATTGGTTCTAAGAAATCAGAAGTGATCTGAAAGAGATGGAATTTGAAGAATATGAAATACTAAAAAGGGATACATTTTGTAACAAAAGCACATTGATCAAATGAGAAATGGTTGGATGAGCTGGAAGTTACATTAGATGTACAATAGTTATTTACATGGTTCACAAAAGCCCAAATCGAGTGAAGTAGAAAGTGAGACACTTTCTTCTTCACTTCACCTGGGCCCCTGAACCATATAAATAACTACCATACTTCTGATTTAACTTCCAGTTCATCTAACCACCTGTAAAATTCCTCCTGTGGTATTAAAATATGCCTCTACTTTGCGTATGCAGAAACTTCAGAATAAGGTTTTAAAAATGAGGGGCCCAAACAAACTCAAAAACTTATTGAACATATGCAAGAACTAATCATTTTATTATATACACTGTTCCAGTAAAGAACATGAATCTAAAGCAACTAATGTTGCCCAAACAGTATCTCATTTTACTTCATTATTTACAAACTGTTTACAAAAAGATGGCAGTTCACTATTCATTTTTCTTCAAACGTGCTTTCCTGTAATTTATGTTTGTATGAGATGTGACACTACTCAAAATAAGCTTTGCACCACCTGCGTATCTGTGAATGCATGTGGTACTGTATTGAATGAAATGAAGGAATGAAGAGCAAGCCTTGTGAAATTAAAAATTAATTTTACTGTGAAATAAAATAAAACAATACTCCAAATAGAGCAAACCTTTGTACATATGTGGAATCAAAATCTGCTACTGGTAAACATTAAATACAATGCTCCCGCACTCTATGCATTACAATATACTTTGTTCATCCTTTAAATGCTGACCACAAGGTAGCTGAGTAGTAATAGTTCTTGTCTGCCCAAGGTTTTTCAACAGTTAGCATCCAAAAGTCATCCAGAATGTAAAGAGAGTTGCTGCAACAACAAACTGCAAGCTTAAACTGATCCAAGGTAACTCAAATTGTTAACAATGTGGGGATTTTGTTTAATCAAAAGATTTCTAGGTTGTCCCATGCTGAATTTCAAAATTTTCATTTAAAGATCGCTCCTGCATGTTTTACTCCATTTATTTGCATGGTTGCAAATTAAATTTTTTGAGCTGTGTGTCACTTGTTAATCATTTCCCAAGTTCAGCTAAGAATGAAAACAATGTTTTGTTGTCCAAGAAATAATGTTTAACTATAACAGTTTTAAAACAGTTACTGCAGATAAAGTCAAAATGTGTTTATTATATGCTTCACTTACAATACAAAACTCCTATTACATATACAATCTGCATTATTTATCATTCAAGATTTTTACACTTACAATTAGTCTAAAGTCAATACAGAAGAACACACATCATATCAAGGTGCACAACACTGTGACAAAGTTGGTAAAGTATCATTTTGTATTGAAATTAGCGAAATAGAACCAAAAGCTTGAATATTCAGTGTTCTTGCTCATCTTCTTTGTGTACTAGTGTTTGCATGGTTTTTACTGTTGTTCATATTGGATGCCTACAGGCCAAATTGATCATGTGGAGATCATTACATACTGTCTGGGTCAACATGGGTCAACGCAGTTCTCTGGACATGCAACATACAGGGTTTTTTTTTTTTTTTTACCCGCAGGCCATAACATGTAGGTTGTAGTCATCAGCACGTGTTGATGACCACAGGCCAACACTGAAAGTAATTTTTTTGAATATTTTGGATCTCATAATAGCAAAATACTATTTGAATGACATTATCATGGTGTACATCAATAAAATGGGCAGCTTCCCATGATAACAACTCTCCTTGTTGTGAAGTGACAATGTTCTCACAATCTTAGCTGTATGACTCTTCAAGGTATGCTGACAGATGGAACTGTGTGCACAAGCCTCACTGTCCCATTCCAAACTGGTGACTCTACACACACTACCAAACTGCAGCGAGAATCTAGGTGTATGTTTAGCTCCATTAAATAGGTGATTGTATGTTGTGAGTTACTAAGGTCAAGAAAGTATTGCAAATGTTTTCCAGTTTTAAAAAAAAAAAAAAAAAAAAAAAAAAAAAAAAAAAAAAAAAAAAAAAAAAATTATATATATATATATATATATATATATATATATATATATATATATATATATATATATATATATATATATATATATATATATAGACACACACACACACACAAAATATATGTCATGAAGGTGGTGCTTCTGTCTACATAAATAAAAATGTAAATATTTATTTCCATACAATCTTAAATCTCCAAGAGTTCTTCACTGATTGCTTTGAAACTTTGACACACTATTTCATTTGAAAATGTCCGATATAGAGCGGATAGGTGGCGACAACGGTAAGTAGCGGTCGAAAGAAACAGATCGCAGACGTCAGGCAGTTAGCTTGGACCTCGGTCAACATAATCTCATTCAAACATCAGTCGATTTGTATCTTCATCATAAAGTTGTTCTCAATTGAAAATGTCAATTTACAAGCTTAATTCTCATCATTTGTAAGTGGTGTTACTGTTTTGTTTCAATATAAAGAAAACAGCGGCTGAGTCTCAACGGATGCTCTCGAGTATACTACTGGTGAAAGAATATTTCGTGAATGGTTTCAACGCTTCAAGAATGGTGATTTGAACATCGTAGACCAGCATAGTGGTGGTAGAGAGAACGTTTTTTGAAGATGCAGTTTGGAGACATTGCTGAGTGAAGACTCACTTCAAACTCAAGAAGAATTGGCATGATTAGTGGGAGTGACACAGCAAGCCATTTCAAAATGTCTCAAGGCTATGGGCATGTTTCAGAAAGAAGGAACTTGGGCCCCGTGTGAGCTGAAACCAAGAGAAGTTGAACGGCGTTTGTGTGTTTGTGAACGCTTGCTTCAGAGGCAAAAATGGAAGGGATTTCTGCATCGCATTGTGACCGGGGACGAAAAATGACTTCATTACAATAATCCTAAATGCAAAAAATCATGGGGATATCTCAGCCTTGCTTCCACATCGACGGTCAAACCAAATATTCATGGCTCCAAGATCATGTTCTGCATTTGGTGGGACCAGCTCGGCATCATGTACTATGAGGTGTTCAAACCAAGTGAAACAATCACAGGTGCTCATTATCGAATGCAATTAATGCGTTTGAGCAGAGCATTAAAAGACAAACAGCTGCAATACAGCGAGAGGTATGTTAAAGTGATTTTTCAGCATGACAACACTCAACCCCACGTTGCAAAAGAGGTCAAAACATGCTTGGAAACATTAAAATGGGAAGTCTTACACCACCCACCGTATTCTCCTGATATTTCGCCCTCTGACTATCACCTGTTCAGGTCAATGGAGCATGGCCTGGCTGACCAACACTTCTGATCTCATGAAGAAGTCACAAATGGGATATATTTGTGGATTGCTTCAAAAGATGAACAATTTTTTTGACATACGATTCGTACACTGCTCGAAAGATGAGAGAAAGTAGTGGCCAGCAATGGAAAATACTTTGAATGATACATGTGTAACCAATTTGTTTCATTAAAGCCTTAAATGTTGGGGAAAAAATGGCAGAAGCAAAGCTGTACTTATATATCTGTGTGTGTGTGTGTGTGTGTGTGTGTGTGTGTGTGTGTGTGTTTGTTTCTACAATATTTCTAAGACATAAATAAACATGTAGTAAAAAAAATGGGGGGGAAAAGTTATTATATCAAAAGTACCATAACTAATCACAACATGATTATTACGACTTTCAAGGCCATTAATACTCTCAATACCTCTGTAGTGAACAATAGGCATTGTAACTCGTCTGGAACCTTGACCCTTTGTGTTGGTAAAATTCAAAATTCCATCAACAAATAAAAGGACTGTTAAGCATGGCTTGTGAACCAATGCCTTTAACCTTCATTTTATTCTTTGATGTACTAGGTGCTCCAGTACTGAAAGTAACTTTCTCAATCATTTTATAAACAGTAACACGAGAGTTCAGGCTGCTCCTGGAACAATGCATCTCTGTGAGCCATTCAAAGCAGTTACCTGCACAGCAGCCTGAGCCAGACTGGCAGTGCAACAGGATGTGACCATGATTATACAGTGTGCTCAGCATTATCAACTATATCAGCCATTTCTGTCTTCTGAAACCTGCTCCAGCCTCTTAGTAAAACTAGAGAGGCTGTGGCCCAGCACATACTCAATTAAACTACTATGGTGAGAAGGCTATGTTGTTTCATACACAACTCACAGAGAATGCTTGGGGATGCCTCACACAGAAAGCATCCCAGAGTGCTTCTGATAGCTACAACGCCAAAAAGAATTGCTAAGACGCTGGGGCATATTTTGGAAGTTACACATGACTGATAACACTGCTTAGCATGCTATATAAGCTCGACCATGTCTGGTTGCAGTGCCAGTCTTCCTTGATCTGCTGCACAGGCAATTTCTGTAAATGAGTCACGGAGAAAAAATGAAGGTTAAAAGCACTGCTTCACAGGCTGTGGTTAATGGTCCTTGTGTATTTGTTGGTGGTATTTTGAGTTTTACAATCACAAAGGCTGATGCTTTTAGTCAAGGTTCCAGATGGCTTACTGTGGCTATTGTATGCTGTGGAGGTATTGAAGCATTGATGGCCTTGATAGTTTTAATAATCGTGACATGATTACTTACCATACTTTTGATATTGGTGGCATTTACAGAAAGGATATTGATGCACCTTACTTTTATTCTATGATGCTATTCATCATCAGGATATGTGTTTATCATAAGGCAGATGAAGATGAAGTTGTTTATATGTGGTGTAAGGGTTGTGTAAAAATGTAAATTTTGTTGGTGATTTGACTTTGTATCGAGGAGATTAAAGTTTTACGGACATATTCACAGAATGAATGAAAACAGGCTAATGAAGAACATTTTTAATTTCATCTCCAAATTAAAATCACCATGGGATGGCTGGAAGACACAAGAAGGTATTCGAGAAAACTTAACGTCACAGAAGACACCAGGACAGGGAAAATTTCAGGTTTCTGACCAGTACTGCAAAATTTCCTTTCCAAAAAAACAACCTAAGATAGTGATGTCAAATGAAAAGAGGCAGGTCATCAGCCAACGCCTGAAGAAGTTCTGGGAAAATAAGAAGAAAAAGTCATATCTTAGGTGCAGTCTATAATTGGCCAAGACAAAGACAGATGGAGAAGGAGATTAGGATGCATATCCAATTCCCAAACATATTATATACACGTGCTTTCTCTTTTCTTTCTTTTCCATTTAACCAGACTGAGCCACAACAATGTGTAGCTAGTAACACCTATTATAGAGAGAGAAAGTCAATGACAGTTTTGACGAGTATACAGAAAATAATTTTTTTAAAGTGTAATGTGTGTGTTATTCTGTGTTTTATTCATAGAAAGTTTAGTGAGTAGTCAAAGTAATATTAACACTGATGGAACAGTGACATGTAACTTTGGCAGAGAATTAGGCATTTCACATCCTGAAAATTGTCCTAAAAGAAAATGACCCTTGTAGAGTACCTGAACTGAGATATCTGAAAAACTGTAATTTTTCTTTTTTTAATTTCTCTCGCTCTCGCTCTCGAAGACAATGCCTTCTTCATACAGCATGGTCAGAAGAAATTTATTTATCAAGTAAGGAGAAGGCCACAGAAGAAAATTCTGGAGCTGTTACTATTAAGAAGATACATGGTAAAGCATAAATTCCATGGAAATTATTTTACGAGACGTTAATGGGAATTAGTAGCGTTACAGGTGAGTGTAACAGTAGCAACTGTTTGGGCTGCTGCGCTCCCCAGATATCTTCAAAGACCTACCGTTATTTTAAAAATTAAATAAATAAATCATATCACCCCCAATTTCACCCTGCATTTTTATGACATGAACTTCACAGGCAGACAGATAGTAGATTAGGCTCCTCAGATAATTTGCAGTTTAGGTCTCTTTGGTTCCTAGCTGTATGAAGTATATTGAGCCAACTTTCTTGTCCCTTGAAAAGCAGAAAAATACAGAAATGCACATTCAATTTTGTTTGATTATTTGGTAAATTAACTGACAAACTACCCTATAAGCTACTGTGTTCATTAACAAACCAAAATTTAGATACAGTTCTAACAGCGAATGCACCTTTTACAACAGCTTCGATATGAAGATTATTTAATGTGTCGATAAGAATTTAAAAACATCAAAGATCATTTCAGAATCAAGAATATGTTTCAGGCTTGGGACATCTGCCCATATCAAAGGCTGTCCTGCTACGTTAAATGGCACCACAGCAATCCTTACAGAAGTCATCAAAAATTTCGCTCTATGGGGAACACAAAAGACGTAAGCTGCTGCAATAAATCTATAGAATTGGTGAGAGCTATTAGTTGTGAAGTACCAAAACTTGTTTTAATAAGAATAACACTTTTTAGTCCTTTGTTTAAACATTTCCTGTGTTAGGCATTTTAATTTTAATGTTGGAGACATTCTATGCTGTAAATAATTCACTAAATTCTTTTTTAAATACATTTCTTCAAGTTTACACATATCTGCATATATTCTATCTACATCTAAAACTATATAACAAGGCATAATATGATGAATGACAAAGGATACATATTGTGCAATGTTAATTTTCCTCTATTTCTAATTTTACTATGTGGTCAAGTCATGTAAAGTTTGTTGCAAGCAGTAGTAGTATGGTTCCCTATTTATTTTGGAGTATGAGCTTTCAGAATTTTTTGTAGACAAGGCTTTCTGTGATCCAAAAAGCCTTTATTGTGCTGCCCACCAGAAGAGCTTGTTGAGAAATTCCATGAAGGTCTGATGCTAACTGAAAAAACGTGTGATGAAGCGTGCAGGTCATCTCAGAATCTTCTCTATTTTTGGGTTAGTCTAAATAGGCAAATTCCTCGGCCATCAAGCAACGCTCAAGATTTGGTCAAAGCAGGGTCATGCAGTAACTAAATCCTTTTGTGCATGAATTATGCTTCCTCACAGTTCTGTATCTGAGTCTGGCATATGATTGGCAAGTGACTAAATCTACATGGTCATTTCACCTAAAACTGCTTTGAATGGACATTCCTGGATGCTTTACAGTTGTGATTTTTTTAAAGACTCATCAATTATCATGTAGACAAATTATCATATAGTTTTGTGTATTTACTCACATTTGATAAGATTTATTTGTGTTGAGATTCCTAAGCCAATCTTAATGTAAGGCTCTGATTACCTGTAGGTCTATCTACATTTGACAATTTCCTAACAATACTACCTCCCTGAACAAAACTGTGTCATCTGCAAAAATCCACAAAGAGTGATTGATATTGTCTGTCAGGTCACTTGTATATATATATATATTCTCTTGTCACACTAACTTTTCGTATACAGAATGCTGATACTGCTTCTAATAATACTCCCATTAAGAACAACATACTGAGTTTTGCTTACCAGGAAGTCTTTAATTCAACTGACTATTGGGATGTTTCATATGTTGGTTGCACATTGTTGTATATCTGCGTAATTACAGAGATGAGACCAATGCAATGCAGACACCACACGACAGTCAGTTCCCCACCTCCCACAAATAGAAATTCATGATGAATCAAGTTCTTGCTTTTGGAACAGGCGATCAACTTTGTCTTAATACTGCCAACTACTTTTGGCAGACACCTGATAAAAAGATGACAGATGCAGAAATCAGCGAGTGGAGAGTTGAAAATCGATTTGTGTCACTTCTTAGAGGAAGGCCACTGGATATGATAAAATGCATTAAATTCTATTTTGAATGTGTGGAAGAACTGGCTGCACTTTTAGAAACAATTTATTGGATGATTATGGAACAATGACCAAGTGCCACATTGCTGAATTAAAAAAAAAAAAAGAAAGAAAGAAAGAAAAAGGTATAGCTCATTCCAACCCACACGGAGGAGGAGAAAAAGGGGGGGGGAGGGGGGGGTGTTGACAGAAAAATATATAAAACTGTAGACATATCTATCCCAGTAACATCAATATATTGTAGTCTTATGGAACATATTTTGTGCCCTTGTTTGATGAATTTTGAGGACTGAGTAATTCCTATTTGGTGATCAACAAATACATAAGAATAGCTCAGTCATCAGAATTCATCAAACAAGAGCACAAAATATGTTCCATAATTCTACAATATACTGATGTTACTGTGATATATCTACTATTTTATACATTTTTTGTCAACCCCTCCACCCCAACCCCCTCCTCATTATAGGCTGGGACAATCTAGACCTATCTTCAGTCCAATCATGTAGGATTTTTCATTGTTCCACACTAATGCAATAAATTGTTGCTACAGTGCCGTCAGTTCTTCCACACATTCAAAACAGAAATTAATGGGCACTCCATCACATCCACCAGGCTTTCTCTAAGGAGTGACATGAATCAATTTTCAATTCTCCACTCGTTTATTTTACATCTGACATCCTCTTATCAGCATGATAGGGGATGAGTTTTCATTTTTCTTTTCTGTGTGGTCATGATCAACTAGCATGTGGCCAGATGGTTTTATTGCACTCGATGATTTGACATGTGATTAAACCTTTTTAGAATTTTTTGATGGCTCTGCAGGTAAATCTTGCTTTCAAAATCATTGAATACTTCACAAGTAGCTGTGCTTTCACTTGTTTCGATTTTGTTCAGTTTTTGTTTGTCAACAGGGATTTAATTTGGTTTCTTCCGTTTTAAACACAACAATCAGGATCAGATAACCACACTAAATGTATGGTACTGCCAAATATGACAAAAAATGCTTGGTAGCAGTTCACACCCTATGGCAAGTTCCACAGATATGCTGATTAACTACCACAGCACAGGAAATTTAGAAATGCACTCAAACTAGAATTTTGTTTAGTTTTCAGCTCCACAACAACACGGAGAGATGAATTTTTATCCTTATTGCAGAATAATCAGGGGAGTTTCCAGAAATCTTTAGAGCTCAAAAATATTCATCTGGCTTAAGCTCAGACCACACCATCTTGTTTTGTTGCATAAAGTCACAAGACAAATGCGCGCGCCACAGCACAGGAAATTTAGAAATGCACTCAAACTAGAATTTTGTTTAGTTTTCAGCTCCACAACAACACGGAGAGATGAATTTTTATCCTTATTGCAGAATAATCAGGGGAGTTTCCAGAATTCTTTAGAGCTCAAAAATATTCATCTGGCTTAAGCTCAGACCACACCATCTTGTTTTGTTGCATAAAGTCACAAGACAAATGCGCGCGCCACAGCACAGGAAATTTAGAAATGCACTCAAACTAGAATTTTGTTTAGTTTTCAGCTCCACAACAACACGGAGAGATGAATTTTTATCCTTATTGCAGAATAATCAGGGGAGTTTCCAGAATTCTTTAGAGCTCAAAAATATTCATCTGGCTTAAGCTCAGACCACACCATCTTGTTTTGTTGCATAAAGTCACAAGACAAACGCGCGCGCGGGCGCCCACACACACACACACACACACACACACACACACACACACACACACACAGTGCATCTGAAAAGTTCAGTGAATGGCCCCAGAAAATAAAGAAATTAGTGTTACAAAAAAAAAAAAAAAAAAAAAAAAAAGAAAAAACACCTTTACTGGCCTTCAAAGTAATCACTATTAGCTACAATACATTTCTTGCATTGCTTGTACGGCTGGTGGAAACAATCAGCAAATGCTACCTGTGAATTGCTAGAAGCACTGTTGTCACATACTGTTGCATATCAGCTTCATCAGAGCAGATGAGACCTGCTACTACCAACACAATCCAGAGACCAAACAACAGCCAATGGCAAGGTATTCAATCTTCCCCGCCTTCCAAAAATAGTCAACTGACAAAATCAAAGAGTAAGACGATGATGATAGTCAATTCCAACAGCAAGAGAGCCTGACCCATCATGATCTGCTACCTGTGGGAGGTGGAGAAGATAAACACCTTTCCACTGACTGTTGCTTGGTGTCTGGATTGCATTGGCAGCATCAGATCTCATCTCTGTAATGATGTGGGTATACAACAACACATGACCACAGTGCTTCGAGAGATCCCACTAGGAGTGTTTCCTGACAGTTACCTTTATGTTCTGTATTGACTCACCAAATTTTTCAGACAAACTTGACATCATCTTTAATATATCATTTGATGCTTTTGTCTTATCTAATAAGGATGGGTCCACATACTAGGGCCAACGTTACTGCCAAAAATGTTAGTCCAATGTGTCTATAGATAAAATAGTTTTAGAACCAACGTTGGCCCCAATGTTGGTACAGCTCTATTGCCTGTCAGTATCTGGAACAAACATCAAAGGAGGTTGGGCTAAAATTGCTATGCCGGCCACACATTGATGACAACATTGTTTGTTTTCTGTCTTTGCCATTTTGAAACTGAGTTTGTTTATTCATTCATTTGTTGTCACCATATTTATTTCCAAGCCAAGTTTTCTGAAATTCTCAGGAACAGCAGAGCAATATTATTCATAATCAAAGTCACAAATGCACTAGCTGGGATCTGTGCATCAGACATGTTTCTCTTTTAGTCAATGTTTGCACCAGCACTGCCACTAATGTGTGGACAAGACTAACTTCCAACATATAAAATTACTCCTACTGAAACCCCCCTCCCGTGGCAATCCTGGTCTCTTCCCACTTTTTTAAAAAAGCTTTCGGTTTGGTTTTGTTTTGCTTTAGAGCACAAAAAACAACTGGGGTCATACGCACCCAAGTCAAAACTATAGAAGATGAAGAGAGAAAGGGGTTAAAAAATGACTATACGTCAGTCCCAATCGACGCAAGAGAAGACAGCTAAAAACAGGCATGTGAGAAAGTACTAAAAAAAGACACCATACAGAAACGGAGGTCCAAAACTAAAAATTAAATGGTGTTCGCCATATTGCTTTGGCGGATAGAAAGTAAAATGCTATCAACAGCCCACATGTCATTTGCTAAAACAGCCAATAACTCAGATGGCAAACCCGAGCAGGAACGTAAAGAGTTAAAGAATGAGCAATCCGTCAGGAAGTGACGGACAGTTAAAACTTGGGCGCAACATGTACAAAATCATGGGGTAGCACCACTTATCAAATGATGGCTAAAAAGGCAGTGCCCAATATGCAGCCTAGTTAAAATGACCTCCTCCCGGCGGGATGTCTGAGATGTGGTCATCCAATCCACTGGGAGAGGCTTAATAAGCTGGAGCTTATTTCCATGAAGGGCAGACCATTGGCGATGCCAAAGGGACACATACTGACAGACAGCAAATCAGAGAGCAGAGGGAATACCGGAACTAGAGGGCTTAGATACAAGGACTGTAGCCTCATTTCCTGGCAGAATGACACAACCAGGAACCCACAGAAGCATCACACTGGCTCCACCAAGAGTGAGCAAGTGGCAGTTTTCCTGGACCTGCTGCACTAAGGGATGGGCAGTGTACAGTGCGAAGGGCAACGAGTGAGTCTGAGCAGAGGACACAATTGAGAAGGCTTTGTTGCCGGACGTACTCCGTGGCCTGATACTGGGCGAACACCTCGGCCGTAAGTACTCAGCAGTGTGCCGGAAGCTGATATCAAAAGATACGGGTGCCAATGACAAAGGCACACCCAACCCCACAGTCAGTCCGAGAGCTGTCAGGTACTATCATGAAGTTCCACGTGAAGGTCGTGAAACTGAAGGCGATAGAGTGAGGCTGGAGTAGTGTCCTTAGGAAGTGAATGAAGGCCCAGGTTAACACGGGCCACTTCACGAAGCCATGGTGGTGAAGGGTTCACACCCACCGGGAAAGTTGCAGGTAGTGTGAAGTTAAGCTGCCGTAGCAAGTGCCGAAAGCAGACTCCAGGAGGTAACAGGGAAGAGGGATGCGCCCCATACTGGTGATCAAAGGAATCATCGAAGAAGGAGGCATAGGATGGGTGCCCACGCATGGCAGACAAATGGCATGCATACCTGCTAAGGATAAAGTCATGGTGGTAGGACAGTGGTAGTTCAGCACCTTCAGCATACAGACTCTAAACCAGGCTAATGTAAAAGGCGCCAGTGGCCTAAGGGATGCCACGATGGTAGGTAGTGTTGAGACAGCATAAGAGGGATGGACATGTAGACGCATAAACAAAGCATCCATAGTCGAGTTTCGAACGGACAAGGGACCAGTACAAACAGAGGACGGTGGTTTGATAAGCACCCCAGGAAGTGCCATTGAGGACACATAGGACATTGAGGAACCGCATACCACCAGGTAAGACACATGGGAGGAACAAGAGAGTTTCCTATGGAGCATGTGCCCCAGAAATTTCATAGTTTCAACGAACGGATGGGCAACAGACCCTGTCGAAGCGCCAGGATTAAAGACAATCAATACATCGCTGAAGATGCCACTCAGTGAGACAAGCCCATGGAGAACTGCAATAGACGGCAAAATCATCTACAAAAAGAGAGCCGGATATGCCAGGCAGGAGACAGGCCTTTATACAGTTAATGGTGATAGCAAAGAGGACGACACTCAGAAAGGAACCTTGAGAGGCACAGGTTTCCTGGAGAAAGGTGTCCCACATGGTAGAACCCACACACACCTTGAAATCCCTGTCTTTTAAAAATTACTGAAGGAAACAAAGCAGGCAGCCATGGAAGCCCCACATGTAAAGAGGACGGAGGATACCACTTCTCCAGCAGGTGTTGTAGGACTTCTCCAAATCGGAAAACACGATCACAGTCTGACATTTCCACAGAAAACCATTCATAACATGGGTGGACAAAGTAAGGAGATGGACAACTGCAGAATGCCACACTCGAAATCCACACTATGTATTTGTCAGTAAATTGCGAGACTCAAGCCACCGTACCAGCCGGGCATGAATCATATGTTCCATCACTTTGCAAAATCAGCTGGTGAGAGAGATGGGGCGGTAGTTAGAAGGAAGTTTTTTGTTGTTACCGGGTTTAGGAATGGGTATGACAGTGGCTTCATGCCAATGTCCGAGAAATGTGCCCTCTGCCCAGATGCGGTTGTACGTGTTAAGCAAAAAGTACTTGCCCACAAGAGAAAGGTGCTGCAACATCTGAATGTGGATGGCATCTGGCCCTGGGGTGGAGGATCGGGATGAACTGAGTGAATGATCTAGCTCCCTCATACTAAAGGAGGCATTGTAGCACTCACGATTCGAAGAAGAGAGGGGTACCCCAAGCCTCCTCCACTCGTTTCGGATGGAAGAAGGCAGGGTAATAGTGGGAAGAGCTCAGAATTTTGGCAAAATGGCAGCCCAAGGTGTTGGAGATGGCAATAGTAACACGAGGACACTGTCTGCTACTGTCAGGCCGGAAATTCGGAAATGGATCTTTGTCCCAGAGAGCCGTCTCAGGTTGGTCCACATGACAGAGGAAGGGGTGGAACTGTTAAAAGAACTAGTGAATGAAATCCTGCTAGTTCTTTTGCTACCCCGAAGAACGCGACAGCACTTTGCATGCATCTGTTTATAACAAATGCTGTTTGCCATTGTAGGATGATGGTTAAAAATGCGGAGAGCACGTCTCCATAAGCGAACTGAGTCACGGCAAGCCTCAATCCATCAAGGGACTGTGACATGAAATGGTAAACAGGAAGTGCGAGGAATGGAACATTCTGCAGCAGGAAGGATAATGTTTGTGAGATATTCCACCTGGTCATCACAACTGGGGAAATTTTCAGAATGAGATTTTCACTCTGCAGCGGAGTGTGCGCTGATATGAAACTTCCTGGCAGATTAAAACTGTGTGCCAGATCGAGACTCGAACTCGAGACTCGAACTCGGGGCCTTTGCCTTTCGCAGGCAATTGCTCTACCAACTGAGTTACCCAAAAACGACTCACGCTCTGTCCTCACAGCTTTACTTCTGCCAGTACCTCATCTTCTGCATTCCACATGTACCTACTGTACCTAATCAGGCCACCAATTTAGCTGGATTTATTCTGAGAAAATTCAAACATTAATGAGAAATTCATTTCCAGTTAGCATTGAATAAATGCACCATCAAACTAGCACATAACTTTCCCTTGATTCTTCATGTAAAATGTACCATATTCTTTCTTCTGATCTACCTATGGTATTATTTATTTATACGCCTTTAACGGCTAATCACTGAATATCATGATTTCCACAGATTAAGTTCACACTTGAGCAACCTGCACCAGTTAGAGAGATAGAGAGAGAGAGAGAGAGAGAGAGAGAGAGAGAGAGAGAGATTTTAAAGTCATCTCTATCCTGCGCCAAAACCTTTCCTGCCCTACATATCCTGTAAAAACCAGATTTTTGAAATGTGTATTCCAGTCTACATTGTCAAAAGGTTCCTCTAAATCTCCAAATGCTATAATTGTAGATAAGTTGTAGGGTCAGTAGGGCCTCATGTGACATCAGCTTATACCTGTTTTTCCACTCTTCTGTAAATATTTTGCAAGCATGACTTCTTGAAGCTAAAGTTCAGAAATATTCACACCTGTCAGCAACTACCTACTATTGAATTGCAATTATTACAGTCTTCTTGAAGTTGGAGAGCATTTCGCCAATTTCCCATTTCTTGCAAACAAGTTGGAGAATAGTCTTCTCATGGCTTATTCTCCCAACAATCTCAATAATTCTGAGAGAATGTCACCCCTGCCCGATTAAGGGATCTGACATTCCGCGCTCCGATCTGTAGAACACCCGTTTTCTTTCTCCTGATAACGATGTCCCCTTGAGTAGTCCCCGCCCGGAGATCCGAATGGGGGACTATTTTACCTCCGGAATAATTTATCCAAGAGGACACCATCATTACTTAACCATACCGTAAAGCTGCATGACCTCGGGAATAATAATAATAATAATAATACAAAAATGTCAACTACCCTGAAAGCAGAACCACTTGTCTTAGATGCCATCCAAATACATCTGCCAATGTCTGGACATGGTGCTGATGAAATCGAAGAAGTGTAAAAATACTTGGAATGATGTGGTAAGAGACGTACAAAAAGCTTAGTGACTGGAAAGTATGGAATAAGCACTAGAAATTGAAGAGGGCAAGGACTCTCCATTTTGCTTGGAAAAGCAGCTGACAATCTCAGATACATTATTACACATTCACCAAAGAAGGCGTTATGGATGGATAAAACTGGGGAATTCAGGAAAGCATCCAACTGACATCATTATGATCAAGAAAAAAACTAAATCAAATAAAGTGAAACGCATCCTGGAGACGATATATGTGAGAATCATATCTTACTTGTAAGGCAGTATGAACTCAACCAAAAATAAATAGCAAATTCAAAGTAAAGGCTGAGAGATGACTGTCAATAAATTAAACACTGCAAATGACAGATAAAACTATATAAATACAGTGAAATTGCAAGTGAAGGATAACACACATCAAACAACTAACTATGGATTGGAAAATCCACTGAGCAATTAAGGAACACGGTAAGCCCTGGGTAAATTATCATATTACATTAATAGAGCAATGATAACAATACAACACAAAATATGGCAGCACAGGGTACAACAGACTAAGAAATTTAGTTAACACAGAAGCAAAAGAGCAATAGAAGAATGACTGTAAGCTACATGTGACTAAATTAATGAAAACTATAAAAAGAAGGAAAACAGAAAAAGTGCACAAGTAAGGAATACCACTTGGATCTCAAAGTTGTGGGTGCCAAGAGCCTGATTATCAAAAGTGTACGCCAATGAGCTTTACTCCCATTTCTGTGACTAGATTTAGGGACTACAGCGTAGTTACTAATAATACTCAGACACACTGACTGCAGACTAAACACCAAATCAACAACCATCACAATTTTCGTTATTCTCTCTTAAGCACAATGAAAACTGAAAAGCTCATTCACCAGATACAATTCACATTTTTTAATCATCTCCAGTCATTACACTGCAAACATTATGAGCAGGCAACACATCTTTTGATCACTGTAGACTTCAAAAAGAGTTTTCTTAAGAATGCTGTCATAGGCATTATCCCCAAAACAGAGGAACACAAATGACAAGATAACACAGCATTGGTTGCAAAACGTGAACACCCATGTAGCGACTTTGTGAGCTATGAACAACAAAGTTCCAAATTAAGAATGACCGAAAAAGTGGGCTCAAGGCTTTGGCCTTGGAGAAAATGAAACCAGTGAATGTGTGCAATGTAAGTATGATTCCAGCTTCTGCTAACAGGAAAGGAGAAGCAGTTATCATTTTGTGGAACAAGGAACACAAAACACTCACAATAATGTCTAGAATAAATCCTCCTTCAGGTACACTACCAGTCTATACTGAAAGAATGGAAAGTATGATCTACTCATAATGATTACAATATAATCACTGCTGAAGCTTTGTCAATAAAAGTGCGTAGCATCTACATTGAAGAGCTTTTCAACTTTTAGTACACTTAAGAAGGAGAGAACCAGAAATAACAACAGGTTGACCTAGCCAAATGTGGTGGTGATTTCTATGCAGAGCCTTACAGTCAGTGCAGAGTGCTATTAATTTAGTCCATGGCGGTTTCATGCAAATGACCCCTCTAAGCTACCACAATATTCATATGAGAATTAGCAACGAGCAAGTGCACTGGGTGCTCCTGATTCTTGATGCCATAGTCCACTACTTTATTTTAACAGTGTTCATTGTTAGCCAGACTGTGGCAAATATGTGAATCAGAGTGCAGTATTTATTTATTCAAGTAGCTAATGGTCAGTATATTTCAGAACAGTGAAAGTGTGATTGATTATTTAACGAAGTGAAACATATAGAACCCATGTAGCCACTGTCATTTCGATTGCACAGCAAACGGTTATGCAATTCAACATCTACATCACATAGATACTCCGCAAGCCGCAGCAAGCTGCATGGCAGATGGTATCCTGTCACTTTCTTTCCTGCTCCACTCAGAAACTGAGCGAAGGAAAAACAACTGCCTATATGCTCTAATTACATACATCTAATCTTTGGGGTCCTTACATGTAATGTATGTTAGTGGCATTACAATCATTTGGCAGTCAGCTTCAAGTGCTGGTTTTCTAAATTGCAGATTGCTGCCCACTGTCCCCCAAATCATTTCTGTATACAGAGAACAGCAGCAGCCCTACCACGCCTCCCTGGGGCATTCCTGATGATATGCTTGTCTCTGATGAACACTAACCATTGAGGACAATGCACTGGATTCCATTATTTAGGAAGTCTTCGAGCCACTCGCATATCTGTGAACTTATTCCATATGCTTGCACCTTTGTTAACAGCCTGCAATGGGGCACCGTGTCAAATGCTTTCCAGAAATCTGCCTGTTGCCCTTCATCCATACCTCTCAGTACATCATGTGAGAAAAGGGCAAGTTGAGTTTCGCAAGAGCGATGCTTTCTAGAACCATGCTGATTCACTGACTTAAGCTTCTCAACTTCAAGGAAGTTTATTACATTTGAACTGAGAATATGTTCAAGGATTCTGCAGCAAACAGAAGTTAGGGATATTAGTCTGTAATATTGCAGGTCCGTTATTTTACCCTTCAGATATACTAGTCACCTGCACTTTTTACCAATCGCTTGGGACTTTGTGCTGGGCAAGAGATACACAATAAATGCAAACTAAGTACAGGGCCAATGCCATCGAGAAGTCTTTGTAAAATAGAACTGGGATTCCATTCATACCTGGTGATTTATTTACAGAATTATTGTAAATACCACAACAATGAACTATATTGTCACTTTTATATCACTAGCAGCTCATGAACTGAGGACTATGTTCATCAAGCAAGAATATTTAAAATGATGTCAAATACAAGAGGGGTCATTTTCAAATCAACCTTGATGTGTATTTGCAAAGAATGGGGCATGATTTAACTGTAATGTGAGCAATGTTTAACCTATCATACAATATGTAAAAATTATTACGAAATGAGGTGCTTAAAGAATCATTACAGTGCAAAAATAATAAAAAAAACAGGTGAGATAAAGTGTGAAGTAAATTGTGTTGAGTAATAATATTATTTACAGTAATCACTCATTTCACTTTTATCTTCCTGACTGTTCTGCAATTCACACTTAAGTGCCCGGTGGAAAGTTCGTTGAACCACTTTCGCACTGCTTCTCTAATGTTCCACTTATGAACAATGAGTGGGGGAAAAAAAAAGAACACTTAAATCTTTCCATGCAATCTCTGATTTCTTGTATTTAATTGCAATGAGCACTTTTCCCTGTGGAGGAGGCATCAATAAAATCTTATTGCATTCAGAGAAGAAAGATGAAGATTTTTAGTTTCTTGAAACAATCTTAATGCAACAAAAAACATCTTGTTTTAAAGAGTCCTACCCCAACTTGACTATCATATCCATGCCTTTCTCTCCCCTACTTCACAATAATGAGAAATGAGCTGCCCTTCTTTGAACTTTTTCGATATCCTTCATGAACCCTATCTGGTATGGATCCCACACCACACAGCAATACTCTAGCAGAGCACTGACAAGTGAAACATAGGCAGTCTATTTAGAAAGTTCATTGCGTCTTCTACAAGTTCTGCCAATAAAAGGCAGTATTTGCTTTGGTTCACCTTTCCCACAATGTCACCTAGGTGACTGATCCTAAGTTGTTCACAAATGTTATCCCTAGGTATTTCGTTGAACTGACCGACTGTAGACTTGCGCAATTTATAATTTAACCAAAATTTAATGGATTCCTTTTAGTACTCATGTGTACTCACACGTTTTATTATTTAGGATCAACTGACATTTTTTGCACCTTACAGATACCTTGTCGAAATTACGAGGGTAATCCCAAAAGTAAGGTCTCCTATTTTTTTGTAAGTACATAGACCTGTTTATTTCTACAACAATTTACATCAGTTTACGGCTTGAACATTTAGCTATTTTTTGACGTTATCACCATTTCTGTTGGTGCATTTTTGTAGACACTGTGGCAGTTTTTGTATGCCCATGTCATACCAGCTCGCCGCCATGCTGTTCAGAGAGTTATGAACCTCTTCTTTCACCTCGTCGTCGGAGCTGAATCGCTTTCCGGCCGAATGTTCTTTTAACTTAGGGAATAGGTGATAGTCACTGGGCACGAAGTCAGGACTATAGGGCGGATGGGTGATTATGTTCCACTGAAAGTGTTGCAGGAGAGCAACGGTTTGCCGGGCGATGTGTGGGCGAGCAGGAGAGCAACGGTTTGCCGGGCGATGTGTGGGCGAGCGTTGTCATGGAGAATGTGTACGCCCTTGCTCAACATTCCTTTTCTCCAGTTCTGAATTGCCCGTTTGAGTTTTTTCAGAGTCTCACAGTACCTGTCAGCATTAATTGTGGTCCTAGTGGGCATAAAGTCAACCAACAATACCCCTTTCCCATCCCAAAAAACAGTTGTCATGACTTTACCGGCAGACTGTGTTTGTTTGAATTTCCACGGCTTTGGCGAAGAAGGATGCCACCACTGGCGTGGTTGTTGCTTGGTCTCAGGTGTAAAGTTGTATGCCCAGGTTTCGTCAACAGTGACAATTGAGTCCAGAAAGTTGTCCTGTTTGGCTGTAAGGCGGTGAAGAAATGTGCGGGAAGCATCAACTCGTAGCCACATGTGGCCCTCAGTCAGCATGCACGGCACCCATCTTGGGCACACTTTCCAGTAGTTCAATGTTTCCGTTAAAATTCTGTGAGCAGTGCTTTGGGAAACCTCACGAACCAATGTGCAGAGATCATCCAGGGTGATTCGCCAATCTTCGCGCATGTTTTGCTCAACCTTCAACACTGTCTCCTCAGAAACTGACGGTCTCCCGCTCCTTTGTTCGTCATGACCAGCTGCAAACTCTACACCACTTACGAACTTTTTGACATCCATGCACAACTCACAATACACTTCCATCAATTGGCGATGGATTTCAATCGGCACAGTGCCCTTTGCGTTCATAAACCGAATAACTGCACCAATTCACTCTTGGCAGTAACATCCAACGTGAACTCCATTCTCAACGGCTGCCAAGCCAAGACAGCGCCTCAGTGCAGCCTGTACATGTTTACACACAGCGCATGAAGCACTCTTCATAACAGTGTGACCAACTGCCACACAAACAGAGTTCTGTACTTACAAAAAAAAAATAGGAGACCTTACTTTTGGGATTACCCTCATATTTGTACTTGGTTACGATTTTCTGATGGCTGTGCTAGGTTATAAATGGCCATCATTTGCAAACAATCTAAGCTGGCTGCTCATACTGTCTCCAAAATCATTTATATAGATTAGGAAAGGTACAGGGCCTACAACACTTCCTTGAGTAATGCAAGATATCATTTGTATTTTACCTAGTGATGATCTGTCAACTACAATGAACTGTGACCTTTCTGACAGGAAATTGTGAATCCAGTAACACAACTGAGACAATATTCCACAGTTATGCAGTTTTATTAGAAGCCACTTGCCAAGAATAGTCTCAAAAGCCTTCTGGAAATCTTGAGAAATGAAATCAATTTGAGATCTCCAGTCAATAGATCTCATTGCTTCATGAGAATAATAAGCTAGTTGTGATGCACAAAAATGATATTTTCTGAATCCATGCCGTGTTTTCTTCGAGGTAATTCATAATGTTTGAACACAGTAAATGTTCCAAAATTTTACTGCAAATCAGCACCAGTGACGTGTGTGTGTAATTCAGCAGATTATTTCTATTTCTTTCTTGACTATAAGTGAGACCTGTGCAACTTTGCAGTCTTTAGGCATGGATCATTCATCAAGCAAGCGAGTTATCACCTCTTTCCCTTCCTTTCTCCCTTTCCCCCGCAAACTTTCACCCACGTCATTTTCTGCTACTAATTGTGATACACACAGTATACAAATCTCACACTTGGGTACCTCTGGCACCCTTCTTGACTTGCCACCCCAAACAGCAAACTGGCCCTGCATCTAATTCAGTTTTGCTTCAAGATAAACTATTTCTAACGGCAACGAACACACTGCTATCAATTTATCGTTTCTGGACAGCATTTGGTCTTTTGCAAAAATTTTGGCTGAACTTATCTCTGGCTCTGGCCAGCTTTCAGTACCTATAACAATTTGAGTTTCAGCACTTTCTGTTAGCACTTCAAGCTCTGGTTCTTTCCCAGCACAGCTATGACAATTTACTACAGTAATATTTTTGGTTCCTGGTCTACCCTCATCATGTGTTTGACCCGCACCCTTTGTGACCGAACCCCCTACCCCCTCCTCTAATTTTCCAAAATCCTATAACCTAAAAAACCAACCAGTCCACTCCACACAGACTGCCCCTATAGGAACTTCCTGTGTGTAATGGATCCCTGACCTATTAAGCGGAACTCAATACACCACCATCCTATAAAGCAAGTCAAGGAATCTGCACAGCCTACATGGTAATAGAACCTTGGAGCCTCTGATTTAGACTTTCCACTCAGCTCTGTGCAAAAGTTCCATCATCAGTCCTGTTGATGATGCTACATATGGTGAGCTCTGCCTTCACCTCATACACAAGACTGGCAGTCTTTACCAGTTTAGATAGCTGCCCAAAACTAGAGAGAGTCTCTTCCGACCCAAAGCAGCACACATCATTAGTACCAACACGAGCCACCACCTGCAGTTGGCTGCATCCTGTGCTTTCCATGGCACCCAGAAAGACCCATTCCATATCTGGACTTCTTTCCCTCCTCAGCAGACAAATCCTTAAGAGACTCATTATGCACCTAACATTGCTCCAGCAACATCACAGGAGTGTAGTGTTCATTTGAGAATTTTTTCATGAGATTTCTACATCTTTATCTACATGGCTACTCTGCAAATCACATTCAAGTGCCTAGAAGAGAGTTCATCAAACCACCTTCGCTAGAATTCTCTATTATTTCAATCTCGAAGAGGGCGCAGAAAAAACGAATACCTATATGTTTCTGTGTGAGCTCCGATTTCCCTTATTTTATCATGATGATCATTTCTCCCTATGTAGGTCAGCATCAACAAAATATTTTCGCATTCGGAGGAAAAAGTGGGTGATTGAAATTTCTTGAGAAGATTCCGCCATAACAAAAAACGCCTTTGTTTTAATGATGTCCACCCCAAATATTGTATCATTTCAGTGACACTCTCTCCCCTATTTCTCAATAATACAAAATGTGCTGCCCTTCTTTGAACATTCTGGATGTACTCTGTTAATCCTGTCTGGTAAGGATTCCACACCATGAAGCAGGTGGGATTACTTGTACTTGGGAGTCCCAATGTTAGGAGCATAATGGAGCCCCTTAAGGATATGGCTGCTAAGGAGTAGAAGTAGTTCAGTGAGTACTCTGTGTGCGAACTGAGAGGATTCATCCCAGATGTCATAAAGAGCACAGGGTGCAGGGTGCAGTCCACTATGGGTGATGGGTCATTAGCATGAAAAATTGCAGCTACAATCTGTAAGCATGCATTTGACTAAACTACATAGTAAATATGTATTTGCAGCTACAAAGGGCAAATTTAACTTTATTTTCTACCAGTGTTACACTGTAAAGGCATCACAGAAGTTTTATTAGCAATTTCTCAGATAGATATATTTAGCACACAGTTGAAATGCCGTTTAAAAAATAAAGGAAGGAGTGGACTCAAACTTATGACTTTGTGTCTTTAAGTGTGACGTTTAGCAATAGATCACGAGCAGATACAGCACTGTAATGGCTTGAGAGGAAGGGCACGCATATAATAGTTTGTAGGGGGATGGGAGGAGGGGGGGGGGGGGGGGGGGCGCCTACATCTGGGAGTATGGAGTATTTTTAATATTTTTCAAAATGAGTGGCAACTTTTAAGTAACCATAAGAAAGTTCCAACTCTGTTAGAAACCTATGTAATAACGATTTTTAAATCATTTCCTTGAATGAAAAACACCTGACTACACTATCTTGTTTTTCCTTTTCGTGAGAGCTGTGGGAGGGGGGGGGGGGGGCAGGTGCACAGTCAGTATGGGCTCCTTGCTTCCTCCAGAAACTTCCCCACACAACAGTGTTGCCAGATCATGAAGATGGCTGGACTTAGAATTCTGAGTTTGGCCAGTTTTATTGGCACCTTAAGTGAACCATTCACACTTAGTCTCTGAAGGCAGGGTTTTATGACTAAGACTATATATTCTATTAAATATAAAGGACAGCAACCTACCATTTAATTTAAATCTTTGAAGAGCACAATGTTATGCAATACAGACCACTGTGCAGAGGCAACGAGAAACAGGATGCCATGCTTAAGCATATGAAGTGCAGTGTGCTCTTATTGAACTATCATAAAGCATGGAGAATTGTGCATTTATATCAGAAGTGGGACATATTTTAAAAATATGCAAGATCAGATCAGAATTAGTGTAGATAAATACTTTGAAGGATGTAGACGCTTATCTCACTAGGGGTAAGGTAGACACTGCCAACAGGAAAATTAAAGAGACCTTTGGAGAAAATAGAACCACTTGTATGAATATCAAGAGCTCAGATGAAAACCCAGTTCTAAGCAAAGAAGGGAAAGCAGAAAGGTGGAAGGAGTATATAGAAGGTCTATACAAGGGCGATGTACTTGAGGACAATATTATGGAAATTAAAGAGGATGAAGATGAAATGGGAGATATGATACTGCGTGAAGAGTTTGACAGAGCACTGAAAGATCTACGTCGGAACAAGGCCACAGGAGTAGACAACATTCCATTAGAACTACTGACAGCCTTGGGAGAGCCAGTCTTGCCAAAACTCTACCATCTGGTGAGCAAGATGTATGAGACAGGCGAAATACCCTCAGACTTCAAGAAGAATATAATAATTCCAATCCCAAAGAAAGCAGACTTTGACACATGTGAAAATTACCAAACTATCAGTTTAATAAGTCACGGCTGCAAAATATTAACGCAAATTCTTTACAGACGAATGGAAAAACTAGTAGAAGCCGACCTTGGTGAAGATCAGTTTGGATTCTGTAGAAATAGTGGAACATGTGGGGCAATACTGATCCTATGACTTATCTTAGAAGCTAGATTAAGGAAAGGTAAACCTACATTTCTAGCATTTGTAGACTTAGAGAAAGCTTTTGACAATGTTGACTGGAATACTCTCTTTCAAATTCTGAAGGTGGCAGGGATAAAATACAGGAAGCGAAAGGCTATTTACAATTTGTACAGAAACCAGATGGCAGTTATAAGAGTCGAGGGACATGAAAGGGAAGCAGTGGTTGGGAAGGGAGCGAGACAGAGTTGTAGCCTCTCCCCGATGTTATTCAATCTGTATATTGAGCAAGCAGTGAAAGAAACAAAAGAAAAATTCATAGTTGGTATTAAAATCCATGGAGAAGAAATAAAAATTTTGAGGTTCGCCGATGACATTGTAATTCTGTCAGAGACAGCAAAGGGCTTGGAAGAGCAGTTGAACGGAATGGACAGTGTCTTGAAAGGAGGATATAAGATGAACATCAACAAAATCAAAATGAAGATAATGGAATGTAGTCGAATTAAGTTGGGTGATGCTGAGGGAATTAGATTAGGAAATGAGACACTTAAAGTAACAAAAGAGTTTTGCTATTTAGGGAGCAAAATAACTGATGATGGTCGAAGTAGAGAGGATATAAAATGTAGACTGGCAATGGCAAGGAAAACGTTTCTGAGGAAGAGAAATTTGTTAACATCGAGTATAGATTTAAGTGTCAGGAAGTCGTTTCTGAAAGTATTTGTATGGAAGTGAAACATGGACGATAAATAGTTTGGACAAGAAGAGAATAGAAGCTTTCGAAATGTGGTGCTACAGAAGAATGCTTAAGATTAGATGGATAGATCACATAGCTAATGAGGAGGTGTTGAATAGGATTGGCGAGAAGAGGAGTTTGTGGCACAACTTGACCAGAAGAAGGGACCGGTTGGTAGGACATGTTCTGAGGCATCAAGTGATCACCAATTTAGTATTGGAGGGTAATGTGGAGGGTAAAAATCGTAGAGGGAGTCTAAGAGATGAATACACTAAGCAGATTCAGAGGGATGTAGGTTGCAGTAGGTAGCGGGAGATGAAGAAGCTTGCACAGGATAGAGGAGTAGCACGAAGAGCTGCATCAAACCAGTCTCAGGACTGAAGACAACAACAACAACAACAACAAATACTTTGAAATGTCAGCTATTAAACTCACAAAGCTTGACTTCTATTTTTCAACTAAACAGCTTAATATCAATGATAATTATTAACAACCATTTGGAATGTGTGCACCACTCGCATTGAGGTAATGTGGACACTATTTTTAACACAAATTAACTGAACTCATGGACAGAACCTCAGCTCCTAAAAATAACAATCTTCTGTGGAGATGTGGGCATAAACACTAGCTTTAAGACTGAAAATTGAATACTTTTGGCATGGTAAAAACTCTAAACACTGCTACAAATGCAACCAAAAATTCAAGAGCAATCTTCGAGCATGTGCTTACAGATCTCAGCAGCAAGGGGAAAAAAAAGCCAAGGGAGGCTTGATAAATCCCGCATACCTGTAGGCCTACAAAAAGATCATCTCTAAATTTAAAATAATACTTTTACAAGTGATTGGAAAACCAAATCTAGGATGAAGTGTGTACAAAGAACAAAGAAGAAGCAAAATTCTCGAAATCCTGTACATTGTTCAAACTAATTTTTGAAGGAACATTTACAAAAGTGGCTACTTTAGCAGCAGCTAATGGAAATAAGTGGATAACTGCAGATAACATAAAGTCATCTGAGACAATTAAATAGGTATGTCAGTTCTTTATATACACAATGTACTAATCCAGAGTTCTTAATTTATCATCACAGTCGCAAAAAGATAAATAGGTGGGCACTGATTGCTGCGAAAAAAGAATCATTTAATTACAAAATAATACAAAAAAAGTAATTCCATATGGGACATCATAAAACAAGGACCTGAAAAAAACATGCACAAGTACAATAACATACAAATGAAACATGGGAGTAGATTAACAAGAAAAAAATTGATAGGCATTAGGAAACACTGAACAGATGCAAAACCATTTCGCTGAAACAGGTGGAATGCACTCAATGGATTACGTACCTATCACAATGATGATGTAACCCACAACACAGCATTAAGCCAGAAACACAATACAAAAATTAAAAACTAAGAGGTCAATAAAATTACAATACTTTGAGAAGAACTATCAGTACTGTTTACAGACACACATAGAAGCACGTACACTTTCCTTGCTTTCCAAACTAATAGTTCCATCTGTGGGTTGTAGAGAGAAGGATAGATTGGAGTAGGTTAAAAAGGGGGGTAGGTCACTCACATCCTAGGATGAGAGGGATGCCCTGCTTCGGTGAGAGGGATGTCCAGTTTTGAGGACAATGGGGAAAAAAATGGCTCTGAGCACTATGGGACTTAACTTCTGAGGTCATCAGTCCCCTAGAACTTAGAACTACTTAAACCTAACTAACCTAAGGACATCAGGCACATCCATGCCCAAGGCAGGATTCAAACCTGCGACCATAGTGGTCGCACGGTTCCAGACTGTAGCGCCTAGAACCTCTCAGCCACTCCGGCCAGCGGACAATGGGAAACCAACATGTCTCTCATTCTGGGATCTGAATGAAATGCCCTCCAATTTTAACATTCCTCAATCCACCCCACTCTCTGTTCCCCAAGGAAAAAACTAATAGTTTTGAAACTAGGACAGTACATGTTCTTTCATGCGAGTCTGTCTGTAATACAGGCCAAAAATTCTCGTTTTGATGAAAACAAAAAGTCAGGAGCACTATACGAGGTGCCAATTTCTGTGAAAGGCCAGAAGAACAATAACTAAAAGTGCTAATCAGGCTCATTCTAAGGCAATCTTTTTGACTGGGTATCCTTACTGCACCTAATGAGTTCATCTACCAGTCTGCTATGTACAGCAGGAAAAACATGTCAGAAATAGTTCTATAAATGATCGTGGAACAACAAACAGTATGGGGTAACATTTGCCAAGGATAAAATAAATGAAAACCTCAAAATTGCATTTTCAATCAGGGATTGAAATCCAGTAGCAACATTCTCAAGGTCATGATTCAGGTTTTTTGTCAGGCACTGCAGTACAGTCCTGGTCCATGTGATGTATGCAATGATTTAATTTTGAAAGATGCAATGAACAGTGAATAACTATTTCCAGTCTTATCAAACTAAGTTGCTCGAACTTTGTATCAAAGTAAGAGCACAGTAAGGCCTGGTTCGAGAATATTTTTCCATGAGGGATGTACGAGTTGGCAACCAGTCCCTTTCCATCCCTCCACAGTCTCCTTTCCTGGGATTCCTGACAAGACCTTCAAACAACAAAACTAAATCTAGTGGTCATAGAAGTGGGGTGTTTTTCCTTTTAAACTAAGTATTACCATATTTCCTACCTGGGGTTTCCACTGTTTAATTATAGTTGTGCGCCCTAAAACACTAATCATCATCATCTGTTTAATTATTAACATATTTTCCAATTTATAAGACAAGGGTTTTCCCAAACTCTTGATTTGAAAAATATGAGATCGTCTTACATTCACAGATTAAACTATTTCTGCTGAGGTCAACATTTTTACATTGTCTAACACGTTAAAATATGGGTCATCTTACATTTATTGAGGTTTCACACAAATTTATTTTGAAGACTCCCGAAGGATAGGGGCATATCAAACAACACATGTCCTCTGCATTCAAATAGACTCCAGATTTCCCAATACACTAGAGTGCTTGATACAGTATCAACCTTGCTCGAACAATCATGTGACATCTGAGTAATTTGGCCAATGCACGGGATACATAGTAGACTATGAGCTAGCCACTACAACAATGTAATGGTCTGTTTAGAAAGTAACAGTTTCATAAAACGTAGGAGGAAATAAAATTACAAGATGTCCTCAAACATGTATGGACACCATGTACACACGTGTGTGCTGCTTTTTAAGTAAAGGTAACATTCAAAGACAAAAATCTTGTTCTTCAAAAACCATTACTTGGTTCTGAATGAAGTCAATATTTTATTTAGTTATAAGAAATTAATGATTTACTAAGTGGGTTCCAAATGAGAAATTCGGTCGGTGTACTTGTTAGAACACCAGAGAAAATCAATTAGCATTCTTTTAATCAGCTTTAGAACGAGACAATGACATTATGATGAAACAAGAAGGAAAATTAATGCAGAATGAAATGCTTAATAAACAAGATAAAACACATTAAACTCAATGTAATTGTTGTTATGAGAATAAATTACAACAGGAGGACCTGCTGTGGAGATAATACAGACAGACTTCACTACATCACGAGATGAGGGACAGATCAATGATTGGACTGAATAGTGATTGTGACATTTTATTTATGTATTAGTTCTGTCTGTACATAAAACTTGCATACTATAAGTTACTGCCATCCATATTTCATTTTTGCTCAGGCACAGCACTATGGAAAGTTGGAGGGAGGACAGTGACCCAGCTTGGCTGAGAACTGCAGTTCACCTGAATCCATCTGCACTCAGAATCAAACTGACTTCCAAAATGGACAAATAATAATAGCATACCTGTCTGCAGGAGACGTTAAAGTCTAGACAGGGGCCAATGGTGTACTTACGTTTTTTGTACAGCAGTGCTGTAGACACTGACAGTCAAGCATGACAGGAATGATTAAGGGTGTGTCAGCTGCTGGTTCTACACAGCCAATGAGAGTAGCTGGCAGATGATGTGTTTGGAAGCAAAAGACATTGTAACATTTTCACATCTGTATAGAGGCAAAATCTACTATGTGTAATAATAAAAAACAGCTATGTTCTCACAGTAACCGCGACCTCAGAAATCACAACATATTCAGAACAAACCACCAAATAGTTGTGACAACGGAGATATAACTTTCACAACTTTCCTGTTAGGATGACGAAGATGACGATTTTTAAAGATAATGATACCACAGACGACAGGCTAAGTAAGCAAAAAGGCAGTGAAAATGGAAATTAATACAAACAATTTCATAATTTTTTTGTTTATTTTATTTCTCCTTGTATTATCAATACACAGACAATTAATAAATGTATAGATTTAGAACAAGTGTAATGTCAACTTTCTGGGCAGATCCCTTACATCAGTAAAAGTTTATAATTTTAATTAGTCAGAAGATGTTGAACATAAATGTTTCTCAAGGAGCCTCTTAAAAAATGGTGGTGGTGGGGGGTCGTCTCATACTTGGGTAAATTTGGTATACATACAGACAATACTCTGTAACAAAAATAATTTTATGAATCTTATTCCAGTGTTAAATATTAAAAGAAGAAATAATTTATTTCCATTTAAGGAAATTCCTGAGATCTTCAAAAGCTTTTAGTGAAACAAGAAAGAACCAGATCTTCTCTTCCAACCTTAATAAAAATGTGCTGTCTATTAAACTGAGTGGAAAGAAAGTTGTTGAAAATTGATGAACATGGTCAAAATTTCTATACATCCATCCAAAAAGAAAAACACGAAATCATCTGCTACATTAAAGAGAAATATTCTGTTAATGAGTTATGTCCAGTTCCCATAGTTGTTCAGTACATGTACTCACAATTTTTCCTTGGATAGAAGTGATTATACATATTATTTCCCAAGACAACCTCCCTTTTTCTCAATACACACTAATCATACAGAGATGAATGAGGTATCCCTCTCTTAGGAAGGTTTTTTAACAAGCTTGTGACACTGCTTACAAATGTTATGCGAAAATTTACTATTGGTGGAAAATTTTAACATGAGAGAGACTTTTAACTATCATAGGCAAAAGGGCATCATGGATGCCCAGGTTCATAGCCATATTCGTATTTTGCAAAGCTAACTTATTAATCATGACTAAGAGACACCCTTTTCATTTTACCTTATCACAAATACCATTCTATTTGTTTTAACTGGATAATTGTATTAACTGGATAATTTGTCATAGTTAATTACCATGACCCCTGTGGTAGTCATTATCCCTGCCCAAGTTGACTTTTCTAATGGAATATACTTTCTGAAATGACAACATATTTATCATTTTAGCCTTAAATTGTGATTTACCCATTACTACTTAGGCCTAATGTGTTTAGTGTATTTCAGTTTTGTTCCAAATTATGTGCATGAAAATGTTTATACAAAAGTGTACCATAAATTCATATTATTATTTCACATCATTCAGTTCATTCTTTGTTCCCTCAACTACCCTCATCCCAACAACTACACTTACTCCAAATACCATCACTATTTACAACTATAAAAGTGCAAAAGTTTTGCACAGATCACCTGTTTACAGTTAATGCTCAGCTGATTGACCCCAGGAAAACTGCTGTAATACCATGGACAAACTTAACACCACCTGATCCAAGCATGCCTTTCCACTTAACAAGAAGACAGTCACCTATTAAAACAGCATTTGCGATTACTATAGACAAGTAGCAGGGACAAATACTTCAAAGAACAGGATTGTATTTACCAAATCCTGTCTTTACTCATGGGCAATTATATGTAGGCTTTTCAAGGGTAACTAAATCAACTAACATTTTTGTATCTCTTCAAGAAAACAAAAAACAAAAATTACACAATGATTAGAATCTTATGTCAAATATTGTTTACACCAAGTTATTGTGATAGCCAGTTAAGAATTCTGTTCGACATTATGTGCATGGAAATGTATATACATGGATGTATCCTAAATATATCATTATTATATCACGTCATTCGGTTCCTTTTTAAAGATGTTCTCTCTTAATCCCCACAACTACCCTTATCCAAATGGCTACACTTATTCAAAACACTGTCATTATTTAAAACTATAGAGAAAGTGTAAAAGTTTCACAAAAGTTTCCTTGTTAAACTGAAATTTTTCTACCCTCCAACCATAAAGATTACAATCAGCGCACACTGCAGTGCAGAGTAAAAATTTTTTCCTGGGAACAAACCAAAGGCTATAGCTAAGCTATTTCTCTGTAATACACTTTCCTGCAGCAATGCTACTTCCACATAGCATTCACAAGAACCTCTGTGAAGGTTGGAACTGAGATGTGATACTTCTGGAGGTGAAGCTGTGAAGGTAGATCATGACTTGTGTTTGGATAGCCCACTTGGTACAGCAGAAGCTGGATGCTCCTTCTGTGATAATGCAGAAAGACATGGTAGGAATGCAGGCACTCTATATGACTGCTGGGAGCAGTGGCCACAAGCATGTACGATCACGATAAGACTGGGTTCCGGACAGCCATAAGGCACTACTGAGAGGGAAGGCCATTGTGTTCAGTGTATGCATCTGGCACATTATACTGCATCTGCAGCAGCGATTTGAGCAGCAGTTGCAACCACAGTGGCACAATGAACTGTTACAAATCGGTTACTTCAAGGACAGCTCTAAGCCAGATATTCTGCACTGTACATTCCACAGACCTCAAATCACAGCCATTTGCGACTTCAGTGGTGTCAAGTGAGAGCCCACTGGAGGGCAGGATGGAGGTCTGTTGTGTTTTGTGATGAAAGCTGGTCCTGCCTCAGAGTCACTAATGGCCATGTGTTGGTTAGGAGAAGGCCGGTTAAGGGCCTCCAACCAAGCTGTCTGTGTGCTAGACACATTGGACCTACACCTTGAGCTATGGTCTGCGGAACAATTTCATATGACAGTAGGAGCACTCTAGTGGTTGTTCCACACATCCTGATTACAAATTTGTATGTCACTCTGGTGACTCCTTATTGTGCTGACATTCATAAACAGCATTATAAGAGGTGTTTTCCAACAAATAACACTCACCTAAATACCACCATTGTACAACAACACACTCTATAGTGTTAACATCTTGACCTTGGCCTGCTCAATCACCAGATCTGTCTCCATTTGAGCACATATGGGACACCATTGGATGACATCTCCAGCATCATCCACAAAAAGCATTAACCATCCCTGTATCGATCGACCAAGGGTAACAGGCATGGAACTCCATCCCGCAAACTCACATCCGGAGCCTGTACAGCACAATGTATGCATTGCATTCCACAGTCTGGGTGTTACACTGGTTATTAATGTACCAGCATTTCACATTTTCAATGGCTTATCTCTTGCTTACATTAACCTGTGGTCTTCCAATGTTAATCACTTAATTATGTTACCTAGACAATTGTATTCCTGAAATTTCATTACTCTACATTAATTATTTTTGGTGTTGCAATTTTCTTTCCCATCAGTGTATTTCCTTCAGCAGATTTTCATAGGTATAGTACGTAGGGCATTGGTGAAAGTTAAGCCCAGATAGATTGGGACTCAAAAAGTTTTATTTCCAGTTCAGGTGCACTAACTAGGACAGTCTTTGATAACAGAGCCAGTGGTGGTTCACAACCACACATTCACAATTATCTTGGAAACAGTTCATTTGCAGACCCATCTTTAGTGTAACTTGGGCACATTTGATGCCCCTCTCAATTTGGCGCTCCAAGCAATCACTCGTTTTGCTTGGGCCTTAAACTGGCTCTGGAAATAACACACTAACTGAAAAAATTCAGGGGAATGCTGCCAGGATGTTTCATTCAAAAGGCCATAGCTGCCCATCTGTCTTCTCTTTATTGAACACACAAGTATATATTTACATGTCTGTGTACATGAGCTGTGTTTCTCCTTGTATTAAGCTGACAACTCCTTTATCATTATAAAATGACCCTACCACGAATGAATTACTATACTACATGCGCTACTAAACAGGTGTGTTTAAAGCACTTGTGCATACTAACACGTATACGAGCCATGAACCTTTGCAATGCAGGGTGCCTTATACGCTTCAACAATAGCTGAACATCTTAAGTGCAACCACAATGCTGGGTATCTGTTAGAGGTCAGATTAACCCATGGTTGATGGAGAGGGGCAGCAGTCCTATCAGTAGTTGCACGGGTAAAAGTCCGAATGATTGTCCGATTTGGTCTTATAAAAAGATGTTGCTATGTTGATACTGCAAACAGCTAAAAGCTAGAAGAAACTACAGCCATTATTTTTCATTGAGGGCATGCAGTTCTACTCTACAGCATAATAATGATGGTATGTCCTTGGGAAAAATAGTTCCACATTCAGATCTCCGGGCAGGGCAACTTTGGAGAATGTTGTCATCAGGCAAAAACAAAATCTGTGTTCTACTGGTTACACCATGGAATCTTACATTCCTTAACCAGGTAGGAAAGTTAGACAATTTAAAAGGGGAATGGATAACTTAAAGTTAGATACAGCAGTAATTAATAAAGTGTGGAGGCAGGAAGAACAGGACGGCTGATCAGGTGGGTACAGGGTTATACATACAAAATTATATGGGGATAATGCAGGAGTACATCTAATAATGGATAAAAAATAATAAATGGATTATAGCTGCCAAGATGGACACAAAGCTAGAACTCACCATAGTAGCACAAGTTTATATGCCACCTAGGTCTGCAGAGGATGAAGAGATTGAAACAATTTATGATGGGATACAAGAAATTATTCAGACAATTAAGGGAGATGAAAATTTAATTGTGATTGAGGATTGTAACCTGACAGTAGGAAAATGGAGACAAGTAAAAATTATAGGAGGGGCTGAACTAGGGAAAAGAAATGAAATGGAAAGCTACCCAACTGAATTTTGCACATACCACAATTCAGTTACTGTTCACAACAATGGAAATTAAAATTGAATAAACTGCAGAAAGGTAGGAAGCTGAAGAACTGGGACCTAGATAAATAGAAAGAACAAAAGGTTGCTAATTATTTGAAAGACAGCATCAGACGACCATTGACTGAAATAGGAGAAAAGAATACACCGAGGTGACCCAAGTCATGGGACAGCAACATGAACATATATAGAGGTGATGGTAGTATCTCGTACAAAAGGTACAAAAGGGCAGTGCAGTGGTGGAGCTGTCATATGTATTCTCGTGATTCATGTGAAAAGGTTTCCGATATGATTATGGGCGCACAACAGGAATTAATAGACTTTGAATGCTGAATGGTAGTTGGAACTAGATGCATCAGACATCCCACTTCAGAAATCATTAGGGAATCTAATATTCGGAGATTCACAGTGTCAAGGGCGTTCCACAAATACCAAATTTCAGGCATTACCTCTCACCACGGACAATGCAGTTGCCATCAGCCTTCACATAACAAGTGAGAGCAGTGGTGTTTTCTTAGGTGTGTCAGTGTTAACAGATAATCAACACTGCACGAAATAACCATAGAAATCAATGTGAGACATATGGCAAACATAAGAATGGGCTGCCATTCCCCAAGAAACCTTCAATCACGTGATTGAACATATGCCTGCGAGAGTGGAAACTGTCATCAAGGCTAAGGGCGGGCCAACACCATAGTGAATTCCAGCATTACAGAAGGAGGGCACCACGAACTTTTAAGTCATTTTCAGTCAGGTGTCCAGATACTTTTGATCACACAGTGTATGAGTATGAACAGCTGCACAGTTTTGTATATCTGCATGTATCAGTTGCATATTTATCTGCAATAATTTCAGTTGCAATTTGGTAAAAACATGTAGATAACCACAATATAACAAGAAATAAATGATAAAAATAGAGAATTACAATGAAGTAGTAAAATTTTAGTACCGATGTCTGCAGTGCCCTAAGGGAATTACTCACAAACAAACAACAAAGTTTGCTTAAGGTGACCTCTCCAAGCTTTTGGATATATCATCAAAATGTGTTTGGTTATGCACCACTGATTCAAAGGCAATTACTTCAGCAATCATCATGAAACTGTAAATAATTGTGTGTTCTTTATACCTACCACTTCAAGACTTTCGGAGAGTTGGTGGTCTCAATAACTTCTTTAAATAGCTCTCACAGTTTTTATTCTCCATGGAGACTGTAAGATGCATAACTAGCCTTCAGGTGTTACATACACCTGCCACAGATATAGAGCTGCTGAAAATGTCATTCTGAAACAGAATGGTATCTCCTAAACATAAACACAACAACAGTTTGACTGTAATAATTTTATCAGTAACTTGTCGAAGTACTCGTAACAAAGTTCCAAAATTTACTATATGTTGTAGGAGGGTGAGTGTTCATTGCTGCTGACAAAAATATTGTCTCTACTGAGGTTGAAATTGAGTGTGATAGTGAAGTTATCTGGTCACACAGAACAGGTCTAGGTGAAACCAAGTTAATTGTTGGATATTTTTACGGACCACCTGACTCCACTGTGACAGTGTGAAAATCTATGGTTCATTGTGCATAAATACCCAGATCATGCAATATTAGTCAGTGGTGACTCTAACCTAACAAGTAAAGTGTAGAAAATGTATGGATTCATTGCAGGGGTACAGACAGGCAGTCTTGTGAAGTACTTCTGAATACATTTTCCAAAACCTGTCTTGAGCAGCTAGTTCGGCACCGTATGCAATGAAAGTACACTCGAAAGAGGCCCCACAAAAATACATTTGCTTAAATTACAATTAAGGGCTCTGCATAAAAATCAGGAAAAGAAATGAACATGTCATACCTTGTTCATGGGGAAATAAAAGGTGAATCACAAAAGGTGCTGGAAGTGACCATTCTCCACTTGTAAACACAGTAGAATGCGACACTGCAGATTCTTGAATGTCGCTGCCAGAACCTCTGGGGTCACTACATGGATTTCATACATGATGTTCTCTCGTAAATCTTCCAAGTTGTGTGGTTTGTTCCTGTAGACCTTGGCTTTTAGGCCACCCCACAGGGAGAAGTCAGGTAACCTTGGGGACCACAGTCCTTTCAAAATCACTCTGCTGTGGAAAAATTATTCAACCTCGCCCATAGTCACTTGAGACATTTGGTGCCATCCTGTCGGTACCAGCTGAGGATAAGTTCTTTATCATCCAACTGGTTTATAAATCCCCGAAACATTTCAATATAAACTACATTTGTCATAGTAGACTTGAAAAAAATTGGTCCGATGAAGCGACACTGTGATATGGCACAAAACACGTCAATCTTTCAGGAAGTTAAGAGTTACTCAAACAGTGCATGTGGATTTTCATTACACCACAAGCACGTGTTCTGAGTTTTTATATAGCCAGAGAGGTTGAACTAAGCCTCATCATTGAACCAGGCGTGCTGCAATATTTCTGGCCACTGAGCAAAAATTTGCTCAAACCAACAGCAAAATGTAATGCATTCGTCTTTGTCACTGACATTCAGTTCCTGAACAACTATAAACCTGTATGGATGCATGCTGGCTTTCTTTGCAGATCTGTGACATGTGCTCCATGACATTCCATATTCCTAAGATAAACATCGAACAGACTTTGCTGGAGAGGCCAACAACCATTGCTTCACATCAATCACTTTTTCTCCTGATAATGGTGGCCTTACCCTGCCATGAAGATCCAACACCATTCAATTGCTCTCCATCTTGTTCACTAACTTTTGTAGGCAGCATTTAGACAGTGTATGCTGGTCACCAAACCATTCAATAAATATTTGTTGACATGTTTCAATGGAACCAGTAATCCAATATTGTTTCACAAGAAATGCGTTATTTGACAGAATTGTGATACGTTGTCACTAAACACTGAACACTGATCTCCGTCCACAGCAACATGAGGAAACACACTGTTGCGTCAAACAATATTGCAGAGTGAGTGCAGTGTTGCCACATCAAACGTCACAAATTACATGGTGCAGTTTCAGTGGAATTACTAGACATCTATGGGGCCTCTTT
Organism: Schistocerca serialis cubense; assembly: GCF_023864345.2. Taxonomy (NCBI): domain Eukaryota; kingdom Metazoa; phylum Arthropoda; class Insecta; order Orthoptera; family Acrididae; genus Schistocerca; species Schistocerca serialis. Next base: position 506,147,794 of record NC_064642.1, on the reverse strand, counting down.
CGAGTGGGACACTCTGTATCTTGGACCTTGTAGCTACAGACAGCCAGACCTTATAAATGGCATCAGCACAGAAACAGGGATTAGTGATCATGTTGTCATCATACTGACTATGGTTGCAAAGTTAATAAATCAATTTCTGCTAGAAAGAGCAGATAAGCAGTTGTTAGCATCTCATTTAGATAATGAACTGCAGTCATTTACTTCCAGAATTATGACCATGGGGGAATTATGGGCAAAGTTTAAACAGATCATAAAACATGCTTGAGACAAGCATGTGCCTAGTAAATGGATTAAGCATAGAAAAGACCTTCCATAGTTTAATAACGAAAATCTGAAAATGCTGAGGAACCAACAGCCATTGCACTCTCAGTTCAAAAGAGGACATGCAAATGACTACAGGCAAAGAATAACAGAGATTCATGAGTCTGTGAAAAGATCTATGCGTGAAGCATACAACAGCTGCCACTGTCATACTTAACAAAAGATCTGTTGGAGAAACTGAAAAAATTCTGGTCCTATGTAATATCTCTAAGCAGGTCCAAGGCTTCCACAGCCAGCCAGCTTTTCAGCTGGTTTGGCAGTAGAATATAGCAAAAGGAAGGCCAAAAAATTCCACATTTAAGAAATCATTCACGCAGGAGAATCATACAAACATACCATCATTTGAAAATCGCAGAGTCCCGTATGGATGACACATTAAGAAGCATCCCTGGCGTTGAGAAGCAACTGAAAGAGTTGGAAACAGTAAGTCACCAGATCTGGATGGAATTCCAATTCTGTTTTAAAGAAGAGTATTCTATGTCATTGGCCCCTTACTTAGTTTACCAAGTGAGGTGGCACAGTGGTTAGCACACTGGACTTGCATTCGATAGGATGACAGTTCAAACCCGTCTCCAGCCATCCTGATTTACGTCTTCCGTGATTTCCCTAAATCGTTTCAGGCAAATGCTGGGGTGATTCCATTGAAAGGGCACAGCCAGTTACCTTCCCCATCCTTCCCTGATCCGAGCCTGTGCTCCGTCTCTAATGACATCATTGTCTATGGGACGTTAAACACTAACCTTCTCATTCTAATCCTTACTTAGTTTGCATTCATTGTGTATCTCTCGACCAGTACAAGGTGCCAAGCTACAGGAAAAAAAGTGCAAGTGGTTCCTGTATATAAGAAGGGTAAAAGAACAGACTTGCAAAATTACAGACCAATATCCTTAATATCAGTTTGCTGTAGAAATCTACACCATATTTTGAGTTTGAATATAATAAATTTCCTACAGACCGAAAAGCTCTTGTCTACGAATCAGCACAGCTTTAAAAAGCATCACTCGTGCAAAACAAAGCTTGCTCTTTTCTCACATGATATACTGCAAACTAAGGGATGAAGGGCAACAGGCAGCTTCCATATTTCTCAATTTCCGAAAAGCATTCGACATCATACCCCACTGTAGACTGTTAATGAAGGTACGTACTTATGGAATAGGCTGCCAGATATGTGACTGGCTCGAAGATATCTTAAGTAATAATACCCAGTAAGTTGTCCTCGATGGCGAGTGTTCATCAGAGACAGGGGCAACAACAGGAGTGCCCCAGGGAAGTTGTTATTTTCTGTATACATGAATGGTCCGGCAGACAGGGTGGTCAGCAGTCTGTGGTTGTTTGCTGATGGTGCTGTGGGGTACAGGAAGATCTCAAAGATAAGTGACTGTAAGTTGATACAAGATGACCTACACAAAATTTCCAGTTGGTGTGATGAATGGCAGCTGGCTCTTAATGTAGAAAAATGTAAATTAAGGCGGATGAGGAGGAAAAACAAACTGTATTGTTCAGATGCAGCATTAGCAGTGTCCTGCTTGACATGGTCACATCGTGTAAATATCTTGGCATAATGTTGAGAAGCAATATGAAATGGACTATGGTAGAGAAGGCGAATGGTCAACTTCGGTTTGTTGGGAGCATTTTAGGAAAGTGTGATTCATCTGTAAAGGAGACTGCATGTAGGATGCTAGTGTGACCATTTTTGAGTACTGCTCCAATGTTTGGTATTGAAAGCAGATGTTGAAGCAATACAGAGATGAGTTGCTAGATTTGTTACCGGTAGGTTTGATCAGCACGCAAGTGTTACAGACAAACTTTGGGAGCTCAAGTGGGAATCCCTGACGCGAAGAAGAACTCATTTCGAAGAACACCACTAGAAAGTTTAGAGAACCGGCATTTGAAGCTGAATGCAGAACAATTCTACTGCTGGCACATCCACTTCATGTAGGGACCATGCGGATAAGATACAAGAAATTAGGGCTTAGATGGAGGCACATAGACAGTCATTTTTTCCCTTGCTCCAACTGCGAGTGGAACAGGAAAGGAAGTGACTAACTGTGGTAAAGGGTACCCTCCACCATGCTATATTTGGGTAGCACTTCAGTGCTACATCCCCTCCCGCCTTTTCCTGCCATCAGAGCCTCCTCCCAAATGACCACTTTCTAAATTCATTTGCCAAAGACTACAGAACTAAAACTAGAATACGAAAGTGAAGTGCATATTGAACAAGCCTGAGTGGACTCTTAGAGCTAGTTTGCCATGTATGAGGGACGCCTAGAAAGTAAAGAATGATTGCATACCGTGGCTGTTCCCAACCTCACCATTGTGATTGCAAGCATGCCAGTTAGCTCCCTCCCCCATCTAAGAGTGAACCAAGATTTTTTTGCTGAGCGGTCACAGCTTTTTGTACTGTAACCTTTTGAATTGAGATGCCCATTGAAAGCCCTGACAAATGCAACGTGCATAGTGTCATTCATTTTCTGAGTTCATGCCAAGAAGAGAAACAATCATTTCAGAGGCCTAATGTGAAACTCTTCAACAACTTTGGCATGCTATCCAAATCAAGAAATGTGTTACGTTGCAGGCAAATGTGTTCTTGATTTTTGACAATGCACGGCCTCACGCATCGGCACAAACACACTTCAGTGTCTTAAGTGGGGAATTTTTGGACATCCTTCTTACAGCCCTGACTTCGCAACATGTGATCTTCAATTATTCCCAAAACTAAATGAAATTTTGGGTGGAAAACAGTTCACGAACAATGAAGGCCTCAAAAAAGCAGCGATACACTGGCTCAAATCTTCAGTGGTACAGGTATACGACATAGGAACTGAAAAATTGGTTCCACATTACAATAAGCTCCTTGACAGCTATGGGGAATACTTTGAAAAAATAGAGTAAAGTACTGTAACTGTGTAAATGCAGTTTTGCAATGGTATCTCCTGTTTTTATGTAGTTATGGAAAAATTTTCTTTATTTTGTGGACAACCATCGAAGAAGTTGAGGAATAATAACTGCTATATATTGAATATCTTGAAAGAGATTTACTGTTATACAGAGACAGCTTTAAGATCAGTTGGGGAGGAAATCTACTTTGTTTTCACATTGGGTAACTCCACTGATAACTAACTTCATTGGAGACGATCTGTAACATTACTTGGAGGCGCAAACTGTGGGCAGCTTTACGATCTTAGTTTCTTTTTTATATAAGGAATTGACAATGTCATCCAAAGTTATTCTGAATAAAAGAATAATTAATTAATTCATTCATTCACTCACTCACTCGCACATCACGCTCTGTAGATCCCATTATGACAGAAGATCCTACAGAGAGGAAGAGATTAGTGTTTAATGCCCCATCAATAACGAAATCATTAGAGATGGAGCACAAGCTCGGATTAGTGAAGTATGGAGAAGGAAATCACCCATGCCCTTTCAAAGGAACCATCTTGGCATTTGTCTGAAGCAATTTAGAGAAATCACAGAAAATCTAAATTAGGATAGCCGGATGTGGATCTGAATCATCATCCTCCTGAATGCAACCCCAGTTGCTAACCACTGCACCAGCCATACAGAGATGTGGAACAAGTCAAGTTATATGGTAACCAGCAGAAGCAACCACTGACTAGTGTTGAGCTTACACCAATAATTACTGGAATATGTATATGAATATCCGAAGAAAAACAGTTACTTTGGAGAAACAGTCTGCCCCTCCTTTTAAATTACACATTTTCTGTTTTTATCCCATAATTTAAAGAAAGAATTTACGCAAATTTACACAGAATGTTATCAAATATCTTTATATACGGGAAGCCAACAATTATTTAGCACAAATATTACAGTTAAACAGAATTTGCACCCCAGAGTCAAAATATAAATTGTAAGAGTGGCAAATATAGTAGTATTTTACTTTGTTTTTGACTATCTGGTGATTTTAAATTTTCCAGCGGAAGTCTCCTGACAGGCTGTTGCACCAGAATACAAAACTCCATCCTGAATCATAGAAAGGGAGATGCAGCCTACCTGTAAATCATTTATATTTCTAGTATTCTGGTTGTGAATTGCGCAGTTAATCCTACATTCACTCTTGTTATGAATCTTAATGATCTTTAGGAATATAAAGCATTGGTGCTTATGAATCCCTTAAGAGGCTTCTGCATGATGTTCAGCTATCAACTTTACACACCATTCTTACTGCATGTTTCTGTACAAGTGCTTTCTCATTCAAACATTTTATATAAATGTAGCCAGGTGACATCTTTGACAATCACTAGGTGAACACCCTGTCATTTTCAAAGTGCAAATGCAACAAGAGCACACAGTGCAAGGAAGTTTGAGCCCTCGGTGAGCAGAGCTACAACAGCTTAGAAACCTAATACAGCATATTCAAAAAAAGTGCTCTCTCTCTCTCTCTCTCTCTCTCTCTCTCTCTCTGTCACACACACACACACACACACACACACACACGCGCGCGTGCGTGCAGAAAAAATGTGCTCACTGCTATCTTACTCTCAAAATGCAATATTTATCTAACTCCTGCAAGCAAAGATACATTCCTCCACGTGTGTTGTGTTGTCTTTCTGCATATGCCATAATATGGTTCTTGATCGGTGTAGCCCTGCCTACTAACGGTTTAAACTTCTCACATTGCATTTGCACCTAGGAAACAACAGGGTGTTCCCCTGCCAAAATATAAAGGCTTGTCGAAGTGTCACTTGGCTGCAGCTGATATAACATTTTATATGGCAGTAGAAACTAAAGTGTCACCTATGTTTATTTTCTACTTTCTTTCTACTGACCCACAAGATTCTGTCGTAGGACAGTACCGAGTGCAAGTATGCAAAGTATTCTAGCAATGCTGTCTACATGTCAACTCAATGATGAGAGCTCTTTGATTAACTTGTCCATGTGTTGGTGTCACCTTAGTTTATTCCTAGTAAATTCAACATTGAGCATTATCCATTGTGGGCCCATTGATCTCCAATTCTAGTACCTATATGTCATTTTTAATTGTCTGAAACTGCGTAATATGTGTCTTTGTAAGCTTAGAGTTTAAGCTGTTTACTGTGAACCAGTGGTAAGCCTGTTCCATTATTCACTTGGCTGCATCTGGTATAGCTGCATTTCGGTCATTTATCAGTACATTTGTTTTTCAGCTACCATCAAAGTTTCCAAAGAGTTCTCCAATGTCCAGGGTAAATAATCTGTGTAGGTTATGAACTACCTTTGCTTAAGTGGTACTCCACCTTGGTGTGTCTACACATTGTGAGTTTCATACAGTATTTATATATAAAAAACAAAGATGAGGTGACTTACCGAACAAAAGCGCTGGCAGGTCGATAGACACACAAACAAACACAAACATACACACAAAATTCAAGCTTTCGCAACAGACTGTTGCCTCATCAGGAAAGAGGGAAGGAGAGGGGAAGACGAAAGGAAGTGGGTTTTAAGGGAGAGGGTAAGGAGTCATTCCAATCCTTGTCTGCTTGTGTCTGTATGTGTGGATGGATATGTGCGTGTGTGCGAGTGTATACCTGTCCTTTTTTCCCCCTAAGGTAAGTCTTTCCGCTCCCGGGATTGGAATGACTCCTTACCCTCTCCCTTAAAACCCACTTCCTTTCGTCTTCCCCTCTCCTTCCCTCTTTCCTGATGAGGCAACAGTCTGTTGCGAAAGCTTGAATTTTGTGTGTATGTTTGTGTTTGTTTGTGTTTGTTTGTGTGTCTATCGACCTGCCAGCGCTTTTGTTCGGTAAGTCACCTCATCTTTGTTTTTTATATATAATTTTCCCCACGTGGAATGTTTCCTTCCATTATATTGATATCATACAGTATTTATTTATGTAAAGAACATGAGCAGACCTAGCAGCGAACCTTGTGGAATGTCATATTTAATGCTTCCCCAATCCAAATATAATCTTACTCCAGTTGTTTCACTGTTTTCTGCTGCTAAGATGTGACCCCGTTGTGACACATTTGTCACCAAGATTCTGAAGGGTCAACAGTGCAGCAAGTTTAGTGCACAGTAGTACACTTTTCCCTGGTCCATCAGTCGTGTATTTATGTTCAAGTGTTGGTTACACATTATTTTTACAACAAAAAAAATCATTCACAACAAGTGTTTAAGTAAGTACCTGGGAGATTACTGTCAACAGCTATAGTTAAACTGGGAATAATGACATCCTTCCAGTCGATAGGTGCTGTCTACGGAACTGCATATGAGTGTTACCATCAAGCCAGTCATGACACAATCTCTGTCAACAATGCTAATTGCAGACAAGCATCAATCAGGTACCACCAAAATATGTTTGCCAAAATTGCTGTCCTCAGAATTAACAGATGGAAGTGGTACATCATTCATCACATATAACTGCCTCTGAGAAACAAAACCCAATGACAAAACTAAAGGTACTGATCATACTACAGACACCAGCTCCTGAAGCAAATGTGCCAAAGAAGGTAAAGCCAAGGAAAACACTAAGTGGTAATGGTCTAGATATTGACATGGTTGATACTGCAAATGTCACCTACACTGTGGAAGTCATAGGCAGAAACAGTAACTTGTATGCCAACTCAGTAAAGAGTCCTTGCAACGGGCAGCCTATTCCCAACAGTCGGGTAGTAAAAAGTTGGACATTTTAGTGCCCACTGTGATCACTCCTACAGGAAGTCACAAATTCCCTATCAACAGGAAATATGCTAGCAGGAATAAAATATATCAATTAACAGACATGAAGCCATATTTTGTATTCGTATAGGGTAAAAATGGTAATGTGGGAAAGTTACATACAACGTCCCTGGAAAGAATTTTATTTAAAGAAAGTGTCAGTTTAAGACATAAAGTTCTTAATATTTCAGTTACTGGCAGAAATAGGTATAATACTGAAACCAAAACTATGCATTCAGCAAAGAGGTTATAGTTTCTTGATGTTTTTTGGCACAAAAATATGGAAGCTTACATCCCTAACTTTCTCACAAAGAGGACTGGTATTATTTGAGATGATTCTGCATTATCTAATGTGTCATCAATGCAGAAATAAAGTCCAAATTTTAGTAACGGGCACTAGAAGGTTCACAAAGAAAGTAATTAGAGATGGAAAGGTGAAGGTCATTCTCACACCTAAATGCGTCATAACATTAAAATCTCAAAAACTTCCCCAATCTGTATATTTGTGTAGTATATGCTGCCCCGTTGCACCATACATCCAGACAGTTTTGAAATGCCATAATTGTCTTAGATATTTCCATTTAAAAGTACAATGTCGTAGTAGTGTTCGCTGTGCACAGGAGCCTGTGAGACTATGCAGTGCTCACATGGGAGAGCACTCAGGTATTTTCATGACAGCAGAAACCATGCCACCACCAACTGCTGTTGCCAAATTCATCAACAGCACATGGAATCTAAGATCAATGAAGCCTAAAACAATTCTTTATGTATTTGATGCTCTGTCCCAGTGACCATCATTTGTACAGGTTACTCCCAATGTTTCTCCAACTTCAGTGCTCTCTCCTAGTGACTGGTCTAAAGTATGCAGGAGGGTTTGAACAAGACAGAAAACAGCAGGGGTCTAAGCATGCAGTTGTAATGGCTCCAGCTCCCACATCTTACAAAAACTTAAAAAAATCACTCACAGTCCATACATGTTATTCAGATATTTTATACAAATTTTGGGGGCCACAGAGTTCAATAAAAAACAATATGTATCCTCCCTCTCCTTGGGTCACATCTCAGCCAGACTGAGAAGCTATTATTAACAGCTTCTGTGCTTTAATATTGCAGATTTTTCATTCCCTTAAAAATGAAAGAGATGTGGTAATGACACAGGCTCTTACAAAGAATGCTGTTGAATTCTGCAAATCTGACTAAGGCTTTTAAGTCCTCCAGTGGAAGTCTTTATAAGGTATTTAGCAGCAACCACATATTAGTAGCTTGTATTTGCAAAATTTGGTTTAAGGCAGCTCACCTATTACAATTCAAAGCCATGCAATGCTTATGCACAACAGACAATGGAAAAGGAACCATAGCCATTTTCATTGGGGGAGACAATTCAGATTAAAAAATTTGACATCAATCTTAGGATGACAGATGGCCAAGCAGTGTCCATTGTAATTTACTCTCCTACAGGCACATTTACCATTGCCACCATTTACAAACCACCTAAGTGTAAAATTCTATATCTTGCCCCAGATTAGATTACTGACCAGATTCAAATGCCATTTCTTCTTTTTGCATACTTCAACACCTCCCACTCATTAACATACAGCAGGAAAACCACACCATGTGGTAAGAAGGTATGAATACACAATTTTATGTGCTCTTCAAAAATCTGTAATTGCGATTTAGAAACTAATATTTATATGTATTTAAACAGTAAAGAACATTCCTTATGTTTAACAGCCATTATAATAAAACATATGTTAATGTTAAAGTAAACACAGACAAAAGAGCTTCAACCTCAAGATGAATACCTCCCACTCAGTATGGGGTTTGTGAAACAAATGACAAGGATAGCACTTCTCAAGAATCTCAAATAAATGGTGGCTCTAATGTCATGATACATAACCCATACATACCACATTCAATCACTGATTCCACATTGTGCTCTGTTGACTTCCACTGTGTAATGGAATGGTTGATCAAACATGACTCTCTTGGCTTGGATTATTTCCCCCAAGAAATTATGCCGGATTCCCCTACAAATCTGGTCAATATTATGTATCTAAACAGCAGCTGGTATACCCAGGAAGCTGACTGGCCAAATTACACTGTAACAGTCCAGGAGAATTTTCAATCTTTTAACAATTTGCTAGGGCCAAAAGCTGCCTATCAACAGCTCATTTCATTTATTGAAGAAGCTGCATAACACCCATTCCAAGAAAGAAGGACGCCATCATTTTAAAAGACTATAAAAAGAACAACAGGAAATATTTTTTGAATCCTTAACTAATAATGTCAGTATTACTGACGGAAACAAGAAATTAAAGTTTGTCAAAAACAAGAATTTAGCTAATCATCAGTCATTAAATGATGCCTAGCTTGAAGACCATGAAATATTTCATCCCCTGGAATACATTAAGTCTGTCGTGGTAAAATTTTCATGTGAAGAACTGATGAAGGGTATTAAAAAGGTGGCAAAGTGCTCACCCAGCAAGCATGGCTTCCCCTACCCGATGATAGAAAATCTCCCTGATGTAGCACTCAGAAAACTGTTACAGATATTTAACTAAATTTGGATGAACAACATACTATATAATTGGATAACTCAAGCAGTGACACGTATGCTGAAACCACATGAAGATGAAGAGCACGCCATGTCATATACATCTACTACTTTTTCTTCCTGCGTTGGAAAAACTTTTTAAAAATTGCTTCGAATGGTGATTGGAAAAGAACCAGTTATTGCCGTCCAGTTACTGTGGGTTTACAAAATGCACGGGAACAATTGATAATTTAAATATCTTAACCTCTGACATCTATGATGCAGCCACAAGAAAAAGATGATTTTGAAATACCTGTGTTGCTACAGAAGCTGGAAACTGCTGAAATTTCTCCATAGCTGATTTACATAATTGGCACTTTCCTTGCCATGGGTTCGCTTCTGGACTAAATTAACTGGAACACGTCTTCTTATAAGAGGTCTCCAAGAAGGGTCCTCAGTACCACACTCTCTGCACTACATACTACTGAGCTGGACAGAATTATCCCCTCTCCTGTAAAAATCCTCTGCTTACCATATTTGTACATGTGTGTGTTGACTAACAGTCTGGATCAGGTAGTCTGCAAGATATCGAAGGCATCAGACGTAAACGTTACAAGAAACATTACACAGCTGTGGGTTGCAGATATATATGGAAAAAAATCAGTAATTCTTCCATTAAGCAAACTATACCAGATTTTTTGAACAGTGTCCAGCTCCCTGCTCATAAAATATAAATAAATTCTCCGACTAGATTCCTTCGTGCACTCTTTGATGCCTCAAAGAGATAGAGACACCTCATATTCCAACCATCGACAGCACGTGTGAGAAGGCACTGACCCTTATCACACTGGTAACAAGGAGGAGGAGGAAGGGAGGGGAGGGGGGGGGGATGCCTCACAATGCTGCCAAAAAATACCTATTGCTGCTGGACAAACTATAGAGCAAAAGCCTCTGCATCTGCCTCGGAACTGTGCTTTCCTCCACCACTTATCCTTTCTTCTGGAAGCAACAGAAATGCCTTTACATCTCCACAGGACAATGCTGTGTGATCATTATGTTTCGCAGAAAATGGCAGGTACTTCCCATCCGCTGGCCATTTCTCATCCATTCCCACTCTCGCATCAGGAATAACAAGCATCCAATTTAAGTCCTACCAATGTTCCTATATATCATAGCTCTTCTCAGTTTATTTCTGTAACATACGTGGATTGTTCCTGCAACGGACAAGGATATAGGCAGTTTTCATCTACATTGTACATGGATATACTCAAATCTATACAGATAGCTCAAAAATGGATATGGAATTGGGTTACTTGCCCACAGCAAAAACTGAGTCAGTGGGCAAACAGGATCAGGAGGTCAGTGGAAGGCAACAAGAAACCACCCTTGAAATTTTTTTCCCGTGAGAAGAGAACCCCTTGGCTTTATTCAGTTCTAAATTACCAGAACTTGAAGTCCCCACCCCAGTCAAATCTGGAGGGCAGGTAGGACTGGGAGAAGTCATTAGACCAACACTACAGTGCAACATATTCTACAAATGATTTGAACAATTCTTTTTCCAAAATGATGTGGAACGAGTCAGTTTGCAGGATATGTATACATTATTAGTGTTAACATTACTTTTCTTTTTTTTTTTTTCTTTTTAGTCCTACTCACACAACTACACTTAAAAATAAGTTTATACAAGCTACCAGTTTTTAGATATAAATATGTCAGTGGAATAGAAGGAGCTGTCCAGGAGAAATTATTTCAACTTAGATTTAAAATCCGCTTAGCTATCTGTCCAACATTTTATATTATTGGGCAAATGATCAAAGATTTTTTTAAGCTGCATATTGATCTCCTTTCTGAGCCACTGACTGCTTTAATAAGGGGTACCTAAAGGTCTTTTTCCTCTCCAGTATTGAAGGTATGGACATTAATGTTATTCTTAAATTGTGACACGTTACTTATGATTAACTTCATTAGTGAACATGTGTATTGTGAGAGCACAACTAAAATGCATAGCACATTGAAGATTTACCTACATGACATCAATGGGTGAACACACATTATCCTTACTGCTCACTATTGTGTGATCAATACTTTCTTTCACAGTGGTGAGATACCCAAGAAAATTATTTTATAAGACATTACTGAGTGGAAATATGCAAAACATGTCAAGAGGTTAATTTGTTTGCTTGCAAGACTAGCAATTATAAAGAGAAAAAGTAGTTTAACTTATTTATGTGAGAATTTTGCTAATATGCTTCTTCCAGTTCACGTTTTCAATCAACATGTACGCCAGAAAATTTGGAGCATACTACCCTATTTGCTGACTCCTTTTCATGTGCTACATCAGTGTGTGTGTGTTCGTTCATACATTCATTCATTCATTCATTCTCCTCCTGCCCCACACAAAAATATTCTCATTCACCACATTTCATTTTATAAATTCCTGATTACGTAAACAGTCTTGTGGGTGTTGTGTGTGACTATTGCCCCCACTTTTTTGTTGATGTGGAACCCAAGTCGTACATTAGTATGAGTAAAACAATGTACTTCATTTTTTCCAGCTCTGTTTCACTTGTTAATGTTATTTCTTTATCTATTGTGTTGTTTTTGTTACTTAATTTTGTAGCATACATTTTGTCTCCCATATCAGCATCGTAATGTCAGTTGTTGGTATATGTTTTAGTATATACAACTCTAGGGTAATTTAATTCTGTTGTAGCGCGAGGTTAATAATTCTGTGGGTCATGTAGAGAAAAAGGCTGTCTTGCGCACCACTGGGTGGCACAAACTGTTGTGGATTATGCTGTCAGCAGAGGTTGGTTTCCGAAATATTCCAAATTTTTGGGAAACATTGTCATTTTTTATCATCAAATCTGCTGAAAGCAATGTGGAAATCATTTTAAAAAATACAGAAGCTGTGGACCCATATAACAAAAAATTAACTTATTATAACACTAGTATTATTTGAGGAAAGTACCAATTCTGCTTGCTGAACGTTAAGTGGAAGGTCATTCACATACCTCAGGAATAGGAGTGGACCCAAAATTGAACCCTGTGGGACTCCCTTTGTGATTCCTCTCCAGTCATTAAAATTTTCTACCCCTCTAACATTGTCTGAACTATTCACCACAACTTTTTGCATTCTGTTTGTTGTGTATTCAAATCGGCTGTGTGTAAAGTCATCAATTCCATAAATCTTGAGTTTTCTGAGAGAATAACATGATCTACACAATCAAATGCTTTGAAAAGATCACAAAAAAATAAGATTGTATACTTTTCAGGGAGTAGTGACCAAGCAGGAATGGAGTAGTGACCAAAGCAGGAATGGAGTAGTGACCAAAGCAGGAATGGAGTAGTGACCAAAGCAGGAATGGAGTAGTGATAAGTCATTCCTAGAAATCTGAACCACTGCTTTCCACGTTACAAATCTGTTAATGACAGGATCATCTCTATCAAATTGAATGCTTCTCTGTGTAAACCCAACATCTTTTGGATCATTTTTAGAGCTGGATGAGGAACTAGAGGAGTTCTTTGAACAATTGGAATAAGTCCTTAGAAAATTCATAAACAAACAAACTCTGGACAAGAATTCAAGGAGACTTTAATGTTAAAAGTAGATATACTACCCAGGCCACCCACTTACAACATAAGATTGGACTTATGATTGAGGTGAGAGAAATGGATGACGCAGTTACTTACTAGACTTATTTCATCTTAGTATGAAGACATCAGAAGATTTCGGTAAGACTGAAGATCCTTCCTGGAGCTGACTGTGGACATCACAACAATCTGTTTCCATGAAAATGTGGACTACATTCAAATCTACAATGTAGAGCAGAATAAGACCGCTCAGACTCACAAACAAGGAAGCTCTTCAGGCATTTGGTGAGCTTGTAAGATGAAAACTCCACATAACCAGTCCTGATAAGGAAGCACCAGTGTTACTAACATGGCACCAGAACGACCACAAAGTGTTAAACATCCTTGGATTTCACAGTCCATATTACAATTAATTAAAGAGAGAAGCAGTTTGAAGAAAACTGGTACCTCCACAACTTAGGATCAAGACAGATATAAGAAACTGTGCAGAGAAATACAAAGGAATTGAAGAGACAGATCATAGCTCATTAATCATGTCTGATGAGATAGAACATCATATTACTGTCAGGTACATAATCTCTTCAAAAAACTCAACAGCATTGCCAATGAATTTATCCTTTACATGTAGATGGGAGGCAAGTAGAATGGCAGCCCTATGGAGACAAGGAAGACATTGTTCCAAGGTGGAAACAATACTGTGAAAAGTTACATCATTGAATTAAAAACAGCATTGACAATCAAGCAGTCGAGCAGTTTACACTGGAACCCTCAACCTTACACAGTGAAATAGAGAATGCAATTCAACATCTGAAGAGTTGTATTCCCCTGATATAGACAGCATATCATGCAGAGCTGATCAAAGAAATGGGGAAGGAAGGTATTGATGGACTGCATTCATCATGTAAAAGACTGTGGGAAACTTAGGAGTGGCCAGAATAATTGTCGAAGTCCATCTCCATCCCCTTGCACAAGGAAGGTGTCAATCAGTAACTGCTCCAATCACCGAATTAGTGCTCTTACATCCCATGCAAGCCAAATTTTGCTCTTAACGGCATACAGAAAAAAACGAACACCTATATTTTTCTGTGCGAGTTCTAATTTTCCTTATTTTATTATGACAGCCATTTCTCCCTATGTAGGTTGGCATCAACAAAATATGTCCACATTCACAGAAAAAAGTTGGTGATAGAAATATTGTGGGAAGATTCAGCTGCAACAAAGAACACCTTTGTTTTAATTATATCCACCCCAAATTTTGTATCATTTCCATGACACACTCTCCCCTATTTGTAAATAATACAAAATGTGTTGCCCTTCTTTGAACTTTCTTGACATATTCCATGAATCTATCTAGTAAGGATCCCACACTGCACAGCAACTCTAAAAGAGTATGGCGAAGTGTAGTGTAGGCAGTCTAAGTGTTCTGCCTAAAAAATGCAGTCTTTGGTTTACTTTCCCTACAACATTTTCTGTGTGTTCTCCCCAATTTAATTGTTTGTAAGTGTAATTCATCAGTATTTAGTTGAATTTATGGACTTTAAATCTGATTGATTTATTGTGTAACCGAAGTTTAATGGATTCCTTTTAGCACTCCTGCGGATGACCTCTGCATTTCATTATTTAGGGTCAACTGCCAATTTTTGCACCATACAGATATATTTTCTAAATCATTTTGCAATTTGTTTTGATCTACGATAGAGAAGAGCATCATCTGCAAACAACATACGACTACTGCTCAGATTGTCTCCTACATCATTTATACATATATGAACAACAGAGGGCCTATAACACTACCTTGGGGAATGCCAGAAATCACTTCCATTTTACTCGATGACTTTCCATCATTTCTATGAACTGTGACCTCTCTGACAGGAAATTGCAAAGCCAGGCACATAACCGAGACGCTATTTCACAAGCACACAATTTGATTACAAGCTGCTTGTGAGGTACAGCGTCCAGAGCCTTCTGGAAATCTAGAAATATGGAATCAAGTTGAAATCCCTTGCTGATAGTACTTAATATTTCGTGTGAGTACAGAGTAGTTGTGTTCCACAAGAATAATGTTTTCTAAATATGTGTTTAATGTATGTCAATAGACTCTTCAAGGGAATTCATACTGTTTGAACATAGTCCAAAAATCCTGTTGCATATCGAAGTTAATGATAAAGGGCCTGTAATTTACTGTATTACTTCTATTGCCTTTCTTGAATATTGGTGTGACCTGTGCAACTTACCAGTCTTTCAGCCTCACATATCCATAGGCAAGCAGGTTTTGTTGAAGGAAAAGGAAGTTGTGAACACATCCTCAAAATATGTCAAATATCTTAGAAATTGTGAGCATTCTTATTTTCATCTACTTCCTTGACTTATGGAAGGTCTTTGAATGTAGTCTGGAAATTGTTGTGTCAGGTGTTTGCAGAGTTTGGTGGAAGAACTCTTAACAACCTCCAATTTGCCAGTGACAACACCATGTTTTTTGCCAGCAACGAAGAGAAATTTGCTGAACTATTGATAAAAGTAAACAATTTAGTCTATCATATGGATTAGATATCAATCTCAGGCAAGTCCAAAATCATGATAATTGACTGAGGCGTACAGATTCAGCTCACAGGCTGATTAAAGGAAATGGAGGTTGTGCCGTCCTTCATCTACCTTGGATCAACAATTTGCTATGCGGGAAGTTGGCAAGATGAGATAAGAAGGCAGATCATGGTAGGGCAAGTGGCTATGAACAAGCTCACCAAGATATGACAGAACAGAGCAATTACAAACAAGAGAAAGACTTGGCTTCTTGAAACACTCTTGATTTCTGTCTTCTTTCATGGTTGCAAAATATGGACCCTCAAGGCCAGAGAAAAGCTGTGTATCGACGGATTGGAGGTTCAGTGCTGGCACAGGTTGCTGCACATAAAGTAAACCAAAAGAAGAACTAATGTGCCCTCTTATATCTAGAGGCACCTTTCTTCTCATGTCAACCAAAAAATTGTCCAGTTCTTAGGCCATATTGTGAGAAGAGTCTGCCTGCTTAGTTGAGTAGTTACGCACTTGTCTGCTATGCAGCGGGCCACAGTTCAATTCCCAGCGAGGTTGGGGATTTTCTCCACTCGTGGACTGGGTGTTGCCCTCCTCATCACCAATGTGCAAGTTGCTTCAAATAAGACTTGCAACCCGGTGGCCGAACTTCCCCGAATAGGACCTTCTGGTCAACAAAGCCACACAATCATTTCATTTCATTGTGAAAAGAAATTGAGAAATCTTGGAAAAATAATAATGGAAAGAAAGATCAAATCAAAATGATCCCCAGTCTACCTCTTGAGCAGGTGTTGAGAGTAGCTGGGAATCATCCGGGATGGTGACGCTTGGTTCATGGGGTAACGACAGTAATGAACACTATGACTTGCGATGATGATGATGAGAATGCTGAAGATTAAATGGACAAATTGAACAATAACTGAGTAGATACAGAATATCACAAGAGGGGCAAGGGATAAAAAAGTTATTTGGAGAGATCACAACTTGGCTACAGTAAAAAGTTCAATGCTATGTACTCGCAATAGTTATGGAGAGATTAAGAGGGTTTGGCAGAAAAGAACAGTGTTGAGAGCTGCACCAAACTGGTTTTTGGTCTGGAGGTCATAACAACAGTAGCTACTAAACAACTAATTTTAGTTGGCAAAATCAATCATCTGTAACTCTGAATACAATGAAAGTAGGAACAATGCTACAGGGTGATAGAGCATAAAAGATCAAACGTCACCAAGACTCATGAAAGTGAACAACTAAAGTACTGTGACAATTAGGAAACAGACTTAGGATGAATCTGCAAAACAAATGCCTAAATGACAAACAATGCTGAAGCGGAAATAAAGAATGAGGAAGATTTTTCTAAAAGGGAATGTACACAAAACTCTACACAAGACATAAAAATTGCTCAATTGCATCTTAAAACCCACAAGGGAACAGAAGCAATGTCACTGCATTTGAGTAGAAAAAACAACAGAGGTGCATGGATTAACAGATCTCTCTCTCTCTTTCTCTCTCTCTCTCTCACACACACTTTTTATTTTTTACAAAATACTTAATATGATATTACAGCAAAAATGATCAAAACAGCTGAAAAAAGGAACTGTCTGAGGAAATTTAGATAATGATAATATTATGAAAAGGCTACACTTATGCTTACCATACAGTGGAGATGTTGAGCTGCAGACAGTCTCAACAAAAAGACTGCTAAACAAGTTAGTCAAAACACACACACACACACACACACACACACACACACACACACACACACACACCGCCGTCTCTGGCTGCCGAGAGACAGTGGTCATTGTGTCCAAGTAGCATTTGCACAAATGTCTCAGTGGGTTTTCTAAATCACAAGGCGGCCTTTTGGCCAAAATCTTACTTGCCTTTTTGTTGTGCCTGTCTGCGACTCACCATCTCCACAATATGGTGAACAGCAGTCTATCCTTTTCATAATATTGTCATTATTCATCCTGGATTTTCCACTGATTAAAATTTAAATAATAATTTTTGCACTTGGTAAGTTAGGAAGATTGAGTATTGGTAAGCCCTCATGGCTCAATCTCTTCACCTTCAACTTTGCCCCTGAACTGTCTTTGTTTACTCAGTACTGGCTTTCCCTGTAATTCCCGTTCTCTGCATTCTGACCTTGGATTTTTATTCCTTATCCTCAAAATCCTGTCATTTAAATGCTCTATATAATTTTCTTTCCCTCCATTTCATTTTCATCTGTACAACCATTTTTACCTCCTCCCTTCCTTGGGCTCTCTCCCACTGAATGTGGTGACCTGATGATCCTTTATCCTCAGTCAGCCTATAAAATAAGCAATTTTTGTGTTTGCTTTCCAAAAACTAATGAAGCAATCACCACAAATCTCTTTGTACACTATTTATTGATTCTTCGACAACATTTTCGGATTTTTTAAGAAATTCAGTCACCATTAAGCCCCCATCTGACGAGTTCAAACTTGCTGTGTGCAAAAAGAGGTGTGTCCATGACAGAAGTCTTGCAGTCTGCAAATCGTAACTGAAATAAAAAAAACATGCAATTTTCTTAATCTGTAGGATATTGTGCATGGAATAATACCAACATTTTTCTGAAATTTGAAAATATAATAAAATGGTGGATGTTTGAAACAAAGATATAATTTTGTTGTGTGTTTTTGGTCATGATTTTTTGCAATAACTAATGAATGAATTAAAATAAAAAATAATTAGCCTATTACTCCTTGTCAACATGCCAGAGGAGTAATTCAGCCAAATTTCAGAAAGAAATCTTTTTAGTGCACCCGCAATCCATTGTCAGCTCGAAATACACTGTATCTCAATTTATTCATTAATTATTGCAGAAACCGTGACCAAAAACAAACAACAAAACTACATCTTTGTTTCAAAGTCCACCATTTTATTATTTTGTCAAATTTTTCAAAAAATTGCTGTTATTCCACACACAATATCCTACAGATTAAGACAATTAGTCAACTCAGGAGCATCTTTTCTGTAATGGCGGATGCTTATCATTGTCAGCTATAAAAGACAATGTTCCACAATAAGAAAGCTATTGAACTGAAGGTAATAAATTGGAAATATATCCAGTCAATAGAAACATATACTGTAAGGCTATTAGAGACTTAACACAGCACTGGATTCGTCATTTTGTTACAATGCAGTCATAATGTTATTCTCAGATGGGACTTTCTGCAAGCAACAGAAATAAACACATACTGATAAAGATCAGAATGACGGATCAATTCCAACAAGCACACAGAACAAATAGTGCTCTGTGCAGTTGTTTGACACTGAAGAGGTTAAATCGTGTTCATCAACAACATATGTTACAGTAATCAGTCGAGATGCCCAGTTAAACTGTGAAGCTTTTTGTTGATTTCAAAAAGAAACTCAGGATCATAAAAGAAACTACATGCCAGCAACATTCATGAGCACTGTAGGTGGTCAAAGAGAACTTATGATCACTAAATATCAGCAGCCACAACTCATCCCTACAGACACGTGCATAGGAACAGCAAAACCAGTCCAGGAATGGCAGCTTTATGTCAACAACAAAGAATCGTGCTCCACTACCACTACACACTACCCAGGGGAGGAAGCTACTATCAAACTGCCAGTAGCATCTGGTCTCACCAAGGAATTACATCTGCAAGTTATAGCCAACCTGTATCAGTTTTCAGACGCTTTCAAATCCAGAGTGGAGAAAAGACATACTAAGTGGCCCACACTAAAATGCCATATGAACACACCTTATCTGAGAGGAAGTACAGAAGATGCTGCAAGATTCATCATCAGTCCTCTTCTGTGATGCTTGGTCCTCTCCTGTGATCCTTGGAAAGGAGGACAGCTCTTGGCTTCTCTGTACTGACTTCTGATAACTGAATATAATCATGGAGAAAGATGTCTATCCACTGCTGCACACTGATGATATCATTTACATTGCTTGAAAGGAGCAAAGTATTTCTCAACTGTGGCCATGTAAAAAGGCTAATGCCAAATCAAGTTCAACCAGGCTGAATGCAAAAGGCTGTCTTAATTACTTCTGACGGTCTCGACAAGTTTAAAGTTATGCTGTTTGGAACTGTGTAATGCACCATCCACCTTCAAACATTGCTGGACAACCTGGTTTGACATTATAAACAGACAATGTGTGGTGCATCTAGTAAAAGTCAATGCAGACCATCCTGATCCAGAGAAAATAACAGCAGTCACAGATTTTCTCAGCACATTCGTGATGTGAGGAATTTTGTTGAAATGTGCTCATACTACTCGACTATTCATAGAGGACTTCTGTGGCAAGGCACGTCCCTTGCAAGAGCTATTGCAGTGAGATTCCTAATTTTCCTGAAATAAGTAGCAAGAAAAACCTTTCCCTGTTCTTAAGGACATGCTAACATCTTCTCCAGTCTGTATGATGAGAATGCAAACACACTAGCCTGAAGGATCTGTTGGGTCAACTGGCAAGACAGACATAGAGGCCTCAGGAGTATGACACCATAGCAGTTTACAAAAGCAAATGCAAACAAGGATGCGTACTGCCTTTACACAAATCCTTTGGCAGAACGCAGCAGTGTGGATGAAATCTGTCATCACTGCATTAAATGGCACCACTGCTGAGCAGAGGTAACTATTGAAAACCATAGAAGCCTTGAAGAAAAGAGAATTGTTGAAAATATTAGAAGCCTTGAAGAAGAAGAAGAAGAAGAAGAAGAAGAAGAAGGAACCAACCAAAGGAGAATTCCAATTAAGAAATGAGGCACTGTACAAGATGAACTGTGAACCAGTGGGGCATAAATGATTGCCCATCATCCCATCCCACTGCCAGATATCCACAAGTATTTTCATGAAGCTCCAGAATCTCATCAGCAGCTGTCACTGTCCAGCTCTCTACCGAACTGTTACACACTACTTGAGCTTTTACAGAGAATGTCAACAACTGTAGCATAGCAGGGCATCTGGTAACAATCCCGCCTGCGGCAGCACTATTCCACCAAATAGTATGTGACCTCCATGGGAGATTCCCACAGACAACAAACAGAAATCAATGGATAACAGTCTGCACTGACTGCTTCATCCACTTTGCTGTCATCAAAGCTCCAAAAATTGGAAAGTTCCTTGTAGAAGATATTTTTAAGCACAGAGCACCCTGTGTAACGATCTTGGATTGTGGAACTGTTTTCCAGTCGAGACTAGTATTAAAGGTAATTTCACATTGTAACATCAGCCACAGAATGAAATATGCCCACCATCCACAGATGAATGGCTTCAAAGAATGCTTTCATAAGACATTAGCAGATATGCTCTCAATATATGCTGATGTCGAACAGAGAGATTTGGTTAGAGTACTACCCATTGCGACATTCACGTGCATCGTAGCAAAGCAAGACACTACAGTCTTCACACTGTTCTTTCTGTTATACAATTGCGAGGTAAAATTACAGTTTATATGCTGTAATCATTTCAACTGAAAGATACTCGAGATGATTGTGTGGAATACCTCGTCACCAGGACTGAAGAAGCAAGGCAACTGGCTCATATACGGACCCTGGATATCCAAAAGAAAGACCGAGAGCACTCTAATGCCAAGCACCACCCAGTGAGATACAGACTAGGAGACTCGGTGTGGATTTTTACACCTGTGCATAAAGTAGAACTACCAAGAAAGTTACAAAAGTGCTACTTTTGACTGTACTGTACCCTTCATCATTTGTCGTATGTCGCATATGAAGTCTAGCATTATGACCCTTCAGCAAGAAGACAAAAGCGCACACACCAAGTCTATAGCCCAGTTCTTCCCAAACGCCAATGACAGGGCTTGCTTTGCATGGCCTCCACGTTCACCCGACCTAACGTCACGTGATTTTTTTCCTATGGGGCTTCATCAAGGATCGTGTGTACATCCCTCTGCTACCTGCAGACCTCCGTGAATTAAGGAACGAGATTGAAGCAGCTATTGCTACAATCACTGAAGACACACTTATCAACATTTGGGAACAACTCAGCTATAGACTTGATGTGTGCCGGGTGACAAATGGTGCTCACACTGAACATTTATAATGTTCTTGGTAAAACTGTTTGAGTTGCTCTTTCATTTGAGATATCATTTATAACTGTAAGTTTAATACAATACATATTGTAAAGTGTTAAAACCCTGATATTCATTTATAAACACCCTGTACAATGCAATAAACTGGAACAGATAATATTTACAGAATTAACAGGCTGTCAGAATGAAACAATGTTATGCACTATTAATAAATTTATCAGACACAAAATACCTAATCTTGAGTGATGTCGAAGCTGAACTCTAACAGATATTTTTACTTAAGCTGGCTTAACAGTCTCTGTTAAGATATTCATCTATGGAGTAGAAGGAGTTGCCTATCAAAAAGTCTTTCAAACTCTGTTACACCGTGCTTTATCTGAAACAAAGTTTTTAATGTTTACTGGCCATTTATTTAAAATGTGGGTTCCCGAATATTGGACCCCTTTTTGGACCAAGGCAAGTGATTTTAGGTCTTTATGTAGATTGTTCTTATTCCTAGTATTGATACTATATGCTCAGCTATTGGTTGTAAATAGAGATGTATTACTTGCAACAAATTTCATTAAGGAATAAATATACTAAGAAGCAGTGGTTAGAATACAAAGTTCCTTGAACAGGTTTCTACAAGATGTTCTTGAATTTACACCACAAACGATTCTTATCACATGCTTTTGCACCCTACGAACCTTTGCTTGGTTTGACGAGTTGCCCCAGAATATGATTCCATATGATATAACAGAACGAAAGTAAGCAAAGTATGCAAGTTTTTTTATATTTATATCTCCTACATCTGACATCATTCTCACAGCAAATACAGACTTGTGTAGACGCTTAAGCAATTTTGTAGTATGCCCTTCCCAACTGAATTTATTATCGAGTTGTAATCCCAGAAATTTAACACTGTCAACCTCTTCAAACTGCATGTCTTCATATGTTATACTCATGCTGGAAGGAAATCTCTTACAGGTTCTGAACTGCATATATTGTACCATGAATATCAGGAATCCAGTAAAATATCAAATCTCCGACATTGCTGCAGCCAGAAAAAGATCCTGCAGGAATGGGACCGATGAGGACTGAAGAGACTCGTTCAACATAACAGAAGTGCAACCCCTCTGCGAATTTCTGTGGATTTCAATGCTGTGCCATCAACAAGTGTCAGCATTTGAACCATTCAATGAAACATCATCAATATGGGCTTTTGGAGGTAAAGGTCCACTCGTGTACCCTTGATGACTGCAGGACACAAAGCTTGATGCCTTGCCTGGGCCCGTCAACACTGATATTGGACTGTTGATGACTGGAAACACGTTGTCTGGTCGGTCAAGTCTTGTTTCAAACTGCATCAAGTGGATGGATGTGAAGGCAGCAATTAAGAGGTTTATACCAAATAAACTAACAAATGATGGGGCTGATCCTCCTTGGTACACATAACGGGTTAGAACACTGTTGCAGAAACAACAAAACAAACATGCCAAATTTAAACAGACACAAAATCCCCAAGATTGGCGATCCTTTACAGAAGCTCGAAACTTAGTGCGGAGCTCAATGCGAGACACCTATAACAGTTTCCACAACAAAACTTTGTCACGAAACCTGGCAGAAAATCCAAAGAGATTCTGGTTGTATGTGAAGTATGTTAGTGGCAAGAAACAATCAATGCCTTCTCTGTGCGATAGCAATGGAGATACTATGGAAGAAAGTGCCGCCAAAGCAGAATTACTAAACACAGCCTTCCGAAATGTCTTCACAAAAGAAGAAGAAGTAAATGTTCCGGAAATCAAATCGAGAACAGCTGCCAACATGAGTAACGTAAAAGTAGACATCCTCAGAGTAGTAAAGCAACTTAAATCACTTAATAAAAGCAGGTCTTCTGGTCCAGACTGTATACCAATTAGGTTCCTTTCTGAGTATCTGATGCATTAGCTCCATACTTAACAATCATATACAACCGTTTGCTTGACGAAAGATCCATACCCAAAGACTGGAAAGTTGCCCAGTTCACACAAATATTCAAGAAATGTAGTAGGAGTAATCCACTAAATTACAGACTCATATCGTTAACGTCATATGCAGCAAGATTTTAAAACATAAATTGTGTTCGAACATTATGAATTACATCGAAGAAAATGGTCTATTGACACACAGACACATTGATTTAGAAAACATCGTTCCTGTGAAACACAACTAGCTCTTTATTCACATGAAGCGCTGAGTGCTATTGACAAGGGATTTCAGATCGATTCCGTATTTCTGGATTTCCGGAAGGCTTTTACACTGCACCACACAAGCGGCTCGTAGTAAAATTGTGTGCTTATGGAATATCGTCTCGGTTATGTGACTGGATTTGCGATTTCCTGACAGAGAGGTTGCAGTTCATAGTAATTGATGGAAAGTCATCGAGTAAAACAGAAGTGATCTCAGGCGTTCCCCAAGGTAGTGTTATAGGCCCTTTGCTGTTCCTTACCTATATAAACGATATGGGAGACAATCTGAGCAGCCGTCTTCAGTTGTTTGCAGGTGACGCTGTCGTTTATCGACTAACAAAGTCATCAGAAGATCAAAAAAACTGCAGAACGATTTAGAAAAAATATCTGTATGGTGCAAAAAGTGGCAGTTGACCCTAAATAACGAAAAGTGTGAGGTCATCCACATGAGTGCTAAAAGGAACTCGTTAAACTTCAGTTACACAATAAATCAGTCTAATCTAAAAGCCGTAAATTCAACTAAATACCTAGGAATTACAATTACAAACAATTTAAATTAGAAAGAACACATAGAAAATATTGTGGGGAAGGCTAACCATAGGCTGCATTTTATTGGCAGGACACTTGGAAAATGTAACAGACCTACTAAGCAGACTGCCTACACTACACTTGTCCATCCTCTTTTATAATACTGCTACGCGGTGTGGGATCCTTACCAGGAAGGACTGACGGAGTACATCGAAAAAGTTCAAAGAAACGCGACATGTATTATCGCGAAATATGGGAGAGAGTGTCACAGAAATAATACAGGATTTTGGCTGGAAATCATTAAAAGAAAGGTGTTTTTCATTGCGACGGAATCTTCTCACGAAATTCTAATCACCAACTTTCTCCTCCAAATGCGAAAATATTTTGTTGACACCGATCTACATAGGGCAGAATGATCATCACGATAAAATAAGGGAAATCAGAGCTCGCATAGAAAGATATAGGTGTTCATTCTTTCCGCGTGCTATACGAGATAGGAATAATAGAGAATTGTGAAGATGGTTCTATGAACCCGCTGCCAGGCACTTAAATGTGATTTGCAGAGTATCCATGTAGATGTAGATGTAGACAACCTCATAAAATCATGGTCCCTGCATATAAGCAGGGGACTTTTGAAGCTGGTGGAGGCTCTGTAATGGTGTAGGTGTGTGGAATTGGAGTTATATGGGACCCATTAATATCTAGATAAGAATGTGACAGGTGACATGCACATAAGCATCCTGTCTGATCACCTGCATCCATTCATGTCCACTGTGTATTCCGACATTCTTGGACAATTCTAGCAGGACAATGCAACATCCCACATGTCCAGAATTGCTATAGAGTGGCTCCAGGAACACTCTTCTGAGTCCAAACGCTTCCGTTGGCCACCAAACTCCCCAGATATGAACATTATTGGGCATATCTGGGATGCCTTGCAATATGCTGTTCGGAATAGATCTCTATCCCCTCATACTCTTATGGATTTATAGACAGGCCTGCAGGATTCATTATGTCAGTTCCCTCCAGCATGACTTCAGACATTAGTCAAGTCCATGACACGTCATGTTGCGGCACTTTTGCAAGCTCGTGGGGGCCCTACACGATATTAGGCAGGTTTACCTGTTTCTTTGGCTCTCCAATGTAAATTGGCAAGTTGGTGGCTCATGGGTTCCAATATAACTGACTGAATTGATGTGTCAAAAGATCTGGATAAACTGTTACCCATCACAGTGCAAGACTGCAAAAATAACACAAGAACATAAAAGTGAAAAGAGACAAAAAGAAAGATCGCACAGTGATTAAAACATTTACTTAACATCCAAGTACCAATTCTTACAGTCCACAAAATGCTAAACATTTGTTTGACCTGGATTAAATTCCTCATTCAAAACATTCTGCTGAGTGATAAAAGAGAACTCCATATCACAAATGGGTTTAAACCTGGTTATCACTGTATGATTTATAACAGCCTGAACAATGTGAAGAAGTATGTATTAATGACAATGAGTAAGCAGAGCTGTTCCTTTGCAATAGCCCTCTTTAGGAAAAGTGAATTTTGAAAAACACAAAATTATTTTATAACAAAAATATCCATCGTTGACCCACATTTATGAAGCCATGTGGGAAGTATAGGTCTCCTTAATACATGTACCTTTCATAAAACTTACCTTCACATCTTTACAAATAACTGCCCTTGCAGTTTCATCCCCCGCTGAAGCATCTCAAACCACTTAGTGAAAGCTTCTCTGTATGCCTCTATGTGAAGACTATGTAAGGTCATTTCAATGTTTTGAAATGATATACTTTCAAAAACATTTTGGGAAAACAGTGATTGATATGCACAATTGTACATAGGGAAGGAGACTAGATCACACAAATCACATTTACTAGTGACCAGCTTAAATGCAAATGCAGACCATTTTCAGACCATATTCTAAAGTTGACGTTTGGAGATGGATGTGCGGAGCAGGAACTGCAGAATCCTCCAAATGCTATGAACAGCTGATTAATTCAGCAGTTGAAACCATCTGGAGACTTCTGCAGTTCCTGCTCCAGGGATTCATCTCCACACACAAGCCTCGTAGTATGTTCTGATGACGGTCCATCTTTGGAATGAACCAGTCATCAATAAACGTGATTTCTGTGACCTAGACTGTTTTTCTAAGTAGAGTTTTTAAATGATTCACACAGATGGTTCCTTACAGTTTAAAAACGAGATTAAGGCAACATCTGGAATCAGGTTTGGAGTTAAAGGTGTTGATGTTGCAAGTATTTTGATTTTGGACATGTGTTCTCATGATGGAATGAATTCCCATACAGAAATTCTATTGACCTTTCTATTGGACTTTTTTTGTTTTTTTGCCCTTGAGACGTTGAGGCAGACATTCCAGCATAATAGCCTGCTCTTAATTCTTGAAGTGCCCACTTGCATCACCTACTTTCCTTGTTCTTGTCTGGTTTAGGAGACAAATATCATCATCAAGAATGCAGATGCATCAGATTTTGAACAGCTGCTGCTAAAACACATGGTACACCAAATATGAAAGCTTTTGCTCCTGGGTTGAACTGTGTGGCAACCACAAACAGCGAACATTCCTGACATGCATACTCACATGTAAGATCTTGGTTAAAACTGGGAAGTGAGTCCTGAAAGAAAACTGAACAGTAGGAGTCCTCTTCAAGCATTCTCCAGACACTAACTGCATTTCTTTTCATTCTGGCTGTCACTGGGACCTCAACTGACTTTAATCTTCAAAGCACTGACTAGGATTGAGGTTAGTTGACCTTGAAGGTACAGCAAGTAACGTTAAATCAATGGAGTGTTGACACACACACACACACACACACACACACACACACACACACACACAGATATATGCGAGCGTGCGCATGCGCTCTGGCAAGTAGGGATTGATGAGAAGGTGTACAGCTTTACTACACATGCAGGTATCCAATAAGCTCCTGCAGATGAGTAATGGGTGAATCTGATGTACAAGCAGGGCAGGCACATGAGATGTCATTTCATTTCACAAAAGCACCTCACAAATATTGGTATCATCACCAACTCTGTGTATATTACTTTTCAGTCCATTCAGACCTTGCCGTTACAATTAATAACATACAGACTAAATTGCTGATCCATGTGAGTTCCTTTAATGCTGTGTACAGATCCTACTGTTAACTTTTATGCATTAACATAGGCTTAACAGGTGTACTGGTTTGGAATGGTCACATGTGTACTCCAAAGTGTCTAACTGTCCACTAGTATGAACAACCACACACTAACTACAGTTAGAGCCAGGTTTACCATTCTCATGTTAAGCATGCTCTTCAACTCTATGTTAAGTGCCAAATGAAACTGATCACAATACCATGTCACCTGGAGCTTCAAGCAAAAATTTGGTCCTCAGATCTGTACAGGTGCCAACAATCTGTCACATAAATCTTACAGCATTGGAATCCTCCCGGCCTCAACCATCACTAATCCACGTCCAAGACCTGTTTCTAGTCCCCTGACCACCCCGTACCATTCAGATTATCAGTCCTCCTCTTACCTATGCTTTTCATTAAGCAAGCCTGTAACTGCTCTTGCTTGGCCTTTCTCAGCTGATCCTGTTTTCATACACTTTTACTGACTTCCATTGACGTCTCTCATTTTACCTGTACTTTGCCTATGCCACATTCTTGCACCTACCTCAGCTGATCCTCTAGAAAGCAAATGTGACACATGAGCTACAATAACTTTTTTTAATGCTTGACCATTTCGCAACACTACTTCTGTTTATTATACGACTGTCCTTCCTAAGAAAAAAATTTTACATCGAATCTTATGTTTGATAATACATGATGAGAGGCACCTAAGACAAGTCACCGAAAACTATCAAGAATGAGTAAATATCTCAAGGTACCGTTTTTCCTAAGTTACACTGGACAATGTGTTGAGATGCTTATGATATTCCTTGGTCTACTGTCGCAATGCTCCATCAAACAGAAAATTCATTTATGATACTATTTAAATTAATAATATTACAGCACAGATGTGCAGAAGTAATATTTTACATATTATTTATACTATGTACATTGATCAGTTCCACCACAAAATTCTTCAATGAAGGAAACAGAATTGGCCACCAATAACTTCTGTAGGCTCCTCTTACAATGAACTTCATTATTTGTTAAATTTTTTATATATGTTGCTAAGTTATTGAAAATGTGTGTTCCTGAATAATGAGCACCTTTCTAGGGCAAAAGACAAGACTTCCAATCTTTATGAAGATTAATCTTCTTTCTAGAACTGATTTAATGAACTAAGGTGTTGGTTTGAAAAAAAACAAAGACATACTATATGTGACAAATTTCAGTCAAGAAACAATAAATTAGCAAGTAGCAGCTATGATCCTTAGTTCCTTGAACAGACCTCTGCAGGACATTTTTGAGTTCACACCACAAATAATTTGTGTTACACTTTTTTGAGCTCTGAAAACTTCAACTTGGCTTGATAAGTTACTCCATTACAATATTAGGTAATAAGAGTAAGGGAAGTATGCTAGCTTTTTCATTTTTACATCTCCTATATTAACAACATCTGCACAGCAAATAAAGATTTGTTCCAGTGCTTCAGCAGTTCTGTGGAATGCTCCACCCAACTAAACTTACTAACTAGTTGTAATTTCAAGAATGTAAAACTGTTAACCAGTCTGTCTGTTTTCCTTCACATTTTAGACATATACTGTGAAGAAACCTCTTGCAAGTTCTGAACTTTAAATAATGTATCTTTTCAAAGTTTTGTGCTAAAGAATTGGCCAGGAACCATTTACTAATGTCTATGAAAATTTCATTTGCCAGTAATTCTAAAACTATACTTTAGTTGCTGTTTATTGCAATGTTTGTGTCATCTGCTAAAAAAACAAGCTTGGCATCTGCTAATGTTACTGTGAAAGGTCGTTAACAAAACCAAGAAAAAATGAAGAGCCTATCACGGAACCTCATGGGACATCACATGTAATTATTAGATTGGCACTTACGTTCACAGTGTTTCTGTTTTCATGTTGGTATTCTGGTTGCTGTGGGTTTATATTAATTTGTAGTTCACTGTTGCAGTTTGAATTTACATACCTTTCATTTTGTCATTCAGAGACAGTGAATAGAGCTATGGATGCTAGAAAATGGAGTGCCAAGTGGAGAAATTGGAACATTTCCGACATTTCAGTTCAATAAATGGGTGACAGCGATGGAGGCTACTGGAGAAATCTGTTCTGTGTACAGAGAGAATGCCACTGGACAGAACACGGTAAGAAAATGGTTTCCTCATTTTAAGGAGGACTGTTTTGACATTGGTAACCCTCCACATTCAGAAAGACCTTTGGGGTTTGATGAAGATAATTTAAATGCATTACTCCACAATGACCCGTGTCAGTGTACTCGAGAATGAGCAGATGTGATGAACTGTGACCATTCCTCCTATCATGTATTGTTATTGCTGATGAGAAAAGTTGTTTGTATGCAAACACAAGGAAAAGAAAGGAATGGTTGAGCACAAAGCAGCAACTTTCTGTACAAAGACCTGTGAGCATCCACAACAGATAATGTTATGCATCTGGTGGAACAGCGACTGTGGGGTGTACTACGGATTGATCCCTGAGGTGTAACCATCACTGCTGACATTTTTTGCCAACACTGTAGTGTCTTGCAGATACAATCCAAGAACAACAACCAGGAACACTGCATGAAGTAATGCTACTCCACGGTAATGCCTGCCAGCATATTGCTAAACTGACAAAGAACGTTATACAGGAGTTGGGTTGGGAGGTCTTCCCATACCCACCTTATTCACCAGATCTTTTGCCCTCAGATTTTCACCTTTCCCACTCTCTATCAAACAACCTTCAAGGGATTTCCTTTCCAGATGAAAGTGCACTCCAAACATGTGTCAACAAGTTCTTCGTCCCAAAACTACGTTATTTCTACAGTCACATAATCATTGTTAACATCGAGTATTGATTTAAGTGTCAGGAAGTCGTTTCTGAAAGTATTTGTATGGAGTGAAGCCATGTATGGAAGTGAAACATGGATGATGAATAGTTTAGACAAGAATTTCTACAGTCACATAATCATTGTTAACATCGAGTATTGATTTAAGTGTCAGGAAGTCGTTTCTGAAAGTATTTGTATGGAGTGAAGCCATGTATGGAAGTGAAACATGGATGATGAATAGTTTAGACAAGAAGAGAATAGAGGCTTTCAAAATGTGGAAGAAGGGACCAGTTGGTAGGACATGTTCTGAGGCATCAAGAGATCACGAATTTAGCATTGGAGGGCAGAATGGTGGGTAGAAATCATAGGAGGAGACCAAGAGATGAGTACACTAAGCAGATTCAGAAGGATGTAGGCTGCAGTATGTACTGGGAGATGAAGAAGCTTGCACAGGATAGAGTGGCATGTAGAGCTGCATCAAACCAGTCTCAGGACTGAAGACCACCACCACAACAACAACAACAACAACAACAACAACAACCCCCCCAGATTGGCAGACTGCTGTAAATAGTGAAGGTGAATACATTATTGATGACTAAAGTTTCTGTCACGTGTCTGTGTGTGTGTGTTAAACTTATGGAAAAATGCTACGAACTTGTGCACCAATCCAATAGTTCCCAGCTGAATGATGACAGATAGCTTAATACAGGACTTTGTGGAAAGAAATAGCTTACCAACATGCAGCTGACAACAGCTGTTCCTGAGATTTAACAATCTATACCTTCCACGAATAAATACACACATGGGCACATCAGTTATGACACGACAGCAGGAGTAATTTTTCTCTGTGCATCCCAATTTAACCAATCAGAAATTTAAAAAAAATCTTTTCTATGCATACTTTATGCCTTTTTTTTATTTTTTAGATTGGTATTTCACTACCACAGAACTAAGTATTGTGTCTCTAAAGCTGCTGTTCCCAAATGCAAATGCCACTTTCGATTTATATATTACATCAACTTCATACTGGGTTCCACAACCATAAGTTCATTAAATGAAGGTGGCTTTTCTCCACTTACTTTATACTGACACAGATCACCTCTTCATTCTGTAACTTTTTCAGAATTTTAAAGCCATTATCAAATACATAGCTTAGACAAGGTGTTGTGTGTAAGGAATAGGCTTTATACTCCATTTTGGTTTATAATTTGTATTGTTCTTGATGATTTGCAGACAGATGGTGCACTTAAAGCATGAAATTGCTGCCTTCTGTTATGCTTTATGCATATATCTTAAACAAAACAGCAATCAGAAGTTTTAAGAGAAAGAACACAATTATAACCAAGTGATATACAAGTTGATAAACCCACATACCAAATGTGGGAAGCTCAGTTCTTACCATTCGCAACACACATGGAAATAGCTTGGCATACTTTTAAGATCTGAACCATGTAGTTCTACTCCAAAAAAGAAAGAATTTTAAGAATAATGTTTTGGGAAAAGGCATGAAATAACTTCTTTGCCCATTTTTCAACTTGACTTAAGAACAGAAAATGTCTCTCTGAAGGAAGATGACTGAGTATCTTTGCCACATACAAACAGAGATAAAGCTGGCACAGCTAAATAAAAAAACAAATGGGAATTTCCTTTATTAAACATATAAAAATCAATAGTCGCAATATGCACAACCATATTTTCAACAATGATTTCATTTTCTTTAAAAAACTAATTCTATCACACGAAGAGAGAAATTTGTACCATATGTGAGCAATTTGTCATTGTACTGTAATAAATACATAAAAAAATAAAAATCAATCACAAGTGCACATTATTTGAGACCAACGAATCACTAATAACACCACAATCTACATTAAAATTCTGCCTCAGTATAGTGACAAAAGGACCGTAAAAAGAAAATATCAATTCAGTCTTTTTAATTCAATACTAATACAATTCAACGGTTCAGAACAATACTATCTTAACTATCAATGGAGTCACATGTCTTCTCATTGTCCAACCTCACATTTATCTGGTGTAATATGACTGTACGTGCTATCTTTATTGATATAGCTTGCAAACATGAAAGACCAAACATCATAACTAGACACTAGATCAGATTTCTGTAATATATCATCCTTTACATTGGTACAGCATGAGGCTTGTGAGATCAAATAATTAGTGTTTGGCAGTTCTATGGTGGCATTCAACTGTGTAGTAAAACAATGATTTTGATTATGTTTGGTATTACTGATCAGTGGGTAAAAACAATTTCAGCAAAAACTAGTCCTGAATCTATACAGAGTTACAGGAAACAATGCAAGCACACCAAATATCACACATCAGAGGTTATTATGCAAGGGATTAGGGATCATATAGAATTTTTTTGAAAACGTTATATATATATATATATATATATATATATATATATATATATATATATATATATATATATATATATATATCTAAAAACAAAGATGATGTGACTTACCAGATGAAAGTGCTGGCAGGTCGACAGACACACAAACAAACACAAACATACACACAAAATTCTAGCTTTCGCAACCAACGGTTGCCTCGTCAGGAAAGAGGGAAGGAGAGGGAAAGATGAAAGGATTTGGGTTTTAAGGGAGAGGGTAAGGAGTCATTCCAGTCCCGGGAGCGGAAAGACTTACCTTAGGGGGAAAAAAGGACGGGTATACACTCGCACACACACACACATCCATCCACACATATACAGACACAAGCAGACATATTTCATATTGAAATATGTCTGCTTGTGTCTGTATATGTGTGGATGGATGTGTGTGTGTGTGCGAGTGTATACCCGTCCTTTTTTCCCCCTAAGGTAAGTCTTTCCGCTCCCGGGACTGGAATGACTCCTTACCCTCTCCCTTAAAACCCAAATCCTTTCATCTTTCCCTCTCCTTCCCTCTTTCCTGACGAGGCAACCGTTGGTTGCGAAAGCTAGAATTTTGTGTGTATGTTTGTGTTTGTTTGTGTGTCTGTCGACCTGCCAGCACTTTCATTTGGTAAGTCACATCATCTTTGTTTTTAGATATATATTTCCTACGTGGAATGTTTCCCTCTATTATAACCATATATATATATATATATATATATATATATATATATATATATATATATATATATATATATATATATATATATATATATATATTCTTCTGCTTGGATGAATGAAAAAGTTTTTAATGCTGAGTACAAACTAGGATTTTTCAAAAAGAAAGAAAAAAGTTAACTATGATGTGTGGGAGACACACACGGATCCAGATCCGGGAAGAAAAGCTACCTTGGAAGATACCACAGGCAGACATTTACTGAATAAAGATAATTATGGTGTTTGCAGAGAAACATTGCTGACAAGATGAAGAGCCAGAATGACAATATATTCCTGTGTGCCTGCTTTAATCTCCAGCAGCTACTGAATTCTCCCTACTTTGACACATCTTTATTCTACTACTAATGAAAACTCGTCACTTACAATTTTACTATCTGTAACCTAAGGAAGAGAAAAGAAGATTGTCAATGTGGGACGAAGGCACTGGAAATTTTCTTTCTATTTATGATGACTGCAGTGGCCAACATCAAAGCAGATCTGTCTTTATCATGTGTTTCCTCAGTGTAGCTAACCTGTCAATTGATTCAATTTAGTCTTTAGAGAAGGAGCACATTAAAAATGAAGGAGACAGCATGTATGGCATTATAAGAGAGCCAAAAAAGGGCATCAGCATTTATATACCAGCTCAATGGTATACACCAGCTGCTACAGGACAACAAGGTAGAAAATGATACATGTCTGAGATCTGGCAAAGTGATTTTTTTCTCTACTTCAAAGAGGCATATTCTAAGGTTACAGATTGGACCACAACAGAAAATTGAGAAAGGATGAAATGGGTTGGAGTGACAGTTTTGATAGTGAAGAAATAGAAACCATGGAACATGTTTTTTCCAAATATAAATATGGTGCTGAGTACAAAGCAAATGATTCATTGCATAACTCTGAGGCTGCAGGCCACATATAGAACACGCAGCTACATTGCCATTCACATATTCCTCACCACTACCAACTTAAGAGGGGATAATATTCAACTTTATTGCTGCTTTGCAAGAGAAATATTATACCAACTACTTACCATTGCTTTTATGACAACTTGCACATGTGTACCTCATGTTAAGCAAGATGAATAAAGGTGTGTAATAATTGTATTTTGATGACAGCTACATTTTCAGTTTAAATTTTATCTTGTTTTTTTAATATCAAATTTTTTTGTACTTTTCTTACATGTGTGTCCATGCACAGAAATTCACTGCTGAACTGACACTGTGGTATCAACTGTTACTGTCATACACAGAGCACAATATAGTTTTTTAACATGTGCACCTTGCATTGATAACCATGTACGTTTAGAGGAATAAAATCTTAAAGTGCTGTTAATTTTGGTTATTAATGAATTTAACAGCAATTTTCACTCCCAAAACACTTCGATATATGTAATCACTGAAATAAAGTGAATGCCAATGATACAAATGGTCTTTCTAAATAAACAACAAGACTGTAAAGTTAAGTGGTGATTTTTGAGAAACAACGAAGCTTTACATTTGTTATCCTGTAAAATTTCACAGAAGTAAATTGCGATAATATTATTCCGAACCGTCAAATTTATACCTCAGTGAAATAATTGTAGTTTTAATTGAAATACTTTTTCAATGAGTAAAAATATAATCACTTAAGCAAAAGGAAATGTAGTTTGTGTGAATAAGAGTTTTAAACTGCATCCAACAAACTGTATGCACAGGTCTGCACAGGTCTGTCAGTTGCTCACTATTCAACAACAATGTACTCCCAAGCCAATGAATTAATGTTATATCTATGTAGAGACATGAAACCAGAACACAATGACAAATGATTTACAGTAGTGAACCAGAGAATTCCCAAGTGAGGACAATAGAGTAAAAAAAGAAAATGTTTGTATAAAAGTGTAAATGTTCCTGGTCCCAAAGACAGAAAGAAGCCCATACCACTGACTTAACATAATCTAGTTAAATGAAAACAACATATACTGTACGGCACAATGATTTAAAATGTCAATGATTCTTATTAATTACCTGAGGTGTCGTTCTTTTTCAACCACTACAAATTTTAACACCATATTTCAAACTGCACAATACATTCTTCACTTCAATCTAAGATAGGTCAAAATAACATCATCTGGGGATGGAGTATTGAAAGTAAATCTGCTTATACTTTCAGATATTTGTCTCTTTTTGGACACACTTTTTACATGATGGACTCTCCACTTTCTGCACAACACTTTACCAAATGCTGATGGTTCTCTCCTGGACTGACTATATTTCTCTCTTAATGCATCACTTGCATCCAATAAACAAGGTAAGTTAGGAACAAATAAATGATCTTCTGGTGTCAAGTCAATAGGAAAACGTTTATCTTGTGTTGGGTAGTCAACCACAACAGAATCTTTAGTGCTCTCTCCTTGTGTGTTCTTTAGAGCACATTTCAAATCTATAACCCAGTTCTCTGTATCATTGTCTTCATCTGCCATAGCACTATCCATACTAGAAGTATTTACATCTTGACTACCATCAGACAAAGATTCAGATATACCTCTCCTTTTTTGTGCAATATGCAGACGTGGTATAACAAACTGTGGGCATGATTCTGACTTCATAACCTCATAATTACCAACTGCATGAGGGCTATTGCAGTATGAAGATGATTTGTGTACTAGATGATTTTTGACAATTTCCGACAAAGAAGACAAGTTTTGATTTCCAGATGACGATGATGTTTTGTCACTGCTCTTCACTTCCCTTAAACAAGGCACATGATTAAGCATTTGAACTTTTGACTTTGTATCACTCTGACACAAATTTAATAAAACAGGAAATCCTAATGGGACTGCAGATTCACCTGCATTCTGTGTTGACAATTTGCTGAATCTCTCTGCCATTCCACTTTCAGATGTTGCATCTATGTCGTCAATAGACAAATGTCTGTCTTCATTTTTTGAATATTGTTCACAATGGGGTTTATGGGGTACTATATCTTTGCTTGCTGTGTCCGGAGCATCTGCAGTACCAAAACTTTCACTGTGGCATTTTACTAGTTCATCACAGACTGCTCCACGACTATTTGCATCTATGAACATCTCACTTGTCGTATCACAATTTCTTAAAGATGGAACTGTTGGTGCCCTGCATGAAAGTTCAGACTGACTTATCTCCAGTATTTCTAACTTCTTTTCTGAAGGAGTTACATTCTTCAAAGAATACTGTTTTGCAAGTGTAGCCAGCGAAGAAAATGCTATTTCATCTGAATCTGAATCATCCCCTTCTGCTATGTTTTCTTTATCTGAATCTTTACGAAGTTTCTGTAGGCGTGGTATTTGAAATTTCAATTGGGTCTCAGGACAGCTATTAACAGCCTTCAGTCTGTCATTTGATGAGTCATTGTTAATTTTCAGCATCCCAGAGTTTCCTGAAGTATTCGTAGTTCCACAAATATTGTTTACACTGCCAAACTTTTCGGTTCTTTCATTAACAGTTAGTGAAAATTCCTTGGGCAAATTACTTTGTTTCATATTAAAATTAGAGGACAAATTTGTACTGTCTACTGCTAAATGGTTTAACATTAAAAAGTCTGCATTCAAACAATTATGCTGTGGTTTCCGAGTTTTACAATGAATATTGAAATGTTTGTGTTCTTGATTTCTTGTCAAATGACTTTGCACACAGGGATAAAAATCACTAAAATCATCATCTTACCTTCCACATCACCAGTAATAAGTCATTTTGTGGAGGGCAGATGCATTAATAATGATTGAGCAGTGATGATGACATTCCACATAGATGACAGGTGAATATGGAAAAGAAACGGAAAGGAAACAATTGATATGTTATTACAACAGTAAAAATATAAATTAATAAAAACATAACTAAATCAAATATGAAAACAACAATGACATAAGACAAATCTGTCTACATAGTTCACATTAAATGACAACTGATAACCAAAACTGAAGTGTGGTAACTGTCATTGAAAAAAGGAGAGTAAATGAAACAGAGGGGCTTGTGTGTTTTAGCTTTGAGAGGCCATTATTTTTTTAATATACTGGGCAGAAGTTAAAGAAAGGTCTCTACTTCATACAACAACAGAAATCTTACTATAATTTTTCTGTTAATATGCAACTTCATATAGTGAACATAAGCAAAAGAATGGATAAACCTCAGTCATTAAATATGGATGGAGGAAGGCATTAAATGGTGGGAAATGACATACTATATGGGAAATGCACACACTGCATAGATTTCTTGCTAAAATGATTCTCAGTAAACAACAAAGAATAACCAATACAAAGTTGTAGTTTTCTTCTACTTCTTCTCTACCTTCCAGCTCTTAATGTCCAGGTACAGTACACTTCTT
The DNA here is from genome assembly GCF_023864345.2 of Schistocerca serialis cubense. Lineage (NCBI taxonomy): Eukaryota > Metazoa > Arthropoda > Insecta > Orthoptera > Acrididae > Schistocerca > Schistocerca serialis. Next base: position 506,109,937 of record NC_064642.1, on the reverse strand, counting down.
GAATGTCTCCCATAACAATCTACCTGATTATTGTTTCCTTTGTGTTGCCGCCAAGAGGAATCGTCAATATATGACAGGAACTATCATTCAAAGCAAAAAATTCTAGAAACATGGTATCCAAAATGCATACTTTAAGAGCCATGAGCACTTCATCTTTGATACGGTGACACAAATCTCTTCTACTACAAGCTCTTACCTTCCTATACCAAAACAAATGCCTAGTAACCATGGGTTTAAAGGTGCATACCATAACAGCTATGAGCACTTCAATACTATGAAACACATCTCTTCAACTAAAGAAGGGTTCATAGCTCTTAGGTAATGCACTTTAGAGCCTTTGTTACCAAACTTTTTTTCTTGTTTTGGTCCATACTACCTCCTCTCAAAATACAGTGGACAAAGAAAGAGTTTGCAGCAGAAAACATTTGTTTCATACTAGAAGGTGAAGAAGTGCTCATAGCTCTTAGGTATAGATTCAAGAACTCATCTTTGGTAGACTCTTTCTTCCAATGATCATTTCTCTCCTATCCCTGGATGTTTATGATTCCTCCTGGAACACCCTGTACATTGAAAATTCATTAGTGTGCGAAAGTTGATGACAAAAGTAACTTTCGCATGATGTGTCACTGCCAGGTAACATAGCTTCATGAAACTTGGACATACATAGAAAGAATCAGCACAATATGCTATAAAAGATAACTGAAAGAAATATGCAGTGAGACACACAGAAATGACACTTTTTTTTTTTCAAAGACAATAATTACACTGATACCACTGCATTTCATGATGATCCTCTGGATATTACAGAAGCAGGGACATAGTTCTCAACAAGGTGTGTGATTACTACAGATGGGAATGCATGCTCTGCAATGTGCTACCATGGTGGCAACAAGGTTGGTAAACAGTTCATGTGATAGAGCTTTTCATTCCTACACCAGCACTGTTGGCATCTGCTGGATGGTTGGTTCATGTGGCCGTGCTGCAATTATCTCCACAATGCACCTTACACGTGCTCAGTGGAACTTAAATTAGGGGAACCAGCAGGCCAGGCCATTCACTCAATATCCTCTCACTTCAAGAGCTTCTCCACCTATGCTGTTCAATGTCATCGTGCACTGTCACCCATATAAAGGAAGTCACCACTGAAAAGACACACGTGGGGAAGGAGTACAGTGTCACAATAATGTTGAATCGTGAATGTACCTTGTTCAAAGATTTGCAAGTCAGTACGTCCATGCAGCATTATGCCTCTCCACACCACAATAACTGGATCACCAAAATGGCAAAGTTCAATGATGTTTCTGGGCCCATTACACATTCCCACCTCTTGCCACATGTTGTACATCCAGCACTGTCTAACATTTCGTTTTCGTGATATAGTTGTTATAGTGTGGGGAGGCACAATGCTGCATGTATGTACTGACCTCCAAATCTCTGAACACTGTACACCAAACAATCAGTGTTATTGTGACATTTACTCTTTCCCCGTGTGCATCTTCTCAGGGATGCATTTGGCCCTGACTTCACTTTTACAAGTGACAATGCAGGACACCATCAAACGGCGCAGTTGGAGGAGTGATAAATTTAATTGAGCAAGTGTGGGATGTGTTGGGGAGACATGTCACAGTACAGCCACATGCACTGACCATGCAAAAGTTGCCAACTATGTTGGTGAAGGAAAGGAACACCCTACCATACGAACTGTTTATAAACTCTGTTGTCACCATGGTAGCACATTGCAAAGCATCCACTGCTATTTGCAGAGATCACACACCCCGTTGAGAACCATGTCCTGCCTTCTGTAATGTCCAGGGGACCATCATGAAACATGGTAACATCAGAATAATCATGCCCTTGAATAGAAATGTCTCATTGTGTTCTTCTTTTAGCTACTTTCTGTACTACAATGTAGCAATTCTTTCCATGTATGTCCAAGTTTTATCATGCTATTTTACTCTGAAGTGACACATCATGCAAAATTTACTTTCATCCTTAAATTTTGCTCACCAGTATATGTACAAATCTTGCTGCAGCCGTGGAAGAGGGTGTTTAGGTGTGTAGTGTGGTTGTGTGTAATTTTACTAGAAGATCAAAATCTAAGAAGCTACTGTGAAAACTATTTTCTGGTATGTGTTTCTATGCTCCACACGTCAGTCTGCTATAGGTGAATGGTTGCCTTTGCCTTTACAAACTATGCATTTGTAATTGTGATGCTTGACAGCAAATGCATGTTACACACTTCTTATATAATTTTGTTGTTATGGTTCCTAAAGTCAACTGTTCATTCGAAGTGGATGGAGGGGAGGGGAGGGTGGGGCCATGTATTATAGAGAAAATTAATTTCTGTGAGAATTATTGGAAGGACATAATCTGTGACTAAAACAAAGGTGGAGATTTGACAGCAAAATGACAGAGGAAAATAGAAACTTTAAAAGTAATAAAAGGTGGCCACCATAGTATTTGAAAATAACCCCTTCTGATATTCATATAAATTCATTGATTATAGAATATCATAGCAATCCAAACTGCCAACTTATCAAAAACATACTTTAGTTTAAGGGCTCAACATGATAAATGTGTGCGTGTGCATGCGCAAGCACCCCCTACACGCACACATGCATACTTCATACTTTTTCCAACTGTCTTGGTAGCTGTATATATACACCATCCCAAAGTTTTAGGAACATTCGGCAGTGAAACATTGGTGACACCCTATCAACCTTGTCTTTACTTTTGGAAAGATAGCAAAGTCACAGGAAGCAATAGCAGAACTATAAGTAAAGTGCTCAATAATTTTGCAGTTTACTGCAACCAAATAGAAAGTAGCAATTTTGGAGTGTGTGTCCGATTCTTACAGGAATGAAATCAGACACTGTCATGTCTTGACCTTGAACAAATGGTTTTTGCCATCTGTGTATTTTAACCATTGTGCCACAAATGATATCAAATGCCATTCATATTGATCCTCTTCCCCTCCCTTTATTGCATCCCATACTAGCCCAAAGTTACTCATTTTTTTAGATAAAAATTCGTTTATTTGCATATTTTATGAGTTCTCCCTATGTTGAGAGATTTTGCTGTCTTTCCATAAGGAAAAATACAGCTGCAGGGATGGCAATTTCTTTTTATTCCAGATGCACAGCTCCTAAAGATGTGTGAGGTGATGATGCATCCAGCAGCCAAGAGACGTGTTGGAAACTGATAAGTTATGGATTAAGTTCAGTGAAAATTATTCTGCAGAAGTAAAATATATGTTCTAAGTTGCAAATTCTTGTCTAGTATTCTCTGTATGTCAACCTGTCAGCTGAGTTGGCTGAAAGCAGTGTGCAGAGCTGTCGCACTTCATAATAATGTTATTGGTATTCTTCTGACACTTTAAGAGGGACACTGTTTTACCAGCTATAATGTTGCAATATTTCTAATATTTTGTGAATTAACCCTTTGACTGCTCTGGACGAGTTAACACGCATGCCTTTGTACCAGTCCCTGTGTGCTCTGAATGTGTTTACATGCACCACCAGTCAGGTAGAAGGACTGATAGCACGCGTAAATATGTTCAGAGCACCAGGGACAGGTACAAAGGCATGCGCATTGACACGTCAAGAGCATTTAAAGGGTTAATTCACCAAATATTTGTGTAGACACTTTCAGGGTACCAGGTAGAAGACCTGATCGCGTACGTAAACACGTTCAGAGCACACTGGGACAAGTACGAAGGTGCGCGCGTTAACACGTCCAGAGCAGTAAGAGGGTTAAGCGTTTCAGTTACTAGCCAGTCGAACATTTTCAAACTATAGTTGTACAAAAATATGTCCGCATCCCTTCTTCAGGATGACATGAGCGTAACTTTGTACATAGTGGCTACCGTTGGATCTGTGACTGCTATAAGTTCATAAAATTTAAAAGGAAAACCTCTGTCATCAATCACAATTGTGCTCTTTACTTTAAAAAAAAAAAAAAAAAAAATTGCAATATGCATTCAAGCTGTGACAGTGCATCACCAGATGCTTAACGTGTTATTTGGTCATTACTTTTGGATTAAAGGAGACCATTCACCAAAAAGTAGATGTGTTGAGTTTTAAGAGGCACATATAAAAAGAAAGAAAATCACAGTAACCCTTTTACGAGCTAGTGTAAAATGCGTGCAGTACACACACACACACACACACACACACACACATACAGTGCTATTCAGCAGTAACCATGCAGAGGCATAAGCGTGTGTGTGTGTGTGTGTGTGTGTGTGTGTGTGTGTGTGTGTGTGTGTCAGGAAATAGGAGCACCCCAAAAGCTGGCAAGTTTTCTTTCTTTTTGCATGTTCCTATCAACAACTCAACACTTCTGCTTTTCGGTGAGTGGTCTCCTTTAATCCAAAAGTTTTTACACTCTGAAATTTTCTACAACATTTGATCATTATTTTTGTTTGAGAGTTCCCACTGGTCTGCTTCTGTTATCAGTTGTACAGATTTGAAGTAGATATTATTTACATTATGAAAACATAGAATTTGGAACTGTTTAGAAATAACAATAAAAGTTTAAGTACCTACAAATAGGCCTTCAGAACTCAAAAATACATTGAGCTTTTTTACAAAGCTTACAACTGTGACCAAAGGCAGACATTTTTCCTTTATATTTGAAGAACAAATGTCGTAATCTGGCAGGAAATTTCGAAAGCAGTTATGTTCCATATATTAACTACATGTTAGAGGAAAAAGTTTTGGTCCAAGAAACTCTTCTGTTCCCAACATTTTGTCCAGGACTCTGCTGGACAACTTCAGAGGTGCTCCTCCGCTGAGTCTTGCCAAATGATTGGTCAGACGTCTGAGAGTGACATATATACTGTAGGAAAGGGGGTGTTGTCAAGGTAACATGTGACGAGCAGAGATAATCCTTGTCAAAGATAAAACTTAACTATCGATTGTTGTCTTGTCAAAGATAAAATTTTCTAGCAATTCTGTAGAGCTACTGCCCATATGTCGCTAAGTTTCATTGCCTCCTCATTTCTATTAAATTTATAATGATGCTTATAAATTTCAATGGCTTCTCTGCATAGTCGTGGATAATAACTTGACGTTGTAGAAAAAATTTCTGTTTCAGAGAACTTCACTTTGTGGTTTCCTGACTGAAGAGCATGCTCTGCTACAGCTGATTTCTCTATTTTTCCTAGTCGGCAAAGACTTTTGTGCTCTTTTACCCACGTATTTACGCTCCTCTTGGTAGCTCCAATATAAACTTTACCACATGTACATGGAATTTTCTGTAGACCACATGTCGACAGAGGAGGGCGTTTATCCTTCACAAATCGGATTACTTGACTGATTTTCTTTGTTGGTCTAAAGACCGGTCTGATCTGTTACTTTAGTAATAAAAGGGAGAGGAACTGTATTTTTCCGTTGTTGTGGTTCATCCTTGTCCTTCGGTCTTATGTTCCTTGGTCACAGAATTCTCTTTACCTCTTTGCCTCGAAGGCCTGCTTCAAATGTTTTATTTCAGCGTCCAGGTGTTCCAATGTGCATATCTGCTCTGCTCTATCGACAAGACTTTTAACGACACCTCTCTTTTGTTGTGGACGGTGATTGGAGTTTTTATGCAAATACCTTTAGTAAGTGTTACTTTCTGAAAAACTTTTATGTTCCAAACTTCCATCAGACTGTCCCATAACTAAAACATCCAAGAAAGATATTCTATTATGATTTTCCATTTCCACGGTGAACTGGATTTTTGGATTAATTTTATTCAGATGATCAAAGAATTCATCCAAAGCCTTTCTACCATGGGACCAAAACACAAATGTGTCAGTTTTCCCAATATATGGTTGTAAACGAGCTGCTAGATTGAGATTTTCACTCTGCAGCGGAGTGTGCACTGATATGAAACTTCCTGGCAGATTAAAACTGTGTGCCGGACCGAGACTCGAACTCGGGACCTTTGCCTTTTGCGGGCAAGTGCTCTACCAACTGAGCTGAGTTGGTAGAGCACTTGCCCACAAAAGGCAAAGGTGCCGAGTTCGAGTCTCTATTTTATGAATTTTGGGTACAACATACAGTCTAGGACACATAGCTTCACTGACTCATACATAAAAGACTCACGTCATGTTATTGAGAAACTTGAAGGACTAATTCTGGCTCCTTAAGATATTGTTGTAAGTTTTGACATAGTGTCCTTATTCATTATGATTCTAGTTAAGGAAGTTACGATTATCATAATGGATATTTTTCCAGGAAATTCGACTGCTTGTTTTAGACATTGCCTTACACCGAGTCAGTTCTAGTGGGATGATGAATTTTATGAGCAACTTGACGGTGTAGCACTGGGTAACCCATGTGGTACTGTGATCGCTAATTTCTATATGGAGAAATTCAAACAATCAGCTCTGGACAAAGCAAATAAGAAACCATCTCATTGGTATTGGTTTGTAGATGACATATTTGTGAAACTTCCTGGCAGATTAAAACTGTGTGCCGGGCCGAGACTCGAACTTGGGACCTTTGCCTTTCGTGGGCAAGTTCTCTACTGACTGAGCTACCCAAGCACGACTCACGCCCCGGAATTAAAGCTGTGAGGACGGGGTGCGAGTCGTGCTTGAGTAGCTCAGTCGGTAGAGCACTTGCCCGCAAAAGGCAAAGGTCCCGAGTTCGAGTCTCGGTCCGGCACACAGTTTTAATCTGCCAGGAAGTTTCATATCAGTGCACACTCCGCTGTAGAGTGAAAATTTCATTCTAGACACATTTGTGGTTTGGTCCCATGGTAGAAAGGCTTTGGACGAATTATTTGGTCATCTAAATAAAATTAATCCAAAAATTCAGTTCACCATCAAAATGGAAAATGATAATAGACTATCTTTCTTGAATGTTTTAGTTATGAGACGGTCCGATGGAAGTTTGGAACAAAGTTTTTCAGAAAGCAACACATACCAACAAGTATTTGCATAAAAACTCCAAACACCGTCCACAGCAAGAGAGGGGTGTCATTAAAAGTCTTGTCGATAGAGCCAAGCAGATATGCACTTAGGAACACCTGGATGCTGAAATAAAACATCTTAAGCAGGCCTTAGAGAAAAATGGTTACTCAGGCAAAGAGTTAAAGAGAATTTTATGACCAAGGAACATAAGACCGACGGACAAGGATGAACCACAACAACGGAAAAATACAATTTCTCTCCCTTTTATTAAAAAAGTAACAAATCAGATCAGTAAGATTTAACAGAAGCATGACATCAGATCGGTCTTTAGACCAACAAAGAAAATCTGCCCAGTACTCTGATCTGTGAAGGATAAATGCCCTTCTCTGTCGACATGTGGTGTGTACAAAATTCCTTGTACATGTAGTAAAGTTTATACTGGAACTTCAAGAGGAGTGTAAATATACGGGTAAAAGAGCACAAAAGTCTTTGCCGACTAGGAAAAATAGAGAAATCGGCTGTAGCAGAGCACGCTCTTCAGTCTGGAAACCACAAAGTAAGTTTTCTGAAACAGAAAGTTTGTCAACAACGTCAAGTTATTATCCACGACTATGCAGAGAAGCTATTGAAATTTATAAGCATCATGATACTTTTAATAGAAAAGAGGAGGCAATGAAACTTAGTGACATTTGGGCAGTAGCTCTGCAGAATCTCTAGACAATTTTATCTTTGACAAGACAACAATCGATAGTTGAGTTTTATCTTTGACAAGGATTATCTCTGCTCGTCACATGTTACTTCAACAACGCCCCCTTTCCTACAGTATATATGTCGCTCTCTGACGTCTGACCAGTCATTCGGCAAGACTCAGTGGAGGAGCGTCTCTAAAGATGTCCAGCACAGTCCTGGACGAAACGTCGGGAACAGAAGAGTTTCTTAAACCATGACCTCACATTCAGAAAGCTTTGTCATCCAGTCGTGAACACCTTCATCCAATGAAGGAAAAAAGTTTTATCTACTTTGCTAGTACAGCTAAATTCTATCCTACAGAGATACTAGCAAACAGTATTTGTTTTAGCGCAAAAGTAGGGCGAATAAGACCACTGACGCAATCTTCAATTGAAATATCTTATCTACAGTAAACTAAGACAGAAAGTAATAGTCACCTCGATTTCGATCTTTCCTCTCTCGCTGTGGCTTGGGGTCATCTGCAACAGTAAATACAATTTAAAAACATATTTATTGTGTTATGATTCACTATGAATAGGTCGAATATCTCACCTGAAATACAGAGGTGACACCATAGTTATTAATGAGTCACCGCAAGTATGAAAATAGCACAAGTAGCACATACAATATGAAAGTAATTGGCATATTGAGTGAAATATTGTGATGGTGAAGTATAATAGCTTGTCGTGCAAAGCAGCAAAATAATAATGATATCAATGCTATGCAAAGAAAATATAATGCAGATCAGAAGTCTTCCACATAAATACAGACCAATGTGTGAAGATATCATATGCAAACACTGTAGACACAACATGCACACTAATATTTAATTCTTACATTTCTCATACAAAAACTCAATACAATTAATGCTTTCATAATTTCTGTGCCACTTTTTAGGTTTCTGTTTTGATAATTAGACTGAAACCCACTTACAAAGTGCTATAAATGATAAACTGACATTACAATGATTTTGTTACAATTTTAATGTCAAAGAGTAGTTGCTGATCTCAAAAATCATGAGGAAAAAATTGGTCAGAACAATGTGTTGCTTTGTACACACGACAATAATGTTTTGATAAAAGTTATTAACCTCTAACAAAGAGGACACATGGAGCAAACCCATGGAGAAGAGTTTAACAATCTTAATCATCATAGCTTCAACGCTGATAAACATTGCAGAAAAGACTGGAAGTAATCAGATGACATTATATGAAAATTCTACAGTTCAACAGATAAGAAACTTATTAACATCTGCCATTAAGTGCAATCACTGCAAGTTTTTACAGTGTGAAAAACACCAGTTATTAGCAATGTAAAGATACCAATGTTTGAGAAAACTTAACCTTCTTGAAGGTGATCTGTGACAAATCTACTGTACATTGTAGATTAGATACTTCGAAATACATAACTAGTTCTAATTTGATTACAGAACTGGAAAGCACCTCTGACTTCAACAATTACACAAAGGACAGTCTCTTTTTATAACTATGTTAATTACAGAGATATCAGTATGACATTGCTTTTCTAATCAAACTACTGTAATTTCTGCTTTTAGTATAGTATATTTGCAATAGACAAATTCATCAACATTTCACTCTTCAAAATCTAATTTCAAAGTAATTACAGTATTTACAACTTAGGAATCATCTGTTTTGCACATGCAACCACATGCTGTCTTATAAGGGAGTGATTTCATATCCAAGTATGACACATCTGATACATAGTAAATTGTGTTTTGCACTGCTGTGATAGCAGTATAAAAGGGGAACAGAAAAAAATGTAGTTTTCATTCTATCTGGGTCACTCATGTGTGTCCAATACTGATTAGTTTGGGGGAGGGGCAGAGGGGGAACAGGACAAACTAGATATGCTACTTCCTTACAGAAAGTGCAAAAAGAACACAAAGAGAACAACCGAGTTGCTGATACAAACCTACAATCACTGACCAACAAGAAAGACAATTCAACAACTGTGCAAAAAATTGTTAGTGGAAGGTCACTCTAAAACTATGCAGAGAGTAAGCAGCAAGCCTGCAATCAGCAGAGTAAATGAAATACAACATTTTGACAGTTCTTGCTGATAATCCACATGTTAGCTCCACGGAAACTGTAAGTGCCTCCAGAGTGTATCAGCTCATCACTGTTTACATTTTATTTGCAAACAGCTGAATGTATAACAATCTTTTCAATGTGCCTTTCTACATTTCAACATGTCAACGTGTCATCTTTATGGAGAGAAGCAAATCTATCCCGTTTATAATGTCATTGATAATAGAAACTTTGAGTTTACATGGTTTGAAAGTTGATATTAATATTTCTGTAATTAATATACCTATGAAAGTAGAGAATTTATCATAAAGTGAGGACTTTTTCACAATTCATTTGGGTGAAAAACAAATTACTATATCTTTGACAGTTCTGGAAATATCTGAGGTGAACAGCTTAGCTGTATAATGCTCAATGTGTTATAAGATGGAATCAAAGAGGATCTGAATATGTTCCTAAGGAATCCTGTTTCAAATGCTTTGTACACAAATCTAAAGAGCAACATCAACTGAGGTGGCTGGTGAAACACCACAAGCTTAGGCAAAGGAGCTCGATGCCGTAAAGCAGGCTACTTGCAGCAATCTGCTAGCAAAGCATTGTGCCAAGGCATCTGCCGGGTATCGCCATCTGCCTGCCAGTCAGTGCCTAGCCAATTACCAAAATCAGCGACCCTACGGCACCTGTTAAACATATTATTTGAAGCAGCAACACTACATCAAACCCACTTTGGTACATATAAATAGTGGCCCTCTGGCCAGGGTAGTCATCCACTGAAGCAGCAAGTCAATGAGTAGCCAACTGTCTACAGTGTCATACTCCACCGCACAGCCATTATCTTGACAAGACTGCCTGCCAAGGAGACCAGCTACAGTCTGATGAGCTATGGGTTGTACTAAGCCCCTCCTAACCATCAAGCCACTGGGGCACTTGCCAGCATCAGTTGGTGCCAGCCAGCCTCCAGTCCAGGGTTCAATTCCCAGATCTCTGTACCTGTTAATTGCCACAGCTGGGTGGGATTCAGAACTTAGTGGACTCTGTCAGCCTGCCTCACCAGCCGTGACATTGCTCGGCCACAGCCGGGATCACCGACTGTGCACGTCATGCCACGTCTGGGCTACACTAGCATAGCAGCAGCCAGAGTCTTACTGTAATGCTTCGGGACCTGTGAGTCGACACCCACCTTCAAGGGATGCTACTTGCAAGTCTGAGTTGTACAGTGTGAACAAAGGAAATGGATGTTTTTCACTACTGAATAACTGAAACCTGGTTATATTTTTTAATAATATTGCATTCACAAATAGTACTTTTGTCGCCTTTTTGAAATCTACATATGTTAATTATGTCTGGAAAATAATGTTATTGAGATGATGACTTTGCCGGACACAAATTTCGTTTCCCTCCTGAAAATTTCGCACGGTTCACTCCGATATTTTATTTGGCACAGTTTCAATTTCCTGATGAATGGAAATCCTGAGGTCATTGACTGTGCTGGGCTGGTTTACATACACTCGTGATTTCAAGTAGCCCCACAAAAAAGAAGTAACAGATCGAGAAACCCAATGAGTGTGTGTGTGTGTGTGGGGGGGGGGGGGGGGGGGGGGGAGGGAGGGGGCAAGGACATCACCATATCGTGAAATGACATGTCTGGGAACAACAGCCATACCACTTCCATAGATGCTCTTGCTGTGTGAGCTGTGGCACCGTCCTAGTGAAACAGATTTCCCTCTTGTTCAGTCAATGCCTTTGAAGTTCTGGATGAAGAAAGTTTTTTAACATTTCCAATTTGGAGATACCACCATCACACTTCTACATTTTCTGCACATTAACATAAACATCCAGATGAAAGTGGGCTTCATCACTCATGAATACTGGGACATATGCTCTTCCACGAAAACAGTGTCCATTATGCCACAAAATTCTCCACACAGCGCAAAATCAATTTCACTTAGTTGCTCAACAATCATTATTTTGTATGGGTGAAAACTAAGATCAACAAGTAAGATGCAATGAAGAGAATGCCGCAACACACCCAGCGAGACAGTTTGTTGTGCACCGGATCATGGAGGACTAGCAAGAACAGCCATTCTCAATCTAAGTTTCCCCGAGTTTGAACAGAATGGGGAAGATGAAGTGGTTTTTTTTCCATCACAGTTCCAATACATCTAAATGCTGCAACACATCAGAGCACAGAGTTTTGATCTGGGACCGCATCTCAATGTACGACATTAAACTTTCAATAGAAAAGATGTTGAACCCTGACCACGGAAAACGCAGGTGACTCCAGTATATAAGAAAAGTAAAAGAACAGACCCATAAAATTACAGACCAATATCCCTATCTTCTGTTTGCAACACAATCGTTGAACATACTCTCAGTTCGAATACAATCAACTTTCTTAAGACTAAGAAGCCTATGTTCACGAATCAGGATGGGTATAGAAAGCATCAGTTGTGCGAAACTCAGCTTGCCCTTTTTCCACATGATATACTGAGAACTATGGATGAAGGGCAACAGGCAGATTCCATACTTATAGATTTCCAGAATGAATCTGACACCATACCCCACTGCAGACTGTTCCAGATTTTGTCTCTGACATTAAGCACGACAGTCAGACCTATTTATATCAAGATACTGGGGCAACTCAGCAACCAGATGATGTTCTGAAGGACAAAAGCAGTCGTGACACAATAAAAAATTAATATAAGTTCAAAAATACCAGGTATGTAATCTGTGTGTAGATTACAAAAAAATTTGTTTGTGAGTACCCAAAACTAATAATTTCTGAACGTATTTCTGACAAAAAGAAAATTAGCCGCAAACCATACAATACCTAATGTATTTTGTCACAGAAGCACACTGACACAGAATTACAAAAATAATATGTCAAGAAAACTATATTCTAGATTGCCAATCTAGATTTCTCAAACAAGGAACTGCGACAAATTGACCGCCACAAAATTTCTTGATGGCACTGCCACATATATTTGCCTCCAAACTGAGAAACAGCAATTTTGTCATCATCTCATGCTTGCCACACATGACACTTTACAAATCCAGCCAGTAAGCCATGCAGTTGCAGAAATGTGTTGGTGCTGGCCATATCATTGCCCGTAGAGACATTCGATGAACAGCTATTATCAGTGTTGTCACAAGTTACCCAGGTGAAATTCCCTGATTTCCAGACAGGTTTTAGCTACTGTCCATGACAAATTTTGAGATCTCAAAAATATGTAGTGACTTCTGTATTTTATCCCCATGTGAGTAAAAATCTTAAGTACTAACATCAACATATTTTGTAATGAACTGTTTCTAGATGGAGAAAGCAAGCCGAATGGTATGTGTGTTTCACTAAGACCACTGTTGTTGTTTTATTTCAATAATAAAAAACGCATTTGGTGACAACAATACACATTTCATTGTAGTCACAAGACAGATTTAAATACTTTCACTGTTTTCAGAAATAACTTCAGAAAAAAGTAGGCCTCTTTAAATAAGTGTATAAGGCAGGGAAAAGTTATGTAAACCAACACATAAGGTAACTGCCAACAAAATGTTGGTTCTACTATGATCGTTATTGTCAGTTATTACCCACTGTGTTATGTGTACTGTTTTACAGGTATTGTGTAATTTTTCTTTCGAGAAATATGAGCACATAGCGTACAAACCGACAGCAATTGCCACAAATGTCGTCTTCTTATCGTCCATACAATCTAATACATTAACTACTTCCAAAGTGCCAAAATGTACTACAATAAATAAAATGTCTATAAAACACTGCACTGCACAATTTACTAGGGATGAGAGCTGCAATTCCTGACATCCATCGCCCTTGGCCTCTGACCTGCCGAGGAGCACTGCAGTCCTGGGTCGACGAATAAACCCTGAAAATCTGCCACATTATACCACAAAGAGGCAGATCCAGTCTCTGGACAGATCGGCGAGACTAGATCTGACGGCACGGTCTGCACATTAGTGGGAAACGACACGTTTCAGATCAGCAGGCCCTATCCGTTAGAGATAGCTGCAGAAATGGCCTACGATTTTGGCCTGTCACGGAAATCCACTCACTTGGCCAGCTACTCATGAGTTACCAAGAGCATGTTGATGAGATGAGGCTGCAGTGATCAATCCATGCAACAGATAACTTGTGTGAATACTCTGAGAATCAATAATAATGACGATAGGTAACAATTCACCATAAAGATGATCACTGAGCCGCAGACAGGCATATAGAAAAGATAATCACAACTAAGTTTTCGACCTCAGTCTTTGTCAGAAAATAAGAGTGCACACACACATTTACACAACACAATCACTCACATACAGCTGATGCACACATGACCATCATCTCCGGCTCCTGTGTCTACAGCCTCTGAGAATCAGAACCAAACAAACCAGTCCTCATGCCTCCCTGCCTCTCGTTGGCAACTGCCAGGCTAGTGGCAAAAGTGGTGACAGCACTGACTGCAAGCTGAGGGAATTGGTAGGAAGGCATACACTCTCAGCTGCACCCAGCCAGTGATGATGCATCACATCTCAGTAAACAAACTATTTCATCTACTGACACAAAAATGAAAATTTTCCAGTTTTTTTTCCAAATTTCCCTGATATGCCATGACTTCCAAAACTTGTGGCAACTCTGTATTATATTTCTTTATAACATCTAAGACTACTACTAATATTACCAAATCACAAAACAAAGGACTCTCTATTATCTAGCTTGAATTGCAACCATTTTATAACAACACAACAACAAAATTTCAAAACATCAACATTAAACACTAGAGAGTACCATTACATGCTATCAAATATATTCTTCAAACATGCCACATTTAAAATACACCACCCCAGCATGAGGCACATAATATAACACTGATATGTCAAATATAAAAGCTGAGGCCCAGCACCATATGTCTCGGTTGATCCAAAGGTAGGCTTACCATATGCCTAGAACTAACTCAAACAGTCCTGGTTTCTAGAGCTGTCTGGGGTAATGAGGTTGCAAAAATGTCTGGAGTTTGAGAATTTTATGACTTTTAAGTATTTCTTAAAATTTTAGACCTATATGTTCAATACCTCATTTTCAAATGTTCTCTCATGGCTGTGCCTCTGTCCTTGCAGCAAGTGCTGATGTCAATGGTGAGGCAAGGCTACCAGTTTCATCACAACTTTTCACTTTATCACTTGGCAACATAATAGGGGCAATGTGTTTATTTTGTTTTTTGATGTGAAGTAACTAATTCATCTACATGTTTGTAATCATTTTTGCTCTCTGTTTTTTGTCTCACTGTTTAGCAATGGAAGAAAAAAAGTGTTTGTTTAATGTTACGCTGTAACAGAAATACAAATTTTTGAAATTATGTAATGACAGTAACAACAAGGAACTGAACTGGCAGACTCTTGAAGACAGATTTAAACTATTCCAAGAAAATCTGTTAACAAAGTTTCAAGAACTGTCATTAAATTATTACTCTAGGGATATACTACAACCCCCAAATATTGCTCACAAAGGTACCATGAGGTTAAGATTAGAATAATTACTGCACACAGAGAGGCATACAAAAAATAATTCTTCCCACATTTCACATGTGAATTGAACAGGAAGAAACCCTAATAACTGGTACAATGGAACATACACTCTACCATGCTACTCACAGTGGTTTGCAGAGAATAGATGTAGAATGAATGTATTTATTGCACATTACCTGACGGTAAATTTTCTGTTGCACATAAAGCAAAGTGTGGTATTGAATACCATGTGAAAGGAGATAAACATAGGGGTGTCATCACTGGAACTGTTTCACCAAACAAGAGAGATTTTTTGGACGTTAATTTTATCACAGTAACAGAATATTTCATACATATTCTGCATTAATTTGTCAATTACAAACAAGAAAAATCCAAAAATTGCTAACATCTGTTGCCAAATATTTGATATTCACTCTAAAAGAAAATAATAATGTTAAGAAACAAAAATTCTTCTCATTTATAGACAGTTTTTTATAATTTGTGTCCAATACTTTTGGTTGTGGACACACAGTTTGATAAAGTTGCTAACTTTCAGTGAATATGTTTATAAAGTGAATTGCCTGGTCTGTTTTAGAAGAGAGTGCATTAGTTGTTAACTAAATTATAATAGATTCCGTATATACTGATAATTTACTCACTGAACACACATTGCTGAAGCAGGTAATTCAAAACCAGGTTCTGTAAAAATACCAGATGCTATTTAAGAAATGTGGAAAACAACTTTTCAGCTGTTTCAAAAGACTGACATTGCATGTTGCAATACTTCTAAAATGGTTAAGTTTGTGAATTTTTTTCAATTTTGGTGAATATTTGGTCTGTATAATGGGCGTAGACCTTCGGTATCTACCGTTAAATGTCTGCTAATTCAGACATTTCTTGTTGTGGAGTTTATGATGTAATTAACATGTTGACTGCAGCATGCACAGTAATGGATGTTTCACTGACGAGCTGGTGGGCACATGATAGAAGGCATAAGAGGCTCTGACTTGGCCACTGCTTCCCTCGTGACAGTCGGCATGTTAAAATGAAACCAAGGATTTCTAAAAAAAAATGAAAAATACAACTGAATAAATGAAGCTTTGTGTTTCAATAAACTATTAAGCCTTTTGGGCAACTTCAAGTATATATCCTGGGTTGGACACTAAAAAATATGGTAACATGACCTGGATTGGACTCAAAAAAATATGGTGAGCCTACCCTTGGGCAAATCCGAAGATTGCGATACCACCCATCGGCTTTCACCCATGACATCACCAAGGTGGCAGAACACTATTCCTAGATTAGCACCCATGAACTCATTCCCCACATGAAAAGACACACTACTATTAAAACATTTAATAGCAGAAATAACTATAACAGCTGTTGAAATTTGGTGTTTTGGCTGGGGACAAACTAAATATATGAGCCATTCCATGTCAAATCAACACACTTTAAATAAAAATTGTACCTCACCATTTCAGATTTTGCTAAAATTTGGTATACTCATGGGTGCGGAGACTAAGAAAAATACCAAATTGCAATTTTTTATCTCAGAGCATTTCTGAAATATAGCTATGTAAAATTTTCAGAAACTGTCCAAAAAAACATGAACAGACTTTTTAAAATCAATCTAGAAGTTCGAGCAGTCCACGGGTGTACTGCTGGTCCATAGTGTCCAATGGGTACAATATTTCAGCGATCAGACATGTCGCCATCATCAGGTGTGCTGATGAACTGAGCTCCTGGGGATGGGTGGCCACGCACCTGATGATGGCGACATGTCTGATCGCTGAAATATTGTGCCCGTTGGACACTATGGACCGGCAGTACACCCGTGGACTGTTCCAAGCAAGAAATACACTGGGGAATCAAATCTAGAAGTTGTCCAAATTGAGCTAGAGGGCGGGGGAAAGGAGTCATTTTGCAGCATTTTTATGCTGTTTCCAGTGAAATACAACGCAACATAAACGTTAATCAAAATTTTGACTTAATGTTTTTCCAGAAGTACATAATATAAATTTTTCAAAATATTTCCATACATGCTTCATACTGTTGTAAATCACATGGCAAAATATAAATATGAGATGATGATAGTTTCTTTGCTTAAAAAATTATTCCCGACTTGTTTTTCACTAACAGCACCATTTTCACAAAACCTGCCTTTAACAAATAGGAATTAATTTAAAATATATGGAAAGGTAACTAAAAAATATCAGAAATATCAAAATATCATTATCTTAGAACAAAACCAATCAGCATATTCTATAATTAAATTAAGCTGATTGCTTACTTCAATTTTATACAATTTAAACTGATAGCCCATTAACTGGCAAAACAAATATATTGAACACGGGACCTATAACTGTAAATTTAAATATTGCTTTTAAAAAAAAGTGTAAATACTGATGTAATAGTTCTGGTCTACATTAATGAAAATGTACATTCAGTTTCCACAGACTTGAGTCATTGTATGTAGGCTGAGCAACTTGGTTCCTGTATGAGCATACGTGCTGCGCACAAGTTGAAACAGCACAGTCTGCATCCACCACACACATGCTGTCCATACATCACTCAGTGACCAGAGCCTTTGCCGAGACAATGCGTTCTGTATTGTTTCTCCTAAGGTGGATAATTAATTATTTTATATTAGTATTCCTAAGCCATTATAGTGTACCAAGGTATCAGTATGAAGCAGTTACTACTTCTACACTGAACAATTATGTAAATATATTTCAGTGGAACTTGGTGTTTTTAACAGTTAATTTATGAGTAAAACTATAACCTGAATGAATGTTTTAAGTGATTTTTTTTAACTATATGGAACCAAGCAAAAAGTGCTCTGTTGTAATCCTCTGAAGAAATCAAACTATTTTATTGGGAGGGGGGAAGAAAAAAAGAAAAAAAAAAAAGAAAACTGAGAGATATCACAGCGTGGATGCCCGAGTTATTTGCACAAATACTTAATGGTTCCATGATTTGTGATAAAGGTAGGAAAGATGAAACCAAGCTGAAAAATACAGAGAAGATTATGCTGTTTCAGAAATGCCCTTAAAAATTTGGCTTGAAGCAGCTTTTAAAATTAAAGGAACACAGCAATTTCACGCATTCATTCCTAACACTACATCAAAGTTATTAGTGAAACACTTTTCAGATGCTGTATAGGTGTAGGAGACGGAAGTAACTACACCATCAGACAAACTGAAGTTACAGGATATTTCAGACTACATCACCACTTTGTCTGACAATGATGGGTGCATTTTACAAAAAAAAAATGAAGAAGTTGATAAAAACGGAAATGCTGTGTGGCTAGGGCCTCCCGTCTGGTAGACAATTCGCCAGGTGCAAGTCTTTCGAGCTGATGCCACTTCGGTGACTTGCGTGTCAATGGGAATGAAATGATACCAGGGGTGGACAAAGAACTTGATGAAAAGTGGAAATACGTTTTCTTCATCCATTTGGACCAGCTACATCACTCTTCTATCCTACACATTTGGTGTCCTGTGGGTGTCAGTTTTTGGCTGGTTGGATGGATGATTAAAAGGGACCAAACTACTTTGTCATCAGTCCCTTTTTCCTAGAACACACAGGTCTACATGATTGTACATGAGAGATGGCGTATCACACAAAACCCCAAGAACTACCATAAGTCAACGAAGGCTAGATACGGGACAAAAAAGAAGAAAGGAGGGATATAGGAAGAAAGGCAGGTGAGATGCCCTATCTAGGGAGCAGCCAGAAACCCTTGAAAGCAGAATGCAATGAAGTGACATACGAGTCTCTATAAAAAATTCCGGAATATTCGTAATTTCAAGCCAGTGGTGTGTTGGAGCGAAATGCAGTGTACACCCCTGCACACACCTGTGTTTAATGTGTTGCTGCTGGAAGTTTCATTATTGTATGTCTGTTAGTTATTGTTCAGTGCTGTACTGAGTAGAACATTGTGTTGCACAGTTTGCAAATTTTGAGATGGCAGAGTTAGAGAAGCAAACGTGTTTGCATTAAATTTTCCATAAAACACACGGAAACCCTTACAGAGACACACCAAATGATGCTGGAAGAGTGCTTAAACGGTATTCGGTGTTATGAATGGTTCACACAATTTAAAAATGGCCAGATGGAAGTTAAAGATGACCCTCATTCAGGACACACTTCGTCTCTACCAGTGATGCTCATCTCAGGAACATCTAAGAAACTGTGAGTGCCAATTGGAGACCAACTGCCCGAGAGATTCCAGAAGAATGTAATACTTCAGTTGGTTCATGTCATGAAATCTTGACACAGCATCTCAGAATGCATCGTGTTGTTGCCAAGTTCGTCGCACTGCTCATGAGTCAAGACCAGAAAGACATTCATCTCTCAATCTGTGAAGAGCTTTTGGATCGTGTCAATGACAACAGGATATCCCTTAAGAGAATCATAATTGGTGATGAGGCGTGAGTCTACGGTTATGATGTTCAGACCAAGCTTTAATTTTCATAATGGATTTGGAAAAATTCTCAAAGACCATAAAAATCTCGTCAGGTCAGGTCAAATGTTTAAGACATGCTGATAGTTTTCTTTGAGTTTGAAGGATTAGTCCATTGTAAATTCATACTGCAGTGAGAAGCTTAATTGATGGTAATATCAGGATGCCTGCAACAAAATGTGAGAAGGAAATGGCTTGGAATGTGGTGGACTATTCATGGCTCTTACATCACAATAACACACCTATACATTCATCCTTATTGGTGCGTGACTACTGCACAAAATACAAAATCTCTGTGCTGTCTCATCCTCTGTACCTTCCAGGCCTTGCCCCTGAAGACTTTTTTTGTTTCCAACGTTGAAAACCCCATTAAAAGAGACAGAAATTTGCAACAACAGATGAGATGAAAGAATATTAGCAGACAGCGTTTCGTACGATCCAGCACAAGGCATACCAAGACTGCTTTTGGAAGTGGAAACAGGGCTGGGAGCAGTGTGTTGATTGTATGAGTGAGTGTTTCAAAGGAGACAATGCACAGTAAGAAAAGAAAAGCATGGAGAAGTTTTGTGGCCAAGGTTCCGGAATTTTTTGAACAGGCCTCAAACATCCCCCAGCAACTGCCACTTACCAGACGTACGCCACTCCTAAACTGTCTAGGAAAGACTACCAACATGGACAGAGCAAGAGAAGCACAGACGAGCACACTAGAGGGGTGAAGAAGAGTATAAGAAGGCAACAGACTGTTCTACCAACCCCTCAGTGGGCCCGATAAGGTTAAGTGACCCCTCCCCTCCCCCTCCCCCCCCCCCCCCCCCCCCGTCAAAAGGGAAAAACAACAACAGTGGGGTGGGTGCTCACAACAGAGAAAATGACTGAGTCAGCCAAGTATGACCAATGGGGAGCCAGAAAAGGACAGTACAGTCATTGCAAGAGGTCTGCATGGAGGGCCTCCACAGATTTGTGGTCTTGTTTATCATCCCTAGTTTGGTGAAGTCAGATGAACCATTCCACATTCCAGATCCCTAAAACTTGACAGTGTAATACAATCAGAGGTCTGTTTCCGGAATATCTATCGCTAAAGTCGGGTTACTAGTAGCCAGTTTGGTTAATCTATCAGCGATTTCATTTCCCACAATCCCAACATGGCCCGGGTTCCAGACAAAGGTCATTGATCATCCACATTGTTCAAGGGCATACAGGGAATCCTGAATAACTATGACCAAGGGATGGCATGGGTAACACTGGTCGAGAGCTTGCAAACTGTTCGATTAGCTGTTGCAGATGAGAAAGGACTCCCCAGTGCATTAACAGATATGCTAAAGAGCACAACAGATGGCTACCAACTCCACTGTAAAACACTATAGCCATCTGGCAAGGAGCACAGTATGTCCCGCATGAATATAAGCAAAGCCTACATGATCAGCAACTATTGAGCCATCAGTGTAGACTAGTTTTGAACACAGGGATGCACCAAGGATGGAGAACAGTTGGTGGCACAGGGTGTTGGGATGAACCAAGACTTCCAGACCTTGTGATAGGTCAAGACACAGCTGTGGCCGAGGGATGTACCATGCAGGCATACATGAGAAGACCCAGAGGACAGCTAGTAGCAGAAACATCTGAAGTTCAGAGAGGAGGGAGTGAAAGCAGATGGAGATTGTAGTTCCTGATCTGGCATGCTGTTGCAGGATTGGATTTCAGTGTTTGGAAAGAGGAGATAGTAGTTTGGATGCTTAAGTGGACTGAAAACGTGTGTAGCATAATTAAGAAGCTGTTTTTGGTGCCTGTTCCGCAAGAGAGGACCCCAGTCTTAAAGGGTAAGCTGTCCACAAGACTATATCAAAAGGCTTCTGTGGCAAGTCTAACCCCACAGTTGTATATCAGATCCAGTATGCACCGTGCTGAGGGTGATGTCGAACCATATGGCAGACTCTCATAATCAAGATGTTATTGTATCAGGGCTTTGTAAAGCTGCAGAAGTCTAATGCAATCTGTACCCCAGCTGGTGTGACTCAGATAGAACAGTGTATTGAGGAGCAACCATCACTTTCATTTGAGCTAGTGAAGACAGGGGATTCACATCAAACGAGCATCAAAGACCAATCCTAATAAACAAGTCTCCACCACATTCAGTAGCTTGTCGTCAAGGTAAAGTTCTGGCTGTGGGTGAACAGTATGACGTCGAGAGAAGTGCACAATATGAGTTTTGGCAGCTAAAAACCGAAATCCATGGGTGAGAGGCCAAGACTGCACCTTTCGTATGGCACACTGCAGCCATCGTTCAGCAATACCCACACCAGAGGAGCAATAGTAGAGGCAAAAGTCATCAGCACACAACGAGGGCGATACTGAGGACCTCACAGTTGCTGTTAGGCCATTAATGGCTACTAGAAAGAGAGGGGACCCCATACACTTGGATATAGGGGGTACAGTGGGAAGCACCAACTTTAACCCGGAAAGAACAGTGCGACAAGAAGTTCTGGATAAAAATTGGGAACAGATCCTAGAGTCACCACTAGGTTAAGGCACCAAGGACGTGGTGTCGCCATGTGGTGTCATAAACTTTTTGCAGGTCAAAATGGAAACTATAAGGTGTCGGCATCGGGCAAAAAGCTGTTCGGATGGCAAGCTTCAGGTACGAAACATTATCAATAGTGGTATGGCCTTGGCGGAAACCATCCTTGGATCGAGCCAGAAGACCCTGAGGCTCAAGGAGCCAAGCCAACACAGCTGCGGGCTCACCATGCATTCAAGCAACTTACAGAGCACATTGGTGAGACTGTTCCTGCTGCTAATAAGGTGAGTACACCGTTTGTTTATCACATGTTTTTATGAGCTTCAAACAGGAGCAACTTCTTTTCAGTTACCTCTGTAGTTACTAGTTTATTTTTGTAATTTCTTGTGTTTGAGTGCTTACTAGGAGCAACCTACCATTTTAAAAACAGTGTAGCGTACAGTACTGCCATTGCTATCGACCATCATATCCACCCTCATATCATACAGGCTTTTGTTCGTTTTGCATACAACAACTCAGTGTCGGTTAGACCAGCAGTGAGAGAGCACTCCGAGTTCCTGCTGCAAATAAGGTGAGTACACCATTTATTTATTACGTATCTTTACGAGTTTCAAACAAGAGCGAGTTCAGAAATGGATAGGCACTGTGATTGCTGTGCACAGATGCGAGCTGAGTTGGCGACCCTTTGCTCACAGCTCCAGGCAGTGTTGGCTTCCGTCACACAGCTTGAGGCTGCTGCCAAGGGGCATCACTGTGGGGGGTCAGACACGGGGATGCGAGGGAAGTAGAGCACGACCCATGTGTCCCCCAATCAATCCACTGCTGTGGCCGCGCCAGGTACTGCCTGAACTAAAGTTGACCCCACACCCATGGTCAAGTGGGAGATCATTCCAAAGCCTGGCAGGCAGCAAAAGACTTTCCGTGCGGCTGATCGTAGGACCACCCAGTTTGTTTGATGAACAGGTTTTGGGCTTAATCTGTGGCTGATGAAGTCTCTGAGCCGGATGCAGTCGTCCAATCAGTTCCAGAGGAAGCTTCTCGGCCCGCTAGGTATGGGCATTCGCAGAGGACAGAGGGTGGGTTTGCTGGTAGTTGGGAGCTCCAACATTAGGTGTGTAATGGGCCCTTAGTAACATGGCTGCCAAGAGGGGGGGCGAGGGGGGGGGGGGGGGGAAGGGAGACTGTGTGCACTCTGTATGCA
Organism: Schistocerca serialis cubense; assembly: GCF_023864345.2. NCBI lineage: Eukaryota > Metazoa > Arthropoda > Insecta > Orthoptera > Acrididae > Schistocerca > Schistocerca serialis. The sequence continues at coordinate 506,086,573 of NC_064642.1, read as the reverse complement.
TACTGGGGGGAGTCATTCCATATGTGGAAAGAGTGCTTCCGGATGCCATGAAGAGTACGGGGTGCAGCCAACTGCAGGTGGTGGCCTATGTCAGTACAAATGACATGTGTCACTTTAGATCGGAGGAGATTCTCTCTGGTTTCCGGCGGCTAGCACAAATGGTAAAGACTGCCAGTCTTGCTTCCGAGATTAAGGCGGGGCTCACCATCTGCAGCATCGTCAACAGAACCGGCTGTGGTCCATCGGTGCAGAGCTGGGTGGAGCGTCCGAATCAGAGGCTCAGGCAGTTCTGTGACCTTGTACGCCACAGATTTCTTGACTTGCGCCATTGGGTGGTGGGTTTCCGGGTTCCGCTTAATAGGTCTGGAGTCCACTGCACACAGGAAGCAGCTACATGGGTAGTGGGGGCTGTGTGGAAGGGACTGGGTGGTTTTTTAGGTTAGAGAGTCTCAGGAAACCACAGAAAGGGCATCCATCTAAAAGGGGGCAGGTAAAACACAGTAAGGTAGTGGTAGAAACAATCGGTATTATAGTTGTATATTGTCGTAGCTGTGTTGGAAAAGAACCAGAGCTCCAAGCCCTAATAGAAAGCACTGAAGTTCAAATAGTTATAGGTACAGAAAGCTGGCTAAAGCCGAAATTAGTTCAGCCGACATTCTTTCAAGCGATCTAAGAGTGTTCAGAAAGGATAGATTAAATACAGTTGGTGGTGGAGTATTTATTGCTGTCAGAAGTAGTTTGCCTTGTAGTGAAATTGAAGTAGGTAGTTCCTGTGAAATAGTATGGGTAGAGGTTATACTTTACAATCGGACTAAACTATTAATTGGATTTATTTACCGACCCCCCAACTCAGAAGATGTAGTTAATGAACAGTTCAAAGAAAACTTGAGTCTCATTACAAATAGGTAACCCACTCATACAAATATAGTCGGTGGCGACTTCAATCCACCCTCGATATGCTGGAAAAAATATATGTTTAAAGCCGGCCGCAGGCATCATCTGAAATTGTCTGAATTCATCTGAATTCATCTGAAATTGTACTGAATCCTTTCTCAGAAAATTATTTTGAACAATTAGTTCATGAGCCCACCTGAATTATAAATGTTTGTGAAAGCATACTTGACCTATTTGCAACAAATAAACCTGGACAAATGGGGAGTATCATGATGAATGCAGGGATTAGCGACCACAAGGCAGTCGTTGCTAGGCTGAATACCATAGCATCCACAACTATCAAAAAGAAATACAAAGTACATCTATTTAAAAAAACCAATAAAAATGCTCTTAATACCTTTTTAAGAGACAGTCTCCACTACTCCTGATCTGATCACGTAAGGGTAGAAAAGATGTAGAATGATTTCAACGAGATAGTATCGACGGCAATTGAGAGATATACACCACATAAATTAATAAGTGATGGTACTGATCCCCCATAGCACACAAAACAGGTCATATCACTGTTGCAGAAGCAACGAAGAAAGCATGCCAAATTTAAAAGAACGCAAAATCCCGAAGACTGGCAAAGTTTTGCAGAAGTTCAAAATATAGCGCATGCTACAATGCAAGATGCTTTTAATAATTTCCGCAATGAAACTCTGTCTTAGAATCTGGTAGAAAAGCCAAAGATATTCTGGTCATATATATAAAGCACACCAGTGGCAAGACTCAATCAATACCTTCACTGCGCAATAACAACGGTGAAGTCACTGATGACAGTGCCACCAAAGCAGAGTTATTAAACATGAGTTTCCGAAACACCTTCACCAAAGAAGACGGAGTAAATATTCCCGAATTCCGATCAAGAACAACTGCAAAGATGAGAAACACAGAAGCAGATATCCTCAGTGTAGCAAAGCAGGTTAAATCAATTACTAAAGGCAAGGCTTCCAGTCCAGATGGTATACCAGTTAGGTTCCCTTCAGAGCATGCAGATGCAATAGCTCCATATTTAGCAATTATATATAACCGCTCGCTCACAGAAAGTTCCATACCTAAAGACTGGAAAGTTGCTCAAGTCATACCAGTACCCAAAAATGGAAATAGGAGTAATCTGCTGAATTACAGGCCCATATCACTAACATCGATTTGCAGTAGGGTTTTGGAAGATCCACTGTATTTGAACATTATGAAGTACCTCGAAGAAAACTATTTACTGACACATAGTCAGTACTGATCCAGAAAATATCAGTTCTTGCGGAATAGAGCTAGCTCTTTATACCCATGAAGTAGTGAGTGCTATTGACAGGGCATGCCAAATTGATTCCATATTTTTAGATTTACAGAAGGCTTTCGACACCATTCCTCACAAGCGTCTTCTAACCAAACTGTGTGCCTATGGCATATCACCTCAGTTGTGCGACTGAATTCGTGATTTCCTGTCAGAAAGGTCACAGTTCGTAGTAACAGACGGAAAGTCATCAAGTAAAACAGAAGTAATATCCGGCATTCCCCAAAGAAGAGTTATAGTCCCTCAATTGTTCCTGATCTATGTTAACGACATAGGAGACAATCTGAGTAGCCCTCTTAGATTATCTGCAGATGATGCTGTCATTTACCATCTTGTAAAGTCATCAAATGAAAAATGAATTGCAAAATGATTTAAATAAGATATCTGTGTGGTGCAAGAAGTGGCAATTGGCCCTGAATAAATAAAAGTGTGAATTTATTCACATGAGTACTATAAGAAATCTGCTAAGTTTTGATTATGCGATAAGTCACACAAATCTGAAGGCTGTAAATTCAGCTAAATACTTAGGGATGATGTTTGGATTGTGGAGCGCTCAACTGCGCAGTTACCGGCACATGTGCAAATTCCCAACATTTGCTCAGTCCAATTTCGCCACTTGCATGAATGATGATGAAATGATGAGGACAACACAAACACACAGTCATCTTGATGCTGGTGAAAATCCCCGACCCCGCCAGGGGTTGAACCCGGGACCCCATGCTCGGGATGCAAGAATGCGATGCGAGACCACGAGCTGCTGACTAAATACTTAGGGATTACAATTACAAAAACCTAAAATGGAACAATCACATAGATAATGTTGTGGGTAGAGCAAACCAAAGACTGATTCATTGGCAGAACACTTACAAGGTGCAACAGAACTACTATAGAGACTGCTTACACTACACTTGTCCGCCCTATTCTGGAGTATTGCTGTGCGGTGTGGGATCCGTAACAGGTGGGACTAACAAATGATATTGAAAAAGTTCAAAGAAGGGTGGCTCGTTTCGTATTATGGCGAAATAGGGGAGATACTGCCACAGACATGATACATGAATTGAAGTGGCAATCTTTAAAACAAAGGCATTTTTTGTTGAAATCAGATCTTCTCATGATATTTCAATCACCAGTTTTCTCCACTGATTGCGAAAACATTGTTGGGACCCACCTACATACAGAGAAATTATCATCACGATAAAATAAGAGAAATCAAGGCTTAAACAGAAAAATTTAAGTGCTCGTTTTTCCCCGCGCCATTCAAGAGTGGAACCGTACAAAGACACCTTGAAGATGGTTCACTGAACCCTCTGCCAGGAACTTTATCGTGAATAGCAATCACGTAGACGTAGATCAATTGGGTGATAACTGTCCATCTCTAAAGGGTGCTTACCTGGTTCCAGTACTGGGACAATGATGCTTTCTTGTCATTGCAATGGGAACTTGCCCTTGCCTCGGATGCAGTTAAAGATGGCAAGGATATGATGCTGTCAATCCACCAGTAGGTGCTTAATCATTTGTTCGTGGATGCAGTCCGGCCCTGGGGCTGTATCAGGGAAGTGAACTAGGACACTGGCGAATTCTCACTCAGTGGATGGAGCATTATATGGCTCCAGCTGCTGTGTGTTATAAGATACTGCTTTCGCTCCACTCACTGGTTTAGAATACCAAAGGCAGGTTGATATCCTCAAACGCTGAGCATAATGCAGAGCTAAATGTTCAGCAACAGCATCTGGGTAAGTGTAGACAGCGCCATTCGAGGTAATACCAGGTACACCTGTAGCTGTCTTATTATCTGTAAAGACTTCTGATCTTTGCCAAACCCTGCAAAGGAGAGGTATGTAATCCAATGGTTGAAAATAACTGTTCCCAGCATTCTTGCTTCCAATGTTTTATTAGGTGGTGGACCCAGAACAGAGCCGCTTAAAGATAATGAGATGCTCAACCCATGGTTGCCACTTATGGGTTTGGAGACCCCACCTACAGTTCCTAATAGCCTGTGGGATTGATGATGACCACTGAGGTACTGTCTTCTATCTGGGCGGGCACGAGGAACAGGGGATCACTACATCAGCTAGTGAAAGAATGCTGTAGTTGTATTCTGGAGTCCCTCATTGATATCTCCATGCTGTAGGGAGCCAAGAGTGAGAGCAGAGGCAAAAACACACCAGTCAGCATCTAGGTAGGCATCCAGGGGAGTGGCACTGAGGGAGGAACAGGAAGATCGGGAAGTGGTCACTACAACACAGGTCACCATGGACTCTCCAGTGGATGGATGGGAGAAGACAAGGAGTGTGAATGGCAAGGTCAACGGCTGATTACGTACTGTGTGCCACACTGAAGTTTGTGGGGACACCAGTATTCAAGAAGCAAAGGTCAAGTTGTGTCAGTAAGTTTTCAAGCTCCCGACCATGACCTGTGATCATAGTTCCACCCCACAAAAAGGATTATGGGCATTGAAATCACCGAAGATTAAGAAAGGTGTGGGGAGCTGAGAAACCATTGCAAACAGTATGTCCTGAGACCCTTCACCATCAGGAGGAAGGTAAACATTGCAGATGGTAATAACCTGAAATGCCTTTACCTGAATAACCACAGGCTCCAAAGGAATACTAAGAGGCACAAATTCGCTATATGGTGTGTCCAGAACATATGTGCAAACTCCGCCCAGCACCTGTCACAGGTAGCATGAAAGGCCGGAGTCAGCATTGCTGGAAACCAAGTCTCCAGAAGGGAAATTTAGAAGGCAGGTGAAGAGCTTAAAACATGTTGTAGCTCAGTGAGATGGTGGAAAAAAACTACTGCAATTCCACTAGAGAATAATGTTGTCGATGTACTGTGAGGCCATGAAGGGACCAAGGTTACGAGTTATCCCTAGAGTCATCTGCTGCCACTGGTTTAAGGGTAATGGCATCAACACACACAGGCTCTAGGTTCTGTTGTGAAGTGCGACACGAGGCCACAGGAGCTGCCAGGATCTCTGCCACCTTGGGCACAGGAAAGGAACAGGTGGGATCTGGTGGAGTGGGACCCCCCAGAATCTTATCTTTCCTCTCCTTAGCGGATTTCAGTGATTGTGAGGGCTTCTCTGAATCAGATTCAGGTAAAGGTGCTGATGTGAAGCCCTTTGAACAGCAGCCTGTGGTTCCTTCAGTCACTTGCTGATATCCAGCTGTAAACTGGCAGAAACCTTGGAAGAAACAGCATGAATGACCCCTTCCTGACAAGAAAAGCTGGAGGAAGACGATTTGTCTTTGGCTGGGAGGTGAGGACCAGTGTTCCCAGTGGGTGGGAAGCCAACAATCCCACAGTAAGTGAGGGGGAAGCAACAATATGAGAGCCCCCAACCATCAGGGAGGCCTGAGGGCCCACTGTAGGAGGTGTAACAGGTGGGTGTTCTATTACCAAACGAGGCGAAGTTGTCGTAGCTGCAACCACACATACTAATACTTGGCTTCTTTAAGAGTTAATTTGCTGAGGGTTTTATATTCTTGTGTTTTCTTCTCTCTCTGGAAAAACAGTGCAATACGGCAAGCAGGGAGAATAATGCTTCCCACAGTTAACACAGATCGGGGGGGGGGAGACAAGGAGCATTTGCATGCAGCAGTCATCCACTATCTCTACAGTTGGCACTAGCATTGTCACGCAAAGACATGCCTGAATTTCAAACACTTGAAGCACCACATGGGGGAGGGGATGACAGCAGGACATTGACATTTAGTTTCACATTCTATCAGTCTACCATCAGTTTGAACTTTTCAGGCAATAAATTGCCCTCAAAGGTCAAGATGACGGAACCAGAAGTGACCCTATTGTCCTTTGGTCCACAATGGACACAACGAACAAACTGTACACCTCATTGCTCAAAGTTGGTGCTCAGCTCATCAACAGATTTTAAGGGCAAGTCTCCATGAAAAATGACGCCCTGAACCACATTTAGACTATTATGGGGAGTGCCAGTCACCAGCATGTCACCCAACTTGTTACAAGAGAGCAGCATCCATTACTGGTCAAGGGAAGCCGTTTTGATCAAAATTGATCCAGTTTTCATTTTAGAGGTGGCTGACACTTCCACAAACTTGTCTTCTAAGTTCTCCACAAGAATAAGGGCTTTGTGGTCAACAAGGACTCAACATCAGTCCTTTTCAAAACCAAGTATTGCAGAGAGTATTGCTCCGCTTGCCACTTAACCTTATGTTCCTCCCACAGTGGTGAGATCTCTCTCTCCACATTAAAAGAGAACTTTCATTCCCTAGAGAATACTGGGGGCACATGGCCATCAGTGTGAGATAACTTCATCTACTTCATTTGCGGCTCATCTGCCATGGTGCCACCCATTCCATGTGGGGGCTCTCCTCATCGGTGCCACCCAACCCCAACGACAGCTACCTGGCCAGTAATCCATTGCTTGGAGACCCTGTGTCCCAGTCATGACAGGCACATACTCCTCAGCATACATGATGAGTTTTCAGCTCAGGCACTTAACAGCGTGGTCCCTGTGTGTACCAAGCAGGTACTTGACAACCCCCTCCCTCCCCACTGGTAGTGTGTGGTAATAGTCGGCAGCCAGTAGGCCAGGCAGAGTAAACATGGCACACAGCTGCAGCAGCGTATTGCACGTACGATTTGTTTGGAGTGGAGCAACAGCGAGGCAGGAACTGCAGCGTTGCTTTAAGTTATTGCGACGTATGAGACAAGGCAGTAGGCCAGAGCCGGGAATGGCTATGTGGAAGTGCCTGACGTATGGGAATTTACCCCTGCCACAGTTTCTGTCTCTCTCTGACACTACGTCAGAAACGAGGAGAAAAGCAGTATAAATAGTCAGGCACTTTTAGCTTGAGAGGTGTGCCAGGTCAGTCGAGAGTCGGGTCGGACCTGTGCTGGTCTACACTTAAAGGGGCCAGTCTGGCAGCAACATTGTAAATATTCTGTGTAAACCTGCACTTTGTTTCTATGTGCTTTTTCTGGCTGCATTCCACCTCCGGGGACACAACACCAGGGCGGGATAGAATGGCAGCCGGGTACTTGGTCTGCCTGAAGGAGGGCAGTGACAGCGGTCTGCAGCAGGTCCAGGACGGGACACGTTCGCTTACCACTTGGCGTACTGGGGTCCAGGCGAGGCGTTCACTGCAGGTGATGTGAGAATGCTGCAGCTGCGCCAGAGACAGTGGCGGGTGTTGCCATCTGGCAAGCACCACTAGTGGCAAGTTGCATCACCACATCCAGGAGGGTGCGGGTTCGAATCCAGTGCTGCCCTGGGAGCAGCTGCGGCCTGAGGGCCACGGGTGACCAGTACATCCACCTTTGTCCCATGGTCGGACAGAGCAGGCCAAACGGGCCGAGGGCAGTGAGGACCAGGGACTGTATCAGTCTCCAGAATCGTGGGCAGCTACGCGGCACAAGAGGTGGCGCCTTGGCAGACGGTGACCGGGCAGAGCACTGCCGGCTTCCAGCTGAGCGGACTTGATGATAGCAGCAGTGGTGTCGGCATACCAGGAGTTGCTGATCCGGCTGGACTCGCAGAACAGCGCACAGGCGGCGCACCATCATTACGCTTCTGTAAACTAGCTGAGTAAAGGAATACTTTCAAATACCGCTGTATCATTCTTCACTGTCCCTTGATGCTATTGAACTTGCTCGGCTTCCTGACAAAATACGGCGCGGTGGGTCCCGGCTTCAGCTCGGCCATCTGGAGTCCTGCGTTCAACCATCTATGGTCCGCAACAATGGTGTCAGGAGTGGTGCTGGTTACAACTCTGGTACCGGATTGCCACTCCCACATCTTATGTCGAGCAAGTACAGTCGAGGTATGCCTGTGTAGAGGGGTAGCTGAGGTGCTTGGTTGCGTTCATGACAGGCGGTCGTACACTTCTTGTTATGTCTTGTCGTTCAGGAAGTGTTTGTCCATACCAGTTTAGGGAGGAAAGCAGGACTGTCACCCGAGCACGAGCGTGATGGGGATGGGTGAGTGACATTTGGTGTATTGTTTATATATCATTCTTTTGTGTTTTACGGGGTTAAGTGTCAATTAGGATGGACTTTTTAAAGGTGTCTTTTGTAAGACCAGAGGAGCCTGTAGATATATCTGAATTCAGGGGAAATGGGGGACATGATGACATAGTGCCTAAGCGATGCAATTTTTGAAGCCTGTCAGGTCAGAGATTACTGTGTACAAAGCGTGCGCCAAAGAGTTAAAATTTGTAACAGATTTGGACATTTGGCACGCAATTGTTCAGAATGTAGATGGGTGGTGATTCTTCGCAAGAACTAAGTTTTCGGAGTAGCAGAGTGGAATTAATACTAACAGTACAGCTATAAGCAAGAATGACAGAAACACGGCAAGCAGCGGGGACTGCGGCAGTGACTACAGCGGAAGCTGTAGCCGCTCTAACTGAGCAAATTCGGGTATTGTAGGAGGTAAGGATAAGGGACAAAGAAAAATATGAAGAATTAGCGGGGAGATTTGAGGCACTGCAAGTAGGGGAAGCGACGTCGGGTGAAAGTACATTGCAGGTCAAGGAGTGTCAGAATGTTTGACCCGGCAAATGCAGCACTGATTAACCCCTTTTCGGGTAAAACAACAGAGGATGTATCCGTATTCCTTAACGACATTATCACAATGGCTGAGGCCAATGGGTGGTCGGATGTCGTAATGTTGATAGTGGCAAAGTTATGATTGACAGGGAATGCCAAGTCGTACATACTGTACCATGAAACATTGAACAATGTGTGGACATTTGCAGAGCTTGAGGTTGGGTTATGCCACAGGTACCAAAAACAGAATAAAGCCAGTCTTTCCTTTTTTTTTTTTTTTTTTTTTTTTTTTTTTTTTTGAAATGAGGTGGAGGTTTTCTCAGACAGGATTCAAAAGCTGAATGCACAAACGTTCGAATTGTCACTGAATGGGGAGACTAATAGAGTGCTGTTACAGGAGGCCGAGAACAGGGCGTTAGATATGTTTTTGCAGGGAGTAACGCCGGAGATGTTACATCAGGTGAGAATGGAGAATCCTAATGATCTGCGGCGGCTCTAAGGATCGCCACATACTTAGAGGAGGTATATTATGCGACAAAGCAAAGGGTGGAGCAAAAAGTTCTGTCAGCGGAAATTAAGCGTTTTGGTGTGGCCAGGTAGGGCATATTAGGAGGCAGTGTCAGTGTCAGTTACGGTGTTACTCATGTGGGTAAATGGGTCACTGGGCAGTGAACTGCAGGAGTAAAAGTAGGTGGGAACCTCGGCGACAGCAGCCGCTAAATAAGAGCAGGACTGCTTCAACTGTTAGAGGGTGGTCCCAGCGAAATTAGATAATGCACTTGCAGGTGCACAGACTGAATGCTGTTTATTAGGCTTGGTGAATGGAAGGGAACAGAGGTTTTTGGATGACATGTGGGCACACATGTCTGTTATCGTTCTACACCTGATTAGCAGGAGAAGGCTTGGTCCACCACGTTATAGGTTACGTGGGGTGGGGGATAATAATGTGGAGTCATTGGGTATGACGGTACTTCAATTTGTGATCACAGGAACTAAGTTTAGTGAGCAGGTAGAGGTGTTACCAGGTGTGGGCGAGGGGTATTCGGTGATTCTCGGACTGGACTCCCTTGACAAACATCGTGCGAAGATAGATCTTTGGCAACAAACAGTGAAACTCAGTGGAACAATGTTTTGCATGGGGAAAACAGTTGCAAATGGACGAATGTCACAAGGCACACTTAACGCGAAGGTGACACCAGCTAAACTGTGAACGGCTTCATTAAAGATTGATCAGCAGGAAAACACCAGCAGGTACAGGGAAGGTAGTATGGGTTTCGATAAATACGGACTTACCAAAGGAGACGCTGTACATGGTGGAGCCATTCTCGAGTAATGAGGAGTCGGATAACGCGCACTGTTTTGTGCAGAGGAGTTTAGCTCACGAAAGTTATGTGGATGGAGATTATAGGGTTCCTGTAAGTATAGGTAACTTCAGCAGAGCGGATTTTAGCTTGTTGAAAGGGTTGTTATTGGCCACATTGGGGTTTTTTGATGAAGATGACCTCAATAGAGAGGATTTAGAGGCAAGCCACAAGCAAAATGTCGATGCAGTGCAATTGAGGGGAATATTGCAGCATTTGCAGGGAGATGACAGGGTCGCGTTGGAGGAACATTTAGCGATTTATTCGGAATGGAGAGTAGGTTACCGGCAACATCGATTACGAAGCATTACATACCAATGGAGGATAATACACCAGTGTTTAGGAAACCATATCTGGTAGCACAGCATATGCAACCACTACTAGATGAGTTTATAGAACAACTACGGGGTGGAATCATAGAGCATTGTGATAGCCCATATTCAAGCAATGTAGTTCTTGTACCTAAGAAGTCAGTGGATGGTACAAGGTAATATAGGTTTTGCTGTGATTATAGGTTTCCGAATGCAAAAACCAAAACCATTTCGGATGCATATCCAATTCCGAATATCACGGACACATTGGACAATCTGGGACAATGTAAGTATTTCACGACAATAGATTTATGGAAAGGATACCACCAGTTGGTAGTAGTGCCAGAGGATAGGGCAAAGATAGCTTTTACTTTTCCTGGGGGACACTATCAGTATATACGTATGCCATTCGGGTTGAAGAATGCACGGGCAAGTTTTCAGTGATTATTAAATGGGATTTTAAGGGGATTGAAAACAAAGACATATATGGTTTACCTAGATGACATTATAGTATTTTCGAAGGATACATCAGAACATGTATCGTGTTTAAGAGAAGTCCTTAGAAGATTGTGGTCGGCACGGTTAACATTAAGTTTAGAAAAATGTAATTTTGTGCAGACGCAGGTCAAATATTTAGGTCATGTAATCAGTGAACAAGGGGTTCAAACTGATCTTCGGTTAACAGAGGCAGTTCAAAATTTTCCGACGCCACATACAACGAAGCAATTACAATCGTATATTGGGTTATGTTCATATTATCATAAATTTGTAAAGGATTTTGCTAAAATAGCCGAGCCGTTAACAAAGCTTTTAAAGAAAGGGGTTAAATTTCAATGGACAGAGGAATACCAGAAAGCTTTCAGTGAATTAAAAATGAGATTAGTTTCTGGTCCGGTGTTGGTGTTTCCGAATTTTGAAGAAGACTTCACCTTATCACGTGACACTTCAAATGGCGCAGTAGGATGTGTTCTGGGGCAAATGGTAATGTGATAGGAGCACCCGGTGGTGTATGCTTCCAGACTGTTAAATAGGGCAGTGCAGAATTATTCCACAACGGAAAAGGAGATATTGGCTGTAATATATGGATTAACGTATTTTCGTTGTTACCTTTATGGTAGGTAGTTTAAGGTTGTGACAGATCATGCAGTATTGAGATGGTTACTGGGACTCAAGGATCCTTCTAGTTGGTTAACACGGTGGGCTCTAAAATTAGGTGAGTTTGACTTTGAAGTAATTCGTAAGCCAGGGAAGAAACACAGGAATGTAGATGCATTAAGCCGCAGGTTAGACACTTTAGAAGTAACGGGTAAGAGTGTTGTGGAATGACAAGGGCACAAGAAGAGGATGAGAAGTGCCAGGGTTTTAGAACTCAACCACATTTCATTGTTGAGGGAAATTTGTTGTGTAGAGTTACCTAGTGTGGACCACGGGTAGTGATACCAAAGAGTTTGAGGAAGGAAGTCTCAAAGCTGGTCCATGATCATGTTCTTTCAGGGCATGAGGGTCGTCAAGCAACAGAAAGACGAGTAGCAGAACAATTTTGGTGGTGCACTTGGAGAAGGGATGTGGAACAGTGTGTAGCAAATTGTGTACCGTGTGGGCAGTGAGCGGATGTGACATGCACAAGAATTCCACTGCAATGGTTACCAGAGGCTTTGAAACCTTTCGAGTTTATCGGGCTAGATATCTGCAGGCCTTATAACAAAACGCCAGTGGCAAATTGTTACGTTTTAACTATAATTGATCACTTTTCGCTGTTTCTAGCCATGGTCGCAATACCAGACCAACAGGCAAGTACAGTAGCATAAGCTTTAGACAATAACTAGTTATTGAAGTTTGGGGTGCCTGATACCACAATTACGGATCAGGGAACGAACTTCATGTCCGAATTAATGACACAGTTGTGTCAGTTATTGAGAATTATAAAATTACGGACCAGTCCACTTCATCCGCAGGCAAATGGGAGAACAGAGTGAGTACATAAGGCAATTTAGAAAATGCTAAGTTATTATGTGAATGAAAATCATGATAACTTGGATGTTTATCTTCCGTACTTGGTATCAAATTATAACACCAAAATACATTTGGGCATCGGAATGTCACCATTCGAGGTGGCCTATGGAAGAAAGATGCAATCACCGTTTGATGTTATATATCCAAAATTGGGAGCTAAAGGGGACGCAGTCAGGAAATTCGAATGGACAATACGGGAAGTCTGGAAGAGGGTTGTTGTTGTGGTCTTCAGTCCTGAGACTGGTTTGATGCAGCTCTCCGTGCTACTCTATCCTGTGCAAGCTTCTTCATCTCCCAGTACTTACTGCAACCCACATCCTTCTGAATCTGATTAGTGTATTCATCTCTTGGTCTCCCTCAACAATTTTTACCCTCCACGCTGCCCTCTAAATTTGTGATCCCTTGATGCCTCAGAACATGTCCTACTAACCGGTCCCTTCTTTTTGTCAAGTTGTGCCACATACTCCTCTTCTCCCCAATTCTATTCAATACCTCCTCATTACTTATGTGATCTACCCATCTAATCTTCATTATTCTTCTGTAGAACCACATTTCGAAAGCTTCTATTCTCTTCTTGTCTAAACAATTTATCGTCCACGTTTCTCTTCCATACATGCTACATTCCACACAAATACTTTCAGAAACGACTTCCTGACACTTAAATCTATGCTCGATGTTAACAAATTTCTCTTCTTCAGAAATACTTTCCTTGCCCTTGCCAGTCTACATTTTATATCCTCTCTACTTTGACCATCATCAGTTATTTTGCTCCTCAAATAGCAAAACTCATTTACTACTTTAAGCATCTCATTTCCTAATCTAATTCCCTAATTAATTCGACTACATTCCATTATCCTTGTTTTGCTTTTGTTGATGTTCATCTTATATCCTCCTTTCAAGACACTGCCCATTCCATTCAACTGCTCTTCCGAGTCCTTTGCTGTCTCCGACAGAATTACAATGTCATCGGCGAACCTCAAAGTTTTTATTTCTTCTCCATCGATTTTAATACCTACTCCGAATTTTTCTTTTGTTTCTTTTACTGCTTGCTCAATATAAAGATTGAATAACATCGGTGACAGGCTACAACCCTGTCTCACTCCCTTCCCAACCGCTGCTTCCCTTTCATGCCCCTCGGCTCTTATAACTGCCATCTGGTTTCTGTACAAATTGTAAATAGCCTTTCGCTCCCTGTATTTTACCCATGCCACCTTTAGAATTTGAAAGAGAGTATTCCAGTCGACATTGTCAAAAGCTTTCTCTAAGTCTACAAATGCTAGAAATGTATGTTTGCCTTTCCTTAATCTTTCTTCTAAGATAAATCGTAAGGTCAGTATTGCCTCACGTGTTCCAATATTTCTACGGAAGAGGGTACAGAAGGCCAATACGAAAGCAATTGAAAGGCAGGAAGAACAGAATAAGCAGTTGGGTCCTTTACCACAGTACAAGGTAGATCAATGGGTACTGATCACGAATCCATATACACCTAAGGGAAAGACGAAAAAATTCTTGATGAAGTACTGTGGACCATACCAGGTCGTGGAGATGACTTCGCCTGTAAATGTTAAAGTGCAGCAGCCAACAAAAACATCTGTAACCATGTAAGTTGAGTAAAGCCTTTTAAAGGAATGGTGGACGGATTACCTCAATTGCAAGCAAGTGACCCAACTGCAGAGGCTAGGAAAAGGTAACTGAAGAAGAAGGTTGCAGCGGACAGTACAGGAGATGCATAACGTTCCGTATGCATTATGGTCACGGAGAGAGTAAATTATTATACGTGTAATATTGTATGGCACGTTTACATTTTGTGTTTTTTTATCAAGGGAGAATTTGCTTTTTTGTGTTTTGGTGGGTCAGACAATAGTTGCTTTTGTATTGTTTGTTGTTTTAGTTTTGTCACTGTATGGGGGAGACCTTTCTCTTTTTTTCCAGATAATTCGAAGGAGGGAGAGTGAACTATCGGGAATTTTTGAGGATGTCATATGATGATGTAGTAACTTGTAGTGGGAAGGGGTTCTGGAGATATTACTAATGCAGAATCTGACATATTTAAACTCCACATTAAATCTAGAGTTTTTTGAAATATTGCATTCCTATATTAATGCACAGGAAGGATCTATCACAGTTAATAAAGTATTGGAACACATTCAAATGTTACAACAGCATCACACCGACAGAATAACAACAGTGAGCATTTCAGCCACAGGGTGTGCCGTTTTCCTATTTTTCTTGAGTATAGCTTTGTTGAGAGTGTGGAAACAAGCATCAGTAGAGGTGGTGCCAACACATCAGTTGGCTACGGCATGGGTAACCAGTGTAAACAGTGTATAGGGGTAGCATTAATGTTTTTATGTTCTCATTAGTTTTAGCCTGTGGCATGTAAGATTTGTGAACAAGGTATGTTCACACAGCCACAGGCCACAGCTGTTACATTTCAATTTTGGATTAATATTGTTGAAAGGAGGGTGGTGTGCTGTGCTAGTAGCAGTCTTAGTTGTAGGAAAGGGGAATTTTGTTAAAATTCAGTAAAGGGGCGGTTGGGCGATGAAGTCTGGGGCTGCTGACAGTGCGTGGTAATAGTCAGTAGCCAGTAGGCCAGGCAGAGTAAACATGGCGCGCAGCTGCAGCGGCGTATTGCACGTATAATTTGTTCGGAGTGGAGGAACTGTGAGGCGGGAACTGCAGCTTTCCTATAAGTTAGTGCGATGTATGAGGCGAGGCAATAGGCCAGAGCCGGGAGTTGCGATGTGGAAGTGGCTGACGTATGGGAATTTACCCCTGCCACAGTTTCTGTCTCTCTCTGACAATACGTCAGAAACAAGGAGAAAAGCAGTATAAATAGTCAGGCACTTTTAGCTTGAGAAGTGTGCCAGGTCAGTCGAGAGTCGTGTTGGACCTGTGCTGGTCTACACTTATAGGGGCCAGTCTGGCAGCGATGTTGTAAATGTTCTGTGTAAACCTGTACTTTGTTTCTATGTACTTGTTGGGGCTGTATTCCCCCTCTTGGGACACAACACCGGGGTGGGACAGAACAGCAGCCAAGTACTTGGAGAATGCACAGTCTGTCTGAAAGAGAGAACTGACAGCGATCTGCAGCAGGTCCAGGACAGGCCACATTCGATTACCACCTGGCATACTGGGGTCTGAGCGAGGCATACGCTGCGGGAGGTGTGGCAGCGCCGCAGCAGCACCAGAGACAGCAACGGGTGTTGCCATCCGGCAAGCACCACTAGCGGCAAGTTGTGGCACCACATCCAGGAGGGCGTGGGTTCAAGCAGCGGCAGCCTGAGGGCCACCTTTGTCCCATGGTCGGACAGAGCAGGCCAAACGGGCTGAGGGCAGTGAGGACCAGGGACTGTAGCAGTCTCCAGAATTGGGGCAGCTACGCGGCACAAGACGCAACGTCTTGGCGGGCGGTGCCAGGGCAGAGCGCGGCCACCTTCCAGCTGAGCAGCCTTGATGACGGCAGCAGCGGTGTCAGTGTACCAGGAGTTGTTGAGCCGAGTGCGCGGGCGGCGCGCCGACACTACGCTTCTGTAAACTAGCTGAATAAAGGAATACTTCCAAATACCACTGTATCACTCAGCACTGCTCCTTGATGCTATTGCACTTGCTCGGCCTCCTGACGAAATACGGCGCGATGGGCCCCAGCTTCAGCTCTGTCATCTGGAGTCCCGGGTTCGACCATCGACAGGCCGCAACAGCAGTATCTCACACTTCACTTGACCTATACAGCTAATATGAAGCCCGTCAACCCAAATGTACAAATGTTGATACATCAAACTCCTTGATACCTTCCAATCACAATCAAACAATTACCAAAAGCTAACAAGACAACCCAAAAATCCATTAAAAATTGCATTAACACCAACTTCAACACACAAAAAACACCTAACAATGAACAAAACACGTATACCATACCATGCATACTTTACCCCAATTAAAATTATTTTTTATGACTGACAGACTGCAGGGATGGGGGACAGTGTTGCAGGCGTCCAGCCAGCCTTGTTTCACAAGGCTCTGGATGTAACCTACAGCAAGCATGTGATGTACCATAAGAAACTACAAATGGCTGGTGGCTGACCCCTACCAATCGACTTGCTGCAAAGTCAATCATAAAGTAACTCTATTCAGAGCATGCAAAAATAACATGTCAACACAATCTCACAAATGGCCAGCCTAGACTTTACAAAGCAGGGTCCTCTCTGAGTATATGTTGTCCCACCAACAATGCAACACACAATGGTCCTTGGTCTAAGATGCAGCAACTCAGCCAATTTCATATCCTCTCTACACATGCAACACTTCACATACTCTGTAAACAAACCAAATAACTGTAGGTATTTAATTGTGGTCAACATGCTGTCCCACGCTGCTGCACACAAGGACCTACACATGACCTTCCCCGTCACATCCATACCTAACAAAACAAAATTACATCTCCAACCACAAACAACACACAACACTAACACTAACACTGACAAATCCAAAAACGGATATATTGCCATTAATTGCCAATATCAAAATAAGTAACAAGTTGGCACAAATTCTTTTAAAATTATTCTCACAAACAGCACTCAAGAAATCCAATGAATCACAATCAGCACTCCTAAACAGTTTTTAAACATAACCCACACTAGACAGGGCTGCTGCATTCTCCAACATGCCCTCTGTAGACCGAATCCATTACAGATATGCTGCACCAACATGTCACAGAACACAACATAGTTGCATCATGCATCAAAGCAGATGGGTAGAACTGCAAACTCCGGTCGAGCCCGCTGCAAATCACTAATGTGCATGAGAGACGATTCCTCCCATTTTACAACACTTTATGGTACCCTTTCCACTTACAAATGACGAGTGGCATATACCGCTCTTAAAAGGCAGAATATTACACTAGTTTTCAAAAATTTTCTTGGTGACAGAGAAAGAGAAAGGGGGAGAGGGGGAGAGGGGGAGAGGGAGAGAGAGAGAGAGAGAGAGAGAGAGAGAGAGAGAGAGAGAGAGAGAGATTCAGTGTGATGCTTTTGTGCTGATAGAGAAATATTACATCAGTAGAAGAAATAAGCTTATTAAGACTTAATATGAAGAAAAACCATAACAAATCATGTAAGGAGCAATGGTAACCATGCACTATATAGAGGAGGTGTTGAGTATTCAACAGCTTGAGTTCTACAGAAGTAGCTAATGCAAAACAAAAACAACAGCATTGTTTTCAAATCTTGTTTGTGTGCATGTCAATCTTAGCTGTATGGTGAAAAGTGGCTCCTTTATTTCTTGCATAACCTGTATTTCATGCAGGACTTTCCAGTTTTGCAGTATTGTCTCTACTAATCACAATTTAATACTACAAAAATTTTCAGCTAAACCTTGTATCTCAAGTTACACCAAAAATTCATTAATCTGAATTAGTTGTGAGCTGCAAATCAAGACAGGGCTGCTGTCAAGTTCCAACAAATCTGCAACTGTTAGATACTGTTCTGGACTTATAGACACTGGTGCAGTGTGTTTAAACTAAAATCTCTAGGGAAAAGGGACATGGATAACGGACATTATCTGCATATAATATGAAATTATTTTTGATCAAAGGAAAAAACTATCAGTGATTGATGGGGATAGAGTAGTGTCAGCATAAGCGAAAATGACAACCACATAATTCAATAACAATATCAGATACATTAGCTGCAAATCACACTAAGAAACATGAGCTAAATTCAACTGTGTTAAACTGCACTCACCAGATTTGCTGGCTGAAGGTTCATAGGAAAGCAGTGCATCCAGAGATTTATTTAAGTCAAAACTATTCTTTAGAATTGTTTCAATAATTATATTCTCTGGAATAGTGTCACCAATCACATTTCTAATTTCATCTAGGCACGATTGGAGCCGGACTTCCTCCAGCTCACTCAAATGAGGTTTCTGAAAGGTGTCAGATGATCTTCTGACACTGCCAATGCTTTCTTCTGTCTCATTTTCCTCAGCGATATTGTCAGATTCATCGAAGAAAGCAGAAATCTGTGTGGATTGTCTGTTTCTGTCGTACATGAACTGGGCAGCTGTAAAGAAAATTTTCGATTAAAAATAATAAAACAACACGTCATTCCAACTTTGCATTCATACTTCCTTTTCGCGCGAAACTGACCATCACTAGGAGAAATGCAGTATTCGTCTTCAACAGACTGTCCATACTCATCATCATATCCATCATACTCTGGAACAATATCAGATATTTCGTCATGTACTTGACCTGGGAAACAAATCAACTATCGAAAACGAGTAACATTAAACGCTATCAACTTACCATCGCTATAGTTCAAGGAACGAACATTTCTGTGTCGTGACATGTTGTCAGCAATATTAACATTATCAGTGTAAACAACTACTGCCACTGTCACTCGCAACACACTTATTACGTGCAGTCCTTTTGATACTATTTTATAAACACCAAAGCAGTTGATGAAAGGACACGATAACAGAAAACATTCAACAACTGCGTCACACACCACGACATCTGTGTCAAGTACAAGCTGTTGGGTTAAGGACTTTCCTGGCAGTATTATAACCCAATGTGTCGCAGATATATACATAAAAGATTAATGATTTTCAAGAAGGCAGTAAATATTTATTTGTGTAGATAGAAGCAATCTCTTGATCATGAGATAAATCCTGCAACAAATATTACAACTCTACATAGCCTAGACATATCTTTACGCAAAACATTTCGTACCTTGTGTTTACAAACTCTAGTGAGGTGGGAATACGAGAGGTTAAGAAATATGAGTTTTGCGAGAAATAAACTTTCGAAGCTATTTCGACCAGTAAATGTTCTTCCGAAAAACGTCGAAGTACAATACGATGGAATTTCGAAGAGTCAGAAGGTATTTTTGAATTTTTAGGCAGTGTGATGTCAATCATGTGCATTGACTTCGTTTTCTTTTCTTTTTTAATCACTAAATATTTGCTACATTTGAATATACATTGCTGGTTGTGCATATCTGAACGCTTTGCACTAATAGCGTAATAGCGTTTTATGGCATTGCAGCTTTAATGATTCCATCCCCATCAATCAATTCACTTGATGTTAGTGCGTTTTTAATTCATTTAACTCATTAGTTTTGTTTGTTGATTAAATTAATCAGGCGATTCTGATGCGTGATTCGATGCTGCACTGTCAATATTAAAGATGCTGCAGTTGCAAACTGCCGACTGTGTCGACATTTGAAAACAGTTCATGATGTTCCTCTTGTTCAAATACTTTTGTACTCCATCGTTCCGCTGTCTGTGACGCCTATCTCCGATGTTTCCGTGGCAGGAACATAAATAATTAAGGAATAAGAGACGTGTGTCGGGCGAGGGGGAGAGCCTTGCCTAACTTAACCAAAGGTAGGACAGGTAAACACCACTGCAGTCACCATGAACTTCAGTAGCCTAATGCCATTGAGGATTTTACATCACATGTCAAACAGATTTGGGATGAAGGCGTCTTTGTTAACTGGAAAATAAGGAAAGCACATCCCTCCCAAAAGGAAAAACACAGTTTCAGAGTAAGCTACATGGCAATGAGATGCATAGCTGTTCTACATCTATACTCTATGAACCACTGTCAAATACATGACAGAGTGAATGTCAGGATAGCTTCTGTCTGCCTTCAAGAGTCTGCTGATGCTGTCAGTAGCAAACAATGTTTCTTGCATGAATGCACATGTTGTTAATGTACTCAGACTAGCTGAATTATTTTGGTAAGAGTCTGTAGCTCCTTGTAGGAACAAAATGTTTTTATACTTACAAAATACTTTCAGCAAAATTGTTTATCCATCAGAGTGTGGAAATACCTGACCCAACGGGTGGTAGTCATGCTGATCAGGCCGAACATAGTTAACTCATTCATTCACATATGGCTGTTTGCATGAATCCACTGAGTTGGGTAGTGCAGTGGTTAGCACACTGAACTTGCATTCGGGAGGACGATGTTTCAAACCTGTACCTGGCCATCCTGATTTAGATTTTCAATGATTTTCCTGAATTTTGTGATGGTTCCTTTGCATGACCATTTTCCTTTGCCATCCTTCCCTAATCTGAGCTTATGCTCTATCTCTGATCATGTCATTGTCGATGGGATGTTAAACAATAATCTACTCCTCCTCCTCCTCCCACTTGCATGGATCTCATCATGAAGGCCATTCTTCAAGAATGCTGACTGTGTCAAATTATACTTTGAAGCAGGCTTCTTCTGTAAAATATCCTAACAAACAATTACATGCTACTCTGCTCGCATCAATGTTTATGAGAATTAGTCTAGATTACTCTGTTGCTGTTTATTATCAGAAAAGAAACTACTTTGGGGAAAAACACTGTTCTTCCTGGTAGACTACCAAACTTCTGTTTGCTCCACCAATACTTCAAATTAAGTATACTGCCGCTGTAGATGAAATTTAAAAAAAAATCACGTCTCTAAAAAGTAAGAACTCCGCAGGGGTTGGGTGGGTGGGTGGCTGCTGCTTGGAGCATTTCTCATACATCTAGTTGATAGGCGTGTTTTTCCCAAACCTTGATTAGTGAGTCTGGAGTGACTGCTGCAACAGTGCTGATTTTGAAGTATGGTAGATTAGCTGGTAGCGGAGGCACATATGCATCATGCCTTGTGAACCCCGAAGGTAAAAAAATGGATTGTGACTTGGTGTGACCATGGTGGTCATGCACCCCCCAAATTTTCTGCCAGAATATGGATTGATTGATTTGATTGATTTTATTTCATGCTCCATAGGCCCAACTGTGTTTGCTTCACAAGGACATGGAAGGAGGCAGTTTTTTACAAGTACAATATGATAATGTTATAGCATATACGGACATTTGAATACATAATTATATAAAAATTTAAACAGTAAACTCTTTGAGCAGCAGTACAGAATAAAGACGGTACATATTTTCTTCGAATCATTAAAGCACTACAGAAAAACAGATAGAGAACTCAAGTTAAATAACATTTTTAGTGACATTATGTCAACTTGTATTATATAATATTAACATTTTACAAATTATTTACTTAAAAACTCATTTAGACTGTAAAAAGCTTTATCCAGCAGAAATATTTTTAGTGCTTTCTTAAACTTACTCTTGTTATGAATCTCTGTCTTTAATTCAGGAGGAAGAGCATTGAAGAGTTTTGTTCCAGTGTAGTGGACACCCTTTTGCATCAAGCTCAAATTTCTATGGTTGCTGTGAATGTCATTCTTCCTCCATATGTTATGCTCATGATAATTACTGTTTGATTGAAATATCTCTATATTTTTACTGACAAAACACATCAGAGAAAAAATATATTGGCGTGTAGTTGTATATATTTTAAGTTTTCGAAAGCTATTTCTACACAAGTCTCTTGGGTGCAATCCACATATAACTCTTAAAGCTCACTTCTTAGCAATGAACGCTTTCCTTGCTAATGGCTGGTTGCCCCAAAAAATAATGCCGTATTCAACGAGTGAGTGAAAAGCCATAGTATCCCACTTTTGCAGTGTTAGATTCAACACATGCAGCGACAACCCATAAAGCATACTTAGCAGAGCTAAGCCTCTTACAGAGATCTATAACATGTGAAGAACAGTTCATTTTCTTGTCAATGTGCACTCCAAGAAATTTTGTTTTTTCCATACCAAACCACACAAAATGACGAAAAAAACCGACAACATAAAACTCCCCAAATTCCACTAGACACTATATTCTCTGGAATCGGACACTTCCCTTGACCTATATAGTGCAACAGCAGCTCCCGATCCCACAAATTTGAATCGAACACTTCCCTTGACCTATATAGCTCAGCAGCAACTCCCGATATTGGAACACCCACAGCCACAACCACACATTGTAATGGAACATGTCCCTCAACCCCAACACACAACAAATACACTAAGAACAAGAAAAATAAAAACTTACCCCAACAAAACACTAAGAACAAGAAAAATAAAAACTTACCCCAACAAAGTTGCGGCACCGGCACCGCAACCTAGGTCGACCACCACAATCACACACAGGCACACACCCAGCTACACACACACACACACACACACACACACACACACACACACACACACACACACACACACACAGAGCCACAAACCAACAAAAAAATACACAACCAAAAGAAAGACCCAACCCACCAACACACACACACACACACACACACACACACACACACACACACACACACACACACACACAAAACCCAACCTCCCCCCCTGACCCCAAAATAAAATACCCATAAAAACCAAACGCAAAATAAAAAAAATCTCAATCACTCACTACAACTCAATAAAAACTGCAACAAAATAGATCCTCCACAACTAAATCACAAACCAACACACTCCCCCCCCCCTCCTCACAAACAGTATCAATAATTGAACCACTCCTCCCCGGCCCCCCCCCCCCCTCCAAGCAGCAGCCACCCACCCACCCAACCCCTGCGGAGTTCTTACTTTTTAGAGACGTGATTTTTTTTAAATTTCATCTACAGCGGCAGTATTAAGGTGCATTTCTGAAATTGTGTTTGAATATACAGCTTGACAAAGAGTTGCAGCTTCATCATCATTGGGCATGCAACCAATCTGTTGAGTTACTAGTAGGAAGTGTTTATTAAAAATCTCACCTACACTTTTGGGGTTATCTACAAGGGTACCTTCATATCTGATTCTATTTACACCTTCTTTGCTTGTTGTAGCTCTTCTTTCTTTTTCTTTTTTTTTTAAATATTATTATTATTAGAATTATCTATTTTCTTCTCATAATAAAGGGCTATTAGTTTCTTTAAAATTTTACATTATGATCTATAGTGTTCCCATTTTTTTACATCTTTAGATAATTTTATTGCAGCATAATTTCCCTTTTGGTTTTACATGGCTGTTTCATACCTTTTGTAATCCAAGGCTTACTTACAGAATTAGAAGCACTGTTTCTGACCCATTTCTATAGAAATATTTCTTTAATATAATAGAAGGAAACATTCCACGTGGGAAAAATTATACATAAAAACAAAGATGAGGTGACTTACCGAACAAAAACGCTGGCAGGTCGATAGACACACAAACAAACACAAACATACACACAAAATTCAAGCTTTCGCAACAAACTGTTGCCTCATCAGGAAAGAGGGAAGGAGAGGGGAATACGAAAGGAAGTGGGTTTTAAGGGAGAGGGTAAGGAGTCATTCCAATCCCGGGAGCGGAAAGACTTACCTTAGGGGGAAAAAAGGACAGGTATACACTCGCACACACGCACATATCCATCCACACATACAGAC
The DNA here is from genome assembly GCF_023864345.2 of Schistocerca serialis cubense. Taxonomy (NCBI): domain Eukaryota; kingdom Metazoa; phylum Arthropoda; class Insecta; order Orthoptera; family Acrididae; genus Schistocerca; species Schistocerca serialis. The sequence continues at coordinate 506,062,834 of NC_064642.1, read as the reverse complement.
GCAAGCATATGTCTGCTTGTGTCTGTATGTGTGGATGGATATGTGCATGTGTGCGAGTGTATACCTGTCCTTTTTTCCCTCTAAGGTAAGTCTTTCCGCTCCCGGGATTGGAATGACTCCTTACCCTCTCCCTTAAAACCCACTTCCTTTCGTATTCCCCTCTCCTTCCCTCTTTCCTGATGAGGCAACAGTTTGTTGCGAAAGCTTGAATTTTGTGTGTATGTTTGTGTTTGTTTGTGTGTCTATCGACCTGCCAGCGCTTTTGTTCGAAATATTTCTTTAGAAATATTTCTTCAAAAAGAGCACAGAATTCATTTATAAAACAGTTAAATTTAATATCAACATTATCAAGGCTACATACTAAAGACCAATCCGTTTGCTGCAATCTATGGTTGAAAGTTTCTTTTGCCTCTTTGTTCATTACTCTTATGAATTTCCATTGATGAAGTGGCAAAGAAAACATTCAGTTTAGGTGACTCTCATTGGAACTGTACCATCTTGTGGGGATTAGATGTGCCTTGTATGTGTTCACATTCCCACTTAGGTGAAATGGCGATTCATCTCTGAAGACAACACAATCCAGAAAATCTTCATTGTCATGCAGCAACATTTCATTTGCAAAGTTGGCATGTAAACTGTAGTCTGTAAGCTTGTGAGTTTGTACCAAGTGCAAACAATAAGAATGTAGTTGTAAACATCTCCTTAAAAGTCTCCAGATAGACGTCACTGGAATTGCTAATTCATGACTAGCCTCCCGAACTGATTTCCTGGGGCTACAAATGAAAATCTCTTACTTATTCTGTATGTTCTTCAGTCTTTCTTGGTCATTCTGTACTCTTTCCTTTGCACACAAACAAAACTGTTTGAATTGCTGTTTCTTTTGATGTATTAGTCACAATTGTAAGTCGAACATAATAAATGCTGCAAAGCGTTGAAGCATCCTGCATTTGTACATACAACATTACATGTGCATCTCTTAATACTCTTAAAACTTTATCATCCTTAGATGTATACTCATCATCAATGCATGCAACTGCCACTATTATATCTTAACAAAATGAAAAAGAAAATTTGGTTAAATCACACTTGAATGCTCACATAAATTCACGCTCTTATCTTGACAGTTAATTTACTTCTGTTACCTACACCAACACACTCACTTACACCAGTACCTTCTCACCTACCTTCCAACCTTCTCTTAAGTTCTCTTGCATGCCTTGTGGGACCAGCTGTCCTGGAAACACTCCCAATTTCAAGTCCCATTCTGGTACTCAGTTTTAACGTGCAAGGAAGCTTCAAGTTTATTACAGTTGTTACAATGAATCCTGTGGTATTACATAGATAGTATTAATTAATTTTTTATTAAGATATGTATGCCTGAGGTTCTATTACAGAAAAATGAAGTGTAAGCATGCTTACATTAATAAAATATAACCGTCCACACAAATAAGGATCTGGTATTTATCTGAGTGTTACAGGCACATGTACATTGTACATATGGATCATGAACTGTTCTATAAATTGAGAATGACCCTTGCAATAGGAACTGCCTTCAATTTTTTAAGGAAAACAAAGTGCTGACCATCCACTAGATACTTAATTTATGAAAAGAGGGCTTTTTTTTAATTTAGACATCCTAAAAAATTATTTTAATGGTTCTTTGCTCAGATACTGGCAGCATACTGGCGCACACCATCACAAATTGCTCACTGATCCGAAATATTTTGTAACATCCATCCTAGCTACCTGCTGATCAGACAATTTTTGCACCTATTTCTTCATCTTTAGAGGTTGTGTGAAACTAAATAAAGCTCATTTTATGGAATTTAACAGATAGACTATGTTAAACCAGCTCATAATATCAATAAAAAACTTTATTTTGTGACGACTCAACTTTGTCCAATGAATTATCAATCAGCAAAGGTTTACTTTCAGTATTCTGTACAAAGAAGTAGATTGTTAATAAAAATAATATATGTATAGTAGGGACCCGGAACAACCTTGAGGCACTCCACATATGATGATAACCCATGTTGTTGATGCTGGACATCATCTTCACTATCCAATAAAAATTTCTGAGGTACAAATCAAGCTACTTCTGGGCTGCACTACTTATGTGTTGTACTTAACTTTCTGTAAAACCCTGTGTCCGTTAAGAGACTTCTACCAAATGTTTTGTTATCGACATTATACACTGATCAGCCAGAACATTATGACCATCGACCTACTATCAATATAAACCCATCCAGGTGATAGCAACATCACCTGGCAAGGAATGAACACCAGTCAGACACACACACACGGTGCCTGTGGTATCAGGGAGCATGCTGTCCATGTGTGGAATGGGGAAGGAGCACAATCTATCTGAGTTTGACCGAGGGCAGATTGCAATGGCCCGGTGGCTTCGCACGAGCATTTTGGAAACTGCAGGACTTGTCAGGTGTGAAAGGAGTGCTGTGGTGAGCATCTTCGACATGTGTTGAAACCAAGGTAAAACCACATCCAGACGTTGTGGGGTAGGGTAGCCATCCTTCATTACAGATGTTGGATGTCATAGGCTGGGCAGATTAGTAAAACAAGACAGATGGCCAGCTGTTGTGGAACTAACATCAGACTTTAATACTGGGCGGAGTACAAGTGTGTCTGAACACACATTGCATTGAACACTCCTAACGATGAATCTCCGTAGCCGACGATACATGCGTATGCCAATGTTAGCACATGGGTACATGACCATTGGCACTGGATGTTGGTGCAGTGGTAGAGCATTGCTTGGTCTGATGAATCCCGACACCTTCTTCGTCAAGTGGATGGAAGGGCATGAATCCATCGTCTTCCAGGGGAACAGCTCCTTGACACCTGTACTGTGGGACAGATACAAGCTGGCGGCATATTCATTATGCTCTGGGGAACATCCATGAGTCCAGTGGAGCTCGTCCAAGGCACCACAATGGTCAATAAGTATCATACACTGGTTGCAGACCATGTACACCCTTTCGTGACGATCGTGTTTCCTGATGCCAGTGGCATTTTTCAACAAGATAATGTGCCATGGCACAAGGTCAGAAGTGTGACGGAGTGGTCTGAGTAACACAGCAGTGAGTGCCAGTTGATGTGCCGGCCCCCAACTCGCGAGATCTGAACCTGATCAAAGACAACTGGGATGTGCTTGAACGTGGCATCAAAGCTCATCGACCCCCTCCCTGGAATTTGTGGGAATTAGGTGACTTGTGTGTGCAGAAGTGGTACCAGCTCCTTCCAGTGACCTACCAAGGCCTCACTGCTTACTTGCCATGACCAATTGCCTCTGTTATCCATGCCAAAGGTGGACAAACCAGCTAGTAGGTAGGTGGTCATAATGTTCTAGCTGATTACTGCATAATATTCTTACTGTGAGCTTCTCTAGATAAATACTTCTTGACCTTAGCTGCATAAACTTCTAAGACTGAGTAGAAGTAACTGGCAAGTCATTGTATGTGGACATTTCATCTCAGCTAGTACTGATTTAGGGCACTTAGAGTTGATGAGCTCTGATGCCACTTTCAATCACATCGCAGATGTCTTTGATCAGGTTCAGACCTGGCGAACTGGGGTGGGAGGGGGGGGGGGGGGGGGGGAGCACATCAACTGGAACTCACCACTGTGTTCCTCAAACCACTCCGTCACACTCCTGGCCTTGCAACATGACACATTATCTTGTTGAAAAAGGAAACTGTATCTACTATCTAGGAACAGCTTTGATGTTAGCATTGTAATGCATTACAAAGAATATTGCAAAACATTGAAGCAAGTAATCGAGAAATAGGAACAGCTTTACTGTGAGAAAAAGACAATTACATTGGGCAACAAAATAAAAAGTATATGGGATATAATGAAGAGACAGGTGGGGCCAAAAAGGAAGAGGAACAGATAGCTCTAAAAAATAAATGAAACTTTGGTAACAAGTGCATGTAGTGTTGCAAACCTCTTAAACAAGCACTTCATTTCTGTTACTGACAGCTTGGGGTTGTCAGGTTCAATGAGCAGTGCAATGGAGCATCTGATACCAGACTTTAAAAATAACTTCAGTAAAATGGAAATGACACTCACGTCTCCCAAAGAAGTAGCATCCATCATAAAATCTAAGTATTCTAGTGGGTATGGTAACAAACCGATGAAGTTAATCAAAGAGTGCTCAAGCGAGTTGAGTTCTGTCTTAAGTTACTTGTGTAATCAGTCTCTTATCAGCAGAACATTTCCATACTGGTGCAAATATGCTGAAGTTAAGCCTCTTTACAAGAATAGGGATAAATAGATACCATAAACTATCAACCAATTTCATTTTTGCCGGCTTACTCAAAAATATTTGAAACAGTTGTGTTCAAGCGTCTTCTTAAATATCTGACTGCAAATAATATATCATCCCCATAGAGAAAGCTATTTACACTTACAGTGAGAATGTGCTTAATTAATTAGGTAATAAATTAGAGGCTACTGTCATTTTCTGTGACCTGTCAAAACCGTTTGACTGAGCGAACCACACCATTCTCTTAAGTAAATTAGAGTGTTATGGTGTCACCAGCAGTGCTGCGATGTGGTTTGAGCCTTATGTAACTAACAGGAGACAAAGGGTGTCATTACAAAATACCTGTGCAATAAGTAGTCAGTCTTCATCTGATTGGGAATTAATTACATGTGGTGTCCCTCAAGGTTCCATCTTGGGTCCATTGCTTTTTCTCGTGTTCATTAATGACCTCTCATCTGTCACATTGCCAGATGCTAAGTTTGTTTTATTTGCAGATGATACAAACATTTTAATAAGTAGCAAGTCAAGTACAGATTTAGAAATAGCTGCTAGTCAAATTTTCACTGACATTAATAAATGGTTTAAAGCGAATTCACTGTCATTAGACTTTGAACAGGCCCACTATATGCAGTTCAGAACCTGTAAGAGATTTCCTTCCAGTATGTGTATAACATATGAAGACATGCAGATTGAAGAGGTTGACAGCGTTAAATTTCTGGGATTACAACTCAATAATAAATTCATTTGGGAAGGGCATACCACAGAATTGATTAAGTGCCTAAACAAGTCTGTATTTGCAGTGAGATGTAAGAGATATAAATTTAGAAAAACTTGCATGCTTTGCTTACTTTGATTCTGTTATGTCATACGGGATCATATTCTGGGGCAACTCATCAAACCGAGCAAAAGCTTTTTAGCATTCAATAGCACTTAATAAGAATCATTTGTGGTGTAAATTCAAGACCATCATTTATAAACCTGTTCAAAGAACTTTGTATTCTAACCACTGCTTCTTAATTCCTTAATGAAATTTGTTGCAAGTAATATATCTCCATTTCCAACCAATGGGTCAATACATAGTATCAATATTGGGATTAAGAACGATCTACATAAAGACCTAAAATCACTTATCTTGGTCCAAAAAGGGCTCCAATATTCAGGAACCCACATTTTCAATAAATTGTCAACAACCATTAAAAACTTAGTTTCAGATAAATCACAGTTTAAACAGAGTTTGAAAGACTTTTTGACAGGCAACTCCTTCTACATCTACATTTACATCCATACTCCGCAAGCCACTCGACGGTGCATGGCGGAGGGTACCCCGAGCACCTCTATCGGTTCTCCCTTCTGTTCCAGTCTCGTATTGTTCATGGAAAGAAGGATTGTCGGTATGCTTCTATGTGGGCTCTAATCTCTCTGATTTTATCCTCATGGTCTCTTCACGAGATATACGTAGGAGGGAGCAATATACTGCTTGACTCTTCAGTAAAGGTATCTTCTCAAAACTTCAACAAAAGCCCATACCGAGCTACTGAGCATCTCTCCTGCGGAGTCTTCCACTGGAGTTTATCTATCATCTCCGTAACGCTTTCCCGATTACTAAATGATCCTGTAACGAAGCGCGCCGCTCTCCGTTGGATCTTCTCTATCTCCTCTATCAACCCTATCTGGTATGGATCCCATACTGCTGAGCAGTATTCAAGCAGTGGGCGAACAAGTGTACTGTAACCTACTTCCTTTGTTTTCGGATTGCGTTTCCTTAGGATTCTTCCAATGAATCTCAGTCTGGCATCTGCTTTACCAACAATCAACTTTATATGATCATTCCATTTTAAATCACTCCTAATGCGTACTCCCAGATAATTTATGGAATTAACTGCTTTCAGTTGCTGACCTGCTATATGGTAACTAAATGATAAGGGATCTATCTTTCTGTGTATTCACAGCACATTACACTTGTCTACATTGAGATTCAATTGCCATTCCCTGCACCATGCGTCAATTCGCTGCAGATCCTCCTGCATTTGAGTACAATTTTCCATTGTTACAACCTTTCGATATACCACAGCATCATCCGCAAAAAGCCTCAGTGAACTTCTGATGTCATCCACAAGGTCATTTATGTACATACTAAATAGACGAATATCTTAACAGAGACTGTTAGGCCAGCTTAAGTAAAAATGTCTGCTAGATTTCAGTTTTGACAGCAGTTGGTCACAACAGTCAAGATTAGGTATTTTGTGTGTGATAAATATATTAATAGTGCATAACAACGTTTCATTCTGACAGCATATTAATTCTGTAAATAGCTGTTCCAGTTTACTGTATTGCATTCACCTATTTTGACAATCTCCTGACAAATGATCAGGGTAGTAAGTATTATATTCAATGTTTTATGTTTTTTATGTTATACTTTCTGATATGTTCCACTCCCACGAGAATCATCTAGTTTTTTGGCTCTATGAAATGAAAACTGAATCTAATCTAATCTAATCTATTGATGTTCAGCTATGTTACCTACAGTAAAGTTTTGTAGTAGATTAGAGGAACATTGCACAACAGTAGTTGACAGTTTATTTATAAATCCAACTTCTTTCATGAAATAGGTATAAGGAGAAAGTACAGTGCCACATTCTGGTCCCAGATGGACCAATCTTGCCCAACCAAGGGCTCTATTACTCTCTGCCAATGGCGTAACTGGGTGTGATATGGAGGGGTATATGTCCAGCACACCACTGTTCCAGTTGCTGTCAGTTTTCTTGACCTTGGAACCATTACTAATTTGTTGAGTAGCTCCCAAGATGCCCTCATGAGATGCCAGTCAGCCACACTGACCACTCAGATGTGAAGCTGGACAAATAGGTATGAGTGTCAGGGAAAATAGTTTATCTGATAATGATAGTCAATGAGCAGCAATATAACATCCCCACCAAATAGATTAAGTTAAGAAGAGAAAAGGCACAACTTCACAAATTCGTATATGGCAATTTATAATGCTATTCACAGGGAATTTAAAGAATGAACAATGAAAAGATGTTTACCAAGGATAGACAGTTGATGAGAAATTGCATTCTGGTTAAAAAAATAATACAAAACTTTTGAGACCAGTTTCCCTTTACAGCAGGCAAATCAGGGACAGTTACAGAAGGAGCCATTAATAGGGTCTGAAACCAAAGTACCCTGTGCAGAAAGAGAGTTGTTTGTAAAGCAGGTGACAAACTCTGATCAAGAATTGTGGTGCAGAATTCACCATTTCAGCAAAATAGCAAAAAATGTATCTTATGCACAAAAACTTAAAAACTCTGAGAACAAAGCAAGGGCAATTATTAATATTATTAGGGTGAAACAAATAAACTTACTATAGAAAATATTCAAACCCCTGATCGTAGCTGCAGTGGGACAGATGTTAAATTCGAATCATTGGCCACTAAATTCAGTTAATTATTCCAAATAGTAGCTGAAAACCAGAGACAAGAAATAGGCTGTTGACAGCAGATCTTTTACACTTACATAGACAGGCATTTTCGTATTCCAACAGCATAAATCATTTTTATTAAAGCAGCTGTAAAAGAGATGGCAAAGATCATTAGGTCACTGAAAATCAATAACCGAGGTACATGTTTTCTTATATGCTATAAGTCTTTAGCTAATTTATTTCATTCTGCAGATGTAACTGTTGTTTTTCTTATTGTGAGTCAATTAGAATATTTATACAAGCTGTAGTTGTGGCTTGTCCCATAGCCTTGTGTAGCAAAACACGACAGAATTACTGGGATCAATAAAAATGAAATAAAATCGGTAACACTCAATGTGCCAAGGTGTATTGCCTGAAAGGTTGAAGTACCTAGTTGTAATATCTATTTATAAAAGGAAGATAAGTTAATGGTCTCTAATTATACACCTATATCTTTTCTTCCTGTGTTTCAAAACATAGAACAAATAAATTTGGAAAAAGCATATTTGTGCCATCAGCTGTACAATTATATGTTTATTATCTACCGGTTTTGATTGTTACAGTCGTCTTCAAGGAGAAAAATGTTGTACATCAATGGATCAACTATACATTTCTATCATATATGAGCCAAACAAATGTATAACATATATAATTGTCATAGGGTCTGTCTTAACACACTCCATATAAACACACTGTGCCTTGGCACAGTCACAGTAAAAATAAAAACTGAGAAGTCAGCTTACAACAGAATACCAAACCACCTTACTGAAAATAACCTTTTAACAGCAGCTTAGTTTGGTTTCTGTAAAGGATTCTTATTGAGAAAATGATATGTAATCACTTGTTTAGCATTTTATGCGATTTTGTCAAGGGCTTAAGCTGTGTAGATCATAAAAATCCACGAGGGAAACTGAAATATTGTTTTGTTAAAGACATTGGGCCCCATTTTATGTGTATCCATTGATCCATACTTCTGGTATTTGTATGTCACTTATTTTGTTTGGAATTCGATAATAAGATTAAAGGTTTAGCTGTTACTATGAACCAGTTGTGAGCCTGTTCCATTATTCTTCTGGGTGTCTGGTATGCACATGTTTGGGCCCATTATCATTATGTTTGTATCATCCACAAATGTGAATGCTTTTGAAGAGTCATTCTGAGCCTTTGGTGGTAAACTATTTATACCAGTAGGTGAAGCACTGAACATTGTGTTGCTCCATATGTGATATTTTTCCAGTCTATATTTAGTTTTATTCCTGAGGTATCGTTTGTTAATGTTACCCTCGTCTTTCCATTGCTGAGATACGACTTGAACCATGCAAGAGGGACCCTTCGATGCTTTTCCATTTAATTTTGGTGTTAGCAGAAGAATTCTAAAAAATGTGGAGCACGTGCATTTTTAATGGCTTCTCTGGTACAACACTCTGGTTTATATATAAGTAAGAATTTACAGCCTGTGGCATGTGCACTAATTCCATTAAGCTATTTTGTAAAGAGCACCTTCTTGTTCAGAGTGCTACAACTATCTGTAGTAACCCACTGGGTTGCTACACCTACCACCCATAGCAAATTGAGTCAAGCCAACACAGCAAGTGTTGTGCATGCCAGCATTCAAATGTCAGATCCACAACCACCAGAGACAGCCACCAGATGCAGCCCACTCACTGATCACTGTCACCAGATCCATCATGCGTCTTCCTAAGGGCACACATGGACCTTCAGTTGTGTTCGATAGACGTGTAAATTACTTTTCTTGTATTCTTGTTGATTTCTCTCCATGACTTAATAAATTGGATCACTTTATGGCCCCTTGTTTTGTTGTGTTTCTAATTAGAACACATGTGGGGACATTGAGGGTCAAATTTTCACGTGTTTCAGATATTGTACTTTTTGTGCCATTTGTCTCTTCAATGGAGGCTTTACTCTGATTCCTTTTGCAGTAACAGCAGTCGCATACATCCATGTCGGAACAGTTGTTAGCTACATTGACCCAGGCTCAACTGCCAGTTGTTCACCTGCCACTGCCACCCCCCCCCCCCCCCCTCCCCCGACCCTCTATGATGAATCCGCAAGACTGGGATGCTTATGAGAAGTGGCTTCACGATCTTGCTGAGGTTCACAGTTTCCAGACTTCCATTGTTTATTTGGTTCACGAAATTTCCCCACAGGGCGTGCACTCCATAGAACAACATGTTGTTGCCATTACAGCTTTGCCTCATCTGTCTAATCTATGAGAACTTCAGGCATTCATCAGCAAAGTGGTGTAATATCGCAAGTTTATTCTCAGGGCAGTACTATTGCCCACCCCTTGCATATGCTGTTTTGGAAAGGTGCTCCTTTTGTTTGGTCTGCAGCCTGTGGGCAAACATTTGTGCAGCTTAATGATACTCTTTGCTCTTTGCCATGTGTTGCAACATTTCAATCCAGCAAGAATCTGGTCCTGGCTAGTGACACATCCCAGAACGGGGCAGGGATGGTCTAGGCCCTTCACCATTCAGATGACTCTGAACAGTCTTTTGCATTTGCATCAAAATCACTTATCTTGGTTCAGCAACATTATTTTCATGTGGGGGAAAAAAGGTCTTGCTATTGTCTAGGCCTTAAAAAATTTCACGTGGAATTGTATGGTACACAACTTCATTTTGTTATTGACCACGAGCACTCAGCTTCCCTAAAACACCTGTGGGCATCCTTACCATCAAAGCTGCTGACCATCTTCAGCATTGGGCTCTGCTCTTGTCGCCATGCAATTATGAGACCCATTTTTGTCCCACATTGCAACATGCAAACACCGACGCTCTGTCCAGCTCCCCACAGGTCCTGACCCCTCATTTGTCCAAGAGGTATGCTTTGATTTCAACTGGATATAGAGGTGAGGAGGAACATGGTGGATGCTTTCCCCATCATCAGTTCCTATATTGCCTCTGCCGTGGCAGCATATCTGGTGCTCCAGCAGGTTGTAAGCATGATACAACATTGGTGGCTTGACTGTCTGCCGAGCTGATCGTTGGACCCACTTTGGAATTTTTTATGCTTTACGCCATCACCTCTCCTTCTTGGATGGCATTATTCTCCTGTCAGCACAAGGGTTCACTTCTCGCATAGTGTTTCCAGCAGCTGTGTGGCGGAAGGTCTTCCACTTCTTACATCAGGGTCTCTGGGGGGCTGCCACACGAAACTGTTGACGCCCAGCCACGACTTTTGGCCAGGTGTCAGCTGAGGGATGTAACACCTTGTGATGGCCTCCCACAACTGCTCCGGTCAACAAGCTGTGCCACACACTGTTTTTTTCACCCTGCCGACCCTTACATACACAGCTTTGGGAAAGAGTCCACATTGATTTCACTGGTCATTTTTAGACACATCATGGTTATTGGCAGTTGGTGCTTTTTCTTGTTTTCCTTGTGTCACTCATTATCTGTCTGTGACAGTATACGTGACTGGCAGGGTCTTTTCCTGTATAATCTTCATAGAAAGCTTGCCTTGCCTGGTTTTGGACAATGGTACTCAGTTCATGGACAATATTTCAAGGACTTCTGTACACACAGTGGCATTTGCCACATCTTAACACCTCCTTACCAGTTGAGGTGATGCAGAACAGCTTAACCGAACATTTAAGACATAGATTCTCAAGTACATAGAAGATTTCGTGACCAAGGAGGCTCTCACATTGTTTTTAAGCTCTTAAAGAACAACACCAATTATGACCAAGAGTCCTACCAAGCTTCTGCAAAGCCATCAGTCACAGACACCGCTCAGCTTCTTGCTGCCAGAAACGCATCTTCCAGCAGTGATGGTTTTATTGACATTGTTACATGGCGCACTAGTCTGGGCCAGGGCATTTGGATGCTGTCTTCACTGGATTCCAGCCAACATTCATTGCCAGTGCAGTTGCCACATCGTTGTGGTTTGCACAAAAGACTGACTCATGGCATGCCACTGGAACCAGTTGCGTCCCAGGATGGGAAGCTAGATCTCCATCACCAGAGCCCCACCTCTCCAGTCCATCATTATTGCTGCCCTTGCCTGCACATGTTGTCATGGATTCTGTTGTCCATATGGCTCCCACCCCCCTGTTGCCAGTCCTGTCCACAGGTAGTCCTGGCATCTGCTGGCAGTGGGGTGCCCTCATCCCACTCACTTTCATCTGTACGCACTGATCTGGGCAGATCAGAAACATCTCGTGCTTTTGGCTGCCGGCCCCAGCATTTCTATGGATGTCTCAGTCACAGCATTTGTAAATGGCAATGTTTGGTCTTTCCCCTGCACGAAAGGAAGAGTCTAGTAACCCACCAGTTACTACACCTACCACCCACAGTAAGTGGGGCCTCTACAGCAAGCACAGTGTGTGCCAACATTCAAAGGGCACACCAACAGCTACCCAAAGTGTCTGCCAGGACAGTCTAGTGATTGACCACCATAACCAGGTGCTCCCTGCACACACAGCACTATATCAGCACACCTGACATGGATAGTGTCTTTATAAGAGCATGGTCCTCTAGAATCCCAGTTGTTAAATGTGTTCGAAACATGTAAACTACTTTCATTTTATTATTGTTGATTTCATTTCATGACCCAATAAATTGTATATCTCTTTTTTTTTCTTTTTTGCCATGTGTTTCCTTGTGTTCCTAGATAGAACAATCTTAAGAGACTCCCAGCTGGCCATTGCAATTGCTACATTGTAAAATGGCATGCGTTCAACTCCAGATTAGATTGGATATACATATTACTAGGATTTCAGCACAATTGCACAAAATATATATGAAAGATGTTGCCTGCTTATTTTATAGCAGAAAAGATTATACAGTGTGTGTCACGTACAAACACCGCATTTGAGTGTGGACTGTTTATGAAAAGATCGTGTTGTGTCTTGTGTAAGAAGAGAAACATCTACTTGCACATGTCTGAATTCGACAATGGCTTTCTCACTACTTATTATTGCTTTTGCTCAAAGAGTGGGTAGCAGCACTACACTCACGCCCCCCTCCTCATCTTTAATCTGCAAAATAAGGACATAATACTAAATTGACTACTCTTAACTACTATGCAATTGCTCTATTAATCTGCAACTTTGTAACTCTGTCTATCATCCCTTGCTTGGGGGATCCAGTCTACAGAAACTTGAATTATTGCTGGATTGAGTTTCCACACAATTCATCATTTCCTCCACACACACACACACACACACACACACACACACACACACACACACACAATTCATTGTTTCACATACATCAGATCTAGGCAGAGCAAAATCAGTCACCACAGCACTAAGAACTATGACACTCAAGGTCATGGTTACCTTACATATACCATCCTGATACTATTCCACATGCTGCAAGAAATGCTCTAGAGTGATCTGTCCCTCCTGTACTGCTACCGTCTGACTTAGCAAACAGTCCAGACTAGGTTGCCAGGTGTCATTAAGGAAGACATGGTTTTGTTTGGATATCATTTGTAGAGGTTTGTCTGGCCAATACAGGTGCAGCTGTGTCCCATTCAACAGAGAACTACCATAATAGTAGCTGATAAATGAAATGTGGGTCCCATAATATCACACCCATGAATTTCACTTGCTCATGTAAATTAGCAGCCACTACTATGTTGTTACACACTGAGGTATACAATGTAAACCTGCTCTCTGGAAATACAGTTTTGGTTCGGTCACTTTTTTTGGCAAGGACATCCCTCTTATTTACCTCTGAACAACTGCATGATGCATGTGCTCCCACCCGTCAAAATATTTTGGTCAGACATATGGTGACTACCCCACTCTGACACCGTTGAAGCTCACCCTTGGTCATCACCACTTGTCAGTTTCATCTTCTGCCAATTGTAGCACCTCTTACTCCCTCACTTGCACAAATGAAATGAAATGTCATGTGGCTGGGGCTCCTGTCGGGTAGACCAGTCGCCTGGTGCAAGTGTTTTGAGCTGACACCACTTCGGCAACTTTCATGTTGATGGGGATGAAATGATGATGATGATGACAACACAACGCCCAGTCCCTGAGCGGAGAAAATCTCTGACCCAGCTGGGAATAGAACCCGGGCCCCTTTGCATGGCATTCCATCGCTCTGACCATTCAGCTATCAGGGCGAACCTCACTTGCACAAAGTTTTCAAGTGCTGCTAACTTCACTGGAGAAGTGTGCACCTTGTAACACCTAAACACTTAACTCAAACATATAATTTTATCAAAAATTTAGTTAACACACCATACTGTACACAAAAGAACAATATTCAGAAAATCACAATGCATATCAGTCATTTCCTCGAGATCAGTGCACATTGTGCTTCAGGTAACTGGAGCTCTCTCTTCTGGTGCTCCACCACAAATGCTAACACATCCTCAGATGACATACCAGAGAAGGGAGAAACAAGGCTAGTGACTGCTGGATTCATTTCTAGAGCCTGTTACCTTAATACCTCTGTTTCCTCATTTTTTCCACTATTTTACTATCTGAAACCATTTTATCCACCCTTAATTGAGCTACCTGATTCAGCAGTGACTGTATAGCCTCCTCACTGGTAACACCTTGTGTCTGTGACTTTACCACAGCCTCAGAGTCACTTATCTTCTCAAGTCAGAATTAATACCTCAAACCAATACTAATAACTGAGATAAAACACTCCATAACCCATGTATACTACCAATCTACTTCTGTTTAATCATGAGGCACCTGGACTTTCTATATTGTCTAGCCATGTGTCCAAGACAATTACACATGAATGGAGCAATTGCTACAGATACAGCACAAAGGGCAAATGCTCAAGCAAATTGCACTCTGTACAATGCACAGCTAATAACCCTTTATCTCTATAATTACCCTTATACTGCAATAAGCTCAATGGTTCCTCTGGTTTTACAAATTTGATCCTACTATTATCACGCTCCTTAATCCTTGACCCCAGGAATGCCTCCATTAAAACACAAAATAGTCTCACTCAATCCAAATGACGATGCTGTAGGCTGTGGCTTGAATGTTGGACTGCAGGGCTGGCACACCATCCGCTGTTGACTGTGGCAATGTCAGCACCCCTGACACCTTTCTGAAGGACCCATGGAGTACGTGGTGGTGGTGACAGGCTGGAGGGCCCAGTGCAAATGCTGGTGACAGTAAAGAATGTCTTTATTGAACTCCAGCACATGATGTGTCACAGCGCAGTAAGACAGACACACCTCTCTCTGTTGTCCCTGGCCAGCACTGAGATACAGGTGGCAGCTTCCACCTTGGATGTTTAGCTGGTGCCCTGCAGTGCTGACAGCAGTCTTTAGGGGCTGCCAACATTTACATCAGTGGCATGTTACTTCCCCTGGTGGCATGGAGACCTGGTGACCCCTTGCTCCCCACACATCACCATGGCAGCACATAGAGACCACTGTCTAAGGGGTATGGTTTGCTGCCCTCTGGTAGGAGTCAGCTGGTGAATGGTGCTGAGGTGGCAAGTCCGACTCAGATGTCAGCTGACAGCAGGCACAGATGGCATTTTAGCAGAGCTGTGGTACGAAGTCCCATGAAGGACTCAGTGCTAGTGGCAGGGACCTGCATGGTTTCAAACCCAGGTTGCTGCTGGTGGCGCCCAGTCACCTCGCTGACCAGCATAGCTCTGGTATTGTGGTGGTGTTACTGGTCTCTGGCAACAGAACATGCCCCCTGCTTCAAAATTTAGTTTTAAGTATAAGCCTTGGCATGCACTTGCTTCACTGAAACCCAGCACTTAGTCACATCGCCCATCACAAGAGTCTTTTCCTCATGTAGTGGCATTGTCCTTCTCCTACACGGTTACCACTGTATGGTGCAGCTTACTGCTGCCCTCAGCTATTCTTGTATCACAATCCACTTGCGTGTCTGTTATTGTGACCCACATGTTGCCACATTGGTGGCTACTGGCTCATGGCTGCTAACACAACACTCCACAGTGACTGCCTCACTACTTGTTATTACTTTTCCCAAAGGCTTATAACTTTTGCTCAAAAACTGGGTAGTAGCACTAAAGCTGCATTTGTCTGGTAATAAGGGCGTAGCACCTGGCCTGATGGTGTGAGACACCACTGGATACACAACACAGTCCCCTCTGACTCACATAGCCTGTAATTTGGGCAGCAGGATTTATGTTTCTGACATGTAAAGGTTAGTAGTTGTGCTTTAGCCATGAGGCCTGCCTTATGTTATCTTCCAACAAGTTAATGCAAGATTGTATTTTACTCATGCTGTCCTGACCTACATTGATACAGAAAGGTGTTCAACTGTTGGCCTGGCCATTATGTTCTCTTGGTTTGTCACTCTTTGAAAACATCTGGTCATGATAGGTTGCATAGAAAGTTGTATTGGTACACTTGCCAGCCACTATGGTGAAATCTAACGCAGAATCAAAGCAGCATCATATAAAGTACTTGTATCTGTCGTCCAACACGCAATGCCTAGACGTGTTAGAGCCATTGCTGCAACCACTAGCAGCAGTTTTGTGTACTAAATTACATGTCCTGAATACCCCCAAATCACCTACAGATTTAATCATGTATTCTTTCTCCTATAATGTGCATGCACAATAAATAACATTCCATTATTTACCATCGTTCTTGTTGTTGCTCTTTTAAAGGCCAAGAGTGTAAATGAATAGAAAGTAAGAATCTTGAAGAACAATCAGTTAAAGTTGAATGCAGACTAACACTTAAGGTGTTGTGATGTTGTCTCAACATATCTGCAAGCATAATTATAACTAGGAGACATGACAGAAGTACAAAATGTAATGAAAATGGTCAGTGCTGTGCTGGAAAAAATTTTGCCTTTGTGTCAGCTTTCAGCACTCCAGTGTTACCAAAGTATCATATACTAGCTTTATTCAACCAAAAGAAATGCTTTTGATTCCGACATACTTACAATGTTTAACATTTCATAAGTTTGGCCATATACCACAGCCAGGCATTTCTCAGAAGTTATTGTAAGGCAATCTGTGAACCATAAATCACTTGCTTGTCCCCAAACATTTTGCTGTAACTGGTGATGTAGCCATCTGGTTGAAACTGGGAATTTCCAAAGTTTAGTAGACAGAGAAAAAATTGAGCAAACAAAGTAACAAGATGCGTATCATATACTGCAGCCAAGAAGGATATCATGGGATTTCAAACACGTAGTTAAACTAGGTCATTTAGATATAGTTTTAGTTGTGGTCTTCAGTCCAGAGACTGGTTTGATGCAGCTCTCCATGCTACTCTATCCTGTGCAAGCTTCTTCATCTCCCAGTACCTACTACAACCTACAACATTCTGAATCTGTTTAGTGTATTCATCTCTTGGTCTCCCTCTATGATTTTTACCCTCCACAGTGCCCTCCAATACTGAATTGGTGATCCCTTGATGCCTCAGAATATGTCCTACCAACCGATCCCTTCTTCTAGTCAAGTTGTGCCACAAACTTCTCTTCTCCCCAATCCTATTCAATACCTCCTCATTAGTTATGTGATCTACCCACCTTATCTTCAGCATTCTTCTGTAGCACCACATTTCGAAAGCTTCTATTCTCTTCTTGTCCATACTAGTTATCGTCCATGTTTCACTTCCATACATGGCTACACTCCATACAAATACTTTCAGAAACGACTTCCTGACACTTAAATCTATACTCGATGTTAACAAATTTCTCTTTTTCAGAAACGATTTCCTTGCTATTGCCAGTCTACATTTTATATCCTCTATACTTCGACCATCATCAGTTATTTTGCTTCTCAAATAGCAAAACTCATTTACTACTTTAAGCATCTCATTTCCTAATCTAATTCCCTCAGCATCACCCGATTTAATTCGACTACATTCCATTATCCTTGTTTTGCTTTTGTTGATGTTCATCTTATATCCTCCTTTCAAGACACTGCCCATTCCATTCAACTGCTCTTCCAAGTCCTTTGCTGTCTCTGACGGAATTACAATGTCGTCGGCGAACCTCAAAGTTTTTATTTCTTCTCCATCGATTTTAATTCCTACTCCTAATTTTTCTTTTGTTTCCTTTACTGCTTGCTCAGTATACATTTTGAATAACATCGGGGATAGGCTACAACCCTGTCTTACCCGCTTCCCAACCACTGCTTCCCTTTCATGCCCCTCGACTCTTATAACTGCCATCTGGTTTCTGAAGAAATTGTAAATAGCCATTTGCTCCCTGTATTTGACCCCTGCCACCTTCTGAATTTGATAGAGAGTATTCCAGTCAACATTGTCAAAAGCTTTCTCTAAGTCTACAAATGCTAGAAATGTAGGTTTGCCTTTCCTTAATCTATTTTGTAAGATAAGTTGTATGGTCAGTATTGCCCCACGTGTTCTGACATTTCTACGGAATCCAAACTGATCTTCCCCGAGGTTGGCTTCTACTAGTTTTTCCATTTGTCTGTAAAGAATTCATGTTAGTATTTTGCATCTGTGGCTTATTAAAGTGATATTTCGGTAATTTTCACATCTGTCAACACCTGCTTTCTTTGGGATTGGAATTATTATATTCTTCTTGAAGTCTGAGGGTATTTCGCCTGTCTCATACTTCTTGCTCACCAGATGGTAGAGTTTTGTCAGGGCTGGCTCTCCCAAGGCTATCAGTAGTTCTATGGAATGTTGTCTACTCCTGGGGCCTGGTTTAGACTTAGGTCTTTCAGTGCTCTGTCAAACTCTTCACACAGTATCGTATCTCCCATTTCATCTTCATCTACATCCTCTTCCATTTCCATAATATTGTCCCCAAGAACAGTGCCCTTGTATAGACCCTCTATACACTCCTTCTACCTTTCTGCTTTCCCTTCTTTGCTTAGAACTGGGTTTCCATCTGAGCTCTTGATATTCATGCAAGTGGTTCTCTTTTCTCCAAAGGTCTCTTTAATTTTCCTGTAGGCGGTATCTATCTTACCCCTAATGATATACGCCTCTACATCCTTACATTTGTCCTGTAGTCATTCCTGCTTAGCCATTTTGCACTTCCTGTTGATCTCATTTTTGAGACATTTGTATTCCTTTGTACCTGCTTCATTTACTGCATTTTTGTATTTTCTCCTTTCATCAATTAAATTCAATATCTCTTCTGTTACCAAAGGATTTCTATTAGCTCTTGTCTTTTTACCTACTTGATCCTCTGCTGCCTTCACTATTTCATCTCTCAAAGCTACCCATTCATCTTCTATTGTATTTCTTTCCCCCATTCTTGTCAATCGTTCCCTAATGCTCTCCCTGAAACTCTCTATAACCTCTGGTTCTGTCGGTTTATCCAGGTCCCATCTCCTTAAATTCCCACCTTTTTGCAGTTTCTTCATTTTTAATATACAGTTCATAGCCAATAGATTGTGGTCAGAGTCCATATCTGCCCCTGGAAATGTCTTACAATTTAAAATCTGGTTCCTAAATCTCTGTATTACCATTATATAATCTGTCTGACACCTTCCAGTATCTCCAGGCTTCTTCCATGTATACAACCTTCTTTCATGATTCTTAAACCAAGTGTTAACTATGATTAAGTTATGCTCTGTGCAGAAATCTACCAGGCGGCTTCCTCTTTCATTCCTTACCCCTCTTCCATATTCACCTACTATGTTTCCTTCTCTTCCTTTTCATACTATCGAATTCCAGTCACCCATGACTATTAAATTTTTGTCTCCCTTCACTATCTGAATAATTTCTTTTATCTCATCATACATTTCATCAATCTCTTCATCATCTGCAGAGATAGTTGGCTTATAAACTTGTACTAGTGTGGTAGGCATGGGCTTTGTGTCTATCTTGGCCACAATAATGGTTCACTATGCTGTTTGTAGTAGCTTACCCACATTCATATTTTTTTATTCATTATTAAACATACTCCTTCATTACCCCTATTTGATTTTGTATTTATAACCCCGTACTCACCTTACCAGAAATCTTTATCCTCCTGACACTGAACTTCACTAATTCCCACCATATCTAACTTTGACCTATCCATTTCTCTTTTTAAATTTTCTAACCTACCTTCCTGATTAAGGGATCTGACATTCCACGTTCCGACCCATATAACGCCAGTTTTCTTTCTGCTGATAACAACATCCTCCTGAGTAGTCCCTGCCCAGAGATCCAAATGGGGGACCATTTTACCTCCAGAATATTTTACCCAAGAGGACGCCATCATCATTTAACCATACAGTAAAGCTGCATGCCCTCGGGGAAAAATTACAGCTGTAGTTTCCCATCGCTTTCAGCCGTTCGCAGTATCAGCACAGCAAGTCTGTTTTGGTTAGTGTTACAAGGCCAGATCAGTCAGTCATCCAGACTGTTTCCCCTGCAACTACTGAAAAGGCTGCTGCCTCTGTGGGTTTTAAGGGAGAGGGTAAGGAGTTGTTTCCTGATGAGGCAACAGTTTGTTGCAAAAGCTAGAATTTTGTGTGTATGTTTGTGTTTGTTTGTGTGTCTATCGACCTGCCAGTGCTTTCGTTCGGTAAGTCACATCATCTTTGTTTTTAGATATATTTTTCTCACATGGAATGTTTCCCTGGTTCAGTACCTCAGCATTAAGAGGAATGACTAATGCTGGAATACATATATGCACTCATTAAAGGATGCCCTGTGAAAAAGTGGAGTTTGAATTCTATATTGATTCAAGAAACCAAATAGAATCAATTTTAATCACCAAAATAAGACTGATTGTACACTAGCATTAAAGAGTGCACTGTAATCAAGAAAGTAGAGCAAATTTCTAAACAGGATGCTGGAATAGTTACAGGAAATGGTAGCAGTAATGCTTAATCAGAAGACATTTACCATATAATAGTGTACATAATGTTACTTAGAGAAGTTCTAAAACATGGGCTGCAACAAAACCACAAAGTCTCTTTGGCAACTAAAAGGCTGTACCAGTTGCATGAGAGCTGTGTTGAATACTCCCTAAGACATGGGGTTTACCTACGCTGTTGGCAGACAGTCCTACTCCTTGGAAAGAACATGTCTCTCTCTCTCTCTCTCTCTCTCTCTCTCTCTCTCTCTCTCTCTCTCTTGAAGGAGCCACTGGCTCCAAAAGCTTACATGTGTATCACCTTTTATACGTGTGTTCTCCTGCTGCCACTTGATAAATATATTTTTTATCTATCCTATTACATTTTCAGAAATTGATTATTTTCATTGATATACATGATTACTCTGCAATTTGCAATTAAGTGCCTGAGAAATGGTTCATCAAGCCACCTTCAAGTTACTTCTCTGCTGTTCTACTTTCGAACAGTGCACAGGAAAAATGAGGAGGCACAACTCAGCTACCAGAGCAGACTGTCCCATTGACTGGAACTGAACAACAGCAAGTTCAGCCAATTTACAAACATGTTTCTAAGAAGTCACTTCTAACAATTTGCTGTTGACTGGAACATAAGATTGCATTCCATAAATGTTGAACATAATGAAAACCCTAGACACACTACTTAGAACAAAGGTTCCCAATATCTCTGACACCACTACACCTGAAAAAAGCACATAGAACCAATACACCCAACAGAATTTAACATCTAATTTAAATTATAGCTTTCGTCCATTAAGGCCTTTGTCAGCAGTAGACACACACTGTGGTTTCAGTACTCTGAGACTGCAGACGTGTATGCTGGTTGCGTTTGCATGAGTGTGTGTGTGTGTGTGTGTGTGTGTGTGTGTGTGTGTGTGTGTGTGTGTGTGTGTGTGTGTGTCTACTGCTGACAAAGGCCTTAATGGCCGAAAGCTATAATTGAGTGAATCTTTTTGTTGTGCCTATCGCGGCTCAACATCTCTGCTATGTGGTGAGTAGCAACTTTCCGTCTCTGGTATTATTATTTTAAGAATAAGTTGAAAGAGGTGGTGTGGTATGAGGTACATATAGATATAGGTATAGATTCATAGTAAATTTGTGTCAAGATTTGAAAGCAGTTTTCCTAAAAAGTTATTCATAAAACCCATTAAAAAAAGTGATTAAAATATCAAATAAGTGGAAAAGAAGTATTTATGTAAAGATGAAAAAAGTTAAGAGCAGGCATTTCATGCATTTCACAAAAAATACTGTAATATTTTAAGGAGAGGCCTAAAAAATTTTAATGAAAATGCAAATCATGACAGATCAATAATGCAGATAATAAGATTAAACTGTACAGGATATTGTGAACTGAGACATGGGGCAACTATTCAGTGCACAGTATATGATCACAATCAAACTAGGTGACAATGTTATGACTAATAATTCACAAGTTGCAAGTGTATTTAACAATCACTTCCCAAATATAGCAGCAAAATGGGGTTAAATGGTTCTGTTGAAGAAGCATGAGAACTGTTATAATGTCAAGTCGAACACATATATTTCAAAACGACACAACATATGTAAGTCACTGAGCAAGTTGACAAAGCAAGACATGTGAACACGGTAACATTCGAATGAGCACTGAGTCCAAGTCTAGCGGCCGCTGGCTGGCTGGCCGCTTAGGTGGCGCGGCTGCTGCATGGCTGGCAGACAGCGCCACATGTAGAGGCCGCGTGTAATTGCGCGGCGGCACTTTGAATGATCGGCGAGTCACAACACTTTTCCCCGCTTTGAAATTTTTTCACTGGTCTTGATGGAGGTGGCCTGTAGATTGCTAACATCCATAGGCGTTGTTTGACTGGCGGTAAAGGTTCGAGGAGGAGGCTTCCCGTACGGACGGAAGTGTCCCGGATGATAACGGGTCGAGATGACAAGAGACGTAGGGGTCGAATCTGCTAGGGCCCCGTGCACCAATCTGCCCATTGCGGCAAGTCCAGTTGATATAACAGGAGACATGGATGATGTGTCGGCGTCCGTAGGAGAAGGAGGCGAGTAGATTGGCTCCGACAGATGATGGTCATCCGGTTCCTGCATGGGGACGTCTCCTGGTGGCGTCCGTTCTTGTACTGGCACCGAGATGACGGTGAGAGGGCTGTGTTGTGAGTAATGAGAGATGCCAAGATCCTGAGCGTCAGGTAGAGCCAAAGGTGGTGTAGCACCATTCAGAACAGGCGTTGCCGGCACACAAGGCCGAAGCTGGTCCGAATGACGCACTGCAACACCCTTGTCCATCTGGATTTCATACAGGCATCGGCCGCGATGTCGTAAGATGCGGGCCGGACTCCATTTTGGCCTCCTGCCATATCCCCGTAC
Organism: Schistocerca serialis cubense; assembly: GCF_023864345.2. Lineage (NCBI taxonomy): Eukaryota > Metazoa > Arthropoda > Insecta > Orthoptera > Acrididae > Schistocerca > Schistocerca serialis. Next base: position 506,039,962 of record NC_064642.1, on the reverse strand, counting down.
CCAGACAAGGTCGTCGGTGGTGAACCGGCCAAGCGAAGGCACCCGCGGCCGTGAGGTGGAAGGCAACAGAAGATGAAGTAGTGTGCGGGGCTGTCGGCCATGTAAGAGCTCAGCTGGGCTGTGGTCGCCCATGGGGGTGAAATGGTACAAAGCCAGAAACTGGAGAAGCACATCATCAGCAGCAGAAGAAGTCAAGAGTTTCCGCATCTGAGCCTTAAATGTGCGGACCAGTCGTTCAGCCTCACTGTTTGATTGTGGATGGAACAGAGGGGCCGTGACATGCATAACGCCGTGACGAGCACAAAAATCTGCAAATTCGGAAGAGGCAAATTGCAGACCATTATCAGTAACAAGAGTGGAGGGGAGGCCTTCCAAAGAAAAAATGTGGGCGAGAGCACTTGTGGTTGCCGTGGTGGTAGGCGACGTGCAACGGACAATGAAAGGAAAGTTAGAGTAGGCGTCAATTACGAGGAGCCAATAAGTACCTAAAAAAGGTCCCGCGAAGTCAGCATGAAAGCTCTCCCAGGGCGTCTCAGGCGAAGGCCACGGTGACAAAGATGACTTCGGGGCTGCGGCCTCTGACACACAAGGGCCGCAGGCAGCGACCGTGTGTGCTATTTCAGAGTCGATGCCAGGCCAGTACACATGACGGCGCGCCAGAGTTTTTGTGAGAGAGACACTCCAGTGCCCTTGGTGAAGGAGGTGCAAGACCGAAGCACGCAAAGACGCAGGTACCACCACACGCGGCGAAGCATTGTCTGTGGAAAGGAGGATAACACCATCCCTAGCCATGAGGCGGTAGCGCAAAGCGTAGTAGTTCCGAAACAGGTCAGAAGTCTTAGCGGACTGACGATCTGGCCAACCCTTCTGAACACAGCGTAAAACCCGGGAGAGGATAGGATCAGAACCCGTAGCAGCTGCCAGCCGGTCCCCAGTGATGGGGAATCGGTCCACAACCCGCTGCTCGGCAACATCCAGGTGGAAACACAAAAGTTCGTCCCTATCGAATGCCAGATCAGGACCCATGGGAAGGCGAGACAGTGCATCAGCATTCACATGTTGAGCCGTCGGCCGGAAATGAATCTCATAATTGAAACTAGATCCATAGAGAAAAACACCAAACTTATGAAGAGCATAAATAATGCGTGTGTGTGCGAGTGTATACCCGTCCTTTTTTCCCCCTAAGGTAAGTCTTTCCGCTCCCGGGATTGGAATGACTCCTTACCCTCTCCCTTAAAACCCACATCCTTTCGTCTTTCCCTCTCCTTCTCTCTTTCCTGATGAGGCAACAGTTTGTTGCGAAAGCTTGACTTTTGTGTGTATGTTTGTGTTTGTTTGTGTGTCTATCGACCTGCCAGCGCTTTCGTTTGGTAAGTCACTGAATATGTTCATTAACATTAAATTTAGGAACTTGTAAATGGGCAGCATGTGCCCATCCACTGAAACTAATATCTATACATATCTTGTAAACTGACTTCTTCGACATCATATCAATAAAAAAAATCATTCCTGTCTCTATAGAAAATGTAACTACTAACCAACCCACCCCATCACACACACCTGTCAACACTTCCGCAAAAGGTGCACAGTGCAGTGACCCATCCTAGCCAATATCTGACATTGTGGGAGTAGCACCACATCACAAAAGATGCACCAGTATGACTTGTTCATTTAGACCAATAAAATTCCATCATAAACTATGTTTGATAAAGAATCTTAGCTCTTTCCCTCCTGCACCAGTCATCCACACAGTCAACAAATTTTATTTACTCCTTTTGAATAGTTGTAGAAGCTGTAATGATGGCAGTATGTTAGAGTTGCATTGTGATAGTAGTATTCCCAAAGCTGATGAAGGTACACACAATGGTGACCAAAGATTAGATTAGATTAGGTTCAGTTTTCATTCCATAGACCCAAAAATGAGGTGATTCTCATGGGTGAGGAACATGTCAAAATTGCAATATAGTCTGGCCAGATCTGCAACCCAGAAGAATTTTGTGGAGACTGATTCCAGCAGCAAAAGCTTGTGCTATACAAGAATCAATATACTTGGATCTAATATTCATTTAACAGAGACTTACTAAAGAGTTCTTGACTGACTTGGAACATATTTTTTAAAAAGTAAAACTCTAAATTGTAACTTAGACAGTGTATTATTTGTCATCATTCTCAATACACTACTCATACTTAACCTTTTCTAAAATGTTGGAGAATATTTCTTTATCCACCTTCTTGTACAGTGGCATATTTCAACCAGTTTGGAAATATTCCATTATTAGTAATTTGTATCGTGAAAACCCACTTTAGTAGACTTTGTTGATTTTTTTATCTCAACAAAAACATTTTTTGATTATAAAGCTTTTATGGAAAATGGTACTTCTTTGGGTGATGCAAGTGTATTACTGAAATTGAGGAAGAAGTGCAGTTCATCAGCAGCATTTCATCTTTAGTGGGACAGGGCACCACTTCACTACAGTTGTCATCCATATGTATGCTGATACAACTAGTAAAGAGTATCAGTAATGCATAGCGAAGGTAATATATTGAGATTATGTATTCTATTTTAGTTTCATTTCAGTGCTGAGAATAAATGGAGTTAATAAAACAAAACAAAGAGGAACATTCGCACTTTCAGTTGCTACAAAACTCTGTGCATACATTATGTGATAAGTGAAACAATTATTGTAGTGAATATCATCACACTAAATATCATTATTAATGCCTGACAATTGAATTTAAAGGCAGTGAGTGTACCTCCCCTCCTGTCCAATTTAATATTATGTTCCTCTGTTCTTCTAGCTGATGCTGGACATGGGCTTTATAAGAGCTGCTAGCCCAGGATTTTTTCATCTGTTACCTCTTGGAGAAAGAGCTTTGCAAAAACTTATTAACATTGTTGAAAAGTACATGCAAACTATTGGTGCACAAAAAATACTATTACCATTATTGACAAATGCACAGTTGTGGAAAGCATCAGGTTTGTTTAAACTTTGTTATGAAGTACCATAATTTAACATTAATTGAGAGAATATGTTGCTCATGTTAACAGCAGATTTGTTAAAAATATACGAAGCTTACTGCCATTTGAAGAGTAAATATATGTGTGTGTGTGTGTGTGTGTGTGTGTGTGTGTGTGTGTGTGTGTGTGTGTGTGTGTGTGTCTATATATTGTGTAGTGTATCATCTACTATCTCTTTCGTGAGATTAACTTTCTTCGTTTATTCTCTATACTTAAGTACTGTGACATATAATGCACATACAGTAACATTGTACAACACACAGAGAATGGGTCTGAAGAAAGACTAATAACATGAGTAGAAGCATTCTTTCATAAAAACAAACCGTAAATGCAGAAACAGAAAGCAATACTCCTAGATTTTGGAATAATTGGTTCCTTTTTCAGGGAAGGAAGAGAAATTGGTTGGGACTTGTTGACTTTGTTTCTTTGCACCAGGGCCTGCATTTCCCTTCCAATTCCTGGTCCTTCACAAAGACATGGCCTGCCAATTTGTTCTTTATCATTCAGACTTGTTTGGCCACATTGGAAGCATCCACCCCACCTAACCATTGTCATATGGTGGATTGCTGCGCATTCTTCCTCCTTAAGATTCAGAAAATTTATTAGCAAATGATAGTCTATTTGTCATAAATCTTTACTTTATCTGTTGATTGTGAATCAGTTCCAAGCTCATGGATCAAAGCAAATAATACTGCTCTACAAGAAAGGAAACTATCATCTCATATGTCTACTCCATGTTTAGTACAAAATTGTGATGAGAATACTCTTAAATCATATCAGTTCCATTCTTGACACATCTCAACCCACAGAGAAAGTTAGATTCCACGGCAACTTCTGCATGCTAGATGACATTTACGCTCTCTGGGAAGTGGTAAGTGGAGCAAATGAATATCAGATGCCTCTGTGTATAGCTTTTGCAGATTTTGGAAAGGCCTTTGATTTACCTAACCATTCTGCTGCTGTACAAACCTTAGCTGAGAAAGGGGTAGAGGTGGATACTAAAATCCTGTCCATATATACAAAACTTCTACAGCTTTTGTTAGGGTCAGGGAACCAACTTAAGACTTTCCAATCCACATAGGACGGAAATGAGGTGATACTATTATTATGACTTGTCGATCTTTCAAAGTGCCGCCGTGCAGTTACGCATGTCCTTTACATGCGGCGCTGTCTGCCAGCCATGCAGCAGCCGTGCCACCTAAGCGGCCAGCCAGCCAGGGACTGCTAGACTTGGACGCGGTGTTGATTTGACTGTTCCAGTGTACACATGTCTTACTTCGTTTATGTGATCTGTGACTTACATGTATTGTGTTGTCCTAGAAATATAATTGTTCGATTTGACGTTATAGCAATTGGCGACGAGGTAGTGAATTTTTCTTTTTCATCGTTGACCCACGGGTTTCCATGGCTACTTTAGAGCAACTATTGCAAGGTCTCATTGCACAGCAAACGCTTCTCACATCGGCGATTCATGATTTCATCGCAGCATCCAATACAGGGCGTCTTTCGTCGTTGTCTATCCCTCCTTTTCCTCCTTATGGCGAGACGGCGGAAGACTGGTCAGATTACGAAAAACGTCTTCGACAGCACTTCCTGGCATTTCATATCGCGGATGACCAAACATGTAAGTCTCTGTTCCTTTCATGGATTTCACCTCAAATGTATCGGTTGTTGTCGCAATTGGCTCCCTTGAAAGATCCTGCGTCTTTGTCCTTTGCTGAAATGTGCTCACTTCTGTCCATATATTTTCAAAAGCATACGCATGTGGTAGCCTCTTGTGTTGCCTTTTATCATTGTCAAAAACAACCAAATCAATCCTATCGCGCTTGGGCTGCTGAACTTCAAGGCCTCAGTAGAAAGTGTCAATTTGTTACTGAAGTTCACAAATTCCATGGTACGGAATGCTATTATCCCGTCGGCGCCCGCCAAAGAAGTTAAGCAACGTGCCCTTCAATTGGTGAATCCGACTCTCGATGAGGTCCTATCCATCTTGCAGTCTTTTGAAATTTCTCGTGTCACTGGGGCGCAAATAGAGGCGTGGGGTGACGTTGGGGAAATACAACCTCTGTGCGCTGTTGACGCAGCGTGCAGCATGTCCCCGCCGGCCGACGTGGCTGCAGTACGCTCCCAAGCGCAGCCTCGGCCTAACCGTCAACAAACCTCTAAGAAACTACAGCAAAACCCCCGGCAACTTCCTTCAAGTCCGCGGTGTTTTACGAAACATTCATGGGAGGATTGTCCCCAACGTTGGGCCGTGTGTCACAAATGCAAAAAGAGGGGTCATGTGTCCGTTTGCAAATCTGGCCGCATACCTGATGTTCATGAGTGTGATGCTGATTCTGCTGCTGTGTTGTCTGTCAATTGTACTTCTTCCCTTTCAGGGAAGTTATACCTCACTGTCCAAATACTTGGTCGGGATATTCGCATGCAGCTGGATACTGGTTCTGCAGCCACTATCATCAATTCTCAGACGTATCTTCAGTTGGGTTCTCCAATCCTATCACCTGTCACTAGGCAATTACGGACGTACAATAAACAGAAGATTTCTATCTTGGGACAATTTGATGCTGAGGTATTTTACAAATCCATCGTTCGCACTGTTCCCATATTTGTGGTCGACCATAGTAACGTGTAGAATCTTTTTGGTTTCGATGTCTTTCGCGTTTTTGGGTTCTTCATACATGACTCTGTCAATATCGTCTCTGATGCCATTCCGTATACTCAACTGGTTTCCTTGTCAAAGACATTTTTGGCTCTTTTTTCTCCTGGGTTAGGCGGTGCAAACAAATTTTGTAGCTCATATCACGTTCAAACCCACTGCTCGGCCTAAGTTTTTTCGGGCTCGGCCATTCCTGTGGCCCTTCGTGAACGGGTCAAACAGGAGCTGGATCGTCTCACTGCTTCAGGGGTCTTGCTTCCTGTCACTTCCAGTGAGTGGTCCTCTCCTGTCGTTGTTGTTGCTAAGCCAAATGGTGATATTTGTCTCTGTGACGATTTCAAAGCCACTGTAAATGCTCAATGCCTCATCGACACGTACCCTATGCCCCAAACCTGAAGAATTGTTCACTAACCTTGCTGGAGACCAGTATTTTTTTAAACTTCACCTGTCAGAAGCATATCATCAACTTCCTCTCGATGCTGCTTCCCGGCAGTTTCTGGTCCTTAACACGCCTTTCGGCCTCTATCAATACCAACGATTGCCATTCGGGATTACCAGCGCCCCTGCTCTCTTTCAGCGATTCTAGGAACAATTATTGCTCCCTGTCCCTGGGTGTATAAATTACATGGATGACATTGTTGTCACTGGCTCCACCATTGAAGAACATCTTCAGAACCTCCACACACTTTTTCATGTCTTACAGACTGCCGGTCTTAAGTGTAACCTTCAGAAATCACAATTTTTTCAGGCATCTATCACGTACTTGGGATTTCAACTCTCTCGGGATGGTATTCGTCTGCTTCAGCAAACTGTCACTGCAATCGATGCCCTTCCTCGCCCTACATCTGTTAAGGAACTGCAGGCCCTCTTGGGGAAAATAGCATACTATCACAGGTTTTTACCGTCTGCTGCTTCGGTGGCTCAACGGTTGCATCACCTGTTGCATAAAAACATGCCCTTTCACTGGTCCGCATCATGCGATGCAGCTTTCCAAAAACTGAAGATTATGCTGAAACAGGCCCCGTGCCTGGCTACTTATCTACCTGGCCAACATCTTGTTCTTGCCATGGATGCATCTCAATATAGGGTTGGTGCAGTCCTTGCGCATCATTTTTCTGACGGCCATTGCTTATGCCTCCAAAACGCTCACGGATGCCCCAAGAAAGTATTCTCAAATTGAAAAAGAAGCTTTGGCCATTATTTATGCTCTTCATAAGTTTGGTTTTTTTCTCTATGGATCCAAATTTAATTTTGTTACGGACCACAAGCCACTTGTTTCCTTGTTTCATCCATCAACGTCACTTCCCGACAAGGCTGCACACCACCTCCAGCGTTGTGCTCTTTACTTGTCTTGTTTCAATTATGAGATTCATTTCTCGCCGACTGCTCAACATGTGAATGCTGATGCACTGTCTCACCTCCCCATGGGTCCTGATCTGGCATTCGATAGGGACGAACTTACGTGTTTCCACCTGGATGTTGCCGAGCAGCTGGTTGTGGATGGGTTCCCCATCACCAGGTACCGGCTGGCGGCTGCTACGGGTTCTGATCCTACCCTCTCCCGGGTTTTACACTGTATTCAGAAGGGTTGGCTGGATTGTCCGTCCCCTAAGACTTCTGATCAGTTGCAAAACTACTATGCTTTGCATTACCGCCTCACGGCTAGGGATGGTGTTATCCTCCTTTCCACAGACAATGCTTTGCCGCATGTTGTGGTGCCTGTGTCTTCACGTGCTTCGGTTTTGCGCCTCCCTCACCATGGACACTGGGGTGTCTCGTACCAAATATTTGGCGCACCGTCATGTGTACTGGCCCGGCATCGACTCTGAAATAGCACACATGGTCGCTGCCTGCGGCCCTTGTGTGTCACAGGCCGCCGCCCCGAAGTCATCTTTGTCCCCATGGCCTTCGCCTGGGAAGCCCTGGGAGTGTATTCATGCTGACTTCACGGGACCTTTTTAGGTACTTATTGGCTTCTTGTTATTGACACCTACTCTAACTTTCCTTTCATTGTCCGTTGCACGTCACCTACCACCGCGGCAACCACCAATGCTCTAGCTCGCATTTTCTCTTTGGTAGGCCCTCCCTCTACTCTTGTTACTGATAATAGTCCGCAATTTGCCTCTTCCGATTTTGCGGATTTTTGTGCTCGTCACGGCGTCATGCATGTCACGGCTCCTCCTTTCCATCCCCAGTCTAATGGTGAGGCTGAACGGGTGGTCCGCACATTTAAGGCTCAGATGAGGAAACTCCTGATTTCTTCTGCTGCTGATGATGCAATTCTGCAATTTCTGGCTTCTTACCGTTTGACCCCCATGGGTGACCACAGCCTGGCTGAGCTCTTACATGGCCGACAGCCCCGCATGCTACTTCATCTTCTGCGGCCTTCCACCTCACGGCCGCGGGTGCCTTCGCTTGGCCGGTTCACTGCCGGCGACCTTGTATGGGTACGGGGATATGGCAGGCAGTGAAAATGGACTCCTGGCTGCATCTTACGACACCATGGCCGATGCCTGTATGAAATCCAGACGAACACGGGGGTTGCAGTGTGTCATTCGGACCAGCTTCGACCTCGTGTGCCAGCAGCGCCTGTTCTGAATGGTGCTACACCACCTTCGGCTCTACCTGACGCTCGGGATCTTGGCATCTCTCATTACTCACAACGCAGCCCTCTCACCGTCATCTTGGTGCAAGTACAAGAACGGACGCCATCAGGAGACGTGTCCATACAGGAACCGGATGACCATCATCTGTTGGAGCCAATCTTCTCACCTCCTTCTCCTACGGACGCCGACACATCGTCCATGTCTCCTGTTATAACACCCAGACTTGCCACAATGGGCAGATTGGGGCACGGGGTTCCAGCAGATACGACCCCCACGTCTCCTGTCATCTCGACCCATTATCATCGGGGACACTTCCGTCCGTACTGGTAGCCTCCTCGTCGAGACTTTACAGCCTGTCAAACAACACCTATGGATGTTAGCAATCTACAGGCCACCTCCATCAAGACCAGTGCAAAAAATTGAAATGGGGAAAAGTGTTGCGACTCCAATCTTTCAAAGTGCTGCCGCGCAGTTACGCGCATCCTTTACGTGTGTTGCTGTCTGCCAGCCATGCAGCAGCCACGCCACCTAAGTTGCCAGCCAGCCAGCGGCCGCTAGACTTGGACGCGGTGTTGATTTGACTGTCCCAGTGTACACACATCTTACTTCATTTTTGTGATCTGTCACTTACATGTATTGTGTTGTCCTAGAAATATAATTGTTTGACTTGGTGTTATAGCAACTATCTCCCACAAGTTGTCCTCTGCCGTCCTATAAACGGCAATGTCAGAATTGAGATGGGAAGGATCAGAAATTAGAATCAATGGGAAAAGATTTAACAAACTGAGATTTGTGGATTACTTTACTGGTACAGTGGGACATACCCTCTGTCATGCTCTTCGTAGTGGTTCACAGAGTATAGATGTAGATGTAGGTAGTGGGTCTCACCTCAGAATGTCAGGCAGTGTGACTGAACGTATATCTTACCAAAACAAATGTTATGTGTAAATAAATGGAGTGTGGTTGGAAATGTACAATGGTCCAGCCATGTAACCGGACAAATGATGACCAATGGACAAAGATGGCATAGGAATGGAGTTCAAGGAACAAAGACGAACAGTGAGAAACACAGCCAGACCAGTGGGACAAAGACCTACAGAAGTTCAGTGGAGATAGCTGGCTGAATGTCACCCAAGACTGTTTCTCATGGAAAATGAAGTTACAGATATACCTGAGCTCAGTACTTGGAGAGGCCACATCATTGAATGACAGAAATATCTGATGATCAGTGCCATTTTGTTTCAGCTCCTCTAGCAGTGTGCTATGGCACTCTGGTGCTTGATTTCAGTGTGTACCAGGAGTGCAGGCGTATATCTGCAAACAAGAAACAATTAATTACATAACTTTATTTTTCAAGATGGTGATTAAAACTTTGACTACCCCTTGTATTGTCCCAATAGCTAGGAATATGGAGTACTGTTTTCAATTTTCACTGTTCCTATCAGCAGTGCTGTGGTTTTCACTGTAAAAAAGTAAGATTTCGGCCACAAAGGCCTTTATCAGAACCAAACAACAAAAACACACACACACACACACACACACACACACACGCAGATGCAACTCTCACACAAATGACCATATTTTCTGGCTGCCAAGGCCAGGCAGAGACTGTGGTCATGTGTGTGTGAGTTGGATTTACGTAAGAGTGTATGTGCATATTGTCCAATTCCAATGAAGGCCTTTTTGAGTGAAAGCTTACTCTTTTGATACTCTTTTTGTTGTGCCTATTTGCAACTCAGCATCTCCACTGTATGGTGAGTGGCAATCTATCCTTTTCATAATATTGTCATTATCCCATCCAGGATTTTCCATTATTTGAACATAGTTGAAACTTATACATAAACATACATGTAATTAAAAATTGATAAGTGTTGTCTGCTATGTTGACTTGGATACTTGTAGTGTGTTGTGCTGTATGAACAAATCAGAATAAAGTAAAGATGATGTGTTTTTCATAATCTTTATATTGTGTGGAAGTGGTAGAAAATACTACCTGTCCCTGCTTTCTGTCTAGTAATCATTCTTCCGTTTAGTATTAATAATCATCTGTTCTCTTGTGATAAAACCCATGCTATGTGGCTCCAACAATACAGGGTTTCTTATGTCTTGTGACAAGTTATATACTACCTTTTAAAGGAATTTTTTTTAAAATTTCTTTACTTGTTCCACGTCCATGAGGACCATTTCACTTGGTATTTGTGGAAGGTACATTACATTGACATGACAAAAGTCATAGGATACCTCCTACTATCATGTAAAGCCTCCTTTTGCCTGGAGTACTGCAGCAACTTGACATGGCATGGACTCATCAAGCCATCGAAAGTCCCGTGCAGAAATATTGAGCCATAGTGCCTATATAGCCTTCCATAACTGTGAAAGTGTTCCCAGTGGAGGATTTTGTGAATGACCTGACCCCTTGATTATGTTCCATAAATGTTTGAAGGGGTTCATGTTGGGTGATCTGGATGGCCAAACTAGTTGGTTGAATTGTCCAGGATGTTTATCAAACCAATGACAAACAGTTGTGGCCTGATGACATGCCACATTGTCATCCATAAAAACTTCATTGTCGTTTTGGAATGTGAAGTCCATGAATGGCTGCAAATGGTCTCCAAGTAGCTAAACATAACCATTTCCAGTCAATTATCAGTCCATTCCATGTAAACACAGCCCACACTATTATGGAGCCTCTGCCAGCTTGCACAGTGCCTTGTTGACAGCTTTGGTCCATGGCTTCATGAAATCTGCACCACAGTCAAACCCCACCATCAGCTCTTATTAACTGAAATCGGGACTCATCTGACCAGACCATGATTCTTCATTCGTCTAGGGTCCAACCAATATGGTCACAAGCTAGGAGAGGTGCTGCTGGTGATGTCATGCTGTTAGCAAAGGCACTTGTGTAGGTCGTCTGCTGCTATAGCCCATTAATTTCAAATTTCACAACACTGTCCTAATGGATACATTCGTCGTACATCCCTCATTGAGTTCTGCAATTGTTTCATGCAGTGTTGCTTGTCAATTATCATTAACAACTGTACACAAACACCGCTTTTCTCGGTCATTAAGTGAAGGCTGTCGGCCACTGCATTGTCTGGGTTGAGAGGTAATGTCTGAAATTTCGTATTCTCAGCATGCTCTTGACACTATGGATCACAGAATATTGAATTCCCAATTAATTTCCAAAATGAAATGTCCCATGCATGTAGCTCCAACTGTCATTCTGCATTCAAAGTCTATTATTCCCATCATGCAGCCATAATCACATTGGAAAGCTTTTCACATGAATCACTTTAGTGCAAATGACAGATCTGCCAATGCACTGCCCTTTTATACATTGCATGCACGATACTACCACCATCTGTATATGCATTTATCGCTATCCCATGAGTTTTGCCATCTCAGTGTTTTTCTTTTAATGTGTATTCTTGTTTTTCTAACATGTTCTACATCCTGGAGGATCTCCTCACCGTGGATTTACTGGAACAAAAAGTACATTTAATTTAGTCTAATCTTATATTTACAGCTCTTGGTAGTTGGAATCCTGTGATCTTTAGTTTCTCTCTGTATTGTTTTCTTGAGGGCATTTTTCATTTTTGTTCGTTTCATAACTTTTGTTTAAGCACACTGTTGACACTATTCTAGATCAGAACACAATATTCCAAGGGTGGTTCTATGAACCTGTGACACATTTTTAATGCAGTTATATATATTCTCTTTGAGTGGAAATGAATTTTGTGTAATAACTTAAACGTATACTTTCGATGTATTCTATTGGCCTGTGCTGTCTGTTTAATAGTCCACTAGCATACCTGGCTTATTTGTGAGAGACTGAAAAATAGTGATGGCCATTATTCTTTTCAGTTACGTGTCTTATGAGATATAAAATCCCAGCTATCTAAAGTGTAATTGTAGAGATAAAAAAATTTACTCATCAAGCAGCTTCAGGAGAAAACGTATGTAAATGTTAACTAAATGTACAAGATTTCAAAGCCAGTGACTCCTTCTTGTGGAAGAAGAGTTGAAGCGGAAGGAAGAGGACTGGCAAGGTTTAGAAAATAGGGAGACTTCTGAAAAGTCATCCAGCATCATGGGGCAGGGGAGACCTACCGGATGGGATGAAAAGGGAAGGCGGATTGTTAGAGAGTGCATTGTACAAGATTTGAAAACCTACAAGCCTCAGTTGGAAGAAAGGGTAATAAGCAAGACAGAGGTTACTGACAAAACCATCATGCAAGAGCGGAAAGCTAAGTATGTGAAAGATGGAGGGCAGAGAAAAATAGACAGTAAAAGATATGGAAAACTGAAAGGGAGTGAAGAAAGGAGTAGTTACTACGAAGGAATGCTGAGACTGAAGAAATTAATGTGAATTAAGGCCAGGTGGATGGCAGGAACCAAGAACAAGTTGTAACAAAATCATGTCCCGAAAAGAGGTTCATTCTGTCTGACATTTTGCCCACCACAGCAGAAGTGATAAACACATGTTACAGGAAGATATTGGCTGTTAAAGATCCCAAACTGTGTGTTAGTTGTTTTCCACTGTGCACATGTCAGCCATATTATGTATCTTCAATATGTACTCACATCCTGTAATATGACAGCTGGCCTATAAGAACAGAAATACGTTGGTGGGTGTTTTTTTTTTACTGGCTGTTCTACATGCACTTGAGAATGGCTATAAAGCTGAAATCATGATTGTGTAAAATAAAGAAACAGTTAGCAATCAAATGGCAGCAATTTCTTGCAAAAAATTCTGCATGTCTGTGTGGTGCCCCTTGAAGGAAAGTGTTGTGACTCGCCGATCATTCAGAGTGCCACCACGCAATTACGCACGTCCTCTACATGCGGCGCTGTCTGCCAGCCATGCAGCAGCCACACTACCTAAGTGACCAGCCAGCCAGTGGCCGCTAGACTTGGACTCAGTGCTCATTCGAATGTTACCGTGTTCACATGTCTTGCTTTGTCAACTTGCTCAGTGACTTATATGTGTTGTGTCATTTTGAAATGTATTGGCTAATGTCGAGCAACTATTGCAAGGTCTCATTGAACAGCAAACGCTTCTAACATCGGTGATTCACGATTTCATCGGGGCATCAAATGCGGGACATTTCTCATCGTTGTCTATACCACCTTTTCCTCCTTACGACGAGACGGCGGAAGACTGGTCTGATTATGAAAAATGTCTTCGACAGCACTTCTTGGCATTTCATGTCAGGGTCGAACAAACATGTAAGTCTCTGTTCCTTTCCTGGATTTCACCTCGAATGTATTGGTTGTTGTTGCAATTGGCTCCTTTGAAAGATCCTGCGTCTTTGTCCTTTGCTGAAATGTGCTCACTTCTGTCTGTCTATTTTCAAATGCAAATGCATGTGGTAGCCTCTCATTTTGCCTTTTATCGTTGTCAAAAACAACCGCATCAATCCTATCGCTCTTGGGCTGATGAACTTCACGGCCTCAGTCGAAAGTGTCAATTTGTTACTGACGTTCACAAAGAATCCTATGTCGATTCCATGGTACGGGATGCTTTTATCCGGTCGGTGCCCGACAAAGAAGTTAAGCAACGTGCCCTTCAGTTGGCAAATCCGACTCTAGATGAAGTCCTATCCATCGCACAGTCTTTTGAAATTTCTCGCGTCGCTGGGGCGCAAATAGAAGTGTGGGGTGACGTCAGGGAAATACAACCTATGTGCGCTGTTGATGACGCGTGTGGTGCATCCCCGCCAGCCGACGTGGCCGCAGTACGCTCCCACGCGCAGCCTCAGCCTAACCGTAAACAACACTCTAAGAAACTGCAGCAAAACCCCCGGCAACTTCCGTCATGTCCGCGGTGTTTTATGAAACATTCATGCGAGGATTGTCCCCAACATTGGGCTGTGTGTCACAATTGCAAAAAGAGGGGTCATGTGTCTTCAGTTTGCAAATCCGACCGCATACATGATCTTCATGAACATGATGCTGATTCTGATTTTGTGTTGTCTGTCAATTGTACTTCTTCCCTTTCAGGGAAGTTATTCCTCACTGTCCAAATACTTGGTCGGGATGTTCGCATGCAGGTGGATACTGGTTCTGCTGCCACTATCATTAATTCTCAGACGTATCTTCAGTTGGGTTCACCACCCCTATCACCTGTCACTTGGCAATTATGGACGTACAATAAACAGAAGAATTCTCTCTTGGGACAATTTGATGCTGAGGTATCTTACAAATCCGTCATTTGCAGTATTCCCATATTTGTGGTCAACCATAGTAACGCAGAGAATCTTTTTGGTTTCGATGACTTTCGCATTTTTGGGTTCTTCATAGATGACTCTGTCAATATCGTCTCTGATGCTATCTTTTTGGTTTCGATGACTTTCGCGTTTTTGGGTTCTTCATAGATGACTCTGTCAATATCGTCTCTGATGCTATTCCGTATGCTCAATTGGATTCCTTGTCGACGACATTTTCGTCCCTTTTTTGTCCTATGTTAGGCCATTCCAACGATTTTGTAGCTCATATCACGCTCAAACCCACTGCTTGGCCTAAGTTTTTTCGGGCTCAGCCCATTCAGTGGCCCTTTGTGATCGGGTAAAACGGGAGCTGGATCGTCTCACTACTTCAGGGGTCTTGCTTCCTGTCATTTCCAGTGAGTGGTCCTCTCCTGTCGTCGTTGCTAAGCCGAATGGTGATATTCGTCTCTGTGGCGATTTTAAAGCCACTGTAAATGCGCAATGCCTCATCGACACTTACCCTATGTCCAGACCCGAAGAATTGTTCAATAAACTTGCTGGAGGCCAGTATTTTTCTAAAATTGACCTGTCAGAAGCTTATCATCAGCTTCCTCTCGACACTGCTTCCCGGCAGTTTCTGGTCCTTAACACGCCTTTCGGCCTCTATCAGTACCAACGATTGCCATTTGGGGTAGCCAGCGCCCCTGCTCTCTTTCAGCGATTCTTGGAACACTTATTACTCCCTGTCCCTGGGAGTGTAAATTACATGGACGACATTGTTATCACTGGCTCCACCTCTGAAGAACATCTTCAGAACCTCCGCACACTTTTTCATGTCTTACAGACTGCCGGTCTTAAGTGTAATCTTCAGAAATCACAATTTTTTCAGGCATCTATCACGTACTTGGGCTTTCAACTCCCTCGGGATGGTATTAGTCTGCTTCAGCAAACTGTCGCTGCGATCAATGCCCTTCCTCGCCCTACATCTGTTAAGGAACTGAAGGCCTTCTTGGGGAAAATAGCATACTATCACAAGTTTTTACCATCTGCTGCGTCAGTGGCTCAGCCGTTGCGTCGCCGGTTGCATAAAAACGCGCCTTTTCACTGGTCTGCATCATGCGATGCGGCTTTCCAGACATTAAAGACTATGCTGAAACAGGCCCTGTGCCTGGCTACTTATCGACCTGGCCAACATCTTGTTCTTGCCACGGATGTCTCTCAATACGGGGTCGGTGCAGTCCTTGCGCACCGTTTTTCTGACGGCTCTGAACAACCCATTGCTTATGCCTCCAAAACACTCACGGATGCCCAGCAAAAGTATTCTCAAATTGAAAAAGAAGCTTTGGTCATTATTTATGCTCTTCATAAGTTTGGTGTTTTTCTCTACGGATCCAAATGTCATCTTTTTACGGATCACAAACCACTTGTTTCCTTGTTTCATCCATCATCGTCATTTTCTGACTATTGCTGCACACTGCCTCCAGCGTTGGGCTCTTTACTTGTCTCGTTTCCAATATGAGATTTATTTCCAGCCAACAGACCAACATGCGAATGCTGATGCACTGTGTCGCCTTCCCATGGGTCCTGATCTGGCATTCGATAGGGACGAACCTTTGTGTTTCTACCGGGATGTTGCCAAGCAGTGGGTTGTGGACGGATTCTCCATCACCGGCGACCGGCTGGCAGCTGCTACGGGTTCTGATCCTACCCTCTCCCGGGTTTTACGCTGTATTCAGAAGGGTTGGTCAGATCGTCCATCCGCTAAGACTTCTGACCCATTGCGGAACTACTACTCTTTGCGCTAATGCCTCACGGCTAGAGATGGTGTTATCCTCCTTTCCACTGACAATGCTTCGCCGCATGTGGTGGTACCTGCGTCTTTGCATGCTTCAGTCTTGCGCCTCCTTCACCAAGGGCACTGGGGTGTCTCTCGCACAAAATCTCTGGCGCGCCGTCATGTGTACTGGCCTGGCATCGACTCTGAAATAGCACACATGGTCGCTGCCTGCGGCTCTTGTGCGTCACAGGCCGCCGCCCCGAAGACATCTTTGTCACCGTGGCCTTCACCTGAGATGTCCTGGGAGTGCATTCATGCTGACTTCGTGGGACCTTTTTTAGGTACTTATTGGCTCCTCGTAATTGACGCCTACTTTCATTTCATTGTCCGTTGCACGTCCCCTACCACCGCGGCAACCATAAGTGCTCTCACCCACATTTTTTCTTTGGAAGGCCTTCCCTCTACTCTTGTTACTGATAATGGTCCGCAATTTGCCTCTTCTGAATTTGCGGATTTTTGTGCTCGTCACAGCGTTATGCATGTCACGGCCCCTCTGTTCCATCCACAATCAAACGGTGAGGCTGAACGACTGGTCTGCACATTTAAGGATCAGATGCGAAAACTCCTGACTTCTTCTGTTGCTGATAATGCATTTCTCCAGTTTCTGGCTTCTTACCGTTTCACCCCCATGGGCAACCACAGCCCAGCTGAGCTCTTACATGGCCGACAGCCCCGCACGCTACTTCATCTTCTGCGGCCTTCCACCTCATGGCCACGGGTGCCTTTGCTTGGCCGGTTCACCGCCAACGACCTTGTCTGGGTATGAGGATATGGCAGGCGGCCAAAATGGAGTCCGGGTCGCATCTTACGACACCGTGGCCTATGCCTGTATGAAATCCAGACGAACACGGGGGTTGCAGTGCATCATTCGGACCAACTTCGGCCTCGTGTGCCGGCAACGCCTTTTCCAAATGCCGCTACACCACCTTCGGCTCTACCTGACGCTCAGGATCATTGCATCTCTTATTACTCACAACGCAGCCCTCTCACCGTCATCTCGGTGCCAGTACAAGAACGAACGCCACCAGGGGACGTGCCCATGCAGGAACCAGATGTCCATCATCTGTCGGAGCCATTCTACTCTCCTCCTTCTCCTACGGACGCCGACACATCGCCCATGTCTCCTGTTATATCAACTGTACTTGCCGCAACGGGCAGATTGGTGCACGGGGCGCTAGCAGATTTGACCCCTACGTCTCCTGTCATCTCGACCCGTTATCATCGGGGGCACTTCCGTCTGTACGGGAAGGCTCCTCCTCGAACCTTTACCGCCAGTCAAACAACGCCTATGGATGTTAGCAATCTACAGGCCACCTCCATCAAGACCAGTGAAAAAATTTCAAAGCGGGGAAAAGTGTTGTGACTCGCCGATCATTCAAAGTGCCACCGCGCAATTACACGCGTCCTCTACATGTGGCGCTGTCTGCCAGCCATGCAGCAGCCACGCCACATAAGCGGCCAGCCAGCCAGTGGCCGCTAGACTTGGACTCAGTGCTCATTCGAATGTTACCGTGTTCACATGTCTTGCTTTGTCAACTTGCTCAGTGACTTACATGTGTTGTGTCGTTTTGAAATATATGTGTTCAACTTGACGTAATAACAGAAAGAACATTAACATTTACTTAACCTTTTTAATATGTTTTGTCTTTCCATGGCATGATGAGGAGATTTTTTATCTGTCCAATTATATAATATTTTCAAAAATTGATTATTTTTGTTCATATGTCAACTACCTGAAATCTTATTATTTACTAAGAGTCTACTTTTCTTTGTTCTAAGGTAGATGGACCACTGAAGAGCTGCTTACTCTGCAGGATCGACACAACAAGACATATGTACTGAGCCCAGTAGGTAACTTTATTTATTTTTATTTATATAACTCTGTACATATAATTTTGGACACATACTTCATTCCTATGGGCAATGGAGTATAGAGCTTTCTGAAATATAGCAATTATGTTGTGAACATCCCACTTTCTTCGTATATAATGTTATACTCCCCCCCATGAACCATGGACCTTGCCATTGGTGGGTAGGCTTGCGTGCCTCAGCGATACAGATAGCCGTACCGTAGGTGCAACCACAATGGAGGGGTATCTGTTGAGAGGCCAGACAAACGCGTGGTTCCTGAAGAGGGGCAGCAGCCTTTTCAGTAGTTGCAGGGGCAACAGTCTGGATGATAGACTGATCTGGCCTTGTATCACTAACCAAAACGGCCTTGCTGTGCTGGTACTGCAAATGGTTGAAAGCAAGGGGAAACTACAGCTGTAATTTTTTCCCGAGGGCATGCAGCTTTACTGTATGGTTAATGATGATGGCGTCCTCTTGGGTAAAATATTCCGGAGGTAAAATAGTCCCTCATTCGGAACTCCGGGCGGGGACTACTCAAGAGGACGTCGTTATCAGGAGAAAGAAAACTGGCGTTCTACGGATCGGAGCATGGAATGTCAGATCCCTTAATCGGGCAGGTAGGTTAGAAAATTTGAAAAGGGAAATGGATAGGTCAAAGTTAGATATGGTGGGAATTAGTGAAGTTCAGTGTCAGGAGGATAAAGATTTCTGGTAAGGTGAGTACAGGGTTATAAATACAAATTCAAATAGGGGTAATGCAGGAGTAGGTTTAATAATGAATAAAAAAAATAGGAATGCGGGTAAGCTACTACAAACAGCATAGTGAACGCATTATTGTGGCCGAGATAGACACGAAGCCCACGCCTACTACAGTGGTACAAGTTTATATGCCAACTAGCTCTGCAGATGACGAAGAAATTGAAGAAACATATGATGAAATAAAAGAAATTATTCAGATAGTGAAGGGGGCACGAAAATTTAATAGTCATGAGTGACTGGAATTCGGTAGTAGGAAAAGGGAGAGAAGGAAACGTAGTAGGTGAATATGGATTGGGAGTAAGAAATGAAAGAGGAAGCCGCCTGGTAGAATTTTGTGCAGAGCATAACTTAATCATAGCTAACACCTGGTTCAAGAATCATGAAAGAAGGTTGTATACATGGAAGAATGCTGGAGATACTAAAAGGTATCAGATAGATTATATAATGGTAAGACAGAGATTTAGGAACCAGGTTTTAAATAGTAAGACATTTCCAGGGGCAGATGTGGACTCTGACCACAATCTATTGGTTATGAACTGCAGATTAAAACTGAAGAAACTGCAAAAAGGTGGGAATTTAAGGAGATGGGACCTGGATAAACTGACTAAGCCAGAGGTTGTACAGAGTTTCAGGGAGAGCATAAGGGAACAAATGGCAAGAATGGGGGAAAGAAATACAATAGAAGAAGAATGGGTAGCTTTGAGGGATGAAGTAGTGAAGGCAGCTGAGGATCAAGTAGGTAAAAAGACGAGGGCTAGTAGAAATCCTTGGGTAACAGAAGAAATATTGAATTTAATTGATGAAAGGAGAAAATATAAAAATGCAGTAAACGAAGCAGGCAAAAAGGAATACAAACGTCTCAAAAATGAGATCGACAGGAAGTGCAAAATGGCTAAGCAGGGATGGCTAGAGGATAAATGTAAGGATGTAGAGACTTATCTCACTAGGAGTAAGATAGATACTGCCTACAGGAAAATTAAAGAGACCTTTGGAGAAAAGAGAACCACTTGTATGAATATCAAGAGCTCAGATGGAAACCCAGTTCTAAGTAAAGAAGCGAAAGCAAAACGGTGGAAATAGTATATAGAGGGTCTATACAAGGGCGATGTACTTGAGGACAATATTATGGAAATGGAACATGTGATACTGCGTGAAGAGTTCGACAGAGCACTGAAAGACCTGAGTCGAAACAAGGGCCCTGGAGTAGACAACATTCCAATAGAACTACTGACGGCCTTGGGAGAGCCAGTCCTGACAAAACTCTACCATCTGGTGAGCAAGATGTATGAGACAGGCGAAATACCCTCCGACTTCAAGAAGAATATAATAATCCCAATCCCAAAGAAAGCAGGTGTTGACAGATGTGAAAATTACCAAACTATCAGTTTAATAAGCCACGGCTGCAAAATACTAACGCGAATTCTTCACAGACGAATGGAAAAACTAGTAGAAGCCAACCTTGGGGAAGATCAGTTTGGATTCCGTAGAAATATTGGATATAAGCTGAACATCAACAAAAGCAAAACGAGGATAATGGATTGTAGTCGAATTAAGTCAGGTGATACTGAGGGAATTAGACTAGGAAATGAGACACTTAAAGTAATAAAGGAGTTTTGCTATTTGGGGAGCAAAATAACTGATGATGGACGAAGTAGAGAGGATATAAAATGTAGACTGGCAATGGCAAGGAAAGCGTTTCTGAAGAAGAGAAATTTGTTAACATCGAGTGTAGATTCAAGTGTCAGGAAGTCGTTTCTGAAAGTATTTGTATGGAGTGTAGCCATGTATGGAAGTGAAACATGGACGATAAATAGTTTAGACAAGAAGAGAATAGAAGCTTTCGAAATGTGGTGCTACAGAAGTATGCTGAAGATTAGATGGGTAGATCACATAACTAATGAGGAGGTGTTGAATAGGAGTGGGATGAAGAGAAGTTTGTGGCACAACTTGACTAGAAGAAGGGATCGGTTGGTGGGACATGTTCTGAGGCATCAAGGGATCACCAATTTAGTATTGGAGGGCAGCGTGGAGGGTAAAAATTGTAGAGGGAGACCAAGAGATGAATACACCAAGCAGATTCAGAAGGATGTAGGTTGCAGTAGGTACTGGGAGATGAAGAAGCTTGCACAGGATAGAGTAGCATGGAGAGCTGCATCAAACCAGTCTCAGGTCTGAAGACCACAACAACAACATAATGTTATACTGTAGGTCGTCATCTAACTAGCAGGATTAGCCAGTTCTCTGACTGCAGAGAAGCAAACACAAAACATCACCAATAATTGCTGACATAAAGCACTGTAGCAGCCTAACACACACCCAAGATGATTGGGGCTTTACTTAATTATCTGCTCTTTTTATTGATTATTGTTATAGTGGGAATTATCAAAGATATGTCACATAACTCAAACGGATTCTAAATTCATCTTTTGCATCCTTTCATGTGATGTAGTATAGGTGGTATCTTCTTGTGTCTCCAGGCCTTTTCCAAAATATATCATGATCTCTTGTGATTTTTGAACAGTGTATTTACTATTACTAGCTGAAGTTTGTTGCAGAGCTCAGGCAGTCAATTTCCTCCCTGTTTCAGTCTTAATCTGTGAATACAGTTCGTATGCCCATAATTGTGATTGATAAATGTGGTCATCCCCCCCATGAACCATGGACCTTGCCGTTGGTGGGGAGGCTTGCGTGCCTCAGCGATACAGATAGCCGTACCGTAGGTGCAACCACAACGGAGGGGTATCTGTTGAGAGGCCAGACAAATGTGTGGTTCCTGAAGAGGGGCAGCAGCCTTTTCAGTAGTTGCAAGGGCAACAGTCTGGATGATTGACTAATCTGGCCTTGTAACAATAACCAAAACGGCCTTGCTGTGCTGGTACTGCGAATGGCTGAAAGCAAGGGGAAACTACAGCCGTAATTTTTCCCGAGGGCATGCAGCTTTAATGTATGATTAAATGATGAAGGCGTCCTCTTGGGTAAAATATTCCGGAGGTAAAATAGTCCCCCATTCGGATCTCCGGGCGGGGACTGCTCAAGAGGATGTCGTTATCAGGAGAAAGAAAACTGGCGTTCTACGGATCAGAGCGTGGAATGTCAGATCCCTTAATCGGGCAGGTAGGTTAGAAAATTTAAAAAGGGAAATGGATAGGTTGAAGTTAGATATAGTGGGAATTAGTGAAGTTCGGTGGCGGGAGGAACAAGACTTCTGGTCAGGTGACTACAGGGTTATAAACACAAAATCAAATAGGGGTAATGCAGGAGTAGGTTTAATAATGAATAGGAAAATAGGAATGCGGGTAAGCTACTACAAACAGCATAGTGAACGCATTATTGTGGCGAAGATAGATACGAGGCCCACACCTACTACAGTAGTACAAGTTTATATGCCAACTAGCTCTGCAGATGACAAAGAAATTGAAGAAATGTATCATGAAATAGAAGAAATTATTCAGATTGTGAAGGGAGATGAAAATTTAATAGTCATGGGTGACTGGAATTCGAGTGTAGGAAAAGGGAGAGAAGGAAACATAGTAGGTGAATATGGATTGGGGCTAAGAAATGAAAGAGGAAGCCGCCTAGTAGAATTTTGCACAGAGCACAACATAATCATAGCTAACACTTGGTTTAAGAATCATGAAAGAAGGTTGTATACATGGAAGAACCCTGGAGATGCTAAAAGGTATCAGTTAGATTATATAATGGTAAGACAGAGATTTAGGAACCAGGTTTTAAATTGTAAGACATTTCCAGGGGCAGATGTGGACTCTGACCACAATCTATTGGTTATGACCTGTAGATTAAAACTGAAGAAACTGCAAAAAGGTGGGAATTTAAGGAGATGGGACCTGGATAAACTTAAAGAACCAGAGGTTGTACAGAGTTTCAGGGAGAACATAAGGGAACACCTGACAGGAATGGGGGAAAGAAATACAGTAGAAGAAGAATGGGTAGCTTTGAGGGATGAAGTAGCGAAGGCAGCAGAGGATCAAGTAGGTAAAAAGACGAGGGCTAGTAGAAATCCTTGGGTAACAGAAGAAATATTGAATTTAATTGATGAAAGGAGAAAATATAAAAATGCAGTAAATGAAGCAGGCAAAAAGGAATACAAACGTCTCAAAAATGAGATCGACAGGAAGTGAAAAATGTCTAAGCAGGGATGGCTAGAGGACAAATGTAAGGATGTAGAGGCCTATCTCACTAGGGGTAAGATAGATACTGCCTACAGGAAAATTAGAGAGTCCTTTGGAGATAAGAGAACGACTTGTATGAATATCAAGAGCTCAGATGGAAACCCAGTTCTAAGCAAAGAAGGGAAAGCAGAAAGGTGGAAGGAGTATATAGAGGGTCTATACAAGGGCGATGTACTTGAGGACAATATTATGGAAATGGAAGAGGATGTAGATGAAGATGAAATGGGAGATGTGATACTGCGTGAAGAGTTTGACAGAGCACTGAAAGACCTGAGTCGAAACAAGGCCCCCGGAGTAGACAACATTCCATTGGAACTACTGACAGTCTTGGGAGAGCCAGTCCTGACAAACTCTACCATCTGGTGAGCAAGATGTATAAAACAGGTGAAATACCCTCAGACGTCAAGAAGAATATAATAATTCCAATCCCAAAGAAAGCAGGTGTTGACAGATGTGAAAATGACCGAACTATCAGTTTAATAAGTCACAGCTGCAAAATACTAACATGAATTCTTTACAGACGAATGGAAAAACTAGTAGAAGCCGACCTCGGGGAAGATCAGTTTGGATTCCGTAGAAACACTGGAACACGTGAGGCAATACTCACCTTACGACTTATCTTAGAAGAAAGATTAAGGAAAGGCAAACCTACGTTTCTAGCATTTGTAGACTTAGAGAAAGCTTTTGACAATGTTGACTGGAATACTCTCTTTCAAATTCTAAAGGTGGCAGGGGTAAATTACACGGAGTGCAAGGCTATTTACAATTTGTACAGAAACCATATGGCAGTTATAAGAGTCGAGGGACATGAAAGGGAAGCAGTGGTTGAGAAGGGAGTAAGATAGGGTTGTAGCCTCTCCCCGATGTTGTTCAATCTGTATATTGAGCAAGCAGTAAAGGAAACAAAAGAAAAATTTGGAGTAGGTATTAAAATTCATGGAGAAGAAATAAAAACTTTGAGGTGCGCCAATGACATTGTAATTCTGTCAGAGATAGCAAAGGGCTTGGAAGAGCAGTTGAATGGAATGGACAGTGTCTTGAAAGGAGGATATAAGATGAACATCAACAAAAGCAAAACGAGAATAATGGAAAGTAATCTAATTAAGTCGGGTGATGCTGAGAGAATTAGATTAGGAAATGAGACACTTAAAGTATTAAAGGAGTTTTGCTATTTGGTGAGCAAAATAACTGATGATGGGCGAAGTAGAGAGGATATAAAATGTAGACTGGCAATGGCAAGGAAAGCGTTTCTGAAGAAGAGAAATTTGTTAACATCGAGTATATATTTAAGTGTCAGGAAGTCATTTCTGAAAGTATTTGTATGGAGTGTAGCCATGTATGGAAGTGAAACATGGACGATAAATAGTTTGGACAAGAAGAGAATAGAAGCTTTCGAAATGTGGTGCTACAGAAGAATGCTGAAGATTAGAGGGGTAGATCACATAACTAATGAGGAAGTATTGAATAGGATTGGGGAGAAGAGAAGTTTGTGGCACAACTTGACCAGAAGAAGGGATCGGTTGGTAGGACATGTTCTGAGGCATCAAGGGATCACCAATTTAGTATTGGAGGGCAGCGTGGAGGGTAAAAATCGTAGAGGGAGACCAAGAGATGAATACACTAAGCAGATTCAGAAGGATGTAGGTTGCAGTAGGTACTGGTAGATGAAAAAGCTTGCACAGGATAGAGTAGCATGGAGAGCTGCATCAAACCAGTCTCAGGACTGAAGACCACAACAACAACAACAACAAATGTGGTCATGTCAGTTGCTGAATGGGGGTGGAAGGTTGCTTCCCACTATTTGATCAACCCCAAACCCATATCCTCCCCTAACTCTGTCTTCTGTTCCTTCCTCTCCTATAGTGTTCCAAATCCCCACGATCATTAGATTCTTGTCTTCTTTTCTATATTGCAGGGGGCCAAGGGGAGACACCTGTGTGTGGTCAGGATGGTGGAGGAGAGCATGTGAAGCATCCTCCACACTATTAAAACAGTGTTAAGAGTTCAGTCATTGTATTCATTATGTTTGCAACTCAGTGCTTTCCACAGCAGCCTTGGATGAAGTCCCATTCAGCTACTCATAGGATTCCTGCTGATGTCTGTTTAGCATGGCTGCTGTTTGGTAGGCTACAGCTCTTGCAACAGTGCAAATATAGTACAAATATTCGTTTTCACATTGGTTGTTGGAGTGTACTCTATTCCACTCTGAATTCTGTGGTGTCCCTCGATGACCCATCAGTGATCTACTGAGTGTCAAGAGCCATGTGGTCGATTGATCTCCTCCCTACTAATATGGTAGAGCTCAGAACCCAGAGGTGCCTGTGTGATGAACAGGCTCTCACTTCTGGCTTCTGCTACAATGCTGGTACAATCAGCATTTTGTGACGTGGTGGTCATGGAAGACAGTTAAGTCCCTCCATCAATACATGATAGGCAGTGAACTGCAAGAAGTTCACCAAGTATAGTTCAGCTTCTCAAAAACATCTTTGGCTAGTTCATGGGAGGTGCTGGAACATCTAGGACACAGGTTCAGTACTCTATTCTAATCACAGAACTGAATGCTATTCCTGTGAATGCCATCAGT
This sequence comes from Schistocerca serialis cubense, assembly GCF_023864345.2. Lineage (NCBI taxonomy): Eukaryota > Metazoa > Arthropoda > Insecta > Orthoptera > Acrididae > Schistocerca > Schistocerca serialis. The sequence continues at coordinate 506,014,248 of NC_064642.1, read as the reverse complement.
CCCAGTAATCAACTCCCTTGAGAGCTGAAAATCCAGGGTATTTGAAGGGATTAGCATGGGAGTATACGTATGCGTCTTGCTTATTCTCTGTTGTCAGTAATCCTTGTTCTGCTACTTTCACTTAAGTTACAGCCTGTTAATTATTTCATTAGGCTCTCTCTATGCATCCTTGTGTAGAAGACATGTCTCTCTCCTTCAGCTCTAGTTTTCTGTCTCTGTCATCTTTCTGCTGAATGTGTACTAAGTATCTGGTAGCTTGTGACTGTACTGAAATGTGTATCTAGGTATGAGCCACTTGTGACGTTATTGGTTCACTACCACTTCAGTCTCTGTTTTAATTCTGCATGGTACTGACTGTGGTATTGCAAATGATTTTTTAACAAAAAATTCTAATTCCTTTCCTTTTCTCTTCTTCTTTTTTCTCTCCATTCATCTTCTGATTGTAACATCAGAATGTATACTTGAGATATAGTTTTAAGCATATGTACCAATGAGAATAATGCAGTCAATGAACTACTCATAGTATCTAACACTTTGTTCTTCTTCCTTATTCATAATGAATCCAACAACTGTCACATCATTTTTTGCTGCTATTGATATTACCCCCTAATCATATAGCCAGCAATCCTTATCTTCTTTCCATTATACTTCACTAACTCCTACTATATCTAGATGGAATGTTTGGCTTCCCTTTCAAAATTTTCTAACTTCCCTACCACATTCAGACTTTTGACTTCCCATGCTCTGATGCATAATGTTCCCCTTTTGTTGGTTTTCCAATGTTCTCTCATGGTCAGCTCTTCCTTGGCAGTCCCCTCTCAGAGATCTGAACAGAGGACCAATCCAAAAGCTTTCTCTAATGGAGAGATCATCATGACGCTTTTTTCAGTTACAGGCCACATTTCCTGTGGGTACATATAGTAGTAGTACCTTTAATGCAATGATTTCTTTTGTGATTTGCTCTTCTATGACAACAGTTAATTATTACTCTTGCATACATATGCTGCAACATGAAACAAAAGTCAATAAGCTCACAATAAAATAAAATAAAATAATTTTCCTAAGCCACAAAGAAATTAAAGAATTAGTACAATTAATTCACTGTGCATTCAGGTTAAACTGAATACAGGAAAGTTTCCAGTTGGTAACATAGGTGTGGCAGTACTGATAGGTGATGGTGGAAATCACTACAGTAGTAGTTGGTTTGCTTGGCTGAGTAAGAATACCAGTCAGTAGGTGCTGAAGTGTAACTTTCTCTACAGAAATCTCACACAGGGATAGTCAACTTGCACAACAGTAAGAGCAGTCTGATTCATTACCTGGCAAAGTCAGTAAATATAGCATTGTCGTCTAGGAAACTGAACTTTGTGTTCTGCCTTACGGCAGGTCTTGTCATGGGGAAAGCCTCTTCAGAGAGGTCCACTGCTTGAGCACCTATGGAAGTGATTCCAGTGGTGGTTTCCTGTTACCTTCCACTGATGATGATGAAATGATAATGAGGACAACACAACACCCAGTTGCTGAGCGGAGAAAATCTCAGACCCAGCCGGGAATCAAACCCCGGCCCCTTGGTGTGGTCATCTAGGAAACCACCAGTAAAGATCAGTGTACAGTGTTGGGAGGTGCTGTGTTTTCCTTGCTGGTAGCGTCCTTGCCAGTCATAACTGTAATGATATTTGTCAGTAGTTCTGAATATTCTGTCAGTACATCCAGTAGGGTTTACAAGAGTTTCCATTGCCTTCTGTATCCTCATGCCATTGATCATTGCTGATTCTGCCACCTTTATGGGCAGTTACCCACCTGAAGAGCAAGAAAATGCCCTGAATACTGTAACACATCCCTGCTCTAATTATATTGTACCATAACAAAGTTCAAAATAGTTTGTTCATTGCAGTGAACATGTGATGCTACATTTGTAGTTGATACTTAGTTGATGTTTAATCTGAGTGCTTGTTGTTGGAGAGATCCTTGCATTTAAATTTTTCAGTTCAGAGATATTAACTGCTTCTTTAAAATAAGCATTCAAACTCCACTGTTTGACCACTCTTTGCCATTTATTCACAAAATAACTTTTGAACATAGAGAGAGTAGAGCTTCCACTTTCACAACATTTTCCAAACTTTTACAACTCCTTGTAACTGATTTGTGAATTAACTTGTAGACATAGCATACTACATCAACTCCATACCATACTCTTCTGCAATGTATTGGTTTGGTGGGCACAGCTACCAAAGTATAAATATATTCTTAATAGTATAGACCAGTACATTCATTATTGAATAACATTGTCCTTTGTATAATCTATGACCAATTTGTAACAAATTGGGGTTTGTAATTTAGTTACTGTAGCAGATTTTCTAATTAACATTTTGTGGTATATCTAGTTTTCCCTTAAAAGGAGTAGCCCTATATATTATCTGAATTTATCATAAATTAACTCTCTTTTCAAGTTTGCTAACAACTATAATTAGCAACAAAATATTTTAGGAAACTAGTATCTTTTACCACAGTTTTTGTGTTGCTTTAATGGAAATCTCATTTTGTGTATCTGCATCAATTCTTATAGGGAATTAGCAACTTTTTAGCTGTACAGATTAAAAGATAATCAGCAGGAATAACTTAAAGTCCTTTGTTCACTGCCTTGTAATGTATAGCACCAGCCAAAATGCAGCTCCACTGCAAATGCTGTTCTCAAACACAGGATGAGTTGGTTGATGTTCATAAGCAGCTGGAAACCACCCTGACTACTTTCAAACAATTGACAGCTGCTGCAAATCGGTGTGTTGGAAGAGCTTCTAAGAGTTGTGTACCTGTGATACCTGTGCCAGAGGTACCTCAGGTACTTTCCTCTCTTGTAGATTCTGTCTCCTCTGCAGAAAGGACAGGACCTCTCCTTACCCGTGCACTTGACTGCAAGTGGCATGTCAATGGTGGATCTAGGCATCCTGTACAGGGTGGATGGGGCACTGGGAGGGCTCAGGCTGTTGTACCGATCCCCCTAACCAACAAGTTTGAGGTGCTGTCTTCCACTGAAACTGAAACTGACCCAGTAGGACTCACTTCACCTGTTGTGGGGAAATCTCCTTTGCCCAGTGACACGAGGAGGCAAACGCAAAATCGTTGACAGTTCAAATGTACAGCAAATGATGGTACCCCTTATGGAAATGGCAGCAAGGGCTGGTAAGGACACCAGGTGCACTTAGTGTGTATGCCTGGGGGCCTCATTCAACATGTTGAAGAGGCTATTTCGGCAGCCATAGAGGAAACAGGTTGCAACCAACAGCAGATTGTGGTGCACATTGAAACAAATGATGCTTGTCGTCTGGGCTCCGAAGTCATTCTTGGATCATTCCAGTGACTGGCAGAGAAGGTTGAGAAGACCATCCTTGTGCATGGAGTTTCAACAAAGCTCACAATTTGCAGCATTGTCACCAAAACTGATCATAGCCCATTGGTTCTGAGTCAAATGGAAGGACTGAACCAGAGACTTCAAAAGTTCTGTGACAAGCTGGGGTGCAGATTCCTGCACTTGCTCCATAGGGTTGAGAACCATAGGGTCCCCCTAAATAGGCTAGGTGTGCACTACACATCAGAGGCTGCTACTCAGGTAGCTGACTGTGTGTGGGGTGCAGAAAAGGATTTTTTAGATTAGGCGACCCTCCATCCAATCCATATAATGATGGCTGTAGAAGAATCAGTGTAAGATAAAAAAAATACCTCCCACAGGTGGTAATGTTAAAATCCTAATGATAAACTGCCAAGGCATTCACAACAAAATACCAGAGTTTGAAGTGCTCATGAAAAGCAGTGGAGCTCACATAATACTAGGTGCAGAAAGCTGGTTCAAACCTAAAATTGACAGCAGTGAGATTTTTGGGGAAAATTTAAGTGTATAGGCAAATGGGAAATGGAAGTGGTGTACTTGTTGCAGTAGACAAAAAAACTCAAATGCACCAAGATGGAAATTGAAGCTGCATGTGAGATAGTCTGGGCAAGACTCAGTATCAGGTGTGGGCATAAAATGATAATTGGATCCTTTTACCACCCACCAGACTCATCTCCTGATGTAACTGAAAACTTCAGAGAAAACCTCTGTTCACTTGTAAGGAAGTTCCCCAATCATACTGTAGTCATCAGTGGAGACTTTAATCATCCAACAATTATCTGGGAAAATTACAGTTTAGTTAGTTGTGGTTTTAATAAGACATCTTGTGAAACATTACTAAATGCCTTCTCTGAAAACTACCTAGAACAGATAGTTAGGGACCCTACTCATAATGGAGATATATTGAATATAATGGCAACAAATAGACCTGACCTGTTTGAGGACATCCATTTCAAAATGATTACCAAAGTACAAAGGACAACCAAAACAATAAAAAGCTATATATGTTCAGTAAACAAGATAAAAAATCAGTAATGTTATATCTCAATGAGGAACTTAGAACATTCAGCACAGGTTAGGAGTATGTAGAGGAACTCTGGCTCAGATTTAAAAGAATAGTTGACCGTGCACTTGATAGATATGTACACAGTAGAACAGTTCATCGTAGGAGGGAACCTCCATTGTATACAGTCACTGTAAAGAAACTTCTAAAGAAACAGATATTACTGCATAATAGATGTAAAACAGAACATACATCTATAGATAGAGAGATGCTGAATGAAACACATTCAGCTGTCAAGAGACCAATTCGTGATGCCTTCAGTGACTACTGTAGCAGAACATTGTCAAGTTACATTTCACAAAATCCAAATAAATTCTGGTCATATGTAAAAGCTGCTAGTGGCACCAAAGTTAGTGTCCAGTTCCTAGCGAATGAGACAAGAACTGAAATTGAGGGTAGCAAAGCGAAAGCTGAAAGGCTTAATTCTGTTTGCAAATGTTCCTTTACAAATAAAAACCCAAGAGAATTGCCCCTATTTAATCCTTGTCCACTGAAAAGATTAATGAAATAAGTATTAGTGTCAGTGGTGTTGAGAAATAGCTGAAATTGTTAGAACTGAACGAAGCTCCAGGCCCTGATGAAATCCCTGTCAGATTCTACACTGAATTTGGAGCTGAATTAGCCCTTCTTCTCACTACAATCCATCGTAGATCTCTCAAACAAAAACCCATCCCAGTTCTTGAAAAAAGATACGGGTCACACACATCTACAAGAATGGTAGTAGAACCGATGCACAAAACTACCGTCCAATATCCTTGACATCGATTTGTTGTAGAATCTTTGGACATATTCCCAGCTCAAACATAATGAGGTATCTTGAACAAAATGACCTCCTCAGTGCAAACCAGCATGATTTTCTAAAACATCAATCATGAGAAACTGAACTCGAACTTTTCTCACATGACATACTGAAAGTTTAGATCAAGGCAACCAGGTAGATGCAGTGTTTCTTGATTTCTGAAAAGCATTTGACCCAGTACTGCACCTACACTTATTGTCAAAAGTATGATCCTGTTGTGTATCAAATGAAATTTGTGACTGGACTTAGGACTTTCTGATAGGGAGGACACAGCATATTATCTTGGATTGACCGTTATCATCAAACGTAGAAGCAACTTCAGGTGTGCCACAGGGAAGTATGTTGGTATGCTTGCTGTTCATGTTGCATGTTAATGACCTTGCAGACAATATTAATAGTAAAATCAGGCTCCTTGCAGATGATGCACTTATCTATAAGGAAGTACTATCTGAAAGAGGCTGCATAAATATTCAGTCAAATCTTGATAAGATTTCAACATGGTGGAGAGACTGGCAACTTGCTCTAAATGTTCAAAGATCTAAAACTGTGCACTCTGCAAAAAAACATAGTATCCTATGACTATAACATCAATGAGTCACTTTTCAAATTGGCCAACTCATACAAGTACCTGAGATATGAAATGGAACGATCACATAGGTTCAGTCATGGGTAAAGCAAGTGGTAGACTTCGGTGTATTGGTAGAATACTGGGGAAGTGCATTCAGTCTACAGTAGAGATTGCTTACAAATCAGTCATGTGTCGCATCCTAGAATATTACTCAAGTGTGTGGTACCCATACCAGATAGGACTAACAGGGGATATTGAACGTCTACAGAGAAGGGAAGCACAAATTGCCATAGGTTTGTTTAAACCATGGGAGAGTGTAACAGAGATACTAAAGGAACTGAAATGACAGACTCTTGAAGGCAGATGTAAACTATCCCAAGAAAGTCTATTAATAAAGTTTCAAGAACTGGCTTTAAATGATTACTCCCTATATATCGCTCACACATGGATCGTGAGGATAAGTTTAGAATAATTACTGCATGCACAAAGGTATTCAAACCATCATTCTTCCCATGCTCCATACATGAATGGAACAGGAAGAAACCCTAATAACTGGTACAATGGGATATACCCTCCGGCATGCACTTCACAGTAGTCTGCAGAATATAGATGTAGATATAGATTCTGTCTGTTCTAGAGCTTTTCTTGAAAGTATTTCTGGGCCCATTCTTTTAACATGGCCAAACCATTTAAGCCTATTTTTCTCTTAGTTTCGTTTAGGGAATTAACCTAAAGGTTGTTTCAGTGTTTCATATTGTTTCATTCTTTATCCTGTCTCTTCTTGTATTACCCAGGATCCTTGTAGAAAGTACAATTAAAAACAGTAATTATCTAGACACACCGTCATGTGCATGACAAAGCATAATTACAATTTCTCTAGTGAAACATAATAAATTTGCACTCTTTCAAATCAAAATTTACATTGTAAGTGTTTGAATAATTAATTTCATAAACTGTTCTTTAAACATAATTATATTATAATTTCACTTCCTATTGTAGTGGTTTCTTATGACAATTCATAATATTTTATATAAATTGCTTTGTTCCAGTTTGTACTGAGAATGACAAATATACACTATGTAGCATTGCACACATTATTTTATAAAGATTGGTCATAGATTGCGAGTTAAAATGCAAAAGTATATCCAATGTACATAATGGAATTGGCTGAATCGGTTCATATTCCAAACCAATTTATTGTGTTCTACAATACTTCAGCCTCAATCTGTTCCATTACAACTTTTATCTTCTCTGTTTGACAAAGCTGTTGGCATATAGAGGGTGATTGCTTATAATAGAATCTTTGACCAGCACTGATGAATTTTATTCAGAATCTAAACAGTGTTGTTGATTGAACCCAGGGCCATGACATTTTGATTAAGGGTCAAGAATGCTATCCCTAGATTACTGTTGCCATGACAATCAGCTTAGCAGACACAAAACCTACATATTGGACTCAATGTAAGTCTTTTATGTGGTGTCTCCTTCCCTCCCCAACACCATTCCACTGAAATACTATAGTTGACTCAGCCCCTCAGTATTTTATTCCAGGCAGCAATCACAAGTGTACCTACTTACGTTTAAATTTCTCCAAACATTCCACCATTACCTCCACCACCACAATTCCTAAGCTGTGGGGTGCTACAGTGTTTTTTACTTTCACAGCATACATGTTTGGTTAAAATTGTTCCAGTTCTTACACAAAATCCTGTGACTTTTTTATCAATATGACTCCTTTGTCACCACCACCCACCCTACACCACTGCCACCTACCACTCCCACCTATCTTACTCCACTGCCACCTACCCTACCCAACTACCACCCAACCTACTTCACTGCCAGCCAGCCTACTCCACTGTCACTCACCCTACTCCATCACCCCCACTCTACGCCACTGCCACCCACCATACCACCTGCCACCCATCCTACTCCACTGCCACCCACCCCACTCCACTGCTGCTCACCCACCACCTACCCTATCCATTGCAACCCACCCAACTCCACCGTCACTCACTCTACTCCATCACTACCCACTCTAAGTCACCTCCACCCACCCTACGCTGCTGCCACCCATCCTACTCCAACACCACCCATCCTACTCCACCGCTACCCACCCTACACCACTACTGTTGAACCTACTCTAACACCATGCACCCTCCTACACACTATTCCAAATTATTCCACCCTATCACACCCTAATCCACCCCAGCCCATCTTAATTCATCACATCACACTCCTCTGCACCACAGTGCACCACACCCCACTCTGTCCTATCACGCTGCACCCCAACCCACCATTCTCCACCTGATTACATCTCAATCTTTTCCATCACACCACATCCCACCTAACCCACTACCATGTTAATAAATTCTCTGTTCCAAAGAAAAGATTATGATACTGCCATGAACTAAATGAAATTTGTAAATTACATCTTTGTTCTTGAGCTAGGGGGTGTTGTTTGCAATCAGCTGTAGCAATTAAATTGAAAAGCCTCTTTGGCCGAAAAAAATTGTGATATACCTACCAGCAAGACACTGAAAAGAAATGTTCTCACTATGTCAATAAACTAACTTTTATATGTGGGTTCCAAACATTTAATAAATCATTTTGTTATTCTTGTGATTTCATTTTTGATTGATACCCCTTTCTGTTTCTTTTCAAGACACATGAAGAAGCAGTTACTGACCTGATAGCATCTGTACCACAATTATCACATCACCATTTCCCACTCTTATTGTATCAGATAGGAAGTAAGTTCCGAGATGAAATGAAACCACGGTTTGGTCTAATGAGAGCAAGAGAGTTTATTATGAAAGACTTGTACTCGTTTGATACCTCAGTTGAAAATGCAGAAGTCACATATGACACTGTAACTACAGCTTACAGCAACATCTTTAAGGAAATAGGGATTGAATGCATGAAAGGTAAGTTATCATTGTTGTTCTATATCTAACTAGTCTTTCTTATTCAAAGCTCAAATATTTTAGTAATACCTACAGCTAATTTCAATATGTACCAATGGTTTTAGATATTTTCAAGATGTTACATCGTTAACCAAAACTTTACCATTTGGTAAATTTTCAGCTTGTGGCTGCATAAAAGATGGGCAAAGAATTATTCAACATGATGATATATAGTTCACACAATATTTTTATCATCAAAGTATTGATCACACAAGTCTAACAGCACATTTTAATGGTTAAACCAGAACTCAGTCATTGAATTACAAAATTCATTACAACATCATATGTATTCCGACATATCATAATGAAATTCTGGTTTAATGAATTTTTATTTTAAAGAACTGAAAAACAAAATAAAAAGGCTACACAAATTAGATGATAAAACAGTGCTGGCAGATACATGAATGATTACATGATGAGGAATAATCCATGTTTTCAAAATAATGACACAGTGAAACAAGTTATCATACTTGAATGCATCCACAATGAGAAATTTGTTGATTAATAAGATTATGATAACTGATGGTACAGATTAAGTGAAAACCCAACTATAATTTCAGTAAATGATTGGACTGTAGCTAATGACTCTTAAGTATTAAACGGTGGACAGGTGTTGCTGACATTAAACGTATCAGTGTCAGTGAAAGCTACTTACTGGCCTCTAGTACACAAACATCAGAATCAAAGAAGGCAGCATTCGTAGACATCTGTCTAGGGAAATGGTTTAATTGTTGTAAAATAGGATGACCAGAAGCCCAGTTAATGGCTCATAAAGACTTATGGTTCCAAGAGTCTTGAAATCACTCCTCTTATGTCTTACATATGAAATAGTTATGTCATGTGCAAAGATAATAAAATTAATAAGAAATGAGATCACAGAATTGCGTTTATGTGATAATTGGTAAGAGGACGTGAAGAATAGTGTTTTTGGAGAAGTGGCAGCCTGGATTAGAGAAATATCATTCTTACTCAAATATGCCAACATATAATGGGATAGGATGGTGTCAGTGAGAACCAGTTTATTTTTAGATTTGGCAGAGTATGTGAGAGTCCAGGCACTAGAGCACAATTGCAAATCCAGATTTTACAATATTTTAATAGACCGCTCATATGTCATATTATTTCACACTCATGGCACAAAATGTGACACTCTTAATAGATACATAAAGATTGTATGAAAGTGAATCAAACTCAAAGATCTAACAGCAAAGTATATTGTTTGACAATGCAAACATTTCCATATAATGCCCCTTATTTTGTAAGTACAAAAATTACCTGTCTTTTGTGGACTCTGTTGGATCTCTATGCAGTATGAGTATGCAGAGACAGTATCTGGTTGTTAGTAAAGAACAGTTTTGTCAGTATTAATCTGAGCAGAATTTGACTGAGACTTAATTGTAATATTCCGTTGAATCTCTGCAAATGAATACTTTTCAAATCGTTGCATGATACACTTATATTAAACCTTGCTTGATTACACAGTTTGTTATTTGTGGAGAGTGCAGATCCACTTATAATTTTCACTTCACTATGTTTCTTCACAAATTCCAATTTGTCATACGGTATCTGCTGGAGGTAAAGAACTTCTTTTAGCTTTAATAATTCAGGAACGAGGAAGACTGCTCACTGAATAGCTGAAGCATCGAGTTGCTGACAGGCAAGCACAAAAGAGAAATAAAACTTGGTAGCTTTTAGAATAAATCCCTTATTGAATCAGACTACAAGTACACACACACACACACACACACACACACACACACACACACACAGAGAGAGAGAGAGAGAGAGAGAGAGAGAGAGAGAGTCCCACCAACACAATGTAAGTTAAAGCTAGCTTTTCTTTCTTTTGTGTGTGCCTGTTGATGACTGAACACTTCTGCTACTCAGTGACTGGTCTCCTTCTCTGGAATTATTTACATTCTACCAAAATTTTCCAAGTCTATTTTTTGTATTGTATTTTTTGTAAACTGGCAGTAAAATAACATACCTTCCTACACCAGATTTAGTTTTGATAATTGAATATGTCTTCACCACCTGGCATATAAGAGACTGCATAAAAATAAAAGTGTCAGTTTGTCTTGCAGTTTATTACAGAATTACTTACATCTTTGCAGAATAATTAGGTTTCATTACAATTCTGATGAATGAAATTAAAACATGTTGTACTAAAGTGTGCAAAAAGATAATAAAGTTTGAAATTCCCAAATGTGACCAATGATTATATATGTCCTGAATACCTGAGACCAGACTTCAGAATTTTGTGTAAAAGAAAGCTAAATTGCATTATTGCACAATTGTCAGAAAGAACAGGAGCATACAGGTCTGAGGTGGAGAGAGGTAGGGCAGATAGATGCAGTAGGGATGTTAGATGGTTAGACTGACTCCCACAGTTCCTGTTCCTTTACTACGTGGTGTCCTGCTCATCATTGTTGATGCCACCTCTCTTTACATTAACATCCCAAATGCCCAGGACCTTGCCATTGTTGAACACTACCTATCACAAATCCTGATGGATTCCAAACCTACAACCTACTTCCTAGTCACTATGGCCAACTAAATTCTAATCCACAATTATTTCTCCTTTGAAGGTAAAACAAATCTGGGTACATCTATGGGCACCTGCATGGCACACTCCTATGCCAACATATTCATGGGCCATTTAGAGAAATCCTTTCTAACCACCTAGAATTCCAAACCCTTCACCTGGTTCAGATTCATTGATGATATCTTCATGATCTAGATTGAAGGCGAAGACACTCTATCCACATTCCTACAAAACCTCAACACCATCTCCCCAAAGCACTTTTCACCTGGTCCTCCTCAACTCAACGAGCAATCTTTCCAGTCACCCACCACTTCCCTAAGTCCCACTATCCGGCCATAGAGGAGCATTCTCCTCAAAACTCAGTACCATCCAGGACTGGAGCAACTGTATCACATTCTCCACCAGGGTTTTGACTACCTTTTGTCATGCCCTGAAATGAGGGAAATTAGGAATGTCCTACTCACTATCCTTCCTACCCCTCCCATAGTGCTATTCTGCCATGCACTGTACCTACACAATATTCTTGTCCATTCTTACCCAACCCCTGACCCCAACCCCTTGCCCCATGGCTCATATCTCTGTAATACAGCTAGATGCAAGATCTGTCCCATACATCCTTCCACCAGTCCTGTCACAAGGATCACCTATCCCATCAAAGGGATGTGATCTACAAGATAATCTGCAGCCACTATGCTGCATTCTGTGTGGGCATGACAACCAACAACCTGTCTGTCTGCATAAGTGGCCACTGACAGACTGTGGCCACTTGGACCACCCAGTTGCTGAGCATGCTGCCCAACACCACATTCTTCATTTTAGTGACTGCTTCATGGCCTGTCCCATCTTGATCCTTCCCACCAACACCAGGTAATCTGAATTGTGCAGGTGGGAACTCTCCCTATAATACAGCCACCAGCTACCCCCTTCCCTGTTCCCATTCAAGCACTACACAGCCCTCTATCCCACCAACACATCCACAGTACTTTTTTCTTTTTCCGGTGCCCCCACCGCTTCCCACCTGCCCTACTTCTAACCTCTCGATTGCACCTAGCTGCCCCCCCCCCACCTGCCCCCCCCCCCCCCCCCGCCCCCACCTGCCCTTCCTCTCTCTCTTGACTGCACCTACCTGCCCTACCCTCTCCCCATCTCATCTGTGTGTGCTCCCACAAGCAGCACTTTACTGTCCCACACCCCACCACCCAGTTTTCTTCACCCATCATGCACCGCTGCTCGCAATCTCTGGTCGTGTGTGTGTGTGTGTGTGTGTGTGTGTGTGTGTGTGTGTGTGTGTGTCTATATATATATTCTGAAGAAAGCCTGTTGGTCGAAAGCTTTGTTTGACAGTCTTTTTGATGTGCCTGTTTGCTGTATGGTGAGTAGCAACTATCCTTTTCATAATATTGTTATTATTCCATCCTGGATTTTCCATTGCTTGATTTTACATTAAATTCAGCCATGTTAGAAATTTTAAATTCCGTCATGTTAGAAAAGTTAGTGATGGTTCACTGCAATTTTGCCATTCTAAATAACCTTTCTCTGCAATAAGTTTTCCTGACAAAAATTTGACTAAAGTAAAAAAGTTGTGTTTTAAATAATAAAACACTGCAGCCATTCTGTATTTTTTCAGGCCTAGCTCCAAGCATTTTGAGAATTCATTCTCATTTCCAAGTGCAGATATTTACATTGGTATTTTACATTTGATAATAAGGATCAGTTCTTGAAATGCATTGTGCTACGCATGAAAAAAAAATTAAAATCATCAGTGACACTGTTGCACGCTTTCTAAAATTATTGATTATAATGAATGAAAGAAAGTGAAAAAATTATCTTTCATTGACTTAAAAGGTCAAAATTTGTCTTCAATAAACTACTGAATGAACACTCAGTATACTAAAGGGACATACAGTTGTTTATTTTGTTTCCATAATTCAATTAACTGAAAAAAATTAACTAGCAATGAGCTCACATAATGCTTGTTTAAGCCATCTGTTTTCAGCACTGGCATCACTGGTTAGTACTGCTGTAAAACAAGTATATTTTTTCTATATAATGATGTTTCATCAAGTATCCACAGTGAAGTCCACAGAAATTTTATTGGCACTACTTCCGTCAGATAACATTCTATTTTTCCCAACAGATACAAATTAAAAATTCTCTCACCATAATGAACAAATGAGAGGTCAGCCTGACAAGACATTCCCTATTCTACTTTATCTGAAAAAAGAAGAAGAGAGTAAAAAGTGAATATTTCTTCCTGTTTACAGCACAAAACACAGACAGTGTTTCACTTGTTATTTTAACTTTCTGATGCTAGATAAGAATCGTGACTTACAAATTCTTTTACAAATTGCATTTATTGTGTTTCTATTTTGTTTATGTTGTACATTGCCTTTTAATGTGGTGTTATCACTGACTTATTCACGAGTGAGAGTTGTCACTGGCAGAATAAATTGCACACAGTAAACTTTTGTGTCGTCTTTGAAGCGCAATAACTGATATTTTGTTAGTTTGTTTAATCCTTGAATGATTATCACTCTTTGTAATTGATTCTTTTTCCTGTTCATGATATTGCATTAATAAAGAAAGAAAGTGTTTTGTATAGCATTTTCACTTTCTGTGGTCTAACCAATTTTGTAACGAATACGCAGGGGTACTACAGAGTGGTGTCCCCCAAAAATGTGAAAATACACAAGTAGGCATGCAAAGTCAGACGATATCGTTGGTACAAGAGGCGATTCAGATTCAGACCACAAGGCAGCTATCAGATCTACAGATGTATGGTACAATGTACAGAGGTATGTAGAAGAGCTCCAGTTGGCAATAGAGGAACAGGAAAATTTCAGTGGAGTTCCCATTTAATGCTGTGGACTGAAGCAGTCCACATTTGCAACCATCATATGCTCAGCTGTACAGTATTTTGAAAAGAGATCATTCAATGCAAAGAGACTGCAATGGTAAACATGTCCCTAGAACGGGTAAAGCCCACCCACATGATGGTGACAATTGATGAAATAAGGCACGAGCAGCAGAAGAAAGTTGCACCTACTATGCCGGAATGGACCAAAGAGGATACAGCATAAGCAGGTAACACACTGCCATCAACACATAAAGGAACCCACACTAAAGCAGGCTGGCACAAATACTCCAAGTACCATTATGTTCCAGGACCTCTGCTCTACTGCAGTGGGGATGGGAAGGCTGTGTGTGAGTTGCCATCAGCAGAATAAATTGCACACGGTGTATTTTTGTCTCTTCTTTGGAGTAGACTAAGTGACAGTTTGTTGACTCCTTGAATGTTTATTGTAATTGGTTCTTTTGACAGTTCATGATATTGCATTAATAAAGAAGTACAGTTTTCTTTGTTGCATCTTGACATCCTATGGTGTAGCTAATTTCATAGCAAATACACAGGAGCATTTCATGTCCCTAGGAACAACTTCTGCCTTCTGCTGGTGTGCAGATCGAAATTGATCATGAAACAGTAGCCAGGTTGTGTTGTTGTAGCTTCTCTGGCCATTCGTGCTGTTAATATGAGGTCTATTCAAAAAATTCCGTAACTTCATCCACAAAATTTTTCTGTGCTTATCTTTTACTTATTGTGCATGGTCTCCATCAAAATACTCTCCTCCACAATTGATGCACCACTCCCAACACCATTTGCACTTCTGGAAGAAGTGTTGGTATGCGTAATGCTGGTTTGCACAGAGTGCCATCTGTGAATTTTCTTTTATCTCATCTATCAAAAATCTTTGTGCTTTCAATGCAGTTTTCAACTTTGGAAATAAAAAAAAGTCCAGGTCTGGAGAGTACAGAGAATGAGGCAACACAGTGGTTTCGTCTTTTGTGTGATAGTTATGCACCAATTGGATGAGTGTGTGGGTGCATTATCCTGATGCAAGAGCCATGAATTGTCTGGCTGCATTTCAGGCTATTTCCTTCTCACATTTTCTTGCAGGCATCGCAACATGTCCCGATAGTATCATCGATTAGCAGTTTGTCACTGTGGCACAAATTCATAATGAACTAATCCTTCAAAGTAGAAGAAAACTGTCAGAATGGCTTTATCATTTGACCTGACCTGACGAACTTTTTTTGGTCTTGGAGAACCTTTCCTGACCCATTGTGAAGACTGAACCTTAGTCTCAACATCGTAACTATAGACTCGTGTCTCATCACAAGTTTTGATTCTCTTAAGGAACATCTCATTCTCATTTGCACAATCCAAAAGTTCTTCACAGATTGTAAGGTGAAGGTCTTTCTGGTCTTGACTCATGTCGTGGGATGAACTTGGCAGCAACATGATGTATTCCAAGGTGCAGTGTCAAGATTTTATGACAATCCAACTGCAATCTTATAGTTCTCTGCAATCTCTTGTACAATCAATCTTCAATTGGCACAAACTATTTTGTTGATGTTCCTGACAGGTACTAAAATGTAGACTTTCACGGACAGAAATATCATGTCCATTAAAATATCCTGGCTGTTATCCCTTGGTCGGTTGATGAATTCTGTGTCAATTCCCAATGTTTCATCTCCGTCTGCGGGAAACATCTTCAAGGGGGTCCGTAGCTCGATGGAAAGTCCAACACACCCACTGGCTTGCTACTGACTGCCGCTAAATTCCGTGTCCGTGCGATCCCGCGCCGCGGCGTGACGTCACGTGTTTTGAAAACGTCAGTGCAATTGGCCGCTGTCCGTTGCCGTCGATTGCCGTTGCCATCACCCAGTAGTGGACGAGTGGTACACATCTTCTTTAACACTGGCATCCATATACCATTTAATTTCACGCCCTCCTCCTTTCGATTGAAATTATTAAGGTGTTTAGCGATTTCGATTGCCTCCCTGTAGAGCCTTTTGTAATATCCGCTTGTGGCTACTAGTACTTGCATCTCCTCGAAACTAATATTGTGGTTCGCGGGCTGGAAAGCATGCTCTGCAACAGCTGATCGTTCCATTTCTCCTCTTCTACAATTGCCCTTGTGCTCTTCCAAATGTTTAGAAACAGTTCTTTTAGTGGTACCCACTAAACATCTCCACAGCTGCATGGGATCCTATACACTCCAACTTTTTTCCAATGGCTTGCGAGCATCCTTGGCAGGCTTAAGGTATTCCTGTATCTTCCTGGTGGGCTTGTAAATTACGGTAATATTCCGCTTCGTCAAGATCCTCCCTATTCTTTCAGTTACATTTTTAACAAACGGCAGGAAAACCTTAGATTTTGCAGTAGCCTGTACGTCACTATGATTTCTGTGTGGCTGCCTCAACACACGTTTTATTTCCGTGGACGAATATTCGTTCTTCATTAGCGCATTGTGGAGATGTTCCATCTTAGTGTCAAGCAGCTCAGGTTTACAAATAATTCTAGCTCTGTCCACTAACATCTTGATAACACCCCACTTCTGTTGTGGGTGGTGGTTCGAATCCCGATGCAAATAATGGTCTGTGTGTGTGGGTTTGTGGTATACTGAGTGGCCCAAACTACCATTTTCGTTTCTAAAAATAAGCACATCAAGGAAATGTAATTTGCCATCTACCTCCTCCTCCATTGTAAACTGAATTCTCGAGTTTACACTATTCAGATGTTCATGGAACCGGCTTATTTCCTCCCTGCCATGTCTCCACAGCACAAACGTGTCATCCACCTATCGGAACCATACATTTGGTTTTTTGCTGGCAGTACCTAAGATCATCTTTAACTTCCGCCCAGCCATTTTTAAACCATGTGAATCATTCATAACATCGAGTATGGCATAAGCTCTCATCATCCTAGGCTTCATTCTGTGTGTCTCTGTAAAGGTTTTCTCGAGTTTCACACAAAATTTAATGCAGATGCGTTTGCTCCTTTAAATCTGCCATCTCGAAATTCGCAAACTCTGTGATACAATGTCCCACTCAATACAGCACAGAACAGTACCTAACAGCCATACAACAGTGAAACTTCTGGTGGTTACGCATTAAACAAAGGCATGTGCTAGGATGCCAACATGGCATTGCCACGAAATTATGAATGTTCCGGAATTTTCTGAACAGACCTGGTACGTGCATAGGTGCATAAAGCAGCCACAGACAATGCGGCCATACAAATGATGAATCCATAGACTGGATTGCATGAAAGAAATGAGAATACATAAAGGCATTTGTAATTGTTCTTACTGTGAGCTAATGCATGTGTGTAAGCTAATATAACTTATTTCAAAAAAGATATAAAGAATTTCATATAAGTTGGCTTGCATTTCCCACTAGAACCACCAAATTATCTGAGGTAACAGCTGATAGTGATGTTGTGAACAAGTGACATCAATTGCCAAAATAAAGAGTCAACTCAGAAATATAACCTAACAATATGAAAGGGAATCCATGTGTTGCTTAGTTGGTTGCTGGATATCACAACACATGAGAACATATGGAAATGAACCATCTCATTAAGCAACCGAAGATGTTAGCATGAAGCAAATGGTAGCACACTTTAAAGTTTCCTTGCATCCCATTTCTGCATTGATGAGGAGAAAGCCTCCCCCCATGAACCATGGACCTTGCCGTTGGTGGGGAGGCTTGCGTGCCTCAGCGATACAGATGGCCGTACCGTAGGTGCAACCACAACGGAGGGGTATCTGTTGAGAGGCCAGACAAACATGTGGTTCCTGAAGAGGGGCAGCAGCCTTTTCAGTAGTTGCAGGGGCAACAGTCTGGATGATTGACTGATCTGGCCTTCTAACATTAACCAAAACGGCCTTGCTGTGCTGGTACTGCGAACGGCTGAAAGCAAGGGGAAACTACAGCCGTAATTTTTCCCGAGGACATGCAGCTTTACTGTATGATTAAATGATGATGGCGTCCTCTTGGGTAAAATATTCCGGAGGTAAAATAGTCCCCCATTCGGATCTCTGGGCGGGGACTACTCAAGAGGACGTCGTTATCAGGAGAAAGAAAACTGGCGTTCTACGGATCAGAGCGTGGAATGTCAGATCCCTTAATCGGGCAGGTAGGTTAGAAAATTTAAAAAGGGAAATGGATAGGTTGAAGTTAGATATAGTGGGAATTAGTGAAGTTCGGTGGCGGGAGGAACAAGACTTCTGGTCAGGTGACTACAGGGTTATAAACACAAAATCAAATAGGGGTAATGCAGGAGTAGGTTTAATAATGAATAGGAAAATAGGAATGCGGGTAAGCTACTACAAACAGCATAGTGAACGCATTATTGTGGCGAAGATAGATACGAGGCCCACACCTACTACAGTAGTACAAAAGGGAGAGAAGGAAACATAGTAGGTGAATATGGATTGAGACTAAGAAATGAAAGAGGAAACCGCCTGGTAGAATTTTGCACAGAACATAACTTAATCATAGCTAACACTTGGTTCAAGAATCATAAAAGAAGGTTGTATACCTGGAAGAATCCTGGAGATACTAAAAGGTATCAGATAGATTATATAATGGTAAGACAGAGATTTAGGAACCAGGTTTTAAATTGTAAGACATTTCCAGGGGCAGATATGGATTCTGACCACAATCTCTTGGTTATGAACTGCAGATTGAAACTGAAGAAACTGCAAAAAGGTGGGAATTTAAGGAGATGGGACCTGGATAAACTGAAAGAACGAGAGGTTGTAGAGAGTTTCAGGGAGAGCATAAGGGAACAATTGACAGGAATGGGGGAAAGAAATACAGTAGAAGAAGAATGGGTAGCTCTGAGGGATGAAGTGGTGAAAGCAGCAGACGATCAAGTAGGTAAAAAGACGAGGGCTAATAGAAATCATTGGTAACAGAAGAAATATTGAATTTAATTGATGAAAGGAGAAAATATAAAAATGCAGTAAATGAAGCAGGCAAAAAGGAATACAAACGTCTCAAAAATGAGATCGACAGGAAGTGCAAAATGTCTAAGCAGGGATGGCTAGAGGACAAATGTAAGGATGTAGAGGCTTGTCTCACTAGGGGTAAGATAGATACTGCCTACAGGAAAATTAAAGAGACCTTTGGGAGAAGAGAACCACTTGTATGAATATCAAGAGCTCAAATGGCAACCCAGTTCTAAGCAAAGAAGGGAAGGCAGAAAGGTGGAAGGAGTATATAGAGGGTTTATACAAGGGCGATGTACTTGAGGACAATATTATGGAAATGGAAGAGGATTTAGATGAAGATGAAATGGGAGATACGATACTGCGTGAAGAGTTTGACAGAGCACTGAAAGACCTGAGTCGAAACAAGGCCCCGGGAGTAGACAACATTCCATTAGAACTACTGACGGCCTTGGGAGAGCCAGTCCTGACAAAACTCTACCATCTGGTGAGCAAGATGTATGAGACAGGTGAAATACCCTCAGACTTCAAGAAGAATATAATAATTCCAATCCCAAAGAAAGCAGGTGTTGACAGATGTGAAAATGACCGAACTATCAGTTTAATAAGTCACAGCTGCAAAATACTAACGCGAATTCTTTACAGACGAATGGAAAAACTGGTAGAAGCGGACCACGGGGAAGATCAGTTTGGATTCCGTAGAAATGTTGGAACACGTGAGGCAATACTAAACTTACAACTTATCTTAGAAGAAAGATTAAGAAAAGGCAAACCTACGTTTCTAGCATTTGTAGACTTAGAGAAAGCTTTTGACAATGTTGACTGGAATACTCTCTTTCAAATTCTAAAGGTGGCAGGGGTAAAAAACAGGGAGCGAAAGGCTATTTACAATTTGTACAGAAACCATATGGCAGTTATAAGAGTCGAGGGGCATGAAAGGGAAGCAGTGGTTGGGAAAGGAGTGAGACAGGGTTGTAGCCTCTCCCCGATGTTATTCAATCTGTATATTGAGCAAGCAGTAAAGGAAACAAAAGAAAAATTCAGAGTGGGTATTAAAGTTCATGGAGAAGAAGTAAAAACTTTGAGGTTCGCCGATGACATTGTAATTCTGTCAGAGACAGAAAAGGACTTGGAAGAGCAGTTGAACGGAATGGACAGTGTGTTGAAAGGAGGATATAAGATGAACATCAACAAAAGCAAAACGAGGATAATGGAATGTAGTCAAATTAAATCGGGTGATGCTGAGGGAATTAGATTAGGAAATGAGACACTGAAAGTAGTAAAGGAGTTTTGCTATTCAGGGAGTAAAATAACTGATGATGGTCGAAGTAGAGAGGATATAAAATGTAGACTGGCAATAGCAAGGAAATCGTTTCTGAAAAAGAGAAATTTGTTAACATCGAGTATAGATTTAAGTGTCAGGAAGTCGTTTCTGAAAGTATTTGTATGGAGTGTAGCCATGTATGGAAGTGAAACATGGACGATAACTAGTATGGACAAGAAGAGAATAGAAGCTTTCGAAATGTGGTGCTACAGAAGAATGCTGAAGATAAGGTGGGTAGATCACATAACTAATGAGGAGGTATTGAATAGGATTGGGGAGAAGAGAAGTTTGTGGCACAACTTGACTAGAAGAAGGGATCGGTTGGTAGGACATGTTCTGAGGCATCAAGGGATCACCAATTTAGTATTGGAGGGCAGCGTGGAGGGTAAAAATCGTAGAGGGAGACCAAGAGATGAATACACTAAGCAGATTCAGAAGGATGTAGGTTGCAGTAGGTACTGGGAGATGAAGAAGCTTGCACAGGATAGAGTAGCATGGAGAGCTGCATCAAACCAGTCTCAGGACTGAAGACCACAACAACAACAACAACGAGGAGAAAGCTCATGTGCAAGTGAATGAGTGAGTGGCGGTGGCAACAAATGAGAAGCTGTAGTTTATTATGCGTACCTCTCACCTGTGGCAAATGTCTTTGTATCCACTCCAATAGAAAGACAACTTCCTGGCATTTTTGAAAATAAGACGCCCCCCATCCAATGACACTTGGCTATCTCCTTTGATGGGAACAATTGTCAGTCTGTGGGCATGAAGCATTATTCTTTTCATATATCATATATTAACTGAATATTTTATTTTTTTTTATTTTGAGAAGAGATAATTGTAGTGTAGCATGGAAACAGGTCCTCAGTTCTGGTTGATGAGACAAATGTGACATGAAACTTAAAATTTTTTGTACCCAGACTTCCATCTAAATTAAGGAGATCGATTTTAGCAGATTTTCAGAATAGCTGGCTGCTCCAGTTTTTCACTAATGAACCAGCCCTACTTATTTGATTTACTTTACAGTTACATTTTAACTTTTTTTTACAGAATTTATAGCTTCAGATGTTCTTTTCGTGTGTGTGTGTGGGGGGGGCTGTTGTTTTCTCTATGTTATTTCAGCATTTATCTGAGTGGTAATTTTTAAACACACACATATCAAAATGTAAATATTTGGGATTTAACCCAAGCTATTGCTGCACCACCTCTCTGCCTCTTACCAGACAAATATAGGAGAAAACTTGTTTTGTCTAACATAATTCCAACTAACGACTTTCAGTTCAAGCAGCACTTCAGTAGTGTGTATTAGAGTATACCTCAGGGGTAGGTATTTTCTCTTACAGCTGCTTTGAAAATGTGCTGCAGTTTACTGCACTCCAAGTACACTGAACAAATGGATTTTTTTGTATTTTTAATGTCTTTTATTTTCTTTTTATTACTTTTTCAGTAGTAGTAGTAGTTGTTGTTGTTGTTGTTCTTGTAGAATATAAACTTGTTCCATAATCTAGAGTACTGTTTACATGTATCAGTCCCTTTTTTTTCCCAGTTCAGGCGGCATCAGGTATAATGGGTGGGACTCTTTCCCATGAGTACCACTTCATTTCAGAAGCAGGGGAAGACAGATTATATATTTGTGAAAGTTGCAACTATGTTGTAAGTGAAGACATTTTTTCTGGAGAATGCCCAGAATGCAAAAGCAAAAATTTCAAGAGACGGAGTGGGATAGAGGTATTAATATGCAATATATTCTTAAAGCTAGACTTATAGTGAACTGCTATTTTTTTAATATATATTGTATTCTTCCATAATTTTTAAAGTTTTTTAGTGTGCTTTCTTGTCTTATGATAAGACTACTGCATAGTTTATCAACACTCAGGCACTCCAGTTTTCAGACACTTTTACAGCCGCTGAACATTATAAAAAAAATTTACAACTCACTAATGGTCATAATTATTATAAGTACAAGTCATTTTCCTGTAAATGAGGCTCATTTACTTTCAAAATACCTTACCCACAATACTGACATCAACTCTGGCCTTTCAGATGTGGCTATAGTTCTTTCTTTATCCTCCTGCTATGTACCTATTCCTACTTAAAGGTTATTTTCTCCATAGTGTGTTGTGCCTTGTTAGCACTTTGGATTCTGTGATTTTTCATGTTTTGACATACTGCTTTGTCTTTGATAAATATGAACCAGTTTAAGCCAGTAAATATTATTGATAAGAGAATACATTTCAAGCCCTTTGTATTCATCATCAGCCACTGATTACAGTCACAATATGTTCCTACATCAAGTGTTGCCCATTTTATACCTTCTACGGAAATATTGCAGACTTTAAACTGGTGATCTCCTTGTTGCTATTTGAGAAGATTGGGCTATGTGCACTGTGTTTCATACTTTTCCATGAATCCTCCAAAACCATCATCAGTCGTGGCAACAGTGACACAATATTGTAGTATACATGTAGTCATGACAGTGTCTTATATGAGACAGATGCAGTTAATACATCTGAATTTGGTTTTTGAGAGAGAATTGCTGGCCAGTTTTTACCTTCAAGAGGCAACATGTGTAGTACTGCCAATAGACACATGTAAAGGTAATACACTTTCTAGTTTTTGAAGCTAATATTTTCTTCCTTGGGGAGGAGAGAGAGTGATAAGCTGGAGAAGAATTACAGGAAGGAAAGGTCTTTCAGACCCCGGTTTAAGAGGAACTGACCTGTAGAGATGACAAAGACAGACTACAACAATATAATGAAAATGGTAGTTGCTACTCACCATATAGCAGAGATGCTGAGTTGCAGAAAGGCACAACAAAAAGACTGTCAAAAAGCTAGGTTTCGGTCAACAAGGCCTTTGTCAAAAATAGCTCCAGCTCCCAGAGACTCCGGTCTTGTGTTTGTGAACTGTGTGTGTGTGTGTGTGTGTGTGTGTGTGTGTGTGTGGTGTCTTTGTTTGACAAATGCCTTGTTGGCCAAAAGCTAACTATCTGACAGTTTTTTTTTTTTTTTTTTTTTTTTTTTTTTTTTTTGCAGCTCAGCATCTCCCCTATATGGTGAGTACCAACTACCCTTTTCATTATATTATTACATTACATCCTGGATTTTCTATTGCTTGAAAGGTAGGCTACAGGTAGATCGCTCTCATCTCAAAGTTGTGGTGCCCTGCCCTTCCTTTTAACCTTCCCCAACTTATTCTTGTCTCCCCCCAAAGGGAGAAAATACTTGTTTTGAAAGCTCAGAAGTATGGTATATCACTTTCACTTGGGTCTCTCAGTGGTACAACTTATTTTGCCTCTTCAAAGTAATTACCAACAAAAAATTTTGACTTGTAATTTATTAGTTTTCTTGTCTGAATTATTCTTCGATACAACCATTCACTTTTCTGGCTTCTTCTTTCATTCATCTACAACTACACAACTATTCTACCTTCTGACATGAGAGCTTGGCAGAGGCTTCATCGAACCACCTTCAGACTTCTTCTCTATCGTTTCACTCCAGAACAGCATCTGGGAAAATGAACCCTTAAATCTTTCTGTGCGAGTTCTGATTTCTCTTGTTTTATTAAGATGTTCATTTCCCCCTTTGTAGGTAGGTATCAACAAAATATTTTTCCATTCAAAGGAGAAAGTTGTTGATTTAAATTCATGAAAAAATCTTACTGCAGCAAAAAATGCCTTTATTGTAGTGATAATCTCCCCAACTCACATACCACATCCATGACACTATCTCCCTTTTTTCACAACAACACAAAATGAGCTGCTCTCCTGCAAAATTTTTCAGTGTCTTTTGATAGTCCTATTTGGTAAGGATCCCATACTACACAACATTACTCCAGAAGCCAACACACAAGTGTAAGTGTATGCAGTGTCTTTAGTAGATGTGTTGCATCCTCAAGCGTTCTGTCAATAAAATGCAGTCTTTGGTTCACCTTCCCCACAACATTTTCTATGTGGGTGTTCCAGTTTAAGTTGTTTGTAATTGTAATCCCTGGGTATTTAATAGAATTAACAGCCATTAGATTTGTGTGTTTTATCATGTAACCAAAATCTAATGGCTTCCTTTTAATACTCATGTGGTTGACATAACACTTTTTATTATTTGGAGTCAATTGACACTTGTCACATCATATAGATATCTTGTCAGAATCATTTTTCAATTGGTTTTGATCTTCTGACGAATTTACTGGACAGTAAACAACACCATCATCTGCAAACAATCTAAAAAGGCTGCTCAGATTGTCTCCTAAATCTATTGTTTAGATTAGGAGCAGCAGAGTGTCCATCAGACTTCCTTAGGGGATGCCAGATATAAGTTTTGTTGTGTGTTATCTGCAAGTCATGTATGTCATCTTTTTTATCATTTTGGCACTCCTTTTACAATTTGAGTTCCTTTTGTGTCCACGCACCATGTCTCCATATGTAGCAACCTTTTTTTCTTATGTTCAACAACCTTTTTCCTTGTTTCACAATTGTTTGCCCCTATTTAGTGACCCTCTTTCATTGTTTGGTGCCTTTCTTCCTTTCTTTACTGAACTTTTGGTTTTGACAAGTGATCATTTCCTTTATTTAGTGATTTTTTTCTTTATTTAGCACACTTTTTTCAATGTTTAGTGACCTTCTTCCTTTTTTTTTAATATTGTCTCATTACTTTACAGTCCACTTTTGTTGTTTGGTTATCCTCTTTCACTGTTGACTGGTCTCCTCCCCCTGTTCTGTGTTAGTTTCTTCCCTCACTTATAGACCCACCTGCTTAGCTGAATGGTAACATGCTTACCTCCCATGCAGGGGGTCAGGTTCGATTCCCGGCCAGGTTGGAGAGTTTCTCTGCTCATAGACTGGGTATTGTGTTGTCCTCATCATCATTTCATCCTCATCATTGGTATGAAGGCACATTTCTTGGATGGCTACAGTTTTCCAGCATTTAGCAATAATTTCCCATTTTCTTGCAGTCCTATTTGCTTTTTAGCGATATTAACAGTACCTTAGGTGTCTGCAATAGGGGCCAAGAGGGACCTCATGCCCACTCTTAGACTCTGGGTACAGACATCTTATTTATTACATTATTCTCTTGAATTTGCAGCAGTCATTGGCTGTGACCCCACTTAACTGCAAATTTAACATTGACTGAGATGAGAAATACTGCAGTGTTATCAATGACTACATACCTTTAGTATTCTTAGTTGTCATTCTGTTCTGTGAAATTATGCCAATTGCTTGGTGCAGCAGTGGTTTGGTGCTGGCCTTCAGTGAAGATGGATACAAAACCTTTGCAGAACCATGCTGAAATAATATCTTCAATCTTTTTCTGTCCCTTTCTCCTTCAGGGGCTGCAGAAAAGAGCCAGTCTCTCGCCATGGTGCACAGATTCCATGATCCGCCCCCAGTTCCCATAAGAATCCCCCCTCCCCTTGATGCAAAACAGAATTTAAACAATAGTTTACTAAATGTCTGTGGAAAAAGAAAAAAACATTATGGCTTGCTAATTCTACATTGAGTTTTACGTGACAGATCTGTTTTAGCACACTTGAAAGAACCCAGCCATGCTATCTATATTGATGTGTTTACACATACACTTAATCCCAAACACACCAGTCAAAAAAAGAAAATACAATTTTCTGGGATATAAAAGAGGGGTAAAAATGTGGAATTTCAAGGTCAAAAACATGTGCCCTCCAGGATTGAGACACTGTCAAAGTCTACAGGTGCAATGCCACATGCAATCATAGAGCTATGAATTCCACATTCCAGTAGGCATGTTGCACAATAATGTGGCAAACTGAAGAGATAAAGATTACTTTGGTGTAGTCCTAGGCTGCTAAAATTTGATTTTACTGGCTAATTTGAGGCTGATTTTTGGAGGTTCCCACATTCATCTAGTCATATAATTTTTCTGGGCTGCACTTCACCTAACCAACCCAAAAAAATGTAGCTTTCAAAACACGTATTGTTCAGTGTCATTGTTCCAGCTGATGCTAAAAAGTTAAAATCATGACAGTACTACAATAAATCTATTAATGTGAATAGATGTGAAGTTGTAAAGGAAATAAAGTGAGATAAATGGCATTATAGTTAATAAGCTTTTTTAAATGTTTATTTCCTGTTTCTCTGCTATGGGGGTTTAATGTGGCATTTTTATTCATATCATCAGTATTTTCTCAGCCTTTCTGACTACTTATTATTTCAAATATTTAAATTTCAGTTTCAACCTAACATCATGGGAGTTTGAATAAATTATTTTTGTTATTGATTTTAGCTTCATTTCTTAACTCATTAGGCACCCTGGACTAAATCATATGAGGATGTAATTTCAGATCACTGAAGCCAAAAGTGGCATACATATTCATGTTAATAACAAAAAAGATGTAAACACAAAGGAATGACAGACATTGGCTGCAAGTAGGCATTGACGTAAATCAATGGCGAAAGTTGAAAACTTGTGCCGGACTGGGATCTGAATCTAGGTTTTCTGCTTACTAGCGTGTGGATAAGTTGAGAATTTGGGTCTGATGGGAGGGGTGCTAGTGTAGTCTGTGCAGTTGTAGTGAGCACTACAGCGAGATGCCTTAGTGGTCAAAGCATCTGTCTAGTAATCAGGAGACTTGGATTCAAATCCCGTATTGGCACTAATTTTCAATTTTCCCCATTGATTTACATCAGCTTTTATATGAGTTCAGTATGCAGCAACAAAAATGTTTCATCATTTGCTCAATAACATAAAAATCTGGCAAGAAGTAAAGCAAGTTTTAAATGTAGCCAAAACTCACTTCTTCTGGACAACTCCTTCTATTCTATGCACACACTCACTCTCACACACAAGAGTGCCTACCCAAATAGTCATCAGGCACATTGTCTTTCATGTTTTGGCAGATATCTACAGTCTCTTTTCTTGCAATGTGTAGCTGGAGTCAGCCCAAGCAAATATGCTCATCACATTTTTCATGCAATACTAAGCATTGATTGAAAACATCTGTTTGTTTCCTGTTACAAACGAAATGATTTATAAAGTAGAATTTTATGTGCCCATTCAACAGAGTGGTCCCAGATTGGCCTAGTCCAATATTGCTTCTATTGATGTGTATGAATAGGGGTAGTGAAATGAAAAATAATCAGTACTCCAGCAGCAACAGCACTGCCATGCAGAAGTGCTGCTGAGTTGCTGCTGGACTACTGATTATTCTCCAGGGTATACTGTTTCTAATACATATTGATAATATGAATAATGCCCAATACTAATTTGGGACTGCTTTGTCAAATGTACCCACTAAATTCCACTTTTAAAATCATTTTATATATAATGAGAAACTAACTGATGCTTTCCATTGATGCTGTGCGTCATATGAAAGACATGTTGAGTATTATTTGTTTGGGCTGACTCCAACTATGTGCTACAGCAATGAAATTACAAACATTTGCTGCAACATAAAGGGCTCGCCTAGAAGAAATGATTTTCAGTTGTATTTAAAACTTACTTTGTTACCTGTCAGACAAATGATCAAAAATGTTTGTTGATGCACATTGAACTCCTTTCTGAGCCACTGACAGCTTTAATAATTGGTGCTAATGGTCATTTTTTTTCCTCTAGTGTTGTAGATGTGGACATCAATATTCTTCTCAAATTGTGATGAACTATTTATGACAAATTTTATTAGATAATGTGTACTGTGATAGTGCAATTAAAATGCTGAACGGTACCTACAAGGCGACGGCAGGTGAACACTACTAAGTGATGAGTTACCCCAGATAATTATTCCATAAGATATTTTTGAAATGAAATAAGCAAAATATGTCAGGAGACTCATTTGTTTGTTCCAAGACCAGCAATTATACAAAGAGCAAAAGCGGCTGAATGTAATTGTTTGACAAGCTCAGTAATATGCTTCTTCCAGTTGAAGTTTTCATCAATGTGTACACCCAAAAATTTGGAGCACTCTTTCCTATTTACTGATTCCCATTTATGTGCTGCATCAGTTATTGCTATAACTCTATTTGTTGTACAGGATTGCGTGTAGTGTGTTTTCTCAAAAGTAAGGGAGAGTCCATTTTTAAAGAACAACTTAATAATTCTTTGAAAAACATCATTAAGGACTTCTGTTGCTGTCTCTGTAATGGAATTCATCATAACATTAGTATTGTCTACAAAAAGTACCAATTCTGCTTATTGAATGTTGAGTGGAAGGTTATTTACATTCAGTGGTGGCTCATTCTTCATGTTCATAGATTTTTAAAATCATATAAATACAAGAACATGAAATGAATAGCATCTGATGTGTAGCAGTTATGGTTATCAACATTTTTATATGACTTCAGCCACTGTCAATAGCAATAGTAATAATAATAATAATAATAATAATAATAATACGGATAACTTGACTGAAAAAAGAATTGTATTGCTTTTTATATAATTAAGTACTCTTTAAGACAAGAATGGAATTATGTTTAAGCTTTCACTACTCTCCATTTCAGATTTTTGTGTAAGTGGGAGTTCTCATGTTTTTTTTATTATTTTGGGCAAATGTGCAATATCCATAATATATGTATTAGTTAATGAATTAACTTCCACGTTGAACAGCAGACATTCTTACATTGCACCAACACAACAACTTATACTTATTATATACTTCTTTGTTAAATGTTCACTTCTGTCATGCTTATTTGATTCCATCGCTTTCTTAGACAATGGATCTGGTCCGGGAGACCTAGTTTCTTTGCTGCTAATTTTTCCAGGTAATTTTCTTTTGTGTTAGCACTTAAAACAAATTCAACAGAGTTCACATTGACACTGCACAGGAAAGCCAATCTCTGCACAGTAAACAACTAATTCCCAACAACAAACTGCTGTTTGCTGAACTGATCAAATTTAAGTAGTATTATCCAGCAACAAGGTCACTTGACTGGAATACAAATGAGGCACTGAGAACCATAAAAGTCAAAAGCACTCTATCTTCGACACCACATTTAAGTGAATATCAGAGAAACAAGTGAGACAGACCAATAAATTTGCAAGGTGTCAAAAGTTAAGATCTTCACATGCTCTTAAACCACAGCCACCACTGTTTATTATATAAGGAATAGGAGTCAACCCATAATTGAAGCCTTTGGGCTTATGCTTGTGTGTTTAATCAGCATAACTTTTTGCTTACCATTTGTTAAGTATGATTTGAACCAGTTGTGTGTAAAGCCATTAATTTCTTAAATTTAAGTTTGTATAAGAGTGCAACATGATCTACAGAATCAAGCATCTTGGAAATATCACAAAAATACCATCTGGTGATATTTAACTATCTAAGGCTGTAATATTTGTTAGATGAATGTCTAAATAGCATTTTCATTCGAGCAACCCTTCAGGAATCCAAACTATGTTATGCCAAGTAAATTGTTTCTACTTAAATGTGAGACTACTCCTGAGTACTGTACTTCTTTGAATATTTTGGAAAAAGATGTTGGTAAAGAAATTGGATGATAATTATTTAAATTTTTCTTGTTCCCTTTCTTATAAAGCAGTTTCACAAATGCATATTTTAATTTATGTGGTAAAATTCGATGTGCCAGTGGTGCATTACATACATCATGATGGACATTATTTATCACGTTGGAACAACTTTTCAGAATTATGTTATTTTCAGTGAAGGATGTTGGTACTACTTGTACTTGCTTAAAGTTTTGTGGAATGATTCTTTTAATATATTCTCTTGCTTCTTCAACTGACCATTTATTCCTACTCTTGCTGCTACATGTAGAAAGTGATTGTTAAGAATACTTACAACTTGTGAGTTACCAGTCACAACATTGTCATTTACTGTAATTGTTATTGTATCTTGTGCACTCACTGGCCATCCTGTCTTCCATTTGACAATATCCCGTATAATTTTAATCTGATTATCTGCAGTATTTATTTCTGTCAGGATGTACATAATTCTGGTTTTTTTTTTTAATGACTTTGTTTAAAATACTACAGTATCTTTCATATTGTGCAACTGGCCTTTATGTATATTTGCCTTTTCCTCTTACATGAGACTTTAATTCCCTGAGTTATCCATGGCTTATTTGTGTTTTAAGGATTTTCTAGATAGTTTTTTTCAGAAAGATGCTTTCAAATGGTGACACAAATTCACTTTGGAATAAACTAAATTAACATTAGCATCTCTTGCTGATACCTCATCCCGCCACCTCTTTTCACGTATCCTTGAAATACTGTATTCTGTGTAGAATTACGTTTATGCTTATAACCTGCAGTTGTGTAAATAATTGTTCATTGCATTACTTGATTTTTCTTTTCAAAATTAATGACATTTTGAAATGCACAGAGTAACAGATCTAGACTTAAGTTGTGTTGTTGTTGGAATGCGATATTCGTCCTGTAACAAAAAGGAAGTTTCCAAATAATAATTTTGAATCTAAAATACTGTGTTTTTGTGATTAATTTTACAAGAAGACCAACAACTGGTGACCCTGACACAATCTAAACAAGAAACAAATATGATGGCAGATATAGGGAATAGTGATGTGCCAGACAGTGGTACAAAAATTGAAGTGGACAAAGTTAGTGTGAAACTCCCTCCGCTGTGGACTGAAAAGCCTGATATATGGTTTCGTCGGGCTGAAGCACAGTTCCAGTCAGAGCTATTCCATGCATTAGCTAAGGTTTGTGGTTCTAAATTAATTCGGGGTATGGAATACCACCCACAATCAAATGGGAAAATAGAGAGATTCTATCGAACATTGAAGGCAGCCATCAGAGCTCATTGTAAAAATAAATGGAGTGCCTTAATTCCAACCATTATCGTAGGACAGCATAGCTGTCTGAGAGGAGGAGATAATTCAGCAGTTTTGGAGATGCTGTATGGCGCAACTCTAACATTGTCTGATGATTTCATTGTAATGTCAGGCCGGCCGGGGTGGCCGAGAGGTTCTAGGCGCTACAGTCTGGAACCGCTACGGTCGCAGGTTCGAATCCTGCCTCGGGCATGGATGTGTGTGATGTCCTTAGGTTAGTTAGGTTTAAGTAGTTCTAAGTTCTAGGGGACTGATGACCTTAGAAGTTAAGTCCCATAGTGCTCAGAGCCATTTGAACCATTTGTAATGTCAGAAAACAAACTAGAAGCAGATCTACCTGCATTCAATTCTCATTTACACCAGCATATAGGTAAGCTATGCCCCTCAGAATGTACTGAAATATGTAAATTGGTATTGACAGGTTTTTTATTTACTCCTTTTCATTGTTATTACTCAGTGGTGATTGTGTGTTGTGGGGTATGCAGTTATTGTTATCATGGCCTGATTAATTAATAAAACATTATTTCAGAAAGCTTTCATTTTTATATTAAAAAATGACCGACTAAAGGTTATGGGCCCAGGCACAGGGAATCAACTGAAGAGTGAGATACAACCTGTTGGCTTTCACAAATGACGTCTTAGTTTACTTTGTTAACGGCTCGGCTATTTTAGCAAAATCCTTTACAAATTTACAGTAATATGAACATAACCCAATATACGATTGTAACTGCTTTGTTGTACATGGTGTCAGAAAATTTTGAACTGCCTCTGTTAACCGAGAATCAGTTTGAACCTCTTGTTCACTGATTACATGACCTAAATATTTGACCTGCGTCTGCGCAAAATTACATTTTCCTAAACTTAATCTTAACCATGCCGATTGCAATCTTCTAAAGACATCTCTTAAACACGATTATTGTTCTGGTATATCCTTCGAAAATACTATAACGTCATCTAGGTAAACCATATATGTTGTTGGTTTCAACCCCCTTTAAATCCCATCTAGTTGCCAGTGCATTCTTCAACCCAAACGGCATACATATATACTGATAGTGCCCTCAGGAACAGTAAAAGCTGTCTTTGCCCTATTCTCTGGCGCTACTTCCAACTGGTGGTATCCACTCCATAAATCCGTCATCGTAAAATACTTACATTGTCCCAGATTATCCATTGTGTCCCTAATACATTCCTGGAAATTGAAATAAGAACACCGTGAATTCATTGTCCCAGGAAGGGGAAACTTTATTGACACACATTCCTGGGGTCAGATACATCACATGATCACACTGACAGAACCACAGGCACATAGACACAGGCAACAGAGCTTGCACAATGTCGGCACTAGTACAGTGTATATCCACCTTTAGCAGCAATGCAGGCTGCTATTCTCCCATGGAGACGATCGTAGAGATGCTGGATGTAGTCCTGTGGAACGGCTTGCCATGCCATTTCCACCTGGCGCCTCAGTTGGACCAGCGTTCGTGCTGGACGTGCAGACCACGTGAGACGACGCTTCATCCAGTCCCAAACATGCTCAATGGGGGACAGATCCGGAGATCTTGCTGGCCAGGGTAGTTGACTTACACCTTCTAGAGCACGTTGGGTGGCACGGGATACATGCGGACGTGCATTGTCCTGTTGGAACAGCAAGTTCCCTTGCCGGTCTAGGAATGGTAGAACGATGGGTTCGATGACGGTTTGGATGTACCGTGCACTATTCAGTGTCCCCTCGACGATCACCAGTGGTGTACGGCCAGTGTAGGAGATCGCTCCCCACACCATGATGCCGGGTGTTGACCCTGTGTGCCTCGGTCGTATGCAGTCCTGATTGTGGCGCTCACCTGCACGGCGCCAAACACGCATACGACCATCATTGGCACCAAGGCAGAAGCGACTCTCATCGCTGAAGACGACACGTCTCCATTCGTCCCTCCATTCACGCCTGTCGCGACACCACTGGAGGCGGGCTGCACGATGTTGGGGCGTGAGCAGAAGACGGCCTAACGGTGTGCGGGACCGTAGCCCAGCTTCATGGAGACGGTTGCGAATGGTCCTCGCCAATACCCCAGGAGCAACAGTGTCCCTAATTTGCTGGGAAGTGGCGGTGCGGTCCCCTACGGCACTGCGTAGGATCCTACGGTCTTGGCGTGCATCCGTGCGTCGCTGCGGTCCGGTCCCAGGTCGACGGGCACGTGCACCTTCCGCCGACCACTGGCGACAACATCGATGTACTGTGGAGACCTCACGCCCCACGTGTTGAGCAATTCGGCGGTACGTCCACCCGGCCTCCCGCATGCCCACTATACGCCCTCGCTCAAAGTCCGTCAACTGCACATACGGTTCACGTCCACGCTGTCGCGGCATGCTACCAGTGTTAAAGACTGCGATGGAGCTCCGTATGCCATGGCAAACTGGCTGACACTGACGGCGGCGGTGCACAAATGCTGCGCAGCTAGCGCCATTCGACGGCCAACACCGCGGTTCCTGGTGTGTACGCTGTGCCGTGCGTGTGATCATTGCTTGTACAGCCCTCTCGCAGTGTCCGGAGCAAGTATGGTGGGTCTGACACACCGGTGTCAATGTGTTCTTTTTTCCATTTCCAGGAGTGTATTTGGAATCAGATATGTGTTCGAAATGGTTTTCGCATTCAGAAACTTATAATCACAACAAAACCTATATTTCCTTGTACCATCCACCGACTTCTTAGGTACGCGAACTACATTGCTTGAATACAGGCTATTGCTATGCTCTGTGATTCCATCTCATAGTTGTTTTTCTATACACTCCTCTAGTAGCAGTTGTATATGATGTGCTACCCGATATGGTTTCCTAAACACTGGTGTATTATCCTCCATTGGTATGTGATGCTTTGTAATTGGTGTTGCCAGTAACCTCCCTCCATTCCAAATAAATTGCTAAATGTCAATAACAATTCCTCCAACACAACCCTGTTGTCTCCCTGCAAGAGCTGCAATATTCCCCTCAATTGTGCTGCATCGATGTTTTGCTTATGGCTCGCCTGTAAATCCTCCCTATTGAGGTCATCTTCACCAAAAAACCCAATGTGGCCAATAACAACCCTTTTGACAAGCTAAAATCCATTCTGCTGAAGTTGTCTATACTTACAGGAACCCTATAATCTTCCTCCACATAACTTGCGTGAGCTAAACTCCTCCGCACAAAACAGTGCGCATTATCCGACTCCTCATTACTTGAGAGTGGCTCCACCATGTACAGTATCTCCTTTGGTAAGTTCGTATTTATCAAAACCCAGACTACCTTCCCTGTACCTGCTGGTATGTTATCCTGCTGATCGACCTTTAATGAGTCTGTTTGCAGTTTAACTAGCGTCACCTTCACGTTAAGTGCGCTTTGCGACATTCGTCCATTTGCAACCGTTTACCTGATGCAAAACATTGTTCCACTGAGTTCCACTGTTTGTTGCCAAAGATCTATGTTTGCACGATGTTTGTCAAGGAAGTCCAGTCTGAGAATCACCGAATACTCCTCACCCACACATGGTGACACCTCTACCTGCTCACTAAACTTAGTTCCTGCAATCACAAATTGAAGTACCGTCATACCCAATGACTCCACTTTATTATCCCCCACCCCACGTAACCTATAACGTGGTGGCTCAAGCCTTCTCCTGCTAACCAGGTGTAGAACGATAACAGACATGTGTGCCCCCGTGTCATCCAAAAACCTCTGTTCCATTCCATTCACCAAGCCTAATAAGCAGCATTCAGTCTGTGCACCTGCAAGCGCATTATCTAATTTCACTGTGACCACCCTCCGATGGTTGAAGCAGTCCCGTTCTTATTTAATGGCTGCTGTCGCCAAGGTTCCCACCTACTTTTACTCCTGCAGTTCGCTGCCCAGTGACCCATTTCCCCACATGAGTAACACTGCAACTGACACTGACACTGGCTCCTAATATGCCCTACCTGGCCACACCAAAACGCTTAATTTCCGCTGACAGAACTTTTTGCTCCACCCTTTGCTTCGTTGCATAATCTACCTCCTCTAAGTATGTGGCAATCCTTAGGGCCGCCGCAGATCACTGGGATTCTCCATCCTCACCCGACATGATATCTCCAGTGGTACTCCCCGCAAAAACACATCTAATGCCCCTTTCTCGGCCTCCTGTGACAGCACACTATTCATTTCCCCACTCGGTGACAGTTCAAACATTTGTGCATTCAGCTTTCGAATCCTGTCTGAGAAAATCTCCGCAGTCTCATCTCTTCTCATAACTAACACCCTTAATTTTTTCTGAAAAAACCTGGTACTATTCTGTTTTTGTTACCTCTGGCATAACTACAGCCTCAAGCTCTGCAAATGTCCCCACATTGTTCAACGTGTCATGGTATAGTTCATACGACTTGGCATCCCCTATCAAGTGTAACTTCGCCACTCTCAACATTACAACATCCGACCACCCATTGGCCTCAGCCATTGTGATAATGTCATTAAGGAATACCGACACATCCTCCGTTGTTTTACCTGAAAAGAGGTTAATCAGTGCCGCGATTGGCGGGTCAAACCGTCTATGACACTCCCCGACCTGCAATTTACTTTCACCTGCCATCCCTTCCCCTAATTGCAATGCCTCAAATCTCCTCGCTAATTCTTCATATTTTTCTTTGTCCCTTATCCTTGCCTCCAACAATACCCGAATTTGCTTCTGCTGTAGTCACTGCCGCGGCCTCTGCTGCTTGCCGTGTTTCCACTATTCTTGCTTATAGCTCTACTGTTAGTATTAACACTTTGCTGACCGGTGACACCACAGTAGTGTCGTGCGTGAAATAGTGGTCAACGGCCGGCGGCACCACGGTGGTGTCGTGTGCATAGTATCACTCAGCGGCTGGCGACACCACAGTGGTGTCGTGAGCATAGTATGGCGCAGTGGCCGGTGGCAGCACTTTAGTATCTTTTTTATTCTGTTGGTGTTTTGTGTAGGTAACAATAAGTTACACATGTCAACAAGTTTTTTGTTTTTATAAGTACTTGTTCACCTTCATCATGGCGGATGAAGGAGACGATATGATTATTTACAATGAATGCATGGACGTCTTGTGTGACGTTTGGGATGACTTGGCCGATTGGGAAGAAGACACTGTATATCAAAAAAATGAAAGTGAAACAGAATCGTCAGATAGTCGGATAGAGAAATACGTCCAAGAAGAATTTGCACGAACACTACGGTCACTAACTGATTCGGATGGATCAAAGAAGACAGACTGTGTTTTACTGAGGACCAATAATAAATTTGAAGGATCTCTGGGTTCACACATATTTCCCAAAGATGCACAGAGTGTCATAGATATTGTAGAATTATATACTGGGAACGATCTATTTGAATATATTAGCAATGAAACCAACAAGTATTAAAGTCAAAATTGCAATAGAAGGAAACTGGATTTAAAAAAATGCCCAATTTGTCGACGTTATGGGACGCAAACTTAGAAAATGGTTCTGGCTTGCTATCATTATGGGAACTGTAAAAAAAGCAAGGATTGATGATTACTGTTCAACGAATTTGTTGACAGACACACCGATATTTTGCAAAACGATGTCCCGCAACCAATTCAGACAAATATTATCATTTTTACATTTTTCCGACAACAACAATAAACTGGGTAATGCCAACCGGTTTTTCAAAGTGCAATTCGAAATTGATTATTTTTCCAAAAAGTTTAAGGAAATGTTTAATATAAGTCAAAACATATCAATTGAGGAAAGAATGGTACTGTGGCATGGACAGTTAAATTTTAAGTTTACAATCCGTCAAAAATTACACAATATGTCATACTAATCCGGATGCTATGTGATTCAAATACTGGATACATTTCCTCGTTCAAGATATATTCCGGTGCTGGACAAACTTTAGCAAAAACAGTGATGGATCTGTTGACACCTTCTTATGGAAAGTGGCGTCACCTCTACATGGATAATTATTATAACAGTGTAGAACTTGCAGAGAAGTTACTTGAAAAGAAAATTCGAGGTTGTGGAATGATTAAAGTGCGCAAAAGTCAATGTGTTTGAAGCTTGTCATTAACCGAAAAGTGACAAACGGCCGGCAACAAGCCAAATAATCCGAATTAGCGCCGCCGGCGCCAAGTGAATAAATTTGTACGGGACGTACAGACAGCAAAGTGTTATTTTCACTCTGCTACTCCTAAAAATCAATAAATACAAAATCAAATAGGGGTAATGCAGGAGTAGGTTTAATAATGAATAAAAAAATAGGAGTGATGGTAAGCTACTACAAACAGCGTAGTGAACGCATTATTGTGGCCGAGATAGACACAAAGCCCATGCCTACTACAGTAGTACAAGTTTATATGCCAACTAGCTCTGCAGATGACGAAGAAATTGAAGAAATGTATGATGAAATAGAAGAAATTATTCAGATTGTGAAGGGAGATGAAAATTTAATAGTCATGGGTGACTGGAATTCGAGTGTAGGAAAAGGGAGAGAAGGAAACATAGTAGGTGAATATGGATTGGGGCTAAGAAATGAAAGAGGAAGCCGCCTAGTAGAATTTTGCACAGAGCACAACATAATCATAGCTAACACTTGGTTTAAGAATCATGAAAGAAGGTTGTATACATGGAAGAACCCTGGAGATACTAAAAGGTATCAGATAGATTATATAATGGTAAGACAGAGATTTAGGAACCAGGTTTTAAATTGTAAGACATTTCCAGGGGCAGATGCGGACTCTGACCACAATCTATTGGTTATGACCTGTAGATTAAAACTGAAGAAACTGCAAAAAGGTGGGAATTTAAGGAGATGGGACCTGGATAAACTTAAAGAACCAGAGGTTGTACAGAGTTTCAGGGAGAGCATAAGGGAACACCTGACAGGAATGGGGGAAAGAAATACAGTAGAAGAAGAATGGGTAGCTTTGAGGGATGAAGTAGCGAAGGCAGCAGAGGATCAAGTAGGTAAAAAGACGAGGGCTAGTAGAAATCCTTGGGTAACAGAAGAAATATTGAATTTAATTGGTGAAAGGAGAAAATATAAAAACGCAGTAAATGAAGCAGGTAAAAAGGAATACAAATGTCTCAAAAATGAGATCGACAGGAAGTGCAAAATGGCTATGCAGGGATGGCGAGAGGACAAATGTAAGGACATAGAGGCTTATCTCGTGAGGGGTAAGATAGATACTGCCTACAGGAAAATTAAAGAGACCTTTGGGGAAAAGAGAACCACTTGCGTGAATATCAAGAGCTCAGATGGAAACCCAGTTCTAAGCAAAGAAGGGAAAGCGGAAAGATGGAAGGAGTATATAGATGGCCTATACAGGGGCGATGTTCTTGAGGACAATATTATGGAAATGGAAGAGGATGAAGATGAAATGGGAGATATGATACTGCGTGAAGAGTTTGACAGAGCACTGAAAGACCGAAGTCGAAACAAGGTCCTGTGGGTAGACAACATTCCATTAGAACTACTGACGGCCTTGGGAGAGCCAGTCCTGACAAAATTCTACCAACTGGTGAGCAAGATGTATGAGACAGGCAAAATTCCCTCAGACTGCAGGAAGAATATAATAATTCCAATCTCGAAGAAAGCAGGTGTTGGCAGACGTGAAAATTACCGAACTATCAGTTTAATAAGCCACGGCTGCAAAATACTAACACAAATTCTTCACAGACGAATGGAAAAACTGGTAGAAGCCGACCTCGGCGAAGATCGGTTTGTATTCCATAGAAATATTGGAACACGTGAGGCAATACTGACCCTACGACTTATCTTAGAAAATAGGTTAAGGAAAGGCAAACCTAGCATTTGTAGACTTAGAGAAAGCTTTTGATAATGTTGAGTGGAATACTCTCTTTCAAATTCTAAAGGTGGCAGGGGTCAAATACAGGGAGTGAAAGCCTATTTACAATTTGTACAGAAACCAGATGGCAGTTATTGGCAGTTATAAGAGTCGAGGGGCATGAAAGGGAAGCAGTGGTTGGGAAGGGAGTGAGGCAGGGTTGTAGCCTCTCCCTGATGTTATTCAGTATGTATATTGAGCAAGCAGTAAAGGAAACAAAAGAAAAATTTGGTATAGGTATTAAAATCCATGGAGAAGAAATAAAAACTTTGAGGTTTGCCAATGACATTGTAATTCTGTAAGAGACAGCAAAGGACTTGGAAGGGCAGTTGAATGGAATGGACAGTGTCTTGAAAGTTGGATATAAGATGAACATCGACAAAAGCAAAATGAGGATAATGGAATGTAGTCGAATTAAGTCGGGTGATGCTGAAGGAATTAGATTAGGCAATGAGACACTTAAAGTAGTAAAGGAGTTTTGCTATTTGGGGAGCAAAATAACTGATGATGGTCGAAGTAGAGAGGATATAAAATGTAGACTGGCAATGGCAAGGAAAGCCTTTCTGAAGAAGAGAAATTTGATAACATCGAGTATAGATTTAAGTGTCAGGAAGTCGTTTCTGAAAGTATTTGTATGGAGTGTAGCCATGTATGGAAGTGAAACATGGACGATAAATAGTTTGGACAAGAAGGGAATACAAGCTTTCGAAATGTGGTGCTACAGAAGAATGCTGAAGATCAGATGGGTAGATCACATAACTAATGAGAAGGTATTGAATAGAATTGGGGAGAAGAGGAGTTTGTGGCACAACTTGACAAGAAGAAGGGACCAGTTGGTAGGACATGCTCTGAGGCATCAAGGGATCACAAATTTAGCATTGGAGAGCAGCGTGGAGGGTAAAAATCGTAGAGGGAGACCAAGAGATGAATACACTAAGCAGATTCAGAAGGATGCAGGATGCAGTAAGTACTGGGAGATGAAGAAGCTTGCACAGGATAGAGTAGCATGGAGAGCTGCATCAAACCAGTCTCAGGACTGAAGACAACAACAACAACAACAACAACAACACAACAACGACTCCTAAAACTTAGTTCTTGCGAATAATCACCATCCATCTACATTCTGAACAATTGCGTGCCAAATGTCCAAATCTGCTACAAATAAAACAACTCTTTGGCAACTTCTTTGTACACGGTGATCCATGACCTGACGGGTTACAAAAATTACATTGCTTAGGCGCTATGTCAACATGTTCCCCATTTCCCCGGAATTCAGATAAATCTACAGGCTCCTCCAGACTTACAAAAGACACCTTCAAAAAGGCCACCCTAATATACACTTAACCCCTTTAAACACAAACAAATGACACACAAACAATAACTCAAATGTCATTCACTCATCCCCATCATGCTCAGGCATAGGTGACAGTCCTGCTTTCCTCCCTGTACTGGTATGGACGAACACTTCCTGAACGACAAGACATAACAAGAAGTGTACGACCATCCATAACGAACGCAGCCAAACACCTCAACTACCCCTCTACACTGGCACACCTCAACGCTACTTGCTCAACATCAAGATGTGGGAGTGGAAATCCGGTACCAGTGTTGTAACTAACACCACTTCTGACGCCACTGTTGTGGACCATCGATGGTCGAACCCGAGACTCCAGTTGGCAGAGCTGAAGCCGTGCCCACTGCACCATTTGTCATCAGGAGGCCGAGCAAGTTCAATAGAGTCAAGGGGCAGTGCAGAGTGATTCAACGTTATTCAGAAGTATTCCTTTATTCAGCTAGTTTACAGAAGTGTAATGTCGGCACACCGCCCACACGCAGTTCTGCGAGTCCGACCATCTCAGCACCCCTGAACTGCTGACACTGTTGCTGCACT
This sequence comes from Schistocerca serialis cubense, assembly GCF_023864345.2. Classification (NCBI taxonomy): domain Eukaryota; kingdom Metazoa; phylum Arthropoda; class Insecta; order Orthoptera; family Acrididae; genus Schistocerca; species Schistocerca serialis. The sequence continues at coordinate 505,973,299 of NC_064642.1, read as the reverse complement.
CATTGAGACCGCCTGACGATGGAAGTCAGTCACACTTACTCAGCCACTGCTTGCCGAGGCGTAGTGACTGGCGCCGCTCTACTGCTCGCGACTCCAGAGACCGTTACAGTCCCTGGTCCCTGCCGCCCTCCGCCCCATTTGTCCTACTCTATCTGACCATGGGACAAAGGTGGTTGTACTGGTCACCTGTGGCCCTCAGTCACTGCTGTTCCCAGGACAGGACCGGACTCGAACCCGCGCCTTTCTGGACGCCATGCCACAACTTGCTGCTAGTGGTGCTTGCCGGATGGCAACACCCGCCGCCGCCCCTAAAGCTGTTTCAGTGCTGCTGCACCTCCCGCAGCGTATGCCTCGCCCAGACCCCAGTATGCCAGATGGGAAGTGACATGGCCCATCCTGGACCTGCTGCAGACCGCTGTCACTGCCCTCCTTCAGTCAGACCGTGCAGTCTCCAAGTACCTGGCTGCCATTCCATCCTGCCCTGTTGTTGTGTCCCCAGAGGCAGAATACAGCCTGGACAAGTACATAGAAACAAAGTACAGGTTTACACAGAATATTTATAACATCGCTGCCAGACTGGCTCCTATAAGCATAGGCCAGCACAGGTCCGACCCAATTCTCGACTGACCTGCCACAACCCTCAAGCTAAAAGTGCCTGACTGTTTATACTGCTTTTCCCCATGCATCTGACATAGTGTCAGAGAGAGACAGAAATTATGGCAGGGGTAAATTCCCATTCATCAGCCACTTACACATCACCACTCCCGGCTCTGGCCTACTGCCTCGCCTCACACATCACAATAACTTAAAGCAATGCTGCGGTTCCCTGCCTCACTGTTGCTCCACTCCAAACAAATCGTATGTGCAATACGCCGCTGCAGCTCCATGCCATGTTTACCCTGCCTGGCCTACTGGCTGCCGACTATTACCACACACTGCCAGCGGCCCCAGACTTCATCGCCCAGCTGCGCTTTTACTGAATTTTTAACAAAATTCCCCTTTCCTCTGACTAAGACTAATATTAGCACAGCAATGTCTTAGTTTACTGATTTCTGAGCAACAGATAATAAATTGGTTATCTTCTGTGGTGAGGTATCATCATTGTAAATTAAAATAAATGAGTGTTTTAAGAAAGGTATTGTGTACGATTCTTATCTCTTGTATTAATTTAAATCATTTGTTCGTCACAGTTCATTTGGCACTTATTTTCATTCGTAATGAGTTTGAGATGTTTTGGAAGAATTGTTTTTCATTCGGGACAATTTTTGCTTTTTGATTTTCATTTAGATTTATCTCCAGCTATGAATATGGAAGACATGAAGCAGGATTCATCAACTGCAGCATGGAATACAAATTTTACAGTTGTCACTTTTTTTCACCTTCACTAGCACTAGTATTGTCATGGTACTTGTCAGTTGATATTAGTACTATCGAAAGCAAAAAGACTGACATATGAAAAACTTGTATCCCGTACTTCAGTTGACCTAAATAGGTCAACTGAAGAATAGGATTCTAATGCTGGCAAAGACAAAAAAAGTGACCTCTACATCTACATCTATGTGATTACTCTGCTATTCACAATAAAGGGCCTGGCAGAGGTTTCAATGAACCACATATGTAACATTGGCATGTTGTCCCTCAGTGGAACTACGAAGTTGACCTATATAGGTCAGCTGAACTATGGGATACAAATGTTATGTATGTCGCTATTTTTTGCCTGTGCTAGCACTAGTATCCCCTTCTCCAGTTGATATATACAATTCAACTGAAGTATGGGATACAAATTTTACATAAGTCAGGGTTTCACCTTTGCTAACATTATTATCCTATTCTTCAGTTGACCTATATAGGTCAACTTTAGTATGAGATACAAATTTTACTGTTGTAGATTTTTTTGCCTTCACTAGTACTACTATGATAATTTTCAGTCAATACTATTAATACTGAAGACCTGAAAAATTTGTATCTCATACTTCAGTTGGTCTATATAGGTCAACTGAGGTAGAAGATACAAATTTTGTGAATGTCGCTTTTATTCACCTTCGCATAGTCCAACTGAGGTACAGGATCCAAAGTTATGTATGTTGATTTTTCATATTTGCTAGCATTAGTATCCTATTTTTCAGGTGACCTATATAGGTTAGCTGAAGTGTGGGATAAAAATTTTACATATGTAAGTCTTTTCACCTTCGCTGGTACTAGTATCAACTGAAGAACAGGATGCTAGTAGTAGCGGAAGTGAAAAAAGTAAAACCTGTAAAATTTGTATCCCATGTACAGTTGACCTACATTGGTCAACTGAAGTAGTACCAATGAAGGTGAAAAAGTTTATATACATTAAATTTGTACTGCAGTTAACCCACAAAGATCATCTGAACTTCCGGACACAACTCGTATCTTTCAACTGAAGTATTCCATGCTGACATTACTTCTTTCCCTTTCTTTCCCTTAGTACATTACTTCTTTCCGTTTCTTTCCCTTCTTTTTTGCCCTAGTATCCCATTCATCAATTGAGCTACATATGTCAACTGAAGAGTAGGATACTATGACTCAAAGAAGCAATATACCTAACATTATGTTCAAAATATGAATTCGTGATATATGTCTTCCATTTGTTTTCTCTGTCCTTCATTCCTCTGCTTCTCAGGAATTGTCTTTTCTGTTAAGTATATGCAATAGATCATCTCTGGTAACTTCTGCCATCATTGGTCAAAGTCAACAGGTTGTATACCATTCTTCGGTAATCCCAGCATAGGTGTGAAAGTAAGGGTTAAAATCGAACTCGTCCGCAGAAATCCAGAGCCAGTTCAGAAGTTATGCATGGACCAATCATTCATTTTTTGATGACTGATCATTCATGTGTGCAGACTGCCAATATTTTTTTCTCACTAAAAGCTAAAAATGAGTGGTCCAGCCCCAACTGGGCTTCCAGTGGTTGAAAAGTTGATCAGGCTTGAAAATTATTCAATGTATAAATTTGTCATGAGAATGTATTTGGTCCATGACAAACTGTGGGATGTTGTTGAAATCTCTCCTTTGGATCTGATGAGACAGGAGGATTCTTGGAAGAAGAGAGGCAAAAGGGCACATTCCCGGATTATACTTTTCATGGATAAGGTGAATTATTCTGATACAAGGAACACAAATGTGGCAGCAGAAGTATGGACAGCCTTGGAAAAAGGATTTGAAGACTCAGAACCCACACATAGAGTGGGCTTGAAGAAACTGCTCTATATGCAAATAAGCAGAGGCCTACAAACCAAATCATATTGCTAAATATTGTTCTAGTAAGTACAGAAAAGGAGAAAGCTCATCAAAAAATAGTGATGATGGATATGTACACTCCTGGAAATTGAAATAAGAACACCGTGAATTCATTGTCCCAGGAAGGGGAAACTTTATTGACACATTCCTGGGGTCAGATACATCACATGATCACACTGACAGAACCACAGGCACATAGACACAGGCAACAGAGCATGCACAATGTCGGCACTAGTACAGTGTATATCCACCTTTCGCAGCAATGCAGGCTGCTATTCTCCCATGGAGACGATCGTAGAGATGCTGGATGTAGTCCTGTGGAACGGCTTGCCATGCCATTTCCACCTGGCGCCTCAGTTGGACCAGCGTTCGTGCTGGACGTGCAGACCGCGTGAGACGACGCTTCATCCAGTCCCACACATGCTCAATGGGGGACAGATCCGGAGATCTTGCTGGCCAGGGTAGTTGACTTACACCTTCTAGAGCACGTTGGGTGGCACGGGATACACGCGGACGTGCATTGTCCTGTTGGAACAGCAAGTTCCCTTGCCAGTCTAGGAAAGGTAGAACGATGGGTTCGATGACGGTTTGGATGTACCGTGCACTATTCAGTGTCCCCTCGACGATCACCAGTGGTGTACGGCCAGTGTAGGAGATCGCTCCCCACACCATGATGCCGGGTGTTGACCCTGTGTGCCTCGGTCGTATGCAGTCCTGATTGTGGCGCTCACCTGCACGGCGCCAAACACGCATACGACCATCATTGGCACCAAGGCAGAAGCGACTCTCATCGCTGAAGACGACACGTCTCCATTCGTCCCTCCATTCACGCCTGTCGCGACACCACTGGAGGCGGGCTGCACGATGTTGGGGCGTGAGCGGAAGACGGCCTAACGGTGTGCGGGACCGTAGCCCAGCTTCATGGAGACGGTTGCGAATGGTCCTCGCCGATACCCCAGGAGCAACAGTGTCCCTAATTTGCTGGGAAGTGGCGGTGCGGTCCCCTACGGCACTGCGTAGGATCCTACGGTCTTGGCGTGCATCCGTGCGTCGCTGCGGTCCGGTCCCAGGTCGACGGGCACGTGCACCTTCCGCCGACCACTGGCGACAACATCGATGTACTGTGGAGACCTCATGCCCCACGTGTTGAGCAATTCGGCGGTACGTCCACCCGGCCTCCCGCATGCCCACTATACGCCCTCGCTCAAAGTCCGTCAGCTGCACATACGGTTCACGTCCACGCTGTCGTGGCATGCTACCAGTGTTAAAGACTGCGATGGAGCTCCGTATGCCACGGCAAACTGGCTGACACTGACGGCGGCGGTGCACAAATGCTGCGCAGCTAGCGCCATTCGACGGCCAACACCGCGGTTCCTGGTGTGTCCGCTGTGCCGTGCGTGTGATCATTGCTTGTACAGCCCTCTCGCAGTGTCCGGAGCAAGTATGGTGGGTCTGACACACCGGTGTCAATGTGTTCTTTTTTCCATTTCCAGGAGTGTATTTAGGAAACAGTCACAACAAAAGAAAACTTTTTTTTTTTCAGCTGATGTTAAACAGTCTCTTGGAAAGAATATATGGTATTTAGATTCCTGTGCCTCGACTCATGTCACTAATGATGGAAGGAAGCTTCAAAATGTCAAGCCTTCTATTAGTTAGAGACCAGCGTGGGAGGTGATGGCTTAGCACAAGAGACTACTAGAAGTGTTTATCTGACCTTCCATACCAATGATAAAACAGTAGAAGTAGAAGCATCTGACATCATTCACATCCCAAACTCGGCTGTAAATTTGCTTCAGTCAGTACAATTGTAAGCAAAGGGCATAAAGCTACTTTTAACAAAAAAAGTGGATTCATCTATGATGCAGAAGGTGAACTTAATGTCGAATCAATGCCTAAAAGTGTCATCTATTGCTTGCAAAAATTAACGTTTCCACTTGGTAGAACGACATGCTCGGGACGTATCTCGTGGAGACGAACGCCAGCAATCATGAGACCAAACTGCGCCGGTGAATCCTGTTGTTACACCACGCACCACTGTGCTACGACAGTTTAAGAAAGCGACGCTCACGCTTTGCTGCGCTTTTTCCTTCGCGGGAAATCAGTGCTCCAATACAAGTGAAATGAAACAGTGCTACTATACAAAAGAGAGTGGATTCTTGTGGCATCATAGGCTAGGACATATGAATTGCAAAATTGTGCTGAAGTTGTCAAAGGTTTCAATGGGTCTGAATGAAGATATTGTAGCTAAGGATCCATGTGAGTTGCACATCATGAGAAAACAGTCATGTCTTCCATTCAAACCTAGCAAAAGGTATTCTAAACACCTCTTAGACTTTGTACATTCTGATTTGTGTGGGCAAATGGAGACAGCGTCTATTGGTGGAAATCATTATTTTCTCACATTCATTGGTGATTTTTCAAGACTCTGTTCTGTTCATTTCATGAAGAAGAAATCTGAGGTGCCACGGATATTTGAAAACCTATAATAATACATTACAAAAAGTAGAACTACCCATGGGGGACAAACCACTCAAGACTAAGTGGGTATTAAAAATAAAGCCTGGGAGTAGCAGTACACCAGAAACATTTAAGGCATGCATAGTGGTAAAAGGATGCGCTCAAATTCAAGTTGTTAATTATCAGGAAACTTTGGCACCAGTGGCCGAGCATGCATCTATTAGATATCTCTTATCTGTGGCAGCTTGAGAGAACCTGGAGATCAACTATGTTGACAGCACTACAGCTTATCTCTATGCAGACTGAAATGAAGAAATTTATGTCATTCCACCAGAAAATTTTGCAACTCCAGGAAAAGTATGGAGGCTGACGAAAGCTGTTTGTGGACATAAGCAGACTGTTAGGAACTGGAATCAAAAAATTAATGAGGTGTTAAGAAAACTGAAACTGAACAAATCAAACACTGATTTCGTATGTATCTGTTTTCTCAGAGTTGGCACCAAGCCAGTCACCTTAACTTATGTCTATATATGCTATTTTTCTCAAATGACAGAAGTGTTTTGGATTAATTCAAAAGTTCTTTGAAGAGATTTTGTGAGATAAAAGATTTAGGACAGATAAACCAGTGCCGAGGCACAGAAATTACACAGGATTGTGAAAAAGGAAAAAATTGGATTTCCCAGAAATCCTATGCAAAAAAGAAAGTTCTGGAGAAATTTGGAATGAGGGAAGCAAAGCCAGTGTCAACACCACTTGAACTTGGTTTGGACCTTGAAGCAGTCGAATCATGTGGTACCAGTGTTGTACCTAATCAAGAGGCAATAAGAAGTCTTCTATATCTGTCCTAAATCTCCACACCTGACATTTGTTTCACTGTAAATCTCCTTAGTGGATATAGTCATTGTTTTAAAAAGATTTTTTGGTTGTCAGTAAAAAGATTATTTAGATATTTAAAGGGAATCATGGGCCTCAAGCTGTAACTTTCTAAAGATGGTAACAGAAAAATAATGACCTTCAGTGATGCAGATTATGGAAATAAAATCAGTGACATACATTCAGTAACTGGTTCAAGTGCAAAAAAAGCAAAACTCTTTAATTTAGTGGTCTAACAGAAAACAAAAAAGACTGCACTTTCTTTTTTGTGTAGCTGAATATATGGTCTTGGGCTCAACTGTTCAAGATTTACTGTGGTCAAGACAACTTATGTCAGAGGTAGATTCATGCAGTGTCATAAAGTCACATACATTATATTGTGATAGTAAAGGAGCTGTTCAGTTAGCCAAGAATGTAGTGACAAACTGTAGATCCAAGCATATAGACATAAAGTATCAAAAATAAGAAAGCATGTTGAGTCAGGTGTTATATCAATGTTGAACATCTGCCTTCTGAAGAAATGTTAGCCGATGATTTCACAAAACCACTTAGCAAAGCTGGACATGAAACATGTGCAAGAAACTGTGGCCTTGTGAAATAAGTGAAGAAGTGACTGTACATTTAGATTTCATACTGTGTGTTGATGTCAGTTTAAAGGGACATGTTGAAATATGTAAATTGATATCAAGGTGGTGATTATGTGTACTGGGGTATGTAGTTGTTATTAATGCACATACTGATTAATTAATAAAATGTTATTTCAGAAAGCTTTCACTTTTATATTTAAAATGCTCAACAGAATGTCCCCACAAGGTAAAGGACACACCATTTGTTAATAAAATCTGCATTATACAATTCATGTAAAGTGTGGAATGACAAAATGAACACTAAACTAGTGCCTCCCTATGAATGCCCTATGAAGTCCTGGAGCAAAAAACAAAATATTTCACTCTAAAAATTAAGGATGTATCAACAAATATCTCACTTGGCACACTGAGACCAATCTACATACTTAAGAGCTCAAACACCATAACATACAGAGCACTTCACTAGAGAATGAGCTGCACCTCCAACAGTCTCACCAGAGAACGTTAGCCGATTTGGTCGAGTTGTGAAATTCTGTGAAAAGTTCAAGAAATTTACTTACAAACTGAGGGGGGCAGGAGATGATGTAGGGTGACAATCTGAGCAGTTCTCTTAGGTTGTTCGCAGATGATGCTGCAATTTACCATCTAGTAAGGTCATCGGAAGATCAGTATCAGTTGCAAAGTGATTTAGAAAAGATTGCTGTATAGTGTGGCAGGTGGCAATAACGAAAAGTATGAGGTGACCCACATGAGTTCCAAAAGAAATCCGTTGGAATTCGATTACTCGATAAATAGTACAATTCTCAAGGCTGTCAATTCAACTAAGTACCTGGGTGTTAAAATTACGAACAACTTCAGTTGGAAAGACCACATAGATAATATTGTGGGGAAGGCGAGCCAAAGGTTGCGTTTCATTGGCAGGACACTTAGAAGATGCAACAAGTCCACTAAAGAGACAGCTTACACTACACTCGTTCGTCCTCTGTTAGAATATTGCTGTGCGGTGTGGGATCCTTACCAGGTGGGATTGATGGAGGACATCGAAAGGGTGGAAAAAGGGCAGCTTGTTTTGTATTATCACGTAATAGGGGAGAGAGTGTGACAGATATGATACGCGAGTTGGGATGGAAGTCATTAAAGCAAAGACATTTTTCGTCGCGGCAAGATCTATTTACGAAATTTCAGTCACCAACTTTCTCTTCTGAATGTGAAAATATTTTGTTGAGCCCAACCTACATAGGTAGGAATGATTATCAAAATAAAATAAGAGAAATCAGAGCTTGAACAGAAAGGTTTAGGTGTTCGTTTTTCCCGCGCGCTGTTCGGGAGTGGAATGGTAGAGAGATAGTATGATTGTGGTTTGATGAACCCTCTGCCAAGCACTTAAATGTGAATTGCAGAGTAGTCATGTAGATTTGGATGTAGATCCAGGGTTATGTTTATCTTCATAACCTAAAGTTCTGTAAATAATTTACCGAGCAAGGTGGCGCAGTGGTTAGCACACTGGACTCGCATTCGGGAGGACGACGGTTCAATCCCGTCTCCAGACATACTGATTTAGGTTTTCTGTGATTTCCCTAAATCGTTTCAGGCAAATGCTGGGATGGTTCCTTTCAAAGGGCACGGCCGATTTCCTTCCCCATCCTTCCCTAACCCGAGCTAGCGCTCCGTCTCTAATGACCTCGTTGTCGACAGGACGTTAAACAACACTAACCTAACCTGTAAATAATTGTTCTTTGTGTTAACTTTATTTTTCTTTTCAAAACAAATGGCATTTTCAAATGCATAGAGTAAGAGATCTAGAGTTCAGTTGTTTTGTTGTTTCAATGCGACATTGGTCCTATAACAAAAAGGAAGTTTCAAAATAATAATTTTGAATTCAAAATAATGTACTGTGTTTTTATGATTAATTGTACAAAATACCAACATATGTCCAGCTCATAGAAGCAAGGCATGTTGTGGAACAGCACATACGATGACAATTAGAATGATTTCTCAGAAGGGAAATGAAGCTTGGCAATTAGATGGGTCAAAGTTTTAATTTGCGCACATCATGCAGATTCAGTGCAATGGCAGATCAATGTATGCCCACAAATTGTGTACTCTGTATTAACTTTTTGTAACTGAAGAATCATATTCAGAAGAAGGACACTCTATTATTGGTTAGAAAGTTGAAGATATATAAAAAAAGGTTTGCAACTTTCAGCACAGGAGAAATTGCAGAAGTGAAGAAGTCTGCATTAAAGAAGAGCTACATGGTTTGTCTGAATGTTGAATTAAGAAGCAGCAGTTCAGAATTTCAGAGTAATGGTGATCATAATTTAAATACACTGCTATATCACAGAAGTTAAAACATTTCCAGTTCTGTTTTTTAAGCAAGTTGATTGTCTTCATGAAAACGTTATTTTTTTTATTACTTGCATGTCGAAGACTGAGTAATTGCATGATAAAGAATTTCATCACTTTAATGACCTCTGAAATTTCACTCAGTTACAGTCATTTATATTTAATCTATGGTCTCAGGACTACAGCTATAGCCTCTCCATCTGAGACATGTACAAACATAAAAAATCACTGAAATTTCTGTGTTCTTAATTTGAGTGACTTAATGATGTGTGCTCATAACAGGGTGAAATGTCCTGTATGTATAGTATTCTCAAGGATAACATTGATCATTTTCAAAATTTTGTTAAACACAATAGATACATATAACAAAGAGTTTAGTCACCAATAATATATTTGCTTTCACTATTTGCAACAGTTTGCCAATGCTGGGGTAACTTTTCGATTCTGTGACTATAGGAATCGCATGGTTTTGAAGTGAAGAACTTGTTGAGCCATGTTCAGAGTGTATTTTCATCCAGGAAGGAAGTTCGTAGAAGATTTTTTGATAGAGTGGAAAAAGTGAAAAAATTATGACACAAGATCAGTTGCATGATGCGGGTGTGGAATGACTACTAAACACAAATCCTGTATAGTATTTTTCTTGTCAGTCAAGCAGAATGCGGGGAGGGGGGGTTTACTATCATGGAGAGTATCACTTCATGCAGTATTCTGGTCATTGTTCTTGGTTTGTGTGTGCAGGATGTCTCAGTTTTCGAAAATAAGTGTCAACAGTGATAATTACACTTCAGGGCAGCAATTTTTAAATCACACCACCCTTGTCCCACCAGATGCACAATATTATCTTTTATGGATGTGCGCAAGACTTTGCATGGGGAGTTGTTGCTTTGTTTGGGCTCAACCATTCCTTTCTTTTCCTTAACTTAGCATAAAGACACCATGCCTCACCACCAGTAACAATGTAAAATAGATAGGAATGGTCAGTGTTGTTCACGAGCAAGCGGAGATGCACATACTGCCACCCACTGATTTTTCTCATTTTGGCTTACAGCATGCAGTACCCCTACACATGATTTCTGAGCCTTTCTCATTGCATGAAAATGTGGTGTGTCGGTGAAATGATCACAGTTAATCACATCTGCCAGTCCTCAAGTGCATTGATGTGAATCATTGTGGATTAATTAATTCAAATGATCTTCTTCAAAGGCCGGAAGTCTTCCTGCATGTGGAGAGTCACTAATGTCAAAACGATCCTCCCTAAAATGGGAATATCATTTTCTTGTCATACTCTGTCCTCATACATGGCGCAAGTATTTCTGGCTACCGCCACTGCTGCCACCTCTCTATTGAACTCAAGCAGAAAATCTGTTAGAAATGTTCTGATTTCTTCCCTTGGCACTCCTTTTTCTGGCATCTACAGCTCCACTCACTATCTCCAAATGACAAAATGCCGACATGTAAACTGAAATAGCAACAGTAAACTACATACAAATAATGGCAATCGATAAATAAACTCATATCTACCAGAATATCAACATGCAAAACAAAAACTCTGTGAATTTATGCACCAACCTAATGGTTTGAGGTCAATTCGAGTTACTATAACAAAGTTCTTAGTCTGATATTATGTTAATATCAAGTTTGGTAAGTAAGAAGATTTTCAACTTTATTATGAAATTTAAGAGTGGAATGATGCTTGATTTCTGTAACATAATTTCGGGATGTACTATTCCCTTTTACTAATGATCACAGTCTTTTTTTTTTCGTTAGTGCATTACACTAATTTAGTGCATGATATCTGGAATTAGAACTTAAAGAAAATATATGAAGCTGCTTATTATTTTTGCCCATCTTCGACATATTATGTGGATGTCAGTCTTGATGTGAAAAACAATTAATAGAAATGTTATGCAAGTAATGTAGTACACAAAGCAAGCTGTGAATATTTAGAACCAATTATGTGTCTCCCTCTTTATGCAAATATCTTCAAAGCTCATTTTAAATTGTGAAAATTAACAATTTAAGAATATTTGTATAACAGACAAGGAAGCAGTTTAAATCCACTGTAAAAGTGTACTGAAATGTTTATGAGCATCTAATGTTGGTGTCACTGGCATTAATGAGCATTGTATATTAAAATAAAAAAGGCATTTAATGCCTGAAAGTGGCTTTTATTGATTCTTGAATTGTGAATTGCCTGATAGTCACAGTTGTAACTGTTTTGCCATTTTCAAGATGAAGTTTGTTTTTAGTTACCACAGAATCTAATATTATCCTTTATTTGGTCAATTTTCTTGCATACAGAAAAAAAATTCTTATATTATGACCATGATCACATTGTTTTACAATATCTACTTGTCTCCATGTCACCCATATAAAATATAGTGCCAGTTTCTTGATGGTTTATATAATATTCGTTTGTTCCAGGTGGGCCATACATTCTTGCTTGGTACAAGATATTCAGCTCCACTAAAAGCAGTATTTCAGACATCAGATGGTACCAACGGAATTTTGCAGATGGGGTGCTTTGGCCTGGGGCTTACAAGAATTCTAGCAGCTGTCATTGAATCTCTGTCTTCGTCATCAGAAATTAGATTACCCTTTTCCTTAGCTCCATTCAGAACTTTAATCATACCACCAAAGGTAGGTAATTATGAAGGGCTCTTGTACTAGGTTCACATAATTACCCGATGATAACCATTGCACTCTTATATAGACCATAAGTACACATATACTGAGCAAGTAATGTTTATGACAAAAAACATGTTACATAATCATCTTTACTATACCAGGCCGTTATTTCTGATTCAGGATAGACTGATTTCTTCCTCTTGTCAGCAGCTAGTACTCTACTTTTCTTCTGACAGACTACCACGTACAGGTGGGTAGCAAGCCAGATGTTGATACATTCCCCAACAGCATTCACACGTACTGGTGGGCAGTTGTAGGAATTGTCAGTGCTTCCCGTATCTTTAGCCCTTACAGTCACATTTTTAAAATGTTGTTTTATGTTTCACTGAATAATAACGTACCTGTTATGTCATCAGACAAAGATAAACAGTAATTGAATTGTTCATGGTGAAATATAAATAAGTTAAGAATTAAAGGTAATAACTAATCAAATAGTGGAACTGCTGAGTAATGAACAGATACATAAACGAAACTGAGAATTTTGCTGCAGTGTAGTCAGTCAGCTGGGGCATCATATTCATACAGGCTGGTTTTGCGTGTGTGTGTGTGTGTGTGTGTGTGTGTGTGTGTGTGTTCATTTCTATATCTGTAAAATGAAATCTCTTCCCAGTATACATTCCAAAATGTTGGAAACTTACAGTTTGTGTAAATTTGCTACTACATTAACACATTTTAGGAAATAAAGCATTTCTAATAACTTCTCTTAAGTTTTTATTGTTCTGAAAAAATTAAACATGTGTGCCAGTTTGTGAAGTGTATTTCTCGAGTACTAGTGAATTCATAATTTCTCCTCCAAAATCTTTTTCTGTGTAATGTTCTTCAGTGAATGTCATTTCCAAGCATTCATAACATGTGAATCACTGGTTTGGTACAAACAAATAAATGTTAGTGGTCTCAACTTTTCCTTCACTGAAAAAATTAATGAACAATGACATTTAAATAATCCTCCCTCTTCTACAAGTGTCTAATCTGGATATTCTTCATTTTGCTTTGATATTTGAGATAACAGTGCATAATGATTCTCATAGATTTCTGAGTTTCTGAATTTTTATTATTTAAATACTGCTGGAACTATTTGATACTGGAATTTCATTGTAACAACTTCCAACCTACATGGCTTAGAAGGATGACTTTTACGAGTATTTCAATCATAAAAGGATGTCATCTCATTAGCTACTGAATCGAGAGTGCATCACTCATCTTAGACTTGTGTTTGCCAACAGCCCATTCTTGGAACTTCAGAGAGAATTACAGTTGTTTCACCTTCATCATTATCTGGATCTCTTTTTTTTTTTTTTTTTTTTTTTTTCCTTCTCGATGTAGTACTTGGTTTCATAATCTACACAAACTATTGCCCAGTCCCCCTCCCCTCTTCTCCCTATTCTTACTTTTCCATTTATCATCAAAATAGCCTTAACTTGAACAATGGAAAATCCAGGATGGAATGTAAACATATAATGAAAAGGATAGTTGCTATTCACCATATAGGAGTCCACTACATACAGGAAGTGACTACATGGGTAGTGGGGGCTGTGTGGAAGGGACTGGGAAGCATTTTGGGTCAGAAGGTCTCAGGAAACCACAGGTACAGCAAGCTGGCTAAACCCAGAAATAAGTTCAGCTGAAATATTTCAAACGACCTAACAGTGTTCAGAAAGGATAGATTAAATACAGTTGGTGGTGGAGTATTTATTGGTGTCAGAAGTAGTTTATCTCATAGTGAAATTGAAGTACATAGTTCCTGTGAAATGGTATGGGTAGAGGTTATACTTGACAATCGGACTAAACTATTCCAGAATGAGATTTTCACTCTGCCGCGGAGTGTGCGCTGATATGAAACTTCCTGGCAGATTAAAACTGTGTGCCCAACTGAGACTCAAGATACTGGCAGAAGTAAAGCTGTGAGTCGTGCTTCGGTAGCTCAGATGGTAGCGCACTTGCCTGCGAAAGGCAAAGGTCCTGAGTTCGAGTCTTGCTCAGGCACACAGTTTTAATGTGCCAGGAAGTTTCATATCAGCGCACACTCCACTGCAGAGTGGAAATCTCATTCTGGAAACATCCCCCAGGCTGTGGCTAAGCCATGTCTCCGCAGTATCCTTTCTTTCAGGAGTGCTAGTTCTGCAAGGTTCGCAGGAGAGTTTCTGTAAAGTTTGGAAGGTAGGAGACGAGATACTGGCAGAAGTAAAGCTGTGAGGACTGGGCATGAGTCATGCTTTGGTAGCTCAGATGGTAGAGCACTTGCCCGCAAAAGGCAAAGGTCCTGAGTGCGAGTCTCGGTCGGGCACACAGTTTTAATCTGCCAGGAAGTTTTCGGACTAAACTATTAATTGTATCATTTTACCGACACCCCAACTCAGATGATATGGTTGCTGAACAGTTCAAAGAAAACTTGAGTCTCACTTCACATAGGTACCCTACTCACAAATTATAATCGATGAAAAAGGCCCACCAAATTTAAAATAATGAAAAATCCCCAAGATTGGCAAAGTTTTGCAGAAGTTTGAAATATAACACGTGCTTCAATGCAAAATTCTTTTAATAATTACCACAACGAAACTGTGTCTCGGAATCTGGCAGAAAACCCAAAGAGATTCTGGTCATACATAAAGCGCACCAGTGGCAAGACGCAATCAGTACTTTCACAGTGCGATAACAAAGGTGAAGTCACTGATGACAGTGCTACTAAAAGAGAGTTATTAAACACGGTTTTCCAGAACTCCTTCACCAAAGAAGACAAAGTAAATATTCCTGAATTCCAATCAAGAACAACTGCCAAGATGAGAAGCATAGAATGGATATCCTCAGTGTAGCAAAGCAGCTTAAATCATGTCATAAAAGCAAGGCCTCCAGTCCAGATTGTATATCGGTCAGGTTCCTTTCAAAGTATGCTGATACAATAGCTCCATATTTAGCAATTATATACAACTGCTCACTCATAGAAAGATCTATTCCTAAAGACCTGAAAATTGCTCAAGTCACACCAATACCCAAAAAGGGAAATAGGAATAATCCGCTGAATTACAGGCCCATATCACTAATGTCAATTTTCAGTAGGGTTCTGGAACATAAACTGTGTTCGAATGTTGTGAATTACCTTGAAGAAAATGATTTATTGATACATAGTCAGCACAAATTCAGAAGATATCATTCTTATGTGAAACACAGCTAGCTCTTTATACTCATGAAATAATGACTGCTGTTGACAGGGTATGTCAAATTGATTCCATATTTTTAAATTTCCAGAAGGCTTTTGACGCTGTTACTCTCAAGGGTCTTCTAACCAAACTGCGTGCCTATGGAATATCGCCTCAGTTGTGTGACTGGATTTGTTATTTCCTGTCAGAAAGGTTACAGTTTGTAGTAATAGACAGAAAGTCATCCCCTAAAACATAAGTAATATCTGGCATTCCTCAAGGAATTGCTATAGGTCCTCTATTGTTCCGGATCTATATTAACGATATAGGAGACAATATGACTAGCCCTCTTAGATTATTTGCAGATGATACTGTCATTTACTGTCTTGTAAACTCATCAGATGAAAAATGAATTGCAAAATGATTTGGATAAGATATCTGTATGGTGCGAAAAGTGGCAATTGACCCTGAATAAAGAATAGTGTGATGTTATTCACGTGAGTACTAAAAGAAATCTGCGCTAAATTTCAATTACACGATAAGTCACACAAACCACCTATATACTTAGGGATTACAGTTAACAAATAACTTAAATTGGAACTATCATATAGATAATGTTGTGCGTAGAGCAAACCAAAGACTGTGATTCATTGGCAGAATACTTAGAAGGTGCAACAGGTCTACTAAAGAGACTGCTTACACCATGCTTGTCCGCCCTATCCTGGAGTATTGCTGTGCAGTGTATGGTCCACATCAGGTAGGATTGACAGATGACATTGAAAGAGTTGAAAGAAGGGCAGCTCATTTTGTATTATTGTGAAATAGGGGAGGTAGTGCCACAGACATGATACGTGAATTGGAGTGGCAATCATTAAAACAAAGGCGTTTTTCATTGCAATGGGATCTTCTCATGAAATTTCAATCACCAGTTTTCTTCTCCAATTGTTAAAACATTCTGTTGGCACCCAGTTATGTGGGGAGAAATGATCATCACAATAAAATAAAAGAAATCAGGACTCACACAGAAAAATTTAAGTACTCATTTTTCCCACACGCCATTCAAGAGTAGAATGGTAGACAGACGGCTTGAAAGTGGTTCATTGAACCCTGTGCCAGGCACTTCATTGTGAATAGCAGCGTAATCACATAGATGTAGATAGTGTAGATGCTGTGTTACAAAAAGGCACAATGAAAAGACTGTCAGAAAGTTAGCTCTCGGCCTACGCGATCGTTTTTAAAAATAGACAGCACAGACATGCGTGTGCACACAAACACAAACACAACTCACACATGACCACAGTCTCTGGCAGCTGAAGCCAGGTTATGTAATGTATGAGAGTTTCAGCAACATTTATTATTTTGGTTAAACCTTAAACAATACAGTATAGAATTAACTTTTCTTCTCCGGGGTTCATAAAATTTCCAGATATATAAAAGCGTTAAATTTTTTACATTTATTTTAACAGATTTGTTTGGATTTCCTTTATTTGTGAGGTCATTTTTGTGATAATAAAGGAACTGTTAAAAGTTTATTTAGGCACATTTGACTTAGTTTATTTTTGAAGCATGAGTTGCAACACATAATACATAATGACATTAATAAAGCTCAATGTAAGTGTAAAACATAATTTTGAAGAAGGTTTTAAAACTGAGTTTAGACATTAACATGTTTCAAAACCTAAGAATATAGGTCAGTACCAGAAAGAAACTATAAAATCTGCTCCAATTTATGTCACATATTTACAGATAGATATTCTTGTAATCCTGCTGGGTGTATTGATGTATCAGTTGATATAATTATGCATATCTAGTGATATTGCTAGGCATGGTGTGGAAGGATACACCCACAGGTTCCAGATCACTTGGCAAAAACATCCACGGCAATTTATGGGCTGCTGCAGATTGCCATAGCCTCATGTGTTTAATAGCTGGAGTTTACAGCAAACTATTCATTGTATTTATTGGTGATGGCCCTTCGCTTTGTGGTTTTCTGCTAAACTGAGATTTGGTCTCTGTTGACATGTTCTTGTTGACAGTCATACTCAGGAACATTAGTGTCTGGCATGGTAATGAGATTGTCACCAGGCAATGAAGTGCATGCTCAAGTGTTACAACAGTCAAGTCCTTCTTTGTCTGAAGTTTTACATGTTGCTGGGACTTCTGAAATTTTTCATGCAGCTCTGTCTTCCATTTCAATGGACATTGAGCTATCGAAGTGTCATCTCAGTTGGCAAATGCATCGCAGCCTTGATTTTTTTGGTTGGTGAAACTGAAGAAATGTAATGCAGTGTAGTTGGCAGTGGAGCAGCTCCCAGTGAACCAGATAAGTATGAAACCCAGCACCATAATAGATTTTCTGCTTCTGGATCTTTGAGCATACTAAGTACAATTCTTTTTGAAGCCAGCCAGAAATGTGAATCAAATGGCTCCACCACTTGACAAAGCTCTCCACCATGTTAATCAAATTCATCAAAAATGGTGTTGCTAACCCCCCCTTTCCCACAGCTACAACATGCGACACCTTCCTCCTCTTAGCAATAAACACGGCTTGGCCTCCTTGCAGCCCAGTTATCCTGATTGCTTTTCTGAATATGCTAGACATAATTTCCTACGTTATAGTAACATATGTTGACAGTGTCTTCACCAAGGTCATATTGGAAAATTTTTTTAGAGCCAGTTGCCGTGTCAAGAATCAGATGCTTCAGTGCAAATAAACAACATCACAGGGTCCAGGGTAGCATTACACTGTCTTACACTATCAGCAATAGTCCATGGTAGCCCCATTTTATTTCTTTTTGATACTGAGGCCTTAGTCTAATATAATAATCAGCCTACTTATCTCTCATTGGGATCTCCACCCATAAAATCAGTAGCAGCTAAGCTGTGAACTTATGCTCATCATGAAATTCTGATAATGGGCTAGATAGTTCTGGGGTTAATGTATAAGCAGGTAACCAGGACCCTTTGTCTTCTTACAGCAACTGAAAATATTGTTGGCTTAAATGTGTATAAAACCTTTGGGTTGTCTATCCAGCATTCATTCCAAGCATCCAGAATACCATTCCATGTACAGAAGTGGATTCTTTGTATCTTCAATATCCTCCCTTGCTTGCTCCAGGCCTAGAAACTGCTTTTGATTTAGAGTTGGCAGAACTGAAAATTTTCAAAGCTTACCTGGTACTTTCAGCATTATGGGATGCGGTTGAAGTAGAACTGAATTGCTTAGAGAATTTAAAAGGGCTATCCCTAACTTCTTAAAGCAGATTGGCATCATGTTTTGTCATTGTTCACAAACCAGGTGTTGTGTTATGCCTTTGTTCTTCTTCTTAAGTACATCTGTCATATCATAGGTGTCAACTGGAGGCTCTCCATTGCATCCTGTTCTGAGCATCTTCCATCATCTGTTTGTACATTTGTTCTCTGCTAATGTTGTCCATCATTCCAATCTTCCTAACTCTTCCTCTCATTCCTTTCACTTTTCCCTCTACCATTCCTTGTTGCAAGCAATTCCTAAGCCTTTGTGTGGACTTCAAGGATACAGTAGCAACAGTGTGACATTCAAAACATTGTCTTTTTTTACAGAGTTATTACATTTTGTTTACTTTCTTGTCACAGTTAGCTTTGTATCTGTATGGCAGTGAAAATAGTGCACAACAGTGCAATTATCAACAGTATGTTCTGTGTGTCTTGTTTCCATTTGCTCCTGGTACCAGCTGTTGCAAGAGTAATGCCCTCTTTGACTCATAGCCCTCAAGATATTATTCAGTAATGCTTGGTTATCTTTAGGGTTTTGCTTTCTGGCAGTATACCCATGTGTTTCCAGTGATACGACAGATAGGTTTACTGATGAAGAGCTAGGTGATATGCACCTTGTGTATTGTTTCACTGATTGCAATGGAAGAACTGTGTATGCACTGATGACAGTACTTTTACATCTGAGGGTTGTGGCATTACTTTGTACTTTGTGATTGCGTATTACCAGCTTTTTCACTTTTGTGAAAGTATTTTCACAGATACAAGGATGATTGCACTAACAATCTGAATAAATCGTAATTACATTATTACTCTGTAATGAGCCTCCAGAGACTGTGGGTTCCTTACAGTAAAATACTCAGAAGGTACCCCTGAACAACCTCTGAAAGTTTGCTGGTGGAGTTCTGGGCCACCCTGTACATTTCAATCAAAATGCTCAGAAGAACTGAAGTCATATGACCTGGAAGCCCACATAAACAATCCTTTGGCCATGGATGTTCCTCAAATGCACAATTTAGGAGTATAATGTGGTGCAAGATGTACACTGGTGAGAGAGAATGGCAGATGTGTCATTGGCAGATGAATTCTGTGTAAACATTCCCCTTATAAAATACCTCTTCTGCCTGCACCTACCATACACATCATTTTCCTGCTCCTAACAACAAACCCAGCTTGGCTTCTTTGCTGTACCTTCCATTCATACCACATCTATCAACACATCTCAATGAGACCTATAATCACAACACTACCTCTCAATCCCAGCCTGCCTTCAGTTCTAAACTCAGGGCTGTCATAGGTTCTGGAAGTCGGGAATCAGGGAATTTCAAACACATCAGGGAAATCAGGAAATTATCAGGGAAATTTGAAAAAACTCTGGGAAAATCTCCTTTTTGTCACACTAAATGAAATGGTTTGTTTACTGAGGTGTCATGCATCATCGCTGACTGCGTGCAGCGGAGTAAGTGCACCACTTCCCTACTCCCCCATTCCAACTGCTTCTCCCCTTCTACCGTTCCACTCAGCTTACATCAGTGCTGCCACCATTTCTTGCCACTAGCCTAGCAGCTGCCGAGGCAGGGAGGCATAAGGTGTGGTTTGTTTGGATCTGATTCTCAGAGACTGAAGACGCAGTGGCCAGAGATGGCGGTCATGTGTGCATGAGTTGTGTTTGAGTGATTGTGTGAATGTGTGTGTGCTCTCATTTTCTGACAAAACCTATGGTTAAAAAATTTAGTTGTGAGTGTGATTGTCTTTCCTACATGTCTGTCTGTGGCTCAGCAATCATCATTATGGTGAATTGCTACGTATCCTCATTTATTATTGATTCTCAGAATATTTGAACAAGTTATCTGTTGCATGGATTGATCACCATGGTCTCATTACTTCAACATGCTGTCTGAGGCTTGTGAATAGCTGACCATGAGTGGATTTCCATGATGGGTCAAAACCAGAGGCCGTTTCTGCAGGAATCTGTAATGAATCGGGCCTGCCGATCTGAAGCCATATGGTCCCACTAATGTGCAGGCCCTACCCGTTGGATCTAGTCTCACCGATCTGTCCGCAGGCTGGGTCTGTTTTTGCGTGACATAATGCAGTGGATTTTCATGGTTTATCCGTGGACCCAGGACTGTAGTACTTCTCAGCACGCCAGGGACTATGGGTGATGGATTTCAGGAATCGTGACTGCCTCACCACATGCACATTGTACAGTGTGGCGTTTCATACACATTTTATTTGTTCTAGTACATTTTGGCACTTGAAAAGTAGTTTATATGTTAAAAAGTATGGACAATAAGAAGAAGAAAATTATGTCAGTTGTTGGTGGTTTGTATGCTATGCACTCATATATTTCTCGAAAGAAAAACACACAATACCTCCAAATTAATAGATATAACACAGTGGGTAATAACCGACAGTAACAAATGTAGTAGAACCAACATTTTATTGGCTGTCACCTGCAGTGACAGTTTACACAATTTTTCTCCACCTTATACACTTCTTTCGAGAGGCTTACTTTTTTCTGAGGTTATTTCGAAAATCAGCAAAGGTATTTTAAATCCATCTTGCGACTCCAAGGAAATGGGTATTTTTGTCACCAAATGTGCGTTTTGTTTTATCAGAATAAATAACATCAATGGCCTTAATGAAAAACATATACCATTTGGCTTCTTTTCTCCATATAAAGGCAGTTCATTACAAAAGATGTTAACGTTAGTGCTTAAGATTTTTGCTCACATCAGGAAACGACATCTGCTTGTAAGGTTTTTTTTTTTTTTTTTTTTTTTTTTCAATATGCACTATTGCTTCTTGTACCATAACTTATCCTTGAGATCTCAAAATTTGTGAGGGGAAAAAGGCCAAAACTTGTCTGGAAATCAGGGAATTTCACTTGGGGAAAATTGTGACAACGCTGATACAGAGATGCCTCACCACTTGTTCACATTCAATCACACTTCCTAGTTAATGATCTCTTCTTATTCACCCGTACATTCAATTAGAAATACTACTTTACCAAAACAGTCCTACTCACATCTGACAGAGTGAGCATTAAACTAACCTTTCCTGGAACAGTTCCAGGACAATTCTTCTCTCTCCTATAATCATTCCTCACTTCAAACATTCTGTCTAAAAAGATATTACCAAAACCTGAAATTGTATTCGAACTGAGTTCCAAGTTTTTTATGATGCATAGGCAGACCACTGTCTGAACCCTCCTCTTTGCAGGCAGTCTCCACTACTGTGGTATCTAGTCTTGGGAATCAGACTCTTCAGCATACAAAACTTTTTCTCGTGACTCCGTCCTTCCATCCAGGCTGAGTGGCTGAAATATGGTAAACCCTAAGCCTCACACTAGGTTTCACAATTGCTTCATAGGATACTTCACCTTTTGTCACCCTACACCCTACACCCTACTAGCTTCTACTTAGCTACGCACACACACAAAGACAACCATTCAGGCCACCACACTGCTTTCTGCCCCTGCCCCCGCCCCCTACTGACTCCCCACCTTCCTCCTGGCCATTTCCAAGCTTCCCCAATTTACCATTGAAAAAGAAATGTATAGGTCCAAAAACTAGGATGAGTTGCTTCCATTTTAAGTGTTTCTATTGGCAATACTAGGAAGTGCATCTTCTATGGATAAGTACTAGCCAGTTTGTTTGTATCTTCATAATTGTAATTTTTTAGTGTTTATAATTTTATGAAGTAGCTTCAGCTCTTTAACCAGGAGTGATTCTGAATTTTCCAGTTTATATTCTACAACAGTGATGTTTCACATACTTTATCCTTTATCTGTATACACATTTGTAATATTTACTGTTTGTGTGTTTCAGGAGGGCAGTAAAGAAAGTTTTACAACATATTTGTCTGAAGAATTATATGACGCAATCAATTCTTTAGAATTATTCAAAAATGATGTTGTGATAGATGACAGATGTCATTTAACAATTGGAAAGAGGTTAATGGAAGGACGAAAAAGTGGATTCCCATTTATAATTATTGTGGGTAAAAAGGCAGTTGGTACACCACCATGCTTTGAAGTACATGATGTTTTGAGTAATATGGAAATATCACTTCCTCTTCCTGATCTGATCAAGTTTATACAGGAGAGGGTGAAAGGAGATACCATTTCAGAAATGCAAGTTTCTGTTTCTTCCAGTGTATAATTCACTAAATTTTCTTAAAAGTTGCTGTGAATAATCACATCAAACTTAATTTATGCCCACTGTGAAAATAAAAATATATTTATATGAGCAAACAGCTATATTTATTTATTGGATAAGTAAAAAAAATTATCCACCTCAAATTACCAATTTATCCTTCATCTACAGTTACATTTTTCATTTTAATTTGTTTTAAATCTTGCCACAAATGGAGGAGTCAGGACATACAGTTTAAGTCAGTGGGTGAGAAGTGTATAAAGGTTGTTCTGTTTCATATCACATATATGAACAAAATGATGATAATTTCATATTTATTATTTATTTAGCATATGTCTAATATCACACCAGACAATAAAATGTTTTTCTTCAACAATACACATACACCTATTTAACACTTAGAAAAAAAATCATAATTACAAGTTAGTTAAATTTACAGTGTTTACAAAGCACAGTAGGTTATAGACATATATCCAGCTGATGAATTTGGGTTATTCTGAGGGGCCAGTAGGTATAATTTAATGCAAGTGACATAAATTAAGGAGACTCTTAAGAGCCCTAAGCATTTAAGATGTTAATCTGTGGAAATTATCAGATGTGAATTGAAACACGCACCCCAAATTTTCAAAATATTTCTGAGCATCTACTAAGCCCCACATACATGCAGGGTGTCCTGAAAGGACAAAACTGCATATGAACATGTGCCCTATTCCTAATGGTTTCCAAGATAGAACACATTTAATGTAGACTGTTATTTATTTTCTGTGTTATTTAATATATTCTCAGATTTACGCATGAACTCATGTACAATAGTTGGTGAACATGACAACATTTGCTTTACAAATTATCAATTGAAAAATACGTATTTTTAACATATTCACCTCTAAGCATTATCAAACATGTTACATTACAGCTATTGTACAGTTTACAATTAATGTGCTCATCTTGCATATTCAACTTCCGTTTGTACACCTCTGACTTCATCCAAACCCATAAACAAAAACCTAAAGGCTTAAGGTCTGGCAATCTTGGTGACCCGTTAATTGTACTACCATGACCAATCTAGTGATTCGGGTAGATACGGCTGACATGTTCCCTCATACGTGTGGTAAGATGTGGAGGAAGTCTGTCATGCTGGAAGCTACATCGCAGTCCATGTGGCCAAAGTTACATCCTCAAGGTGTTCAACAAATAAATTTTCTCAAAAATGCAGATAATTCTGTCCCACCATTTGCTGTTCTAAAATGACTGGACTTATAAACAAGTTACCAATAAAACTTCATTAAGTGTGTTCTACCTCAGAAATGATTTGGAATAGGCCATATGTCCATATGAAGTTTTTGCTTCAAATGAGCATTTCTGTCATATCACTGAATATTGACCATTCTTCCTGGGACACCCTGTATTATGTTGACAAGAAGGAAGTTTAGGATTTAACATCCTGTCATGTAATATGTTACAAACCAGTCTATGAGGTATACTGCACTTGTCAATACCACAACTCTTAGTTCATTTATGGCAGGTAATCAGCCAGATACCAATTAAAATTATAAGTATAATGTAAATACAGTGTTCGCATCAGTAATCCCTACCTTGTGAATGAAATTAAATGCATAACAAATAAATGTAACGTAAGTCTTTAATTCTCATAGTAATTAAAATAATTCACAAAATAGTGCAGCCTGAAAGATGTAAACAAATTGACAAACAGAAAATCTGTGTAAAAGAACAGAACTATTGTGCATACTGAATAAAGGGTCTAATCATATATAATCCAAAAACATGGGAGAAACATTGAACATAATTTTGTCTTTATGTAATTAAGAAAACTAGGAAAGTGATTGTTTGTCTTACTAATTTGACATGAATTCCTGTAATAACTTTGTAATCTGGCTGAACTGTATTTCCAAAACTGATGGGATTATTTAGAAGTATAATGCAGGAGAGTCAGTTCAATTGAATGTAATTATTTTTAATTGTAATATCAAAAATCTACAATAACAATAATAAATGAGAAAGCCAGCTCACTTGGAGTCATTGTTGATCAGAGAAGGTTTTGTGGCACAACATCTATGTAACTGTGTGCAGTAAATCTGCAATGAGAAGTATTATGGTGTACCTGTTTCTTATTTCATATCATATGCCACCTGGCCTCACCCATTCACCCTGTGAGTGGACAGGTTACCTTCAACAGGGTACGAGCAGACACAAGGGGGAGGGAGGGGCCAAAGGTTTTACTCATTATTGGGAGCTCCAATGTTAGACATGTTACGGATCCCCGTAGGTAGATAGGGTTCAGGGCTGGAAAGAAAGCCAATGTGCACTCAGTGAGTCTGCCGGGGGGCCTCATCTGAGATGTGGAGTCAGCCTTGCCTAAAGCTATCAAGCATGCAGGGTGCAGTCATCTGCATGTCGGCACCAACCATGCCTGCCACATGAGTTCTGAGGTGATCCTCAGTTCATACAGGTGACTGGTGGAGGTGGTGAAGACTGCTGGCCTCACACATGTGGTGCAAGCAGAGCTCACAATTTGCAGTGTCATTCCCAGAGTTTATCAGGGTCCTTTGGTTTGGAGCCAAGTCGAGGGTCTCAACCAAAGGCTCTGTCAACTTTGTGATGGCCTTGGCTGCAGATTTCTAGACCTGCGTTGTCATTTGGGAATTTGTAGGACTCACCTAGATAGGTCAGTTGTGCACTACACAAAGGAAACAGCTATTCAGGTAGTAGAGTACTTATGCAGTGCGCATGAGGGATTTTTAGACTAGGCAGTAGTTTGAGGTGCTCTGATGAACACTCACCACAGCATTCAAAATAAAGACACTTTGACTGTCATTATTTTATCAGTAAACTATTGAAGTATTCGTAATAAAGTTCCTGAATTTACTACTCTTCCGGAAAGTTCTCATGCTCAAATTATTCTTGGGATTGAGAGCTGGCTGAAACCCGAAGTGGAAAGCTCTGAGATATTTAGCAGTTTGTGGAATGTATGTCAGAAAGAGAGATTAGAGGCCATAGGGGGGAGGGGGGAGGGGGGAAGTCTTCATTGCAGCTGACAAAAATTTTGTGTCTATAGAGGTCAAAGTTGAGTACGACAGTGAACTACTCTGACTGCATGTAGCAAGTGTAGGTGGAACCATTTTAATTGTACTGGCCACCCAATTCTGCTGTGACAGTTTTAGAGTCATTCAAAGAAAGTCTGCAGTCAATAGCATGTAAATGCCCACATCATCCAATACTAGTTGGAGGTGACTTTAACCCCATGAGTAAAGACCAGGGTGTCTATGGATTCGTTGCAGGGGGTACAGACAGACAGTCATGTGAAATACTTTTCAACAGATTTTCTGAAAATTGTCTTGAGCTGCTAGTTTGGCAGCCCACATGCAATGGAAATATCTTAGACCTTGTACCTACAAAAACAGGGATTAGCGATCACGATGTCATTATAGCAACTATGATTACAAAAGTTAATAAATCAGTCAAGAAGGCTAGGAGAGAGTTTCTGCTAGGTAAAGCATACAAGCAGTTATCAGCATCTCACTTAGACAGTGAATTGGCATCACTTAGTTCCAGTAAGATGGATGTAGAGGTATTTGGGTGAAGTTTAAGCGCATTGTAAATTGTGGTCTGGAGAGCTATGTGCTTAGTAAGTGGATAAAGGATGGAAAAGATCCACCATGGTTTAATAATGAAATTCAGTGGATGCTGAGGAAGCAGAGGCTGTTGCACTCTTGGTTCATAAGGGAATGCACAAATGATGACAGGCGAAGCCTACTAGAGATTCATGCATCTCTGAAAAGATCCATGCACGAAGCATACAACTACTACCACCGTCACACCTCAGCAAAAGATCCAGCAGACAACCTGAGAAAATTCTGATCTTACGTAAAATTGCTAAGAGGGTCTAAGGCTTCCATTTAGTCCCTTGTTGACCAGTCTGCTGTGGCAGTTGAAGATAGCAAAGCAAAAGCCAAAGTTTTAAATTTCACACTCATGAAATTGTTCACGCGGGAGAATCGTAAAAACACATCATCATTTGACCATCAGACAGACTCCCATACAGATGACAAGCTAATAAGCATACCTGGCAAAAGGAAACAACTGAAAGATTTGCAAGCAAATAAATCGCCAAGTGCATATAGAATCCCAGTTTGATTTTACAAAGAGTACTCTACGCCATTGCCCTCTTACCTAGCTTGCATTTATCATGAATCTCTCACCCAGCAAAAAGCCCCAAGCGAATGGAAAAAAGTGCAGGTTACTCCAGTATATAAGAAAGGTAAAAGAACAGACCCACAAAATTACAGACCAATATCCCTAACTTCTGTTTGGTACAGAATCCTTGAACATATTCTTAGTTCAAATATGATAAACTTTCTTGAGACTCCGAAGCTTATGTCTACGAATCAGCATGGTTTTAGAAAGCACTGCCCATGTAGAACTCAGCTCGCCCTGTGCTCAAATGATATATAGAGAACTATGGATGAAGGTCAACAGGCAGATTCCATATTTCCAGAAAGCATTTGACATGGTACCCCACCGTAGGCTGTTAGCGAAGGTAGGAGTATATGGAATAAGTTCACAGATATGAGAGTGGCTCGAAGACTTCTAAAATAATAGAACCCAGATTGCTGTACTTGACAGTGAGAGTTCATCAGAGACAACAGTCTCATCAGGAGTGCCCCACAGAAGTGTGACAGGACAGCTGTTGCTCTCTGTATACATAAACGATCTGGCGGAAAGGATGGGCAGCAATCTGGGGCTGTTTGCAGATGATGCCATGGTGTATGCTAAGGAATCAAGGTTGTGTGGCTGTAGGAAGATACAAGACAACTTCGACACAATTTCCAGTTGGTATGATGAATGGCAGCTAGCCCTAAATGTGGAAAAATGTAAATTAATTTGGATGAGAAGGAATATCAAACCTGTAATACAGTGTTACTAGTGTCCTGCTTAACACAACCAAGTCGCTTAAATATCTTGGTGTAACATTGCAAAGCGATGTGAGGTGGAACGAGCACGTGAAAACTGTGGTAGGGAAGACAAATGGTGGACTTTAGTTTATAGAGAAAATTGTAGGAAAAAGTGGTTCACCTGTAAAAGAGACCACATATAGGATTCTGGTGCGACCTATTCTTGAGTACTGCTCAAGTGTTTGGGATCTGTATCAGGTCGGATTGAAGAAAGACATCGAAGCAATTCTGAAGCAGGCTGCTAGATTTGTTACTGGTAGGTTCGAACAACACGCAGTTGTTTTGGAGATACTTTGGGAACTCAAGTGGGTATCCCTGGAGGGAAGGCGACATTCGTTGTGAGAAACTGGAGAAAACTTAGAGAACTTGCATTAAAAGCTGACTGCTGAATGAATTTACTGCTGCCAACATACGTTGCATGTAAGTATCACGAAGGTAAGGTACGAGAAATTAGGGCTCATACTGAGGCATATAGACAGTTGCTTTTCTGTTGCTCTATTTGTGAGTGGATCAGGAATGGATCTGTTTAGCTACCTCCTCATTAGTTACATGATCTACCCATCCAAACTTCAGCATTCTTCTGAAGCACTACATTTCAAAATCTTCTATTCTCTTCTTGTCCAAACTGTTTATCCTCCATCTTTCACTTCCATACATGGTTACACTCCATGCAAATACTTTCAGAAGAGACTTCCTGACACTTAAATGTATATTCAGTGTTAAATTTCTCTTCTTCAGAAACGCTTTTCTTGCCATTGCCAGTCTACATTTTATTCCTGTCTACTTCAGCCACCATCAGTTATTTTGCTGCCCAAGTACCAAAACTCATCTACTGCTTTAAGTGTCTTATTTCCTAATCTAATTCCCTCAGCATCCCATGATATAAATCAACTGCATTCCGTTATCATTGTTTTACTTTGTTGATGTTTGTCTTATATGCTCCTTTCAAGACCCTGTCCATTCTATTTAGCTGGTCTTCCAAGTCCTTTGCTGTATGACAGAATTACAATGTCATTGGCAAACTTCTAAGTATACATATATCAAGTAATCTAGAAGTAATTCCCATAATTGTCAGACTGTGGACAGATTAGCACTAGTCTAATTTTTTTTTAGTATACTTTACAGAAGTTGCCAGTAGTGGCTGCTTCTGCCTGTTAATAAGCAACTTTACTCATTCCATGTCCCTGAAGGCATTCCCTCGAAGTGAGGTTTAGGGAACACAATGAATGAATGAATGAATGAATTTCAATGAAAACCATTCATAAATACTGAATCTCTGATGAAAGCACAATTGCATAGCCTAATTGGTTAAGGTGACTGCTCACAATAATCGGCACATCACGTTTCGATCCTTGGTCTGGCACAAATTTTCAATTACCATGACATACTTTCTATGTTGGCAACAGGCAACACCAGGTGGGCAGGGAAAGGGACCATAGATATTCAAAACAGAGAATTCTTACATCAATCTCTGTGGAAATCTGTTCCATTATATTCTGTAGTGCTTTCCTGTGAAACTACATCTAAATATAAACTTTGCAAACAACTGTGAAGTGCATGGCATAGAGTACTTAGATTCTCCCTCATGCTGGGGTTTCTTCCCACTCCAATCACCTGTGGTGTGCAGGCAGAAAGACTATTAAAATATGTCTATTCGTCCTCTAATTACTCTTATCTTGCCTTTGCAGTCCTACAGAAGCAATATGTAGAGGACTGAAGTAATTTCTAAATTCTTCACTTAATTCTTTGTACGTAGGCCTTTGCTGGATAATTTTCATCTGTCTTCAAGTTTGTGTTTTTCAGCAGTCCCATGATGATCTCTCATGACTGAGACAAAGCTGTGACCAGCTGGAATATGTTCAATATCCTTGTTTATCCCTGAGAAATATTCCAAGATGAGATGCACAAGTCATTTGTGGGCACACTCCTTCACAAAGTGATAGCACTTTCTCAGTGTCCTGCCCTAGAAACAAACTCTGCCATTTGCTTTACCTAAAACTGATTTAACGCATCTCTTGATGCTAGTTTACCATGTGCAAACCTCTTCATCTCCGTATAAGTCCTGAAATGCACATTCATTTGAGCCTGCGAACTGTATTCAAGCCTCGGTCTCACTCATCAATTTGTATCCTCCACAGCTCCCTCGATTATCAAACTGATAATTCCCTGATGCCTCATGACATGTCCCATGTGATATTCCGCTGTTTCTTTATCACTGACAGGTGAAGTAAAGTCTCCTCAGGAGCTACAATTTTCTATTATCCAATTTTGCTATCCTTGTTATTTTTCTTCACACTCACCAATATCTCCTGATCGGACTTCACTTCTTGAAGTGCTGCAGTTATTATTGGAAGTTAAGAGTACAACCCAACACCCACATTTTTGAAATAATTATGGTGCTTCTCATAAACAATGTGTCATGTATTGTACTCCCGTTTATAATGACCATACGTACAAAATTGGTTCATTATTTAGGACATTACAGATACATTAACATGGACAATGTCCAAAGTGGTCTGCTTTAGTTAACAGATACCAACTGAATATACAGATAGCAGTTTTTCTCTAATCCCTGTGATGTCACTGGGATTGTCATAACCGTTCCTCTTCCATGTCTTGCATTGTATCGCCAAGGCACGATGCAATGAAATGGCATAAACCATCCATCCAGCAGATACCACAAACAGAGTAACATTTCTATCAACATCCAGGCTTGCAGATATGCTGTGTCCATTCATTCCAAAATACATGCACATAAATAAGAGATACATCAGAATAGCAGGCTGTCAATTTTGAGTTTCAGCTAACTTACTGTATTTAATGCTATACGAGCTCGACTGATTTTAGAACTGCTTCAAACTCTGACTTATTTGTGAATGCTTTGGAAGTTGATCATTAGAATTTTAATCAGTTAATCTGTAGGGGACATTTCTTTGAATCTTAAACTGATGCAATGAGGTCTCGTACAGCTATTGTCACCTAGGTTGGATGGAGCATCACCCAAGCTAATAAATTCAGATGTGTACTCCACACAGTCAGACCTGTTCCATCATATTTCTTATTCATTCCAAAGCACAACAAATTCATCTCCAAAAGGACTTTGAACTATAAGTGTCTCACATTTATTCTGACTGAGTGATTTATGAAGTGTGATCGACACTGAATGGACAAAATGTCCTACGCAAGAGATAAGACACACATCTGTTATTCCAAATAGTGGACATTGTTGTTTACATTAATGAAAGATGAGTTATCAGTCATAATCTACAAATGCATTAATAAAAAATTTAACACTGTGAACAGCTACATGTGCAGAGCGTACACAACATCTTTCTTTATTATTATTATATTTATTGAAAACTTTTTATAAAATAAGATATCATACAACAGCAACTTCATTACAGTGTACTATATAAAATATGGTTAATGGCCAATAAAAAGTTGTCTCTATCAACACAGGCCCTCTTTAAAATGAAACAAGACTGAAGAAATACTAAATATGAATTAAACTAATGTCTTTAGAATGCATTCTAATTTTTGGTTAACAATGTTATACACTGTTTTACACACAGCCTCAAAATTATTAAAACAGATAACTGTGTAGTCAACACAAACTAATTCTAAGTGTATATCAATACAATAAAGCCTTTGACAGCATAAAATGCAATGAAAGATCAATAAAATCTCTTTCACAGTAACCAGTGTAATACTAAGCAGTCTAAGGTAAAATCATAACAGTCCTGCTGCATAAATATCAAAGTCAGCAGACAAAGAATGTAAAAAATAATTCTCAAAATCTTTAATGTTAATAGTACAAACAATTCAGCAACACCTAGAAGGAACAACAGTAAAATACAGGTACATACTTTCAATAGTAGATGTTTCACAAAATGAGTAACATATCAAAAATGATTGCCATGATCCCTGTATAGAGGTGCACTTTATTTCTACAACTAGGAAATGAACGTTTCCATTGACTATCATTGTGGTCTTCTGGTATATGGAATTATTGTAACTTTATGCAGTAAAATAATTGTTGTAACTATTTAAAATTACTCAATTTTATGTTTGCAAGGACTGAAAAAATATGAATATTGATATTATTATTCTTGCTTGATATAAAAGGTGTTTGGTAACATTTTACATTTTTCATAATATGAATTCTATGTTAAATTCTGCTAGTATCACTGTTTATCAGTCTTTGTAAAGCCATTTCTTTCATAAAGGATGTGGACTTTGTATGTATATGAATGAATCATAGCTACATACAGCAAGAATCCAAATCACAATATTATACTACATTATATCTTCAGGACAGTAATATCAAGAGGAACTTTTGACAGAATGTCAAGGTATGAACAGTACATACACACTTCAATAATCAACAGTGTAATGGGAATGATTTCAGACTTCTCTTAACAGGCAAGAAAATAATAAAAAATCTTATTTAGAAATTAACAACATTTGTACCAAAATTTGTACCTTACACACAGTGAATGCAACCATAATTCTTTGCACTTTAAGGCAATAAAATTAATCAGCTTCTTATAACTTCAACACTAGATGTACGAATAAGATCAAAACTTTCAGCTTCAGAAACCTCTGACTGCTCTCTACTCTCCAATGGCACTACATCAGATTCAGATTGCTTTCCATTGTCACCCATCAGGCTTGAGTCATCTTGTGAGATGTCTGAAGCAAAAACAATACAAATGTCAATAATATCTATTGATACAGCACTGTGTAAAATGTTCATTCAACAGATCTTCTGGTATTAAAAATAAAAGTATATGTCTATCCTTTCCTTGTCTGTGTCATATTTAGACTCAAAATTCCGTAAAAATGAAAGCAAAGCTATTAAAAAGTTAATTTATTTTTTGGTATCTGAAGTGAAAGCCATTAAAAATGTGCAGAATATCATCTAGATCATTTACAATGTCTTTAATAGTGTTATACTAATTAGAAGTGGTGGTCACTCATTCACACAAGGGAAAAGTCAGTTTCAGACCATTAATCATTTACCTTGAAGGACATATTTAGAGAATTTTAAATAAAATGAAGAAGACACAGGTGGATCTGAAATGCGAGGGATTCCAGTAGATTTCTGCTGCAGTATCACCAAAGTAAGGTGCACTATTGAATGTATTTTTTAGACTAATCTGTGCAATATTTGTGCAGTCTCTATAAACAGTCCAAAATGTAATTTTGAATAAAAACTGATCTTAAGAACCCTTTCACTGCTGAGTTCATGCCAGCAGTGCACTTGCTGTGTGTTGAGAAGTGCACCTCATGCCATTCCTGGCTGTGCTCACCATTTCTGTTGCACATAGCAGCACACCTTCCATGCTAAATTATCATAGTTGTTTTTTTCTGTTTGTTTGTTTACTGATACTAACAAAACAGTGAAATGAAGGAAAATGTTACATTTCATCAATCTTTTGGGTATGGTACAGTTCGAAGCATGAAAAAGCACACAGTCCCATACAGTATCATTTGCAAAAAAGCTGTGATTCCTTCTGCTACATAAGACTTACATTACAAAAGGGTCATTTTCTTTTCAATAATGGTTGAAAAGTGCCTTCCCCATTTTCACAAGGAATCTTCCGCTCCCTTTCAATAGTCTCTCAATTTTGTTCTTTCTTGGCGGATCTTCCATAGAATTTCATGAATAAAAGTGAAATGGAGCTCCGACTTGATACATTTTCCCCATATGGAATTGATAAATAATTTAGTACACATGTATAGTGAGTGAAAAAAGTGATTTTCATGTTTTTTGTTTAATACACTCAGTATCATTTTACACTTGTATACTGCTTCCGTTAAGTGATCATAATCCGACATACATTTTGGTTTCAGTTTCTCAAGACTGCTTCGGTCGTATATTTTTCTTATTTATGATATTTCAGCTGTACAATATATGGACAACATACACACTTCTCTTCTGAAGTGCCACTACATTATTGTTATAATAGTCACTGCACTAATTTCATGTTCTCCTCTCTGCAACATGCATTCGAGTCTTGGCTTTCTCTTTTATATAGAAACACACTGGACCAATTACATTAGTTCCCTTTTCATACATTAGTTCCCTTTTCAAGCAAATACTGCAACAGACCTGGACCTGTGTACCAATTGCCAATGTATAACTTGTGCCATCTTCCCAAATACGATTACAGAAGTTTTATTACTATATCATCCAATTTTTCCTAAATAACCTAGTCTAGTTACTATATCAGCCATTCCAGCTGTCTAAGCTAAACATATAGTAGATGACCAGGATCATAGTAACACAGAACAAATGTTTATATTCCAAAATACCTTATTTTTGATGGAACATACTGCTTGAAAGCAGGCACCCACCAGACAGGAGAACGCTTTTATAAATACATATATTTCAAAGTGGCATGTGAACAAATCTAACTTTTCTTTTACATACCCAGCAACAGAACTTGTCTGAAACAATTTGTTCCCTTGATAAGGAATATTGTTGTCATAAAAATGTAGCATATGGAACAACAATAAATATCTCAAGACCTTATATGACCAGAAATTTGAGTATGGAGAAGAGAATCTCTTGACCAGTATTATAAAAGTTTGCCTTCTCCATTCCAGACAGAAGCCGAGTTGCTGAAAAGAAACAATAGGCATTTTCTTGACTGACAACATTCTGCCTGACATATTTATGATACACTGGTGCCTCTTCCATAGTCTGCAAAAATAAATCATACTTAAACATTTAGATGATATTGCAACAAATGTACAAATCACATCCTAATTTGACAAAGCTGAGTGTCACAGGATATAGCTCCTTTTACTGTAGCTGAAAATGATCAATACACCAGAGGAAACTCTGTTGTCATCCTCTTCATCACTGCAACTAGTTTCACTCCTGTACAGTGAGCATGGGAAATGTGACATTATCAGCCATGAGATGCTGAAATGCCAAGAACAACAGCAGACATAGCATCCTCATCCAATGACAAAAGAAAAGTACATTCACCTTCATTGTCACTGTTATAAACTAACCTTTCAACTCCTGCATTTGACAATCAATGCTTGCACATCCTCAAACTACTTCCTAACACGGTCATGCACTACAATCTTGTCAAAGGAATGAGCAATATTAATACATAGTTATTAGTATGACCAACAACTGCATAATTCATTGTAAGGCAAGTCACGTATTCATGGTGAACTAAAAGTGAAAATGTTGAAACATATACATTCGACATTCACACTCCTACCAATATTGATTCCTGCCATGTATATATATCATTAACACATAGTCTGCACAAGTTAGAGATGGACATATATGTTGTAAGAAGTTAGAAGGTTAAAGAAGAGAAGAAATATTTTCATGACTTCACATACCTCCGGTGAACTGTGAACTAGCTTTGCTGCCATTGCTGGAATTTCTACGTAGAAGTTCTGCCTCAAATTCGGACATATTATCTGATCTGACAACACGAAGCCATGACAAGACACAAATTATCATGATGAAAAACATGTTTGAGCTTATCCCAATAATGGCAGATAGTACTGGCCAGTTGTACATCAGGTACCGCAGTCCCGTGAAGCGAGCATTTATGTTCAAAGTTGCTGAGTACAGTTCTATATGGCGAGTCTGGAGTTCCACAAATATGTCTGTGACAGGGTGTACCTAGCAAAAATTAAATACAAAAATGAAGTTGCATTAAACATGTAATAGTAGTCAGGCAATAAAATATGCCAGTTTCTTGCATTTTTCTAATTTTGCAATATTTTACAAATATTTACACAGTATCTAGGTTTTAAAGCTTGTTTAATACCAGAAGATTTTTCCCACCAAAGTGTAGGCTAATTGTACAGGCATGTTACACTTCCCTGTAAAAAACAGTTTGCACCAACACTTGCCTGCAAAACTTAAGGACAAAATTAACTTTCACATGATGTGTCAGTGCCAATTTATGACAGCCCCTGGACATTACAAAAGTCAGGACGTGCTTCTTAATAGGTTGTGTGATTGCCATGGATGGCAGTACATGCCCTGCAACTTGCTCCCGGCTGGCTGCAAGGTTGGTAAGAAGTAGGGCA
Source organism: Schistocerca serialis cubense (assembly GCF_023864345.2). NCBI lineage: Eukaryota > Metazoa > Arthropoda > Insecta > Orthoptera > Acrididae > Schistocerca > Schistocerca serialis. The sequence goes on along the minus strand of NC_064642.1, from coordinate 505,937,495 downwards.
TCCTGTTCCTCCACCAGCATGGCTGACAACTGCTGCATGGTCAGTGGTGCATGTGGGCAAGCTGCAATACATCTTCCCAACATGCCCCATACATGCTCAACGAGATTTAAGCTGAGAGAAAAGGCAGGACAGTCCATTTGCTGAATATCCTCTCATTCCAAAAGCTCATCCATCTGTGCTGTTAAAAACAGTCACACACTGTCATTCATCAAAATGAAGTAAGGACTGAATGTACCTCTAAATAAGATGCACACAGTGATCGAGTACGATATCACAGAAACGATGACCACTAAGTGTTCCATATTCCTAGATTTCGAGGTCAGTATGCCAATGCAACATTATGCCTTTCTACATCATAATGATCATGTCTGACAATGTTCCTGGCTCCATTACCTCTCGCCATATGAGGGAACATCCAGCACTGTCGAATGTTATCATTTCAGAGCTCAAGGTACTACGACTAAGAGAAGCTTAATTTTGCATGGGCATACTGATTTCCAAATCTTTGAACATGTTACAGTCACCTTCTACATTATAGTGACACTGTATTCCTTTCCTACGTGCGTCTTTTCAGTGTTGCATTCAATCCCGACTTCATTTTTATGGGTGACAATGTGTGACAGCATCAAACAGAGCAGGTGGAGCAGCTCTAGGAACGAGAGAAGTTCAGAAAATGGACTAGCCTGCCCATTCTCCCAGCTTAAATCACATCAAGCAAGTGTGGGATGTGGTGGGGAAATGTAATGCAGCATGCTTACATGCACCAACAACAATCCAGCGGTTGTCAACTACACTGGAGGTGAGATGGAATGGAATGTCCTGCCACAAAAATTCCTTAGCAACCTTGTGGCCAGAATGGGAGCATGATGTTGCAGAGCACACACTGTGGTCCGTGGTGACCACACACCCTATTTAGAACCTTTATGACACCTCTACCAATGTCCAGGAGACTGTCATAAATTACAGTGACTTCGATGTAATTATTGTCTTTGAATAAAAATGTCTCCTGTTCATCTCACTTGGTATTTTTTTTAGTTCCTTCTGTACTATACTGCAGTAGTTCTGTATAGTCCAAGTTTCCTCGAGCTATGTTACTTGGCAGTGACAATCAGGCATAAGTAAATTTCTTCCATAAGTTTTGCACACCAGTGTACATGTAGCAATAATTTTTTGTTGTTGTTATTCATTTTATGATAGCATAGAAATATCAAAGTATGAAACAGGCATACAAGACTTTTTAATATTGCAAACAAAAACTGATTTATTTTCTATTTCACCACATATTATGCAGCACATTAACCTTTGGAGTTCGGGATGTGTACCAAACTGCCATCTGTTAACTCTGGTAGCATCAATATGAACACAACACAATACATTTGAAATGCCAAATCTATGTGATACAATTTTCTTGCCACAGGTAAATAAATTTGTAAATTACTCTAGGTACAGTCATTTCATCCATTTCAGCATCCTGTGTAGGATAAATGAGCACTAGTTCAATTAAATTGATTACCACTAATTCCATGATGTTAAAATGTAGTAGTGAGTCTAATTTGTTCTGAAAAGTAATTCTGCCATATTATTCATAAAATTTTGGATATGAAATTGAGCATCCTACTGAACAGTATTTTGCCCCATTCTGTTCCCTATAGCCCACAGCTTTTGTGAGCTGAGACAAAATGTCAACCAGATAACAGAACAGATAATCAGCACATTCCCAGCCTCCTACTCCATGCAGTGTCTGGGTTTATTCACCATTCCGCCACACTGTCTGAGCTGCCATGTAACTTCCAATTGTTTCTACATCTTGCAGGTATCTATTCAAAAAATATATATCACAAAACCAAAAGCTATTCTTTCTCAAATATCGCTGCAGCAAAAGTAGCAGCTTTTTTTGTGTTTGATGTAAAATATCTTGCAATTATCTTTGGATTATTCTTGGTTTCCATCCATTGAAAAAATTGCTAAACTTCTTCAATTTTTTTTGCAACACACTGGAGAGACGGGAAATATGCTGGTGATCTGTCTTGCCAACTGCCTAACATTTTAGTATCTCAACAGGTTCAACCAAACATGAAGTACAACTACCTTTAGCAAAAACATACTAGAGAGTTCTTTCATTACTCAGTTGTGGCACCAGTCTATCAACACTTGTGACTTGTTCCTGGACACTATGTCCAGTTCCTTACTAACATCTGCAAAAATACATTATCTTACTCTCATGTAGTCTTTGGGCCAATCAGGATTTATTGATATATCAATCTTTTCTACATAGTTATTTGTAAATGACAAGACAGTTTAAAGTCTGTGCATTGTCAAGAGTGGTATGACAATACAGATATGAGTGAATTGTGCATTGATAGGTAACTGTCACAAAAGTATTTAACTTTTGTCAGGTCCTAAAACACTATTCAGTCACATTAATGTGATCACTTGTCAAAAACCTGAATAAATGCCTTTTGAAGCACAGACTGCTGCGAGATGTGCTGGAAGGCACCAGCAGGGATGTGGAGGCATGTCCACTCCAGTGCCTTGACCAGCTGCACAAACCAAAGAAACAGCGCATAGTTTTCTTGTTTAGGAAAGCAAATAAAAGTGTCATTAGTGAATATCTTCATAGTCAGCTCCAAGCATTCACTGCGGAACACAAAGATAATGAGCATCTTTGGTCAGAATTTAAAGGTATTGCCCACCATGTGCTACAGAAGTATGTGCCTAGCAAAAATATAGGGGAGGGAAAGAATCCACCTCAGTACAACAAATATATTAGGAAATTGCTGAGAAAGTAGAGAATTTTGCACAGTCATTTTAAACGTAGTCACTGCCCCACTGACAAACAGAAATTATGCGAAATGAAAGCAGCTATCAGAAGGATAATGAGAGATTCTTTTAACGAATTTGAAAGCAATATTTTATCTGCAGATTCTAAAAATAACCCCAAAAAATTTTGGTCGTACATAAAATCTATGAACGCTACAAATAATTCAATACCTTCTCTTGCTATCAGTATGGATAATGTAACTGATAATGATAAACAGAAGGCTGAAACTCTAAAACTAGCTTTCAAAAACTCCTTTACGGTAGAGGGCTGCAGCACTATCCCCCTTTCAATAATTGAACAAATGCGAGGATGTCTGACATAGTGTTTAGTGTATCTGGGATTGTAAAACAGTTAAGATCCTTAGACGCCAGGAAGGCATCTGGCCCAGATGGTATCACCGTAAGATTTTATGTTGACTATGCTACAAATATAGCACCATTCTTACCCATCATCTATCAGAGATCATTGGAACGGCGGAAAGTACCACGGGACTGGAAGAAGGCCCAGGTCATAGTGATCTATAAAAGGGTAGAAAATCGGATGCACATAATTACCCGCCAATTTCACTGACATCGATTTGTTGTAGAATCATGGAACATATTTTGTGCTCAGACATAATGACCTTTCTAGATTCAGAGAAGCTCATATGCAGAAATCAGCACGGATTTAGGAAACGGTGGTGATGCGAGACACAGCTGGCCCCCTTTGTGCATGATATACAACAAGCTCTAGATACTGGCTCCCAGGTTGATGCCACATTTCTCGACTTTCGAAAGGCGTTCGACTGAGTACTGCACTGTCGCTTGCCCCAAAAAGTGTGCACGGTCTATCCAATGACATATGCGATTGGATAGAAAGTTTTCTAACAGACAGAGAGCAGTATGTTGTCCTCAATGGGGTGACTTCAACAAAAACAAGCGTAACATCAGGTGTGCCCCAGGGCAGCGTAATAGGTCCGCTACTTTTTATGATTTACATAAACGATCTGGTTGATGGCATGGACAACGGCATTAGACCATTAGACCATTTGCCGATGATGCTGTAGTCTACAGGAAAGTAGTATCACATAAAAGTTGTGAACAAATCAATGAGGATTTTCAGAAAATAAATGTGTGATGTAATGACTGGCAGTTATCTCTCAATATTAGTAAGCGTAACCTAAGGTGTAAACAAGGTGAAAATCCCTATTAATGTATGAGTACAAAATAAATGCCCAGTCTTTGGAAGCAGTAACATCCGTCAAGTATCTGGGTGTGACTATTCAAAATGATCTCAAATGGAATGATCAGATTACACAAGTAACGGGTAAGGCAAACTCTAGATTGCGGTTTATTGGTAGAATCCTGAAGCGATGCAGTCCTTCAACAAAGGAAATAGTTTACAATACATTAGTTTGTCCAGACTTAGAGTATTTTTCATCTGTATGGGACCCTTACCAGTTGGGTCTGATTCGAGAGATTGAGAAGGTCCAAAGAAGAGCAGCAAGATTCATGACTGGTTCATTTAGCAATTGCGAAAGTGTTACAAATCTCATAGAAAGTTTGAAGTGGGACACACTTGCAGATAGATGGCACACTAAATGGAAGGGGCTGCTCACTAAATTCTGAAATCCAATCTTCACCAAGGATGTAGAGTATATATTATTACCACCAACTTTCAAATCACGCAATGATGACCATTCAAAGATAAGGGAAACTAGAGCTCATACTAAGGCGTTCAGACAGTCGTTTTTCCCTCACGCCCTCCACCACACACCGTTTGGTGGCTAGTGGAGTATATGTGTAGATATATATATGTAGATGTAGATGTAGAAGGTTTCTTGGTTGAGGATCAGTGGTGGAAACAGCCTGATTGAGGCAGTCCCACAGTTCTTAATTGGATTTAAATCCAGGGAATTTGTTGGCCAGGGGAGTATGGTAAACTCATCCTGATGGTCTTCATACCATGCAAATACACTGTGAGCTGTGGGACATGTTACATTTATCTCTTGGTAGATGCCATTGTGCTGAGAAAAAACAAACCACAATTTGAAGCGGACATGGTCCCCAAGGATAGATGCACACTTGGGTTGATCTACTGTGCTAGGGAAAACAATGTAACATTCCACAGCCCATAATGCTCCCTCCTCTGGCCTGGACACTTCTGATAATTGTTGTTTTCAGATGTTTCACACCACACATGCCAACTGCAATCTGTCAAATGGAGCATAAAACATGATTCACCTGAAAAAGCCACCTATCACTCTCAGTGAACAGCCAGTTGCAGTATTTGCAAGCAAATTCCAGTCTTCATCACTGATGAACAGCAATCAGTATGGTTGCATGAATCAGATCCCTGATGTGGAAGCACATACACAGCAACGTTTGCTAAGCAGTCACTGAGAAGATACCATTGGTACCCCCTTCATTCATCTGTGTGATCAGTTTCTCAACTGTTGCACATCTATTCGTCTATACTCATCCAAGGAGTTATTGTCCACCTCTGTCATCTGTGGCCCACGTTTGCCTGGTGCCAGTTTTGGATAGCACCATTTTGCCACACATGGAATATTTTAACCATGGTGCATGCAAACAGTTTACAAACTTAGCCATTTTAAAATGCTTCCACCCTTGGCCAAAAAGCCAATGATAGTGGCCTTTTGGACGTTTTCCACATCCGTCCTAACACACTTTACATACCCTCCACTGCTAGTGCTGCCACTTGTTGCCTGTGAGTGGCAATTGCATGTTGAAACATAGATGGTGGTCACATTAATGTGACTGGACCATGTATTTTCAAATAATGGGGTGAAGTAGAAATCCTTTATATATCATTAATAGGCCATAAAACCTTCAATGGTCATTCAACTCTTAGGCTCCTTATCAAGTGATCATGTTACTGGCAGAACCCTGAGACACTTAGACATCTGGCTTCCCTTTTGAGCCATTTGCTGAAAATGAGAACACAACATTTGCTATCTGGAAGATTTCATACATCGACTCAAGCATTTATGCCGCAAAAAAACTGACCTATTGGTGATTTTTATGTAGTCTCTCCTTTGTTGTAAGTGCATTTGTTGGATTCACTGAAACGCACAAAAGTAAGCACAAACATGTGCTCCATCTTGATCAATTTTTTATTCAATAACCAACATACTGAACAATCTGAGGGTGTCGCTCTGGGTAGCTTCGGTGTCCCATAACTTGCCCTGTTATCGAAGACTTTGAGAATAAAGCATTTTGACAAGTGGTTCTTTAAAACACATGCTTTTGCAGATATACTAATAATATCTTTGTGATATGACCACATGAGCAAACACCACTTAGATCACTTTTAGAACATCTAAACTCACTCCATCCTGGCATTTTTCTTTAAACTATGAAAGTGAAAAAAATAGACAATCTTCTGTTTTGAATATCATGGTTCATATAAAAGAAGATACCACTTTGGGGTCACAGTGTGTTTCATGGATCAAAAGATACAGACCAATGTTTATGAGCTTTTAACTTTCATAACCCATCTCAATGTATTACGGATAGTCATTTATGGAGCTTGAGTTATCTCAGATCTTAAGACTTTGTCAGCAGAACTTAGCCATCACTGTTCCGTATTAGTTCAGAATTCGTATTTTGGAAAGGCCATCTACCACAATTAATAACCTGCATGCATTAATCATCATGATAAGACACAGATACAAAGAACTCCTGCATTATGTTCGCAATGTCTCCCTTAGGATCAGTTGGATTTTCAAACAATCCTAAATTAAATATTCCGCTGTCCTCTTGGGTAAGTGCACATGATGATTTCTACAAAAGATGAACTTAGTCTAAGGAATCCAGGAATACACAAGACCTTTTATCACTGTGGGAACTCATACATATGTCAGACATATCACATTGTTGAAGGCAAATGTGATGAACATAGACGTCACAAATGATTATATCAGCCAGAAAAATCTACTGTTACCAACAACTGTTTAGACGTGGGATATGGCATGAACTATGGAAAGTTCAAAACCCTCTCACCTACTTCAACCTACTATGACTACATCATTAAAGAAACAGCTTAAAAACAAACAACAAACAATTAAATCAGTAGAGAGCTTTCAGCTCAGCAAAGTGTGAAAACCAGTGTTAGTGTTGTTAAGACATCTTCAGCTGCAGAGAAACAAATCATGTAAGAACACATTGATAGTTAATAGGCAGATGAGCTAGGTTGGGCACCAACAATCTGCTTGAGTACACCTGCTGGGACCTACAACATGTTTGGTTTCCCAAGCAGCACTTGTATGTGTTTCATTTCTCCAACAAGAGACACTGTAAGTCAGTGCCCTGTACAACGATGTTAAAGACCCTGGCCTTCTTCTGGTGCCTGCACTTTTCCAATGAATTAGCATATAAATTGGCTCACCACAGTGATGACCAGTTGTCCCATTGGAATACTGGGCATTTTCCACAACAGCTCTGAGGTCCCTATGTCGAGAAGGCATCAAACAGCACGTCTCTGTGATACCAACAGTTCGAAGGACTACAAATTTTGTTAAATATTAAGCACATTTTTATAGACTCACTTCACCTCATATTACAGTTTCCTGACATGCCCTCCACTCTATCACAGTAACATTTATTTTCTAAGAAAATGGCATATTATTTAATATATCACATAAATAAATCAGCAATTCAATATTGTTGTTTTTAACAATAAACCCAAAAGTGTAATCTAAAATTTAGGTTAACACTGTGATTATTGAAAAAGGAAAAACAAATTTTTCAATTTCACCAGTACAAATTTACACCAATATATGATCACTTCACTTTTAATGTTACTAAACATCCTAAAAGGATTTTTTTTCTAAGTGTTCGGAACTGGAAATACTTACTTGGTCATCTTCTAGGTCACTAAACATTTCAAGTGTTATTATTTGCTTCTCTTCTTTTGAACCAAATATCAAAAGAGGTGAAAGAACAACAGTTGACAATGTCTGCAGAAGAGGACTTCTATAATGCAGCATGCCAGACTTGCATGATTTTGAAATGAACTCTGCACCTCTGTCATACAAATGTACACATGCCATAAACATACCTGGAAGTATTGAAAAACAATACTGCATAACATTTTTCTCTTTTAACAATATATAAATAGTTGAAATTAACATATCAATTCTTTCAGGTGAATGATACTCAAACCAGACAAATTTTTAATGCTCTTCAGGGATGGGTAGAAGGAGAAGAGGAGGAAAGCAGGATGAGGAGTTGGGAATGGCTCAAAGGGTGGCAGCAGGTGTGCAGGCCAGGAATGCGGGGAGTAAGGAGTAGCAGTTGCACAGGCTAGGCTTGTGACAAATGGGTATCAGAGCCAGTGAGGTACAGAACTCAATGAAGACAATATAGAGGTGCAGACTAGAAGAGGGTGAAAGAACAGAGGGAAGGCAAACTGTTGGGTAGAAAGTGTGGAGACATTTGGTTAGCAGAGATTGAAGCCAGGAGGATTATGGGAGCAAAGAATGCATTGCAAGGATAACTCTCAATTATGAAGTTAAGAAAAGCTGTTGCTGGAGGGAAAGATTCAAATTGCATGGGTTATGAAGCAGCCACTTAACTCCAGCAATTTTTGCTCAGCAGTATGTTGTTCCACTAAGTGGTCAGCTTTGTTCTTGGCCACAGTTTTCTGGTGACCATTCATTATGATGGACAGCTGGTTGGTTGCCAAACCAATAAAAGAGATGTGCAGTGATTGCAGCAGAGTTTGTATATGATATGGCTGGTTTCACAATTAGCCTTGCTTATAATGGCATATGATAAGCCTGTGACAGGACTGGAGTAGAATGTGCTGGGTGGGTGAATCAGGCAGACCTACCTCCTGGCTCCTCCACTGGGATATAAGCCTGTGGCAATGAGTTGGGAGTGGGAGTGATGTAGGGATGGACCAGGATGTTGTGTAGGTCAGGTACATGATGGAATACAAACCACTTTAGGAGGGGTGAAAAGGATCTTGGGTAGGATGTCCGTCATTTCCAGGCATGATGATAATTAAAGCCTTGGTGAAGGATATGGTTCATTTGCTCCAGACTGGGATGATAATGGTTAATGAGGGGACACTCCTGAGGGGTGTGGCAGGATTAGGGCTGTGAGAGGGTGTAGCACTTGAAATTTGTGTGCAGACTATGTTGGGGTGTAGTGCCTATCTATGAAGGCCCTGGTGAAACCATCATACTGAACAAGATAATTCTCTCTGCTGCAGATACGCCATCCATGGATGGCCAGGCTGTATGCAAGTAATTTTTTGGTGTGGGATGAGTGACAGCTGTCAAAGTTCAGGTACTCTTTGGTGGTTAGTGGGTTTAATACGAATAGAGGTGTGGAGGGAGCGATCAGTGAGGTGGAAGACAACACCCCACAAATGGGCACATTTGGGTGATGGGGACCACGTGAAACAGATGGGAGAGAAGATGTCGACGTTGTGGAGGAATGGGGATATGATGCCTTGGCCCTGAGTCCAGATCATAAAGATATTAAAGATATCATCCATGAACCTAAATCAGTCACGCGGCCTGTGGTTTCGGGATGCTAGGAAGGTTTCCTTCAACAGGTTGGCTTAGGAAGTTGCCATGCAAGTGCCCGTGGCTCTGCCACGATTGTTTTTATATACTTTCCTTTCAAAGGAGCAATAGTTTAGTGTGAGGATGTAGTTGGTAAGGTGCATGAGGGATGAGGTGGTTGGCTTGGAGTCAGAAGGACATTGAGAGAGCTAGTACTAGATTGCCATGAGGGATAATGGTATACAGGGAGATGGAATCAACAGTGACGAGAAGATCCAGGAGATATGAGATGGGGATAGTCAAAATCAGCAAAGGAAGTGTTAGTATCTTTGATGTGTGAGGCTCAACTTCAGACAATTGGTTGGAGGTATTGGTTGCCAAGAGCAGAACTTCTTTCAGTGGGAGCACAATGACCAGTGATAATGGAGTGTCCAGGATTGTGGGGTTTGTGGATTTTGGGAAGCATGTATGAGGTGGGTGTGCAGTGTTAATTGGGATGAGAGGGAGCTGGACTCAGGGGAGATATTCTATTATGCATGTAAGAATTTCAGTACGGATGGAGGTTATGCTGGACTTCTGGGATGGTATCACTATGGCAGAGCTTGTATGTGGTGGAGGAATGGCAAACATTGATGATAAATGCTGGTGCCTAACTCCATTTTTAATAATTATTTGCTTATATACAGGAAGTATTAATAATAACACTTTACACCTTCAGTTACTATTTTTTTGTTTCTTTTTTCTTGAACCTCATAATGCACACTGAATCTCACAAAGAACCCTGTAGGTTCATCATCACCTAGTGCAAATTGTATTAATACAATATTTACTTCTGCCTTTGAATGACGTGATGTGAAATGTATGTTCCAAAAAATTCAGAAAGCACATTTTTAACGTTTTAATGTCAGAAGGTGTTGACTTACCCAATCTGTAATCACACATCATGTAACTCAAGGCACACACCTGCACATTACAAAATACATCACAGATGCAGTTTAATATCTGGATTTTTCAGAACAAGCATTTCACTTCACCTCACACAAGAGCAGAAGTAAACAGCATATTAAAACAATCTGCACTTGAAGATGGACCCACAGGGTCCAAAATGTGCTGCATGATTCAATAAAACTTGAAAAAATTGTGAGTGAAGGTGTGGTCATTCATACTTCCTGTGTACTGAATACAGTCATGTCCATAACTAGAAAATAAATATGTACAAAATTAAATTGGTTGTCATATTAAGCCAGAAAGCCCCCCCGCCAAAGACCTCCATTGGACATTAAACTGTAGCACACCTTCCCTCATAACCAAGAAATAAAGAAACAATTGCAATAGTTGGAAAGGAAGATATAGGTTTGCTAAGTGTATCAGAAACTGTGTTTCTGCTGATAAAATACCCAATAAAAAAACTTAACATACAAGACACTGAAAAGATAATTGTACCAAGCAGATAAGTGCAACAGGGTAGGAAACTGCCAAATCAGATTCCCAAAAACGTTCACCGGTAGATGATTGCCTGAAATGCTGATGAACATTAACATGGTGCCAAGACGATGCACCCAAAGTAGAACATGGATAGAGAAACGAGATAATTATCTTTTCCACTCTAGAGTTGGAAAAACCGCAGTAAAGACAGTGAAAGTGTATCATTTTATTATATAATTTGTGCACAACTCACTATCAAGCTACAGTTCTGTAAATGAACCATGAAAATATATTAGTATGCAAAAGGGAGCCAAAAATTATGTTGAATTACAAAACTTGAAGAACAGTGAAGAGTTGTCCCAAGTATTGAAAGATTCACTGTATCAACATCAAGGCATTATGAAGCAGCAACGTCATACTCATCTCCTCTACGCCTGCACAAATCGAAGTCACTATTGCTGAACACAGAGTTATACAGGTTATTTGTTGAATTCCAATTAAAGTAAAGTTTTGGTCCATACTTCAAACTTCTGGAACTACTTAATTAAGGAATGAGTGGAAATACGTATGTGAGGACCTTATCAATCGGGATGATGATTTCCATTGGGTACAGTTTGGAATACTATTGCTGGAAAAGTTCATGCTCTGTAAATCTGGCATCATTTTGTGGTAGTTGGATGAAGATAATCAATTTGATATCAATAAGGAGAGTCTTCTCAAAAGAGAGTGCTTGGAGTGACACACAGACCTACCGCAGAAGCATATGAGTTCAAGTAACACATGTGCAGTGTGCAGCAACATATGAGTACACCATGCACATGCTGATTTAATCATCCACTTTAAATTATACTGGCTGTAATTTTCAGATAACAGAATGAAATTCACATGTCATGTTAAAGTAATTTACTGTAAGTGGACAGATAAAAAAGTCTACTCACCAACCAGTGGCAGGGGAACGCACACACAAGAGTATTTAACTTTCACAAGCTTTTAGAGCCAGTGGCTCCTTCTTCTGGCAGAAGAGTTGAAGGGGAAGGAAGAGGGACGAAGGAAAATAACTGAGGACATTTAGGGAAAGGGGTACAATTTAGAAAAGTCACCCAGAACCCCGGGTCATGGGAGACTTACTGGATAGGATGAGAAGGAAAGACTGAATTTCGTGGTTATACAATAATTTACTGTTACACAATTATGAAATGAAAAATTTGAAAGCTTCATAGCTCTTTTAGTAATTCCTGAATGTGCAGATGGATGATATTGACATATTAACATGACTAATGCTGCATACATCCTGCAACGGTACCAGCACCGGGAACAAGGCTCATATCACAGATTGGTCACATGAGCTTCCTTAGCGAGTCACGTATAAGGCCACCCAACAGCAATCTCAATCACAGTTACTGTTATCTGACTCACTTCTACTTGTGGACCCTGCAGTGCTCCAGCTGTTTACTATATGTCTATAGTGGTACAAATCATGAACTTGTTATTTCCACTACCTCTTCCCTATATGGAATTTTGATGATGAGATACATGTTATCTGGGTAAGTCATGCTTGGACTTTATTCTTCTGCTTTGTGATGATCACAGAATAATTTCTGTTTAGATTCAATGAATATTTCGCCAAGAACTGTTACTGCTCCGTTCATTGACCAATTAACTAGCTACATTGTTGTTACAGGACAATAAACAATAATGTTGCTGCCTAAAGTGAGAGTTGCAACAACTCCTATGGCAAAAGATGTACCAAATGCATCAGAAGCAGCATTGGTTGAACATCTTATTAGTAAAGATAATCCTCTCTTTTGTTTCCATTATTTTGCCAACAAATGTACATATAAAGTAAAAAATATTAATATGAAAAACAAAAGCTAGGGGATTAGCTATATCACCTCAGAATTCAGTTACAAGTGGAGGTGGCTATGGTGGCAGTTTCTCTGATAACACTAGCAGACTCAACACACACCCCTAGGGTACAAATTACTAATATGTGTCTGTATTTAAAAAAAAAATCATCTTAGAAATATTCAGCATGTAGCCATATTTGTAAATTAATTTGCAATGTGCATGTAAAATCACTTATTCCACATCATTACAATTCATTACACAAAATGATCCATGGCTTCTAAGAAAATACAGTTTATGTCACTTCTATTGAAGTTCAAACTTCTTGTCACTTACCGAGCCTTTTATTTACAGGTGATTCTGGCATCTCTATGTTAAGAGACATTTTGTATTGCTGTCCAACCATCAATAGTGACTGTTTTCTTGTTAGCTGCACTTTAGCAGAAGGATAACTGCATATTCCTCTTTTCTCTACACATGAGCTTAAATAAAACATATTAATTAAAGCATGGAAATATTATACAAAAATACATAAAGACAGCACCGAGATGGACACTATGGTGCCACTTTGTTAAGTACTGTTCGGATGTATGGGATATGCACCATCTTGGATTAAAGGAAGACAAGGAACAATTCATAGGTGGGCAGCCAGATTTGTTATTGGTAGGTTCAAACAACATGCAAGTATTACAGAGATGCTTCAGGAACACAAATGGGAATCACTGGAGGGAACACAACATTTTTTTCAAGGAGTGCTATTGAAAAAATTTAGAGAATCGATATTTGAGGCTGACTGCAGAATGATTCTACTGCCACCATGGTGCATTTTATGTAAGGACTGTGAAGATAAAATTAGAGAGATTATAGCTTGTACAGAGACAAACAGTCTGTCATTTTTCCCTCACTCTATTTGTGAGTGGTAGACTGTAGTACAAACTGCCTATTGGCTTCTGTCTTGCGTTCTTCGGCCGACATTTATCTAATGATTTTACTGACATTTCGCCAGCACGAGTGGCTGGCATTGTCAAAGCTTTATCCTCCATTGCCGGCAATGTGGCAGTGGAGGGTGAAGCTTTGACAATACTAGCCACTCGTGCTGGCGAAATGTCAGTAAAATCATTAGATAAACGTCGGCCGAAGAACCCGAGACAGAAGCCAATAGGCAGTTTGTTAACAAGTGGCCATGAAAGCCTTAACAATTTTGAAGACTGTAGTACCTCCAGCACGCACCATATGGTGGCTTGCAGAGTATGTATGTACATGTAGTTTCTGTCTTTGCTGTAACAATAAAAAACAATACAGACAAACGGCATGCCATGAACCCCTTGAGGAAAGAGAATCAACAGGAATATGAAGTGAGCCCAGAAAACGTAAGCACATACAGCAGACTTATACTCCAATTGTTCATTCACTTTATTCATGCAATCAGTGTCATTAAACAAAACAATTAGGTAAATGTTAATGGGTACAAAATAAATCCTGCATAATTAGGTAAATTTGAACAAAAATAGTATATCATTTAGAATATAAATGCACTCCATAATTAGGTAAACAGCAATAAATAATTAAAAACTGAAACACACAAATAGTAAGGATGTCACTTCTATTTTGACATCAGTATGAGACAGCTATTTTAATATCAATGACATTGGCATCCATACCGAAATTGTAATTGCACGTACTTGAAAATGGCAATAAAGATGAAACAGTCAGTTGTAAATATAAATTAAGATTATTTATTATAAGCAACTATTTGGTATATCTATTGTAACAATCATGTCATTATCAAACATTAGGTAAATGACAATAAGTATAGGACAATAATAATATTTATTGGTTGGTTTGTGGGATTAAAGGGACCAGACTGCGACGGTAATCGGTCCCTTTTTCCAAAAAAAAAAAAAAAAACCACCTGTAATGTCTCTTGCAGCGGTCTCTCCGCGATATTTTCAGAAATTTTATAAATTATATAACTCAGTACATATCTCGAAATATCTCTTCTTATCTTACCGATTATCAATGCAAAGTAGTTTCAAGCCCAATTATTCCTTGGAGCATCCATTTACTCCATGGAATAGCTTCTCTGCTATCTATGTTTTCTCTTATGAAAAGAATAAGAACTTCTTGCCGGTTAGTCGTAAAAGAAGGAGGTATATATGTATGTATTGTTGAGCGAGTCGCCATCTTGATGAGATTCTGTATGGGAAGGAGTTTAATACATGAACTAAACTAAAGTAAGTGTGTTCGCGTATTATTTAATGGATTATTATTATTGACAGTGTCTGCTTACTACGCTGTGTTGCACGGAATCAGTGGAGAACGTCTGATTTACACTGGACGAACCTGCCGTTTTGAATGCTCAAGATATCCAGTTACTTCAAATAAATAGGCTAACACGGTCTTACCAGCAGATCTCCGGTCTTCCCCATGTGATCACCGAAAGTTAATAATTATTACAAATGTTTCCAGGAGATCAACTCATAATTTTCGTCGCACCGAGACTTCGAAATTGCTTCACTGCCTTATGGAATTTAAGTTAAGCTTAAGTTAATCAGGACAGAACAGTATTGAACTGTGTGAATGTGATAAGCCTGCTTTGTCAATGAAAATTCCCTTAATATACGCATGTTTTTACTATCCTGATCAGTGAAGCTAAATCAGGCCGGTGTGAGAGAGGTTCTTTAAATTTTAGAAATATTAAACACCCAAAGAGAATAAAAACGAACAGCAGGAAAGATGTCAGACGACACAGGACAAGAAATACTCTGACAGAGATCAGACAAAACAAATTAAAATCACACAGAGTGTGATGGTGGTTGGCTGACCACAGAGAAAAAAAATGAAAAGCCAACCACCGAGAACACATTAAAAACTCAGTTCAAAATCGGAGGCCAAAAGCCAAAATCAACACTAAAAAACAGAAACACTCAGATTAAATGATAAAAACCCCCTGCCCGAATAAAACGCAAAACTAAGCCATCCATAGCAGGGTCATCTGTTAAAAGGGCAGGGAGCGTGTCAGGCAGTGCGACATACCCATGAGCACGATACGTAAAATCCTACAAAACATCCTACTTTGCTACCCATTCAAAATTACCCATGTGCACGAGTTGCTTCCTGTTGACCTGTCACCAAGAAGACCTTACTTTAGAATTTCTTGCTCGCATGGAAGTAGACAATGATTGGCCATGGATGATTTTGTGGACAGAAAGCCCACTTCCATCTGACAAGATATGTCAATGCACAGAATTGTCAAATATGGGCAACGGAAAATCCACATGCAAATCAACCAGTACCACTTCATCCTGTAAAAGTCACTGTGTGATGCGGGTTTACAGCATCATTTATCATAGGGCCATACTTTTCGAAGAGACACGTGCTTCCGGTCCTGTTACCTGTAAAGTCACTGGTAAGCGCTATGAATGCCTTTTGCGCAACCACATCATTCCAGTTACTGAAAAGATGGGGTTGTCAGGTTCGGTAGATGCTGCTATGGATTACCTTAGGCCAGACATTTCAAGTAACTTCCATAATATGAATTTGACCCTCACTACCCCAACAGAACAAATGTCCATCATAAAATCTTTAAAATCAAAAACATCTAGTGGGTATGATGAAATATCAACAAAGTTAATTAAAGAATGTGATTCTGAGCTAAGTAACATATTAAGCTATCTGTGTAACCAGTCGTTTATCAGTGGAATATTTCCTGAATGGCTGAAATATGCTGAAGTTAAGCCACTGTTTAAGAAGGGAGATAAAGAAATAGCATCAAATTTCCGTCCAATTTCACTGTTGCCAGCATTCTCAAAAATTTTCGAAAAAGTAATGTACAGTCGTCTTTATAACCATCTTATCTCAAATAACATACTGTCAAAGTCACAGTTTGGATTTCTCAAAGGTTCTGATATTGAGAAGGCTATCTACACTTACAGTGAAAATGTGCTTAATTCATTAGACAAAAAATTGCAGGCAACTGGTATATTTTGTGATCTGTCAAAGGCATTTGACTGTGTAAATCACAATATCCTTTTAAGTAAACTAGAATATTATAGTGTAACAGGAAATGCTGCAAAATGGTTCAAATCTTATATCTATGGCAGGAAACAAAGGGTGTTATTAGGAAAGAGACATGTATCAAGCTATCAGGCATCATCCAACTGGGAACTAATTACATGTGGGGACCCACAAGGTTCCATTTTGAGGCCCTTACCTTTTCTTGTGTATATCAATGACCTTTCATCAGTAACATTACCAGATGCCAAGTTTGTTTTGTTTGCTGATGGTACAAACATTGCAATAAATAGCAAATCAAGTGTAGTCTTAGAAAGATCAGCCAATAAAATATTTGTGGACATTAATCACTGGTTCCTAGCCAATTCTTTGTCACTAAACTTTGAAAAAACACACTACATGCAGTTCAGAACTTGTAAGGGGTGTCCCAAGAGTATATGTCTAACATACAATGACAAGAAGATAGAAGAAGTGGACAGTGTTAAATTCTTGGGATTACAGCTTGATAATAAATTCAACTGGGAGGAGCACACCACAGAACTGCTGAAGCATCTTAACAAATCTCTGTTTGCAATGCGAATTTTGTCAGACATAGGGGATGTTGTTGTTGTTGTTGTTGTTGTGGTCTTCAGTCCTGAGACTGGTTTGATGCAGCTCTCCATGCCACTCTATCCTGTGCAAGCTTTTTCATCTCCCAGTACCTACTGCAACCTACATCCTTCTGAATCTGCTTAGTGTATTCATCTCTTGGTCTCCCTCTACGATTTTTACCCTCCACGCTGCCCTCCAATACTAAATTGGTGATCCCTTGATGCCTCAGAACATGCCCTACCAACCGATCCCTTCTTCTGGTCAAGTTGTGCCACAAACTTCTCTTCTCCCCAATCCTATTCAATACTTCCTCATTAGTTATGTGATCTACCCATCTAATCTTCAGCATTCTTCTGTAGCACCACATTTCGAAAGCTTCTATTCTCTTCTTGTCCAAACTATTTATCGTCCATGTTTCACTTCCATACATGGCTACACTCCATACGAATACTTTCAGAAATGACTTCCTGACACTTAAATCAATACTGGATGTTAACAAATTTCTCTTCTTCAGAAACGCTTTCCTTGCCATTGCCAGTCTACATTTTATATCCTCTCTACTTCGACCATCATCAGTTATTTTGCTCCCCAAATAGCAAAACTCCTTTACTACTTTAAGTGCCTCATTTCCTAATCTAATTCCCTCAGCATCACCCGACTTAATTAGACTACATTCCATTATCCTTGTTTTGCTTTTGTTGATGTTCATCTTATATCCTCCTTTCAAGACAATGTCCATTCCATTCAACTGCTCTTCCAAGTCCTTTGCTGTCTCTGACAAAATTACAATGTCATCGGCGAACCTCAAAGTTTTTATTTCTTCTCCATGAATTTTAACACCTACTCCGAATTTTTCTTTTGTTTCCTTTACTGCTTGCTCAATATACAGATTGAACAACATCGGGGAGAGGCTACAACCCTGTCTTACTCCCTTCCCAACCACTGCTTCCCTTTCATGTCCCTCGACTCTTATAACTGCCATCTGGTTTCTGTACAAATTGTAAATAGCCTTTCGCTCCCTGTATTTTATCCCTGCCACCTTCAGAATTTGAAAGAGAGTATTCCAGTCAACATTGTCAAAAGCTTTCTCTAAGTCTACAAATGCTAGAAACATAGGTTTGCCTTTCCTTAATCTTTCTTCTAAGATAAGTCGTAAGGTCAGTATTGCCTCACGTGTTCCAGTGTTTCTACGGAATCCAAACTGATCTTCGCCGAGGTTGGCTTCTACTAGTTTTTCCATTCGTCTGTAAAGAATTCGTGTCAGTATTTTGCAGCTGTGACTTATTAAGCTGATAGTTCGGTAATTTTCACATCTGTCAACACCTGCTTTCTTTGGGATTGGAATTATTATATTCTTCTTGAAGTCTGAGGGTATTTCGCCTGTTTCATACATCTTGCTCACCAGATGGTAGAGTTTTGTCAGGACTGGCTCTCCCAAGGCCGTCAGTAGTTCCAATGGAATATTGTCTACTCCGGGGGCCTTGTTTCGACTCAGGTCTTTCAGTGCTCTGTCAAACTCTTCACGCAGTATCGTATCTCCCATTTCATCTTCATCTACATCCTCTTCCATTTCCATAATATTGTCCTCAAGTACATCGCCCTTGTATAGACCCTCTATATACTCCTTCCACCTTTCTGCTTTCCCTTCTTTGCTTAGAACTGGGTTTCCATCTGAGCTCTTGATATTCATACCAGTCGTTCTCTTATCTCCAAAGGTCTCTTTAATTTTCCTGTAGGCGGTATCTATCTTACCCCTAGTGAGATAGGCCTCTACATCCTTACATTTGTCCTCTAGCCATCCCTGCTTAGCCATTTTGCACTTCCTGTCGATCTCATTTTTGAGACGTTTGTATTCCTTTTTGCCTGTTTCACTTACTGCATTTTTATATTTTCTCCTTTCATCAATTAAATTCAATATTTCTTCTGTTACCCAAGGATTTCTATTAGCCCTCGTCTTTTTACCTACTTGATCCTCTGCTGCCTTCACTACTTCATCCCTCAAAGCTACCCATTCTTCTTCTACTGTATTTCTTTCCCCCATTCCTGTCAATTGCTCCCTTATGCTCTCCCTGAATCTCTGTACAACCTCTGGTTCTTTCAGTTTATCCAGGTCCCATCTCCTAAAATTCCCACCTTTTTGCAGTTTCTTCAGTTTTAATCTACAGGTCATAACCAATAGATTGTGGTCAGAGTCCACATCTGCCCCTGGAAATGTCTTACAATTTAAAACCTGGTTCCTAAATCTCTGTCTTACCATTATATAATCTATCTGATACCTTTTAGTATCTCCAGGGTTCTTCCATGTATACAACCTTCTTTCATGATTCTTAAACCAAGTGTTAGTTATGATTATGTTGTGCTCTGTGCAAAATTCTACCAGGCGGCTTCCTCTTTCATTTCTGTCCCCCAATCCATATTCACCTACTATGTTTCCTTCTCTCCCTTTTCCTACACTCGAATTCCAGTCACCCATGACTATTAAATTTTCGTCTCCCTTCACAATCTGAATAATTTCTTTTATTTCATCATACATTTCTTCAATTTCTTCGTCATCTGCAGAGCTAGTTGGCATATAAACTTGTACTACTGTAGTAGGTGTGGGCTTCGTATCTATCTTAGCCACAATAATGCGTTCACTATGCTGTTTGTAGTAGCTTACCCGCATTCCTATTTTCCTATTCATTATTAAACCTACTCCTGCATTCCCCCTATTTGATTTTGTGTTTATAACCCTGTAGTCACCTGACCAGAAGTCTTGTTCCTCCTGCCACCGAACTTCACTAATTCCCACTATATCTAACTTCAACCTATCCATTTCCCTTTTTAAATTTTCTAACCTACCTGCCCGATTAAGGGATCTGACATTCCACGCTCCGATCCGTAGAACGCCAGTTTTCTTTCTCCTGATAATGACATCCTCTTGAGTAGTCCCCGCCCGGAGATCCGAATGGGGGACTATTTTACCTCCGGAATATTTTACCCAAGAGGACGCCATCATCATGCAATCATACAGTAAAGCTGCATGCCCTCGGGAAAAATTACGGCTGTAGTTTCCCCTTGCTTTCAGCCGTTCGCAGTACCAGCACAGCAAGGCCGTTTTGGTTATTGTTACAAGGCCAGATCAGTCAATCATCCAGACTGTTGCTCTTGCAACTACTGAAAAGGCTGCTGCCCCTCTTCAGGAACCACACGTTTGTCTGGCCTCTCAACAGATACCCCTCCGTTGTGGTTGCACCTACGGTACGGCTATCTGTATCGCTGAGGCACGCAAGCCTCCCCACCAACGGCAAGGTCCATGGTTCATGGGGGGGGACATAGGGGATATAAAAATGAAAAAGCTGGCATACTATGCTTACTTTCATTCCATAATGTCATATGGGATTATTTTTTGGGGTAATTCATCAAGCCAAGCTAAAGTTTTCCGGGCACAAAAACGTGCAGTAAGAGTTATATGTGGTGTGAACTCAAGAACATCCTGCAGAAGCCTGTTTAGGGAACTAGGGATACTAACTACTGCTTCCCAATATATTTATTCCTTAATTAAATTTGTCATTAAAAAATATATCACTTTTTCAAACCAACAGTTCAATTCATGGAATCAATACTAGAAATAAGAATAATCTTCACAAGGATTTAAAGTCACTTAGTCTTGCACAAAAAGGTGTGCATTATTCAGGAACACACATTTTCAATAACTTGCCAGCAGCCATAAAAAGCTTAACAACCAATGAAATTCAGTTTAAGAGAAGCCTAAAGGATTTATTGGTGGCCAACTCCTTCTACTCCATTGATGAATTTCTTAGTAAAACCAACTGATTTGTATATAAGTACAACATAACTTCTGCACAATTTCAGTGCAGTAATGTGTTCATTGAAAATGTGTGTGTGTGTGTGTGTGTGTGTGTGTGTGTGTGTGTGTGTGTGTGTGTGTGTGTGTAAGTATAATCTAACTTCTGCACCATTTCAGTGCAGTAATGTGTTCATTGCAAATAAGTATTACAGTAGTTGTATTACATGTTTATTACCTTATAAATAAATAAAAAACTTTTTTATTTTAAATTCAGTGCATTAGTATTTGTAAAATGACTCTTAGTGTTCATTAAAAAATGACGATCATTCCACTTGGGATCTGTGGAATGGTACATTAGCTTATTTGTTTTAGTTGTAAATATTTTTCATGTATTGTTGTTTTTCTGACATTTTCCACATCCTGGAGGACCTCCTCACTACGGATCAATTGGAATGAAAGTAAATCTAATCTAATCTAATCCAGCTCTCCAACAGGGTGGATGGGATCATTTTTACACAAGATAGCACACCTCCACACATTCCAAATCCAGTTGAGCAGTTGCTGAAGCGCCATTTTGGAAATTCTAGAATTATCAGTTGCCATTTCCCTACAGCCTGGCCATCCAGATCACCTGATCTTAATCCATGTGACTTCTGGCTGCGGGGCTATCTGAAAGATGTTGTGTTCAGTGTTCAGTGTTCAGACTGCAAACTTAGCTGCATTGAAGGCAAACATTGCACAACACATTCTGAACGTGACCCCGTAAACACTTCGATCAGTTGTGGAACATGCTGTTTCTCAATTTCAATTTGTTGCAGAAAACAATGGACAGCATATGGAACACCTTTTGCATCAGTCACATTAATAATCTGATTCAATTTCGATTGATGCTTTCTATGTGGTTTTTTTGTCTCAGGACAATTAAAAACCGATTTTTCCCATCTGATGTGATATGACCTTGCCATGGTGGATGGGCTTACGTAACTGATGGTATCACACCTGTACACCCATGGACAGTGAATAGTGTTTAACGTCAAACGTACACCTTAGGCATTGTTGTACAATTCATTTGTCATTTGTGGTCAACCACTATTAAATTATGATGCTTACAGCACCATCTATTGCTACATTTTGTAACTAGCCTATTTATTTTTCTTCTGTTAGACATTTTGCCCCTTCTCCAATAATATTCTGTTGCAATTTGACATCATTCTGACCAGTGGTGTTGTTTCTACAGCGGTTTGAAAGTTTTAACATTAATTACAATCACACAGTACATTAGCCTCAGACCAAGTGGTAGGCCTCTCCATCACTACCACCAAACTGTGATGGACATTTTCGAAGTTGGTATCACATATGACAAGTGTTGTGTCACTTTTTTTTGTTTGTTAAGGGGAACAAACGAGAAGAAAAGACTATCTTTAAGCTACAAAAGAGGGCTGTGTGAATTATGACAAAAAGTAGCAAGAGAACTCATTGCACTGAGTTGTTTAAATCTATGGGAATCTTCACTGTTCCATGTGAGTACATTTTGCAAAAGACACATTGATCAGTACCCAACGAACAGGTCTCTACACAAACATGGAACCAGATTCAGCCACCACTTATGTCTCAATAGGAAAAACAAAATAAAAACCCAAAATAGTGTGCTATATCATGAAATTAAGCTATACAATAAACTACCACAAGAGATCAAAGACAAAAGTGAAATACTTGCTTTCAGGAATACCCTAAAAATTATTTGTTAGGGAAGTGTTCTATAATGTAAAGGATTAACTAAAATCATGTGTAAATTTTGTTGACAACTGTGCTACTTACTAATTACTGCAATTCAGAAGCATTTTACAATATGCTCAATAGAACAGTGGCATACAATGTCCAAATGAGTAACTCAGAAGACAAGAAATGTATGTATCTATTTATGTCTGTAAACTGTGTGCATTTATGTAACTCTGTGTCTGTGTTTGTGTGTTGACAACATGCTTAAAATTTACATTTTCTATGGATGGATAGATAAATAAGTCTTTATATAGCACTGCATCACACGTCACAATTGTGGGCAAAATCATTTATATAATTAATGAACAGATGTCTTCGTAACTGGAACCCAATCTGACTTTTTTATTATTTATCTTCACTAATTATTTTCTGTTGTTTTAGTAAGAGTGTATCAGTCACAGGGCAGTCTCACCTACTCCATAGTCGTGTTCCCTGAGAAAAATATTCAAATGTTTTCCTTAGGTTCAAAGGTGTTGCACAGATTATCTCTTAATTTTCAAAATAATTGTGCACCTGATGTTAGCACTATGATGCATAACAAATAATAATGCAGAATATTGAAGCAAGCAATTCAGAGATTGAAGCAGCTTTATTATGAGAATAAGATAATTACATCGGGCAACAAAATAAAAACTGTGTGGGATATAGTGAAGACAGATAGAGGTGGGGCCAAAACACTAGAGGAACAGACAGCTCTAAATATAAATGAGACTTTGATAGTAAGTGCATGTAGTGCTGCAAACCTCTTAAATAAGTGCCTCATTTCTGTTACTGACAGCTTGCGGATATCAGGTTCGGTGAACAGTGCAATGGAGTATCTCATACCAGACTTTAAAAATAACTTCTGTAAAATGGAAATGACACTAGTGTCTCCCAAAGAGGTAGCATCCATCACAAAACCCTTAAAATCAAGTATTCTAGTGGGTATGATAATGTATCAACAAAGTTAATCAAAGACTGCTCATGCAAGTTGAATTCTACCTAAGCTATTTGTGTAATCAATCTCTTATCAGCAGACTATTTCCAGACTGGCTAAAATATGCTGAAGTTAAGCCTCTATACAAAAAGGGGGGATAAAGAGATATCATCAAACTATCAATAAATTTTACTTTTGCCAGCTTTCTCAAAAATATTTGAAAAGGTTGTGTTCAAACATCTCATGAAGCATCTGACTGCAAATAACATATTGACCAAGTCACCGTTTGGATTCCTTAAGGGTTCTTATACAGAGAAAGCTATTTACACTTACGGTGAGAATGTACTTAACTCATTCGATAATAAATTGGAGGCTACTGTGACTTGTCAAAAGCCTTTGACTGTGTGAAACAAGGCATTCTCTTAAGTAATTTAGAATATTATGGTGTCGCCGGCAATGCTGCGAAATGGTTTAAGTCTTATCTAACTAACACAAAACAAAGGTTGTTGTTGCGGAATACCTGTACAGTAAGCAGTCAGTTTCATCTGATTGGGAGTTATTTACATGTGGTGTTCCTCAAGGTTCCATCTTGAGCCCATTGTTTTTTCTTGTGTACATTAATCACCTCTCATCTGTTACATTGCCAGATGCTAAGTTTGTTTTGTTTGCAGATGATACAAACATTGTAATACATAGCAAGACAAGTACAGATTTTGAAATATCAGCTAATCAAATTTTCACTGACATTAATAAATAATTTGAAAGCTAATTCACTGTCATTAAACTTTGAAAAGAACCATTATAGGCAGTTCAAAACCTGTAAGAGATTTCCTTCCAACATGTGTATAACACATCAAAACATGCAAATCAAAGAGGTGGACAGTGTTAAATACCAGGCATTACAACTCGATAATAAATTCAGTTGGGAAGGGCATATCACAGAATTGCTTAAGTGCCTAAACAAGTCTGTATTTGCAGTGAGAACGATGTCACACATAGGAGATATAAATAGATGATGATCGTGATGATGATGATGATTGGTTTGTGGGTTGCTCAACTGCGGGGTTATCAACACCTGTACAAATACCCAACCTTTGCTCAGTCCAGCCTCGCCACTTTCACGAATTATAATGAAATGATGAGGACAACACAAACACCCAGTTATCTTGAAGCAGGTGAAAATCCCTGACCCCGCCGGGAATCAAAGCCGGGACCCCGTGTTTGGGAAGCGAGAATGCGACCATGAGACCATGAGCTGCGGACAATATAAATAGAGAAAACTTGCATAATTTGCTTGCCTTCATTCTATTATGTCATACGGGATCATATTCTGGGGTAACTCATCAAACCAAACAAAAGTTTTTAGGATGCACAAGCATATGATAAGAATCATTTGTAGTGTAAATCCAAGAACATCATGTAGAAACCTGTTCATGGAACTTTGTATTCTAACCACTGCTTCTCAGTATATTTATTCCTTAATGAAATTTGTTGCAAGTAATATATCTCTATTTCCAACCAATAGCTCAATACATAGTATCAATATTAGGAATAAGAACAAGCTACATAAAGACCTAAAATCACTTACCCTGATCCAAAAAGGGGTCCAATGTTCAGGAAACCACATTTTCAATAAATTACCAGCAACCATTAAAAACTTGGTTTCAGATAAAGCATGGTTTAAAGAGAGTTCAAAAGACTGTTCGATAGGTAACTCCTTCTACTATATAGATGAATATCTTAACAGGGACTCTTAGATCAGCTCAAGTAGAAATGTCTGTTGGACTTCAGTTTTGACAGCACTTGGTCACTACAGTCAAGATTAGGTGTTTTGTGTATGATAAATTTATTAAGAGTGCATAACAATGTTTCATTCTGACAGTGTACTAGTTCTGTAAATATTAGCAGTTTCAGTTTTCTGTAATGTATTCACCTATTTTGACAACCTCCTGACAAATGAGCAGGGAAGTAAGTATTATATTCAAATGTTTTATGTTATACCTTCTGACATGCTCTGCAGCCATGAGAATCATCTCATTTTTTGGGTCTATGGAATGAAAACTAAATCTAATCTAATCTAATCTATCATGCTCTTAACTATTTTGTTGTCGAAACGCTGAACCTGAACCCATATTGTGAATAGGTTAAGTTATCATTAGATTCAAAATATTGGATTGTGTGTTTATGTATGCAGTGTTCTATTATTTTTTTATCTTATAGGTATCAATCAGTGATATAGGTCAATATGTATCTGTAGACACTATGACTTCTTTCTTATGAACTGGTTTGTCTAGCAATATTTTTGAGCATTCTGAATAAGTGCCTTCACTTAAGACATGACTAATTATTTTAACCATCGGTATAATAATTTGTTTTCTTATATATTAAATAGCATAATTTGAGGGCAACTAATAATCTGCTCTAGAATTACTGAACTTAGCTGCTGGACCATTGACGACCCTCTCTACCACACCAGTTCAGCAAAAATTGTCAGTCAGTTTATTGTTTGTTATGGGTGGTAGAGCCTCTGTCTTGCTAACATCCTCCACAACATAGCCATCTAAGTGAGAATGGACTAAATGTGTACACCAACTGTGTCACATGCCCTCACTTCATGAGACACTGCGGAGAGGGCTACTCAAACCAGGGCATTGGCGCAAGGTCTGGTGATCATGAACTTTATGCCACCACATCTCCTCACTTTGCCAACCAAATACTGGCAGTGAAAATTTTTTCCACCAACAGGATTTGAACTGGCTTACACCCACGTCGAGCGCCACCGCACAAGTGTGAGTTAGAGATCCTGGCCACTGAGACAGATTGTGGAATTGGTGAGTGATTCACTTTGTCATACCAGATCATTTCTGTTTTAATCATTTTCAATGCAGCTTTGCATTTATTCACCATATTCAGAGTGTCAATGCTGTATATTCAACCATGTGGCTGTGTGATGGACACAACTGTTCAGCATATGGCATAACAGCACAAAGCTAAATGGTTGATCATATAGCATCTGTCTAAATTTCACAAATGGCTGTTTTTGTAGTATTTAGGAGCCATAATAGCTGAAATATATAAAAGTTGGCTTCAGTACAGGGAAATGATAAACAAGAAACTCCAAGGAATAGAGGACAATAAAAGAGAGCATTGACTTTTGTGACATGTATGAGGAACTGGTATAAAGTAAAGTTAATTTCGGGGGAAAAAGTTATAATGTTCACCTATGCTTTTTTTTTTTTTTTTTTTAATTTTGGCATGTTCAGTTAACATGTGATAACTTTGCAACGAGACAGGAAACAATGATAGTCATTTGAATATTAGACAAGAAGCTGTGATAGAATCCCTGAATGCTGAAGGTTAAATTTTGATTTGTAACCATGACATGAATGGTATTAGGAATGCTACAGTGGATAACAGCAAAGTTGAGTGCTGAGTTTGTCACCCTATTTAAGTTGCTGGGTGAACAAAATGCTGCTGGCAGATCAAAACCAGTGTGGTTGACCTGCCACAGTCAGTGATTGTTCACCAAATACACAGCATAGCAATTATTTCCCTTCTAACAATCAGGTAAAAACAGAAGTAGTGTGATACAGTTTTCCCATTACTAAATGAAGTGTGTTTACTGTTACTGATAACTTTGGTTATACATACAATGTTTTGCACATACTGGTACCGAGGATGTTGATTCATCATAATAATGAGGCAAAGAATACAGTAGCTACAAACTTATTACCCTCCTTCAAAATGGATGACGTAGAATTTTTAGCAAATACTGTGACAGACTGTTAATCAAAGTGGCAACACTTCTGAGGAAAGTGAAGTTGAAAACTACTTAATATGCTACAAATATAATGATAATGGTCTTTGGGGATCACAGGAGTGTGAGATCGTAGTGTTTTTAAGTGCAGTATTTCACCACACTAAAGAAAGCTTCACGAGTTTGCTCACTAAAAACTCAGGAAGTTTTGCACACAAAGGCAAGACTTTATTTGAGATGGCAAACCACTGTTCATACTGCAATAGTTGGATGGGAAATCTTGCCTCATCTACAATACAGCCTGAATCTTGTGCTATGAGGCAGACTACCATCCAACTGCAAAACTAAAAGTAGTTCATCATTCATGGTTTTCACTTTGAAGATTTCATAAAAATATCTGTGCTTATGATCGAGGAACAAATATAGTTGGTAATACTTGACCTCACTGATGGATTGCCAAAAGGCTGGAAATCATTTTGAAAAATGAAAGGACATTAAGGATTAACATCCTATCAATGAGATGGCCATTAGAGATGGAAAATCGGCTCTGACTCTGGAAGGAAATCAGGTCCTTTTCAAAGACACTATCATTATATTTGCCTTAATTGATCTCTAGAGGGAATCCACGCAAAACATACATCTGGATGCCCAGAAGGAGATCTGAACTGCTATCCTCTCTAGTGCTGGTCCCGTATCTTCACCCCTGCACCATTTTGTTCAGAGAAATTACACTGAAAAGCGAAACAATACTTACAAAAGTTGTGTGTACACTTTGTTTTCTTGTGAACTGCAAGACAAAATTATGAGGCTCTAATTTATGACTACCTCTTGTGTGTAACAGCTGCTCGTCAGTCAACTACCCAATACAGCACAGGTTGACCCAACAACATACCTCTGATGGTCACGCACCACAAACTCAGCAGTGTCACCCAGAGCAGAAGACATTTTTATATACTTATATGGATATGGTGTCTGTTATTGATGACCTGAAGCCAACTAGAACGAAATTAGAATTATACAGGGTGATTCAAAAAGAATACCACAACTTTAAAAATGGGTATTTAATGAAACATAATATAACCTTCTGTTATACATCATTACAAAGAGTATTTAAAAAGGTTTTTTTTTCACTCAAAAACAAGTTCAGAGATGTTCAATATGGCCCCCTCCAGACACACGAGCAATATCAACCCGATACTCCAACTCGTTCCACACTCTCTGTAGCATATCAGGCGTAACAGTTTGGATAGCTGCTGTTATTTCTCGTTTCAAATCATCGATGGCGGCTGGGAGAGGTGGCCGAAACACCATATCCTTAACATATCCCCATAAGAAAAAATCGCAGGGGGTAAGATCAGGACTTCTTGGAGGCCAGTGATGAAGTGCTCTGTCACGGGCTGCCTGGCGGCCGATCCATCGCCTCGGGTACTTGACGTTCAGGTAGTTACGGACAGGTAAGTGCCAATAAATAATTGATTGTGGAATTTGCAGCTCTCTGCTAGCTCTGCGAGTCGATTTTCCTGGGCTGCGAACAAATGCTTGCTGGATGCGTGCTACATTTTCTCGGCCGTCCAGAACTTTTCCCTTTGCACAAACACCCATTCTCTGTAAACTGTTTATACCAACGTTTAATACACCACCTATCAGGAGGTTTAACACCATACTTCGTTTGAAATGCACGCTGAACAACTGTCGTCGATTCACTTCTGCCGTACTCAATAACACAAAAAGCTTTCTGTTGAGCGGTCGCCATCTTAGCATCAACTGACGCTGACGCCTAGTCAACAGCGCCTCAAGCGAACAAATGTACAACTAAATGAAACTTTATAGCTCCCTTAATTCACCGACAGATAGTGCTTAGCTCTGCCTTTTGTCGTTGCAGAGTTTTAAATTCCTAAAGTTGTGGTATTCTTTTTGAATCACCCTGTATATTAATACCTTCGGCTGCTGACGGGCGTTGATATATATTAACAGGAACAGAAGAAAATGTGTGCCCCAACCGGGACTCGAACCCGGGATCTCCTGCTTACATGGCAGATGCTCTATCCACCTGATCCACCAGGGGCACAGAGGATAGTGCAACTGCTGGGACTATCTTGTGCACGCCTCCCACGAGACCCACAGTCTCACCTTATTCATAGTGTCCCTACCCAATACACTCATTACTCGTGGAAGACATTCTTACCAAGTCCCGTAAGAGTTCGGATAATATCTGTGCATCCGCACAGAAGAGGAAGGTCATGGCCGGTATTGCCAGAACTACATACTTATATGGAAATGGTGTCTGTTCTTTCCGAAATGGCTCAAGCAACAAGAAATTAGGTATATGGTTTGATAAATTGCCATTATCCTTGTCTGTAACTATAGTTAAACTGTACAAATTGTCATAATAGCAACCATTTAATGTGTACCTTGTTTCAATAGCAAGACCTTCAACCTCTGATGCACAAAGGAGTGTGTACATAATTGGTTATTGGTATCATGTTCTCCTTCTGTGTAGGGTATATTTGGCAATTAGGCATTCCCCAGAATACAATATCATCTTTCAAGATGAGCATATACTTAACTAAAACAAAAAGAACTGAATATTAACAGTTCAAAGAATACAGTGGAAACATTTATTTTTTAGAGTGCCCTCCTCCCCACACACACTACATGTCAATCTTATTGATCTGTTGTGAAATTTCATACACTGCTACATCCAGTGACTCAATTTTGTCCTCTATGTCCCTACTAAAATTTAAGGTTGCATTCCCTGCTTTGTGATTAGTGAGGGCACAAAACAGTTACCTTGATGCCTTCCCCTTCATCATTGTTGCATGTTTCCTTTTATATTTGCAACAGGCGGGTCCCTCTCATCCTAGGCTCTGAGTGACCTGCCACATCTTTTTAATTTTCCCAAGCTATAACTCTTTCCTCTCTGATGAAGGAACTAATATTTTGAAAACACAGGAATTGTTTTTTATGCTTACATGTGTATCTGTAGTACTAGAATTAAGACTACTCAAGCAAAGTAGTGGTCAGTCATTCTGTTTCTCAGTAATTTTACAGTTGCCTCACAAAGGTCAGATGGTCAGTCAATACTTAAACAACATCAAACTAAGTACACAGACTACTAATATCACACTGTACGTGCAAAACTTAATTTAGAAATTAGTCTGAAGAAAGGCAGAGCTGCAAGTATAGCATCTGTACTTTTACAAGAAGCTTTTTCCAACGTTAACTGGAATACACTCTGGAATTCAAGAGTTATCAGGGATAACGTACAGGAAGTGAGAATAAATCTATAACCTGTACAGAAGTCACACTGTTATCATGACAGTTTAAGGGCATGAAAGGGATGCACTAATTGGTGGTCATTGAGAAGGTAGTGAGGCATGATTATAGGATACCACTCATGTCATTCAATCTGTGCATTAAGCACACAGTAAAGGAAACTATGGAGAAATTTGGAAAGAGAATTAAAGTTCAGTGAGAAAGAATAAAAACTTCCAGGTTATTGATGATACTACAATTCTGTCAGAGACAGCAAAGGACTTCAGAGAACAGTTGAATATGATGGTTGGTGTCCCCAAAAGAGGATACGAGATGAACAGCAGTAAAATTAAATCAAGGTAATTGGATATAATCAAATTAAGTCAGGTCATCATGAGGAAATTACATTAAAGAATGAGACACTAAATGTAATGGCCATTTTGTTATATGACCATCAAAATAACTCATGCTGTCAGAAGTAGAGAGGATAGAAAGGTTAGCTGGAAACTGAAGAAAAGATTTCCTGAACAAGAGAACTATATTATATTTAATATAATTGTAAGTGTTATTAAGTCTTTTATGTGAATATTCATTTGCAGTGTAGCCTTATATGTAAGTGTCACTGAGATGACTGATTTCAATTAAACTTGCCTCAGTTTAAGGACACAGTTCAAGATCAAAACACAGTCGTGTGCAGATGAATGAGAGCAAACAGTTTCTTATCGTTAGTAATACAAGCAGCTTTATTTATTTTCGGTTAAAGTAGCATACAGCCAAATGTTGTGTTTTACAACAGATCTCATTTACTTTTATTCAATCACTAGCATTAAATACTGCTGCTTATCTGACCAGTAATTTACCAACATTCTATGTTCACAATCTCAGCAGCTTCATCTAAGGCACTGCTCTACCTAATAAGTGTTTCCAAAAGTGAAAAATACCATTGAAAACAATCAATGTCTGAAAATATAATATAATTAGATAGATAAGAAGACTATTCCCCAAGTGGGAAATACAGAAGCGTCTGATCCTGCCCGTCTGCTTTGACATCACAAATATGGCCGAAACGACCATAAACCACGACTCCAATATGGCGCATTAAAGTTGGTACGTACACATTATGAGGACGAAAATACATCGAAAAACACACACACACACACTCTCCACAACAAGCCTAATGACACTAACGGGACAAGCGCGGAGTGTATACCTGTCCTTTTCTCCCCCTAAGGTAAGTCTTTCCACTCCCGGGATTGGAATGATTCCTTACCATCTCCCTTAAAACCCACATCCTTTTGTCTTTCCCTCTCCTTCCCTCTTTCCTGATGAAGCAACCTTAGGTTGCGAAAGCTCGAATTTTGTGTGTGTGTTTGTGTTTGTTTGTGTGCCTATCATCATACCAACGCTTTCGTTTGGTAAGTTACATCATCCTTGTTTTTAAATATAAACAAATTTAGACACCCACCATCACACAAAACGATGAGAAAAACCGACATAACAAAAATCCCCAAAATACCACTAAAGAAAATATCATCTGGAATTGGACACTTCCCTTGACATACATAGCTCAACAGCAGCTCCCGATCCCATAAATTAGGATCAAACACTTCCCTTGGCCTATATAGCTCAAAAACATCTCCCGATACCAATATCAACATACACATCCACACATTGGGATCGAACGCTTCCTTGACCTGTGCACTGTTAATTTTATCTGTCATATCCATTCCTGAACAAAACCAACAACCAATTAATTTTACTAAAATTACCACATGATGTACAACGAACAACACTAAATTAACCTTCACACAAAATTGTTAACTCACTGAAACGAATTCCACTACAAACACAGCCAACACTCGAACAATTCTAGATAATGAGCAAAAGCAAACTGAGCCCATTACACCACACAAACGAAAACCCTGAACATACCACCAGAGAGCACAACAAACCACAACACAACGACATCTACAAACACGCCACACTCACAAACCACACTCCGCGCCGTCATGACGTCACACATGACAACACCCTTACATCACGGGTCAAAGTCGGCACGTGGGATCGGACGATTCTGTCGACCCCCCAAGTGGCAGCACATATAAAAGATAAGGAAATATGCAAGCTTTCAGAGCCAGTGTCATCTTCTGCTGGTAAAAGGATGGAAGGGAAAGGAAGAGATATGAAACAAAAGGACTGACAAGGTTTAGGAAATGGGGAGGGTTATGGAAAAGTCACTGAGAGCCCCAATTTGTGGGAGACTTACTGGAAGAGATGAGAAGAAAAGACTGATTGTTGGTAGCTGTACCACCAGATGAGATTTGGAAACCCAAAATCCTGCAGGTGGAAGATAGCATAATAAGCAAGACAGAGATTACTTTAAAAACATAGTACAAGAGTCAATAAGAATGGAAAACTAGGTGCATTATGCACGGTAGAGAGGTGAGGGGGGGGGGGGGGGGGGCACAGAAAAATACAGTCAGAAAATAAAAGATATAGAAAAATAAAAGGGAGCAAAGATAAGGTGGAGTTACTGAAAACAAAACTGAGGCAACAGAAATTAATGTAGAGCATGCTCTGCAAGAGAATATTGTGTGTTGCCAGTATAGAGCCTATACCCTATTTCCATCCCCATTCATCATTCATAGGTGGGTCTCCCTTTGACAGTATATATGTTTTGTCAGCTGCAGGGCTGATATGGATGATGCTAGGAGGGTGCACTGGCCAAGTATTACAGCTGGGATGGACATAGGGGTAAGATCCATAGTGGAGGGGAATGAGTGCCAAAGGAGCATACGGTCTGACCAGGATACTGTGAAGGTTCAGAGGGGCATGAGAGGGGCAGGGTGTGGGGTGGGGGATGGCAAAAAGCTATTCTATTTGTGATGGGCAAAATATCATACACAATGGACCTCATTACAGGGCATGATTTTAGGAAGTCATAGCCTTGTTGAAATAGCTGGTTAATACATTCGACAGTAGGACAGCACTGAGTGACAAGAGGTGTACTCCTATGTTGTTGTTGTTGTTGTTGTTGTTGTTGTTTTGTTTTTTTTTTTTTGGAGGGATCAGCAGTATCAGAACTGGATGTGATGGTCAGGAAAATCTCCTTTTGAACTACAGTGGTGGGGTATTAAGTGTAGAGAAGGCTGAGATGAGAAAGATCATGTACTGCTATCTGGATCTCCCCCCTATGACCTTCTTCGCTATAAGATTTGGCCAGTGCATCCTCCTAGAACTACCTATACCAGCACTGTAACTGGCAAAACATATACTGTGAAAGAGAGAGCAATCTGTAACTGCCACATGCCATGTACCAGTTGTTACATAAACACTGTTCAACCTTTTACATTGGCATGATTGCCACCAGTTTATCAGTTAAAATGAATGGACATAGAGAGAAGGTTTATACTGGCAACACACAATATCCTGTTGCAAAGCATACTCTACAGCATGACAATCATGACCATGGTGTCTGTTTCAACATATGGGCCATCTTGATACTCTACACGGATACCAGTTTCTCAGAACTCTGCAGGTGGGAACTGGTGTTACAACATGTACTTGGTTTTAACCACCCATATGGCCTAAGTTTACGTAAATTTCTGTGGCCTCACCATTTATTTTCAGTAACTCTTATTTTTCTTCACTCACTTTATTTTTCTATTTCCATTATTTTCCAACTGTCTATTTGTCCTAGCACCCTCACCTGTCTACCATATACAATTCACTTAGCTTTCCACTCTTGTTAACACTTGCACAAAGTTTTATTCAGTAACCTCTGTCTTGCTTATTACCCCTATCTTTCACCTCTATGTTCACAAACTTTCAAATTTTGGCTGGTGCATGACCCAAAAATCAGTCTTCCCTTCGCACCCCGTCCAGTAAGTCTCCCCTACCCTGGGGTTCTGGATGACTTTTCTGTAACTCTCCCCATTTCCTACAAGTCACCCATTCCTTTCTTTCATCCCTGTTCCTTTCCCCTCAACCCTTCTGCCATAAGAAGAGGCCACTGGCTGTGACAGCTTGCACATTTCCATATCTTTAGTGTGTTCTCCTACAGCCACCTGGTAAGTAGGTTTTCATCCATCCAATTTATATCTTCAAACATGAAAGACGTTACTTGCCTAAAAACCACTGATCACCTCAGCCCACCAAAGGTCTATAGGTGCAAGGAACATACCAAGGGATACATGTCATAGAATGACCTCTTGACAATCATGTAATCCATGTTCTACATAGTGTTCAGAATTCACACGTCACAGGTTTTCTGACAACATAGGGCTTTCAATGGTCTGACTGTGGCACATGGTAACAGAGGTAATAAGAGACTAAGCACACACTAGCATTGCAGAAGGGTGGAGAAGTAAATAGGCTGTGTTCTTTTCAAAGGAACACCCCTGTGTTTTATCGAACAAAAGTTAGAGAAACCACAGAAAACTTAAATCTGGATAGCAAGATAGGAATCTGAACTATTTCCGTTCAGAATGTAGACCCATTTCTCAACCATTCTGCCACCTTTCTAAATACTAAATACTGTGGTGAGCATCGGCATCTGATGCTATTGCTGCCATGGTGACAAGATACTTCATCCTCACAAAGTGAGTAACAAAATTTAGGTTATATGTAAAAGGTAGTGATGTTGGATGAGGAACCCCAGTGTGAATTGAGGCAATGTAGATCACAGGGTTGAAGGACATTTTGCAAGAACAACTCTCATCTACATAATTCAGCTGGTGTTGGGGAGAAGGATCCAAATGGCACTAGCTGTGAAGCACTCATTTAAATAAAGCGTGTTCTGCTCAGCAATCTGTTCAGCAACGGAGTGTTCATCTTTGCTCTTGGCCATAGTTAGGTGGTGGCTATTCATTCAGGTGAATAGCAAGTTGGTGACCACATTCGCATAAAATGCAGTGCAGAAATTACAATGGAGCTGGTATATGAAACGCTGCTCATATGGATGTCCCTGCACTGATACAATAGGATAAGCCCATGATGGGAAGGGAGTAGTATGATGTGCTGGGTGTTTGCGTTGGACAAGTCTTTCACTTGTGTCTTCCACAGAAGTATGACCTTTTTGACAACTGGTTTGAAATGGAAGTGGCATAACAATGGAGTAATATTCCATAGATTGGGTTTGGTGATGGTTTACCGTTTTGGGAGGTGTGGGAAGGATTGTGGGTAGGATAGTGTTCATTTCTGAGCACAACAATAAACTATCGAAGACCTGGTGAAGGATATGGTTCAGTTATGTCAGTGTGGGATGATACTGGGCAATGATGACGATGCTCCTTTGCAACTGGTTCTTGGGGTTGGTCAGAGGATTAGTGGCATGTGAGGATATCGTGCAGACAATGTTTGTGGTTCAGGAAAAAGTGCCTGTCTGTGAAGGCCTTTTGTAAGACCTTCTGGGTCATTCCATGTAAATGAGGAATCATTATCAAAAAATTAATTTTTCTGTGGGAATATTTTCCCCCGTTACATATGTAGGTTGGGCATTTAATTTTGTTGGCAAGACTGATTTTTCCCTCCAAAACCTATCATTTACTTGTGGGAACCATTGTTTTGAAGACTATATTGTTGAGTTTGTTCATGCAGGAGATTTGATCAATTTCAAGGTAAAAAAAAAAAAAAAATCAGGAAATTTATAATAATTCTTTATGGTTTATACATCACTTGAAAGTGCATAACTTCTTCTTCTTTTTGGTATATTTTTAGAAGCAAACAATTTAAGGATGATAAATACAAAAACATTTATATAACCTAACCCAAAATGTGTAACATGAGTTACCAAATGCCAATTTAAGATTTTCACAAAATACATTAAAGTATAGAAACTTATATGCCATGCTGTCCTTCACATAAGTGTACCTGATAATTTAGTATCTCAAATAAATTGCCTCCCGGAAGCCTTCTCTTGGTATAAGATATTTAATTCACGTAATGTGAGTTACCTTTATTTATGTAACGTGAGTTACCATAATTTTTTTAGGATTAGTTATAATTTTAAGGAGTCAGATTCGTTCTGAATTACATACAACACAACCAACAATATATTTCAACATATTTAATGTATATTTATCTCCATATGACGCATAAAATCCCATAGGGAATAGCTATTTCTACTTTACAACAATTTGTAATTTTTGCAGAATGCCTTAAAGTGCAGCTGAAAAGATGAGATGGCAGAAATTGAAGGATGAAGGCAGATATGAAGAGTATAAAATCAAACACAAGGGAACTATGAAAAAAATCATGAAAAAGAAGCAGGAACAGGAAAAATGTTTGAGTAAAAGAGAACAAGAAAGGATGGGTCTAGTGCAGCAGGGGATACAACCCGTCGGCTTTGGACAATGACGTCACAAGTCGCCAGATAGCAGTTTACCATTTTCGCTTTTGCTGTTATGTTTCAGTTTCGTTTTTTTACTGAGTGCTTAATAAAGTGGATCTGTTTATTCTATCTCGTGAGATTTTTTTTTTTAAAGCCAAAAAACACTTATCAGCCACTGAAGGGAGCTACAACACTAAGAAGAATCGCTTCTCGATTGGCGACTTGTGACGTCAATGTCCAAAGCCGACGGGTTGCATCCCCTGCTGCACTAGTCCCGAAAGGATTGCTGCAGACAGGAAATGGAATGCTAGAGAAAGAGTTGCCAAGTACAGGAAGCAGCTAAAGAAAGCACCTTTAGCTACACCAAGTAGTTCCGCCTCTCCACCGTATAAAAATAAGTCTTCACTGGGAAAAGCCATATCAAAAGTGAAACGTGTACTTCCAACATCACCCAGAAAACAAAAATATGTTATTAGAAGGTTGTATCATATATTTGTTGAACCTTTAGAAGTAGAAAGAATCTCTAAACAAAAAATAAGTGATGAAATAATAAGTGCAGTGAGCAAATTCTATGAAAGGGATGACATTAGCAGACAGGCCCCTCGATACAAAGACGTTGTGACTGTAAATACCTATGTGCACCAGTAACTGGCCAGAATTTTTTCTATGAGCAGAGCCTACAGCCAATTGTTGGTTAGAAAAGTGCATGAAATGTTAAGATTTATTGGCGGTTAAACTTCTTGGTTTATGTACTGGTGTACAAGAGTATGGTGCGAAATGGTATGTGTGGTAGGAGAGTGATGGAAGAATTTTGAATGTAGAGGAAAAAGGTATATTACAGAATCTTATTGATCACATTCTTACCATGGGACCTAAATTTTTAGAGCACTGCTACCTTAAGAGAGAACAATAAAAGAACTATCAGAGTGATAAGGTATCGCTGCCTTCTGCGATGCTAACTGCCATGATGCAAATCGATTTTTCTGAAAATTTTACATGTGTAAGTCAAGATGAAATTCAAAGTGCACATTGGCAGCAGAATTAAATTAGTATTTTTACTACCATGATTTGGCATTCATGTACTTCTCACCCCTACATGTTGGTATCTGATAATCTGGACGACACAAAAAATACTGTCATTCCCGATGTTGATAGACTTCTTGAAGACCTACCAAAAAATATTAGAGAAGTTTCAATCTGGTCAGACGGTCCTGCTTCCTAGTTTAAAAACAGATATATCGCAGAGGCTATAAAAATTCTAAGTAAGAGTCATGCCAAAAGAATTACATGGAAGTACTTTGCAACTTCTCATGGGAAGGGGCCATTGGGTGGAATTGGTGGGGCTGTCAAACGCGAAGTCTGGTCTCGTGTGAAAAGCAGGAAATGTATTGCAAACAATGCAACAGATTTTGTAAAAGCATTATTGAATTCTTCTTCTAATGTGACAACAGTTCTTATGGGTGAAGAAGACTTTAGCCAAAGAAGCAAAAAATTACATCTCTCAGCCTTAATCGAGAACTGCAAGCCTTTCTTGAACATTTCTAAAATTTATCATTTGGAAGTCTACAATAATGAAGTTGTAGGAGACACCACTTCATCAGCTGCAGAGGAAAACACTAACAGAACAGAAAAATCACTAGATATACAAGTAGATGACTGGGTGGTGGTAAAATATGAAAATTCATATTTACCTGGTAATGTTACTAAAATTGAAAATGGTGAGCTTAAGGTTGATTGTTAAGATGAAAGGTGGGAAGTTTTGGAAGTGGCCTGAAATTAAAGAAGAGAAATACTACACTAAAGACAAGCTTGTCAGAAAAGTGAACCCTCCAAGTGCTGTAAATTCCCAAGGTTATTTCAAGTCTGACTGTGATCTGTGACAATGTAACGTGAGTTACTTGTTCACAATGTTTTAATATTTATTTTATTGGAGATTAAATGTTTGGGACTTTGTTAAAATACTTATAAGATCTTCTGGTATTGTGTGTAAAACTTACAAGAAATGTTCACATAAAACACAGCAGACTTTTGTATTTTCTTTATCGTATGCAAAAGCCATTTCTTGGAAATGTAAAGTGAGTTACCAACTATAATTATAAGATTTGGTTTTATAAATATAGTAATGTAACAATTATTATGATTATAGGTTTATAGAGCATTCTGCATAAAGTATGTTTTGAGGTATAAAAAATATTTAATAGAAACATTTCCTTCCATTAATTGTCCAAAAGTTATAATATAAACATCACTTTGTAATGTGAGTTACCATGGAATGACCCTTCTGCATACTGGGCAAAGGATTTCTTGTCACTGCAGATGCACCATCAGTGGGTGGCCAGAGTATATAGAAGTGATTTTTTTGTTGTGGGCATGATGACAGCCACCAAAAGACATGTACTGTTGATGGATTACTGAGCTATGTGGACAACGGACAATTGGACATCAACATATAGGTAGATGGCATGTTGGGCTGGGGAGAACCAAATGAAGTGGATGTGAGAGAAAGTGTTGAAGGCCATGAGAGAATGAGGACAGTGTGTCTTTGTCCGGAGTCCAGATTCTGAAATGGTATCAGTTAACCTGAACTAGACAAGGTGTTTGAAATTCTGAGTGTCTAGTAAGTTTTCCTCTACATAGTATATAAATATGTTGCCGAAGAAGCAAGCCATGTTGGTGCCCTGGCCATATCATAGATTTGTTTATATATCTTCCACTCACAGGAGGAGTAGCTGTGTGCAAGGATGTTAAGTAATGAATGAGTTGGTTGGTATGGAGTCAGAATGACACTGGGAGAGGTAGTGTTTGATAATTGCAAGACCATGGGCACAGGTGGTGGTGGTCGTGTATAGGGAAAGGGCATCAACAGTTATGAGTAGGAATCCACGCAGTAAAGGGACGGGGATGGATGACAGTCAACAAAGAAAATGGTTTGCGTCTTTATGAGAAGTTAGGGAGCAGGAAGCTGATTACCAGTCTTGGTCAACAACAGCAGGAATGCATTTGGTGGAACACAGTAACCAGCTACAATGGAATGTCCAGGACTGTTGGGTTTATGAATTTTGGAAAGCATGTAGAAGGTGGGTGTGAAAGGGATCACTAGCTTCAGGAGGTAGAGGGATTCAGAGGAGAGTTTTTGGGATGGCCCTATGGATTTGGCTAAGGATGGGAAGTTATGCTGGACTTCTGGGATGGATCACTATGCAGGATATAACACTAATGCTTTGTCTCAATCATAATTTTCACTTGTTTGTAGATAAGGTTTTATACATGTCTATGCATATTTTGCTGATCCACTGCCCACAATAATTAGGGAACATGACTTTGAGAATCTGTCACATTCCTTTGAGCAACAACTGAGGACTGGGAATGTAGGAAAATTATAACTTTATCTTCCGCAAATTAAGTAGACATATACAATAAAACATCATTACATACTCAGTCATTTACATAAAAATAACTGAAATGTGCAACAGTGTGTCATAAACAAAATAAAAACAATAATTCATCCTGTCACACTGAGTGCTTTTCATTGGAATTTGAGAGCCTCAACAACTTTTCTGGAGACTAGAAATCTACTCTGTAGGAATCAGCATGGGTTTCGAAAAAGACGGTCGTGTGAAACCGAGCTCGCACTATTCGTCCACGACACTCAGAGGGCCATAGACACGGGTTCACAGGTAGATGCTGTGTTTCTTGACTTCCACAAGGCGTTCGATACAGTTCCCCACAGTCGTTTAATGAACAATGTAAGAGCATATGGACTATCAGATCAATTGTGTGATTGGATTGAAGAGTTCCTAGATAACAGAACGCAGCATGTCATTCTCAATGGAGAGAAGTCTTCCGAAGTAAGAGTGATTTCAGGTGTGCCGCAGGGGAGTGTCATAGGACCGTTGCTATTCACAATATACATAAATGACCTTGTGGATGACATCGGAAGTTCACTGAGGCTTTTTGCAGATGATGCTGTGGTGTATCGAGAGGTGTAACAATGGAAAATTGT
The DNA here is from genome assembly GCF_023864345.2 of Schistocerca serialis cubense. Taxonomy (NCBI): domain Eukaryota; kingdom Metazoa; phylum Arthropoda; class Insecta; order Orthoptera; family Acrididae; genus Schistocerca; species Schistocerca serialis. The sequence continues at coordinate 505,896,451 of NC_064642.1, read as the reverse complement.
ACAGAAATGCAGGAGGATCTGCAGTGAACTGACGCATGGTGCAGGGAATGGCAATTGAATCTCAATGTAGACAAGTGTAATGTGCTGCGAATACATAGAAAGATAGATCCCTTATCATTTAGCTACAAAATAGCAGGTCAGCAACTGGAAGCAGTTAATTCCATAAATTATCTGGGAGTATGCATTAGGAGTGATTTAAAATGGAATGATCATATAAAGTTGATTGTTGGTAAAGCAGATGCCAGACTGAGATTCATTGGAAGAATCCTAAGGAAATGCAATCCGAAAACAAAGGAAGTAGGTTACAGTACGCTTGTTCGCCCACTGCTTGAATACTGCTCAGCAGTATGAGATCCGTACCAGATAGGGTTGATAGAAGAGATAGAGAAGATCCAACGGAGAGCAGCGCGCTTCATCACAGGATCATTTAGTAATCACGAAAGCGTTACGGAGATGATAGATAAACTCCAGTGGAAGACTCTGCAGGAGAGACGCTCAGTAGCTCGGTATGGGCTTTTGTTCAAGTTTTGAGAACATACCTTCACCGATGAGTCAAGCAGTATATTGCTCCCTCCTATGTATATGTCGCGAAGAGACCATGAGGATAAAATCAGAGAGATTAGAGTCCACACAGAAGCATACCGACAATCCTTCTTTCCACGAACAATACGAGACTGGAACAGAAGGGAGAACCGATAGAGGTACTCAAGGTACCCTCCGCCACACACCGTCAGGTGGCTTGCGGAGTATGGATGTAGATGTAGAGGTGGTTGCCCTCCGTGAGCATTTATCACTGCCTAACACCCTTTGGTATCTGTATCTATTCTTCAATGTGAGACCATGAAAGTTATTGGAGGATCTGTGATGGAGCAGGATGACCATGAACACATCTGTCAAGCATGTCCTATGTATACATGATGAGGTTTGGGTCAGGACTCACCATCGGCCATTCAATTACTTCAATATCTAGGCTTTGCAAAACATCCCTGCTGATGCTTGCCACATGGGCCCTAGCATTAGAACAAATTGATGACCACCACATGGGAAAACAGGATCTGTTCGATGCACTGTCTGGCAGTAAGGCGACGGGGGATAATGACAAGATCTGTATGGCTGCCAACACCGAAGCCTCCCCACAACATCACAGAATCTTGGAAATCTGTCGATATCCTGGACATTTCACAGGTGCAGCTCACCATGGGTCTCCACACATGAACACAGTCATCACCTTAAGCAAGGTGATAATGGGAATTGTCCGTGAATAGCTCGTGTTGCCAGTGAAGACAATAGTGTTTCCACTGAAGAAAGAGATTAAGTCTTTGACAAGTTCAGTGCGATTGGACTTCGGTATAGGGCTGATGGGAAGGCATTCTGAAAGGACAGACTTCTGTGACCCCACCAGACACAAAAACCCCTCCCTGCCCCTCCTTTCCAGTCAAGCTGCAGTGCCAACACAGCACAGTCAGACAGCACAACATAGCTGTACAGTTGCTTTTTGTGCATACGTATGTATGTGTATGTTTAATCTGTAGCTTTATAAAATGATTTATCTGAAAGCTAGCTTTATTCTGTCTTTTGTTTATGAGCATTTTGATGACTCAGCACCTCACCTGTTCGGTGAGTTATCACTTGTTAAATTATTTATTAATTAGTAGAATAAAGTACAATAATTCTTGACCTCTTCAATTCTCTTTCGAGAAATGCACTAGCTTTATGTATATGGCCAGTTTTTGTCGCTTTCTTCCAGTTTACACAAAAACATTTTTACAATTTTTTTTTTATCTTCATAACTTATTTTTCTTTCCGTATCCGCTACACGACTATACAGCTAACATGAACAGTTTACAGTGCCTTCCACTATAAAGAATTAGCGAGTTTTAATTAACTGTTTGCAGGAGGGGGGGGGGCTAAAAAAAATTGCAAAAGTGTTATAAAAGTTAATTTTCTTCCAAACAGGACTGGTTAATGCTGTCGAATTTATCATTATACAGTGATACCCCAAAATGTAAGATTTTAAGTCTACGATGTGTCTACCTTAGCTACAGGCGGATCACATGAAAAAAACAATTCGGTGAAGTGTACTTACTCAAACTGAAAATGCACCGGTCTTGTGTGACTAATAGACGGCATATAGGTGTAATAAAATGCTACATATAAAAATACTGATGTCCAAATAATTACTGATAATACAGCTGCGCCTACGCCGGCTTTGAGGACGACTTCTGACGTATTATCAATTTTATTTCGAAGCCTGGAATAGATCGCTTCTAGTATTTTGTCTACGACGTTCCTTCTGTACCACCTAAAAGGCGCCAAAATGATAGACGAGAGTCCCATGTTTCACTAATAAAACAATATACCTAAAGCTATCGGATTAGTAAGCAGAAACGTCAACTACACTTCTGACACTTTGTACCTTACACCTCAAAACACAGTTATATCTCTGACATGTTTGGCGGCCAGCTGTTTACGTTTACATTTCACAAGAATTCATGCACACGTGACGTCGTTTTGACGTCACACGCTGTATTGAAGACGAAAACATCTGTGCACAGGCGCCGACTCCATGGGGCCTGAGGGGGCCCGAGCCCCCTCAAAAATTCGTTTGGGAGACGGACCCCCAATAATTTAAGAAAATTATTAGTTGTATTATACTGTGTAAAAATCAAAAAACTATGATGGAATTTTTTATTTTCCTTGTTTGTCGACAGATACCTTTTAAAATACATTCAGTAACGAGTTAAAACAAATAACTATTACAGTAGTAAGCAGGTTAACTGAAAATGAGTGGTGTGAATCATGATAATGTTACGGTGCTGGGGGCACACAGGATTTGTCCCGGTGCGCGAACCTTCGGGTAAAGTCTGGCGCCAGCGAACCAGCGCTGCGGCCGCGGCGACATCGAAAGGACTGGAGTAGAAGCACCTGGAATCCTCCGTCTCGCGTCGCCTTGACACTTCGAGACATTACGACGCCTCGGCTATGTAAGGCCCACTCTACTGTCGCAATCATTCAGTGTGGATAGTTTCATTCAGTACATGCTGCAGACGTGTGTAGTGTTCCGACTTCAGTGTCTAGTGGACTATTTTATATGACTATATTTTATTTGTTTACTTTTGTCTCTTAGTGTACTGTGAATTAAGTTTGCAATGGATAAATTTGTTAGCAAAAAGGCGCACTTGGGAGCTGATGATACTGCAAGTCAAACTCCAACAATTATTGAGTCGTCAACTGCTTCGTCGTCTTCAGGCGAGAACCGTTCACAGCCGAAACCTGGACGATCCGATAAAGGAAGATCATTTCAGAAGTCTTGGTTGATCAAATACACATGGCTAGAATATGAAACATCTACCGAAAAAGTTTTTAGCAAAACCTGCAAAGAGGCAGATGCTAAAAAACTATTACAATTTTCTTCTAACAAAGAAGATGCATTTACTTCCATAGGGTTTTCTAACTGGAAAAAGGCTTTGGAAAAATTCTGTCTTTATGAAAATATGTTTACACATAAAGAAGGTGTTTTGAAACTAAATTCTATCACTAACCAAAGTGTGGTCTCCCAATTGAATGAACAGTTAGATAGTGATATGAAGAAAGGCCGTTTAGCTCTTGAGACAATTTTTACTACCATGCAATTTCTAAGCCAACAATGACTAACAATTAGAGGGCACAAAGATGTAAGCTCAATTTTTTTTCAATTGTTGGAACTCTGAAAGAATGACATATGTGAGTTCAAACATTGGTTAGGACGCTGGGGGTACAAGTGGACGTCCCACAATAATAAAAACGAGATTATTGATCTACTAGGAAAGTCTGTGTTGAGAAAGGTATTGGCTTCAATCAAGATGGGACACAAGCGATTGAACAACTTGGCTGTTCTTCATGCCCACTGAGATGTTTTGGATGAATTGCATGTCCAGCCAGTCATCAATGACTTCATATTCAGTAATCCAGTCAGATGGTCAACATCTGCACCTTTCTAAAGACAGTCTACCCCTAAAATGTCATTTAGAGCAATATTAAAAATCTTTATAAAATAGAGAATTAAATACGTACATAATGTTAAATTTTCAGTTTCGAAATATTAGTACTAGTTTAGTACTGTAGTACTGTATTAGTTATTTTAAAACACTTAAATATTTTTAGGGTGTAAAACCGAATTAAAACCCGCTGTTTACATACTTTTTGACTGAAAGCATTAGGTATATTGTATTAACTGTATTAAAGCATTAAATTTGAGATATTGTTTTTATTTAATGAACCTCGAGCCTTATTCAAAGTAAGCTTAAATTAGTTTTTAATCAAAGTGCTATTATTGTGCGACAGCAATATTTTATGTTTTATTCTTGTAATGATAGTTTAGGATTTATTTAAAATATAATTTCAGTCTTTTTAGAGCTATATATTCACTGCTCTGTAATAGTCTATAAGCATGATTATTACTGTAAATTAAATTGGCTTTCTACGAAAATACCATGCATGTTTATGTTTTGTTTCCATTTATGTTTTGTTTCCATTTTCAAAGTCAAAAAATGTGTCAGGCTTGTCGAATTTCCCGAAGTGATGAGTTATCGAGAGTCCACTTTTCGGGTTTCTAATCATACGACTCAAAAATGTTTAAAAACTTTAAAACTCACTATTTTTCATCTAAAATTTAGAAAATTTCCCAGGGCAAGGCCACCAGTATGCCCTCCCCCCCCTCCCCAATACTTTTTATAAGTCGGCGCCCATGCATCTGTGTATCGACTTTCGTAAACCTTCGGTTCACAACACGTGAGACGAGCATGATGACAAAACAATATAACCACAGGCTAACATAACAGTCGCGACACTCACTGCTGTAAAAGTTGTTACCATTCGGCTGCTGGAGTGACACTAGCGCTCGAAGCGCCGAGAAAGGAGAACATCAGATGCGTCGTAAGCATAATGTTTGTTTTGCATCCCTTCCCTACGTGATTTACGAAATATTTGAATTATTCTCTTGCCTCCAAGAGTTTGTGTAATAACAGAAGACACAGTTGTTTCTAAAAATTGTTCTAAAATAAGTGTAAGTAGGGATAAAAATCACGAATACAGTGGCAAGTTACAAAACATTCTTGAAGAAGCACTTGTGACATTGGATAGAACTGCAGCTTCCCACGTTGATATCGAAAGAATATAAACACACAGAATTACGTGTAAGAAGCAGTGACATGTAAATCTGTGTGCAAAAGGCATCGAAACCCCATTTGTCATTCCGTAGGCCTATTGTGTTTTAGTCATTGTCGCCTGTTGCCGGATAATATTATTCTAATTGGGACAAGCAACTGCAAAATATTGGGAGAAATATGCTGCATGTGTAAACCCTGGATGCTCAGAACCACTAACACTGTCAGAACTGTTGTCATATATTAAATTTGCCATAACAGACATTTCATCCAATGAAATATTCCCTAGTTTGTCAGTATCGGGGAAATGCTGTATCTTCTGCTTTAAAAGATGGAATATATTGTCACTTATCCCACATTTCATTTGTATGCGTTGCACATCCCTCTGTTATGTATACACTGATAGAAGCATAAAACATTCTAACAAAATCTGTACGCCTAAGTGCTGTAGTATAATAAATTTAGAGCAAACAGCTTTCACCTTGCAGCATGTTTCTCCTTCACTGGCATTCTAATCTGACTTAGCAGCAAGTCAAGGGCATCTTTTTTTAAATATCAGGATCCTATAATCTTCAAAATTTGTTTGTCCTTCTTCACTTGATCCATCTGATGCAGTTTCTGTTGCTGTTTGTACTTAAAACGATAGGCACTTCCTTGTCCTGTAATAGTTTTGCACGAAGTCTATAGTCCGTGAGACGAGTGATTGGTACTGACAGTTCCGGCGGGCAGACGGCGCTGTTGCCGAACGTGGCTCACAGCACGCGGCGCCCTGTCTGCTACACGCATTCTCTAGCAGCAGAAATAAAAGCGAGACAAAACACAAGTCGTATTGGTACGCGTGAATTTATTTAATGTTGATGCTTGAAATATATTAACTCGAAAACTGATAAGAGCTATTTACTACAAGTATCTAAGATGCTGAAACATAATAAAGTTATTTGTTAAACTTCACAACTGAAATGAAAACTATTTTCGCAAGTTGTTGAACATTAGCAGTTTTGGTTTCCATTGTTAAGTATTAGCATTATTAATTTGTTCTACTACAAGCTACAGAATAATTGGTCAGTGTATTAAGAGTTATAATCTGAAGAAAGTACTCACAATATGATGATCTGGTTGTAGATCGATAGCAAACTCCCTCCTTACATTCCTGAATACGTTGTAGTTACTGTAATGGAAAAACACCACTCACATCACTGTCAGAATCTGATTTGACATTGTCTTCCTCAGCACTACTCGAACTATCACTGCTCTCTGCCAGATGTATGATTAAATTTTCGATGCATTCTTCCACAACCCCTACGGTTTTGGCCGCCTCTCTGATGGCACTTGCAGTGCTGTTTACAATTTTAGCCCACGTCTCGCTTGTCACTTTATTAATAGCTGCTGGAAGGAGAGTTTCCACTTCAGAGATCGTGAATTTTTTATTGTTTGCAGCAATGTAATTTTTTATCTGCGCCCACACTCCTTCAATTGCATTGAAGTGACAGTGGTATGGAGGAAGCCGAACGATTTCATGCCCGTGCCTTTTAGCAATCTCGTCAATTACATATGTTGGAAATTGTGGTTTCTTTTGTGCCACAATTTCGAGCAGTTCCGCCTTCCTTAAATCTTCTCTGAAATCTACTTTTCGCCGTTTCAACCACTGAATGATACCGTCTCTTTTTGTTGCCAAGGTTGGTGCCTTATCGTGAACAACGGAATGATAAGGCGCATTGTCCATAACAATCACTGATGGACTTGTCAGATTCGTCATAAGCGATGTCTCGAACCATTCTTGAAATACTACACTGTTCATTTCTTCATGGTAATCTCCCGTCTTTTTTGACCGAAACATTTTCAAGCAGTTTGGCACAAAACCTTTCGATGTTCCTGCATGTAAGACAATAATACGCCCTCCTTTGCCAACAGGCACTGCCATTGTCCCCTCGGGCGTTCCATATTTCCAGCCTCTACATAAAGAATGGCTGGCATTGACCCAAGTTTCATCTAACCACACTATACTTTCGAATTCCACACCCATGATCCTGCGCAGAAATCTGCACCGCCATGCAACTACATCTGTCCTTTCCATTAATATTTTGCATCCGTTAAACAGTGAATAGCTGAAGCCTATGTCTTTCAACACTGCACGCAATGAAAATTTGCTCCCTTTAAAAAGATCGTCTTTCTGAAGCGACACCTGTAATTTAGATAGAGTGGGATGTTCCCTTCTCTTATAATAGCTGTATATATGACGACGAATAGCGTCTTTCTGAAAATCGTCCAAAGCTGTCACCTGCTTATTTCTCGTTCGCTTCTTTCCTGGTGTGTGCAGCTTTGTTGTGCCACTCTCGTCACAATCTACACTATACTGTTCTTTCCCTATCTTTACAACAGTGTTCTTACTTATTTTCAATGCTGCTGCAGTTCTCTTCACAACCTGAACAACAGGAATTAAGGGCCCACCTTTGTCCTTTTCCTTCTCAAAGTAATCCCTCACAGAGCACACGAATTCACGGGCCTGGGTGTGTAGCACACTTTTCTTCCTCCATTTCACTTCTTGTGTTGGGCTGGTACTACCCGCCGCACTAGACATTGTATACAACGAAACATAAACAAAGAAACACTAAAAACAACAAAAACGAAATAAACTGGGAATTCAACTTCAGACAAACGACGAACGACCGCACCGCCTGCACGCGAGACACTGGTAAGTTTCACAAGCGCGCGAGACCGGGTTTCAGAGCGGCAACGTGGCCCTTGCTACCCGCTCAAAGTCAGGCCGTCATTGGCTGCCTGACTGCGGTCGCTAGGCAACGGAAAGACGCTACCGAGCTGTCAATACCAAAGACTCGTCTCCCAGACTATAGTGATCTGCACATTCTGATATTCCTCACGCTTTTTCTAGATACGAATAACTGCATTGAATTTTACCATTTCATCATCAACGCCGGTCTGTGTTGCTGACTCAGATGACTTTGGCACTGATACATGGAGAGTTGAGTTGGCTGCTTCTGTGTCATAGGAGTGCTTTGCAGCTTTAGAGAGATTGTCGAACGTTTTTGGCTGTTTCCTCTTCATCGTCGGTGAGGTGGATTATTTGGGATGTCAAAGAGTGTGATTACTGCGTTCCACATGAGTTTATTACTGTCTGCATTCATGAGCTTGTTTTGTATGACGTGTAGCGAACAAAACAGGTTTTTTTCATAAGATCTTCTAGTCTGCTATTCACTAGTTGTTTTCTGCTCCTAAAACGTAACATTAATTATCAATATGTACAAGTAGTTTGCAAGCGAAAACTGACGATACAGTTTAGTAACATGATGGTATACACCTCTCAGGGTCTTTAGACAACCAAGAAAACAGACATGTGGTACCCTCTTCTTGTTGTTGCTGCTCCCGTTTGTAAAAACCATTGTACAAACAAAAATAAACAACTACCCTTCGCTTTCACGTTCGCGCCGAACTCCACAGCTTTACTTACTGGCCGCTTGGCGCACTGCTGGCGCAGTAGGCAACGAAATCGAGGCGAAGTGTCGCGACTGTTACGTTAGACTGTGATGTAACTACAATTCACCACAAGTAGAGTGAACTGGGTGTCAGGCTCATTATTAGCTGCATGGGCGCTAACGTCGAAGTTACATTGTTTTGAAATATGTCAGTCATATGAACTGGGCTGCAGATGAGCGAGACGTTAAAATGTTGGCAAGAATTAAAATGCCTCTCTGAACGTCATATAGTCACAGGTATCAAAATGGTAAATGTAGGCGGATATAAGCTTCGAGCACTATGGAGAGAAGAGGAGTTGCCATATATGTTATAATCTGTCACCGTGTGGAAAATTTTGAAACTAAAAATTTTGTGTACAGCAACAAGTAGAAGCATGTGCATGTGAGTTTAAACTAAACAATGATACTTTTATAATTTTAGGTGTGTACAAGTCCCCATTGGGAAATTTTCTGTTATTTTTGAAAAACTTGGATTCTTTGTTGTGTTATTTGCCAGACAGAATGAAGGAAATTATTGTTTGTGGGAATTTCAATGTAGACTTTCTGAAAGAGTCCGATAGAAAGCTTGACCTTGAAATATTACTTGGTTCTTCCAATTTGACATCAGTTTTTGATTTTCCTACTCAAGAGGTACAGGGAAGCAGCACACTGACAGATAATATTTCTAGAGACCAAGATATATTTAATCAAATGAAAACTTTTCCTGTTAAGAATGGTATGTCTGATCATGATGCACAGCTAGTTACTGAATATTACATAGCTGCACACAGTAATGCATAACAGTCCTCCAAAATAGTTCGTTCAATTAACGAGTTAACAATCGAAAATATTAGGGTTAACTTGCAACAGTGAGACTGGGGTGAGGTGTACAGGGAACTTGATTCTAATTTAAAATTTAGCCTATTTTGTGACAGCCTTGTGAGTATATTTGAAAAGGGTTTTCCTAAGAAAACTGAAATATAATTGTGAGAAACCATCTAAAAAGCCATGGCTTGTTGTTTTTGTGGTCTTCAGTCCCGAGACTGGTTTGATGCAGCTCTCTTTGCTACTCTATCCTGTGCAAGCTTCTTCATCTCCCAGTACCTACTGCAACCTACATCCTTCTGAATCTGCTTAGTGTATTCATGTCTTGGTCTCCCTCTACGATTTTTACCCTCCACACTGCCCTCCAATACTAAATTGGTGATCCCTCAATGTCTCAGAACATGTCCTACCAACCGAACCCTTCTTCTAGTCAAGTTGTGCCACAAGCTCCTCTACTCCCCAATTCCAGTCAATACCTCCTCATTAGTTATGTGATCTACCCATCTAATCTTCAGCATTCTTCTGTAGCACCACATTTCGAAAGCTTCTATTCTCTTCTTGTCTAAACTATTTATCGTCCACGTTTCTCTTCCATACATGGCTACACTCCATGCAAATACTTTCAGAAACGACTTCCTGACATTTAAATCTATACTCGATGTTAACAAATTTCTCCTCTTCAGAAACGCTTTCCTTGCCATTGCCAGTCTACATTCTATATCCTCTCTACTTCGACCATCATCAGTTATTTTGCTCCCCAAATAGCAAAACTCCTTTATTACTCTAAGTGTCTCATTTCCTAATCTAATTCCCTCAGCATCACCTGACTTAATTCGACTACATTCCATTATCCTTGTTTTACTTTTGTTGATGTTCATCTTATACCCTCCTTTCAAGACCTTGTCCATTCCGTTCAACTGCTCTTCCAAGTCCTTTGCTGTCTCTGACAGAATTACAATGTCATAGGCGAACCTCAAAGTTTTTATTTCTTCTCCATGGATTTTAATACCTACTCCGAACTTTTCTTTTGTTTCCTTGCCATGGCTTACTAAAGGGAAAAAAATCTTTTAAACAGAAAAGGGAAATGTATCTTATAGCCAGGAGGAAACAGTGAAACATTACAAAAACTACTGCACTGTACTAAAAAAAATATTAAAAATTCCAGAAGTGTGTGCATTATGTCTGAGATTAGCAGATATGATAATAAAATTAAAACAATTTGGAATATTATTAAAAGGAAAACACAGCAACCGAGAGGACAGGAAGACTATATTTCTATCACAATCAATGAAAAGTTTCTTAAACAGAATCAGAATTAGAAAATATTTCTTTGTTTTAATAACTGCAAAATCGATTTTTGGTCACTTAGTGACCATCTTCAGTGCTGTAATATATAATTTAAAGTGGTAGGCACTGGTGTCAACAAGCTTACCGTTTATGTGATCGCTGTAAGCTTGTTGACACCAGTGCCTACCAATTTAAATTATATATTACAGCACTGAAGATGGTCACTAAGTGACCGAAAATCGATTTTGCAGTTAATAAAACAAAAAAATACGACCAATGCTGTCTCTCCTTCCAAGTATACCCATTATCTGGTCGTGGTGCACAGGACACTCCATGGAGTCGCCAATCAAGAAAATATTTCTGCTAATTATTTTTTAAGTTTTTTAGAGAAAATAATAGCCATCTATTCATTAGAAAATGCAAGGCATTATATGGAAGAGGCAATACCTATGCAGTTTGATGAAACTGACATTCAACCCACATCTCCCACTGAAATTAGGAAAATAATAAATTCCACTCAAAAGTAAAAGCTTACATGGAATTGATGGCATTTCCAACAGAGTACTAAAAACTTTTTCCCAACAGATAAGTAGGATTCTCAGCCACACATGTAGTAGCTTACTAAAACAGGGCTTTTATGCAGATAGACTGAAATATGCTATTGCATGAAAAAGGGGATGGGTCTCATGCTAACAGCTACCACCCAATCTCACTTTTGACAGCTTTATTCAAAATTCTTCATAAAGTAATGTATTTAAGAGTAGCATATTGTATTATGGAAAAAGCCCGCATCTCGTGGCCGTGCGGTAGCGTTCTCGCTTCCCACGCCCGGGTTCCCGGGTTCGATTCCCGGCGGGGTCAGGGATTTTCTCTACCTCGTGATGGCTGGGTGTTGTGTGCTGTCCTTAGGTTAGTTAGGTTTAAGTAGTTCTAAGTTCTAGGGGACTTATGACCACAGCAGTTGAGTCCCATAGTGCTCAGAGTCATTTGAACCATTTTTTTTATTATGGAAAAATGAAGTACTAACATAATGTCAGTTTGGTTTTCAAAGAGGATTTTCAGCAGATAATGCTATATATGCTGTCACTGATCAAATATTAAATACATTGAATGACTGAACAACACCCATTGGAATATTTTGTGATCTGTCAAAGACTTTTGATTGTGTGAAATCATGAAATTCTCAGCTTCAGCTACTTATGCTATTAGGATTATTACAAATTTTGGTGATAAACATATCAGTATATTAGTCTACCATGCCTGTTTTCATTAACTGTTTTCATATGGTATCATATTTTGGGCTCATTCATCATTAAGAGAAAATGTATTCATTGCACAAAAGCATGTAATCAGAATAACAGCTAGAGTGCCCCCAATATCACCTTGTAGAAATTTATTTAAGGAACACGGTATATTCACAATACCTTCACAATAAATATATTCACTTATGAAATTTTCTATTAATAATCTACCAAAATTCAAATATAATAGCGAAGTGCATAGCTATAACACGAGCAGAATGGATGATCTTCACTATTCTCTGTTAAATCTGACTTTGGCGCAGAAATGGCTGAATTATGTAGCCACAAAAATCTTTGGTCATTTGACAAATAGCATTAATAAGTCTGGCAGACAGCCCACCAACATTTAAAAAAAAATTAAAAGAATTTCCGAATGACAACTTCTTCTACTCAGCAGATGAATTTTTAGCTATGAAGTAGTAACTGTAAAAAAATTAATTATTTTGTGTTAAGAAAACTTATGTTAAAGTGACATGCTCCACATGATTACAAAATGTCATATCCATGAATTATGGAACAAGAATTAATGTATGTATGTATGAATGATCATATGAAATTCAGTTTTCGTTCCAGAAACCCCAAAATGAAATGATTCTTCTAGGTGTGGAAAATGTCTAAAAAGTATAACATAAAACAACATAGAACATTTGAATATAATACTCACTTCCCTGATAATTTGTCAGGAGATTGTAAAGATATGTGAACAGATTACAGTAACTGGAACTGATAATATGTACAGAATTAGTACACTGTCAGAATAAAACATAGTTATGCACTTTTAATAAATTTATTATACACAGAACACTTAATCTTGATTATTGCGACCAAATGCTGTCAAAACTGGCTTTAACAGACATTTTTACTTAAGCTGGTCTAACAGTCCCTGTTAAGATATTCATCTATGGAGTAGACGGAGCTGCAAACCAAAACGTCTTCTCTTTAAACTGTGCTTTATCTGAAACCAAGTTCTTAATTGTCGCTGGCAATTTATTGAAAATGCATGTTCCTGAATACTGAACCCATTTTTGGACAAAGGTAAGTGATTTTAGGTCTTTATATAGATTGTTCTTATTCCTACTATTGCTAATATATATCAAGCTATTGGTTGGAAATAGAGACATGTTATTTGCAACAAATTTCACTAAGGAATAAATGCACTGAGAAGCAGTGGTTAGAATCCCTAGTTTCCTTGAACAGGTTCCTATATGCCATTCTTGAGTTTACACCACATATGATTCTTATCACACGCTTTTGCAGTTTAGAACCTTTTGCTTGGTTTGATGAGTAACCTCAGAATATGATCTCAGATGACATAATAGAATGAAAGTAAGCAAAGTATGCAATTTTTTAAACATTTGTATATCTTGAAACTGACATCATTCGCACTGCAAATTTAGACTTTTTTTTAGGTGCTTCAGTAATTCTGTGGTATGCCCTTTCCAACTTAATTTATAATGTACTATAATCCCAGGAATTTAACACTGTCAGTCTCTTTTATTTTCATGTCTTCATATACTATACACATGCTGGAAGGAAATCTTTTACAGGTTCTGAACTAAATATACTGAGTCTTTTCAGAGTTTAATGACAATGAACTAGTTTTAAACTATTTACTAATGTCAATGAAAACTTGATTAGTAGCCATTTCTAAATCTGTATTTGACTTGCTATTTACTACAATGTTTGTTATCATGTGCAAACAAAACAAATTTTGCATCTACATCTACATCTATATCGATATTCCGCAATACGCCTCATGGCGCATGGCGGAGGGTACCCCATACCACTATTAGTCATTTTCTTTCATGTTCCACTCAGAAACAGAACAAAGGAAAAACGACTGCCTGTATGCCTTAGTATGAGCCCTAATTTCTCGTATCTTATCTTTGTGGCCCTTAAGCACAATGCTTATTGGTTGCAACAGAATTGTTCTGCAGTCAGCTTCAAATGCTGTTTCTCAAAATTTTCTCAATATCATTTCTCAAAAAGAATGTTGCCTTCCCTCCAGTGATTTCCATTTGAGTTCCTGAAGCATCTTTGCAACATCTGCATGTTGTTCAAACCTACCAGTAACAAATCTAGCAGCCTGCCTCTGAATTGTTCCGATGTCTTCCTTTACTCTGATCTGATGTGAATTCCAAATTTTTGCACAGCACTCAAGAATAAATCGCACTAGCGTCCTACTTGGAGTCTCCATTACAACGGAACCCCACTTTCTTAGAATTCTCCCACTTAACTGAAGTCGATCATTTGTCTTTCTTACCATAATCTTCACATGCCCGTGCCATTTCGTATTAGTTTGTAACATTACACCCAGATATTCAAACAATGTGACTTTGTCAAGCAGGACACTGCTAATTTTGTATCTGAACATTAATGATTTGTTTTTCCTACACATGCATATTAACTTACATCTTCTACATTTAGAGCTGGCTGTCATTCATCACACCAAGCAGAAATTTTGTCTGGGTCATCTTGTATCCTCCTACAGTCACTCAGCTTCAACGCCTTACCAGCAAGTAAGTGCAGACTGTTGTTCACCTAGTCTGCCAAATCTTTTCTGACAATGTAGCAGATAGGAGGTCATTATTATAAACAATAAAAAGCAATGGATACAAGATGGAACCTTGAGGAACACCAAATGTAATTAATTCCAATCAGATGAAGAATTATTGCCTACTCTGAGTCTTACTAAAAAAGTTTATACTACTTTTCCTAATATGCCTTCATCAACCCTGAAAGTGAGAGGATTTACTGATTTACAAGGAAAAAAGCTGAAACCAGCCAGCATTGAACCAATAACATGTATATTCAATAGTATTCCTTAAGGCTTATTTCTAGAAACCCTGAAAATTAGTTTCAGGAGTTGGTCTGTAATTAGAAAGGATGGGTAGCCATTCTAGCAAATTTATTGAAGAAGCAGTCAATTTATCTTATGTCCTATGAATAAATGCTGTTTCAGAACACCAAATCTTTGAGGATCTCTTGAAAACGTGTCTGTATTGGTAAAGTTTATTGTAAGAATTACGAAAAGAGTCACATTGATGGTTAAACATGTACTTTACCTGAAGACATCTTTGTTTTTAAAACATTTGTCTCTGGAGTGCAGTGGTTTATTTATTATTAAGAAATGAATATTGTATATTACTACATCCCACTAATTCTAGTGTATGTACATATTTCAGTGTAGGTCTGACTATGGTCTAAAACTGAACAAAACCAGTAACCTTATACAAAAAAAGTTTATTGCGATTGTGACTGTTCATATTCATTTTTAACATTTTTGTTTGAAAGGAAGTGTTACAAAAGACCGAAAAATTTTCTTTTATACTTTGTAGGTGGCTGTGACTAAGTTACCTTTTAACTCATGTGTCAGTCTATTCTGGGCTTTTTATTTTGAGTGGTAGTTTGCTTTACCAGATGATCACAGCGTTTTCAATATTTAATTCATGTTTGCATATTTTGTGCTTGATTTGTAAATTACTGATAAGACAATTCACTCCTAAGAGAGAGGGAGCACTCTTATATTTATGTAACATTGAATATTGCAGAACCTACTTCTGCTGATTTACTGAGATGGTCTCAGAATCTTTTAGATACATGAAGGTGAAAAAAAAAACGTAGAGATACCCCAAGATGCTAACCTGCTATGAATTTGCCTCACACTCTGTAATTCAATGCTTATAACTGCTGCACCACGATGAATTACAAAAGTTTGCCCTTTATAATGTAACTCAAATCTTGTGAATGCATTAACCACCAATATGTCATTATGTGACGTTTAACTACAAAAAAATGGCACCAAGAACGATACGTTTTTATGAATCTTCAATGTGCCACTGCCTTAAAATGGCCTTCTTCCATAATATGCAAGTTATGATACAAAATTACAGAATACAAAATGGTATTTCCCAGCCACCCAGCATCGAATGTTAATGAAAGTTGACAGCAGTTCCTGTGGTCTTTAATATGTGTGGGTGACGTCAAAACGATGTTATGTTTCCATTAAGTGTTGTTCACTTCAGATTACCCTTTTACATGCGATAAAAGATAGTACAACTACAATGAAAGAACACTTGTGTCCAGACCCTGACATGCAACTATGCTCCAACTTTTCCAAAGCATACGCTGGATATACGAATTTCAGTGATTTTCATGTGACAAGCAACACGAAACCAGTCTAATCTTTAAAATATGACCACTAACTGTATCATCATGTCAGTACTCTCAGTTTTTGTAAAGTGCTGGAAAAAATTGATGCACAGCATAATGGATGGGCATCTTACTAAACAGAACATCCTCAGCAATAGCCAGTTTGGTTTTTAGAAAGGTGTATCAACAGAGAATGCAATACATGCATTTGGTTGACAATATTTTGGAAGCCATAAATAACAATATTATGACAGCTGGAATATTCTGTGGCTGTCATAAGCTTTTGACACTGTTAGTTACCATATTCTTTTGAATAAAGTCAAAACCTTCATAATGGGTGGAACAGTAGGCAAGTGGCTTGAATCTCACCTTTATGGTAGAAAGCAGTAAGTAATAATGGAAGGAACACAAGGTGGTAATATATCTTCAGCTGGGGCTCCATTACCATTGGAAAGCTTGAAAGCTTAATATTAGGCCCACTGATTTTTCTAATATTTATAAAGTATTTGCCACTGTGCACAGAACATGGAAAGGTCACTGTGTTTGTCGATGACACCATTATATCAATCAATAATCCTTCAGGAAATATATTAAGACAGTTAATAAATAAGTCATTTGCAAATATGTTAAACTGATTTGAATTAACAGTCTGCCAGTCAACCTAAAAAGGACAGATTCTATGCACCATATAGTGGAGATGTTTAGTTGCAGACAGGGACAACAAAAAGACTGCTAAGCCTGTGATCCTTCAGAAATATGGTTTTCTTCTAAAGTACATAGCATAAACAAAAGCTGACAAGCACAGTCACTCACACATTAACACTGTCTCTGGCCACTGAGGCCAGACTGAAAGCAACTGCATATAATAGGAGACACAATGGTGGCAGTAAGGGAGGCTGGGGTGAGGAGAGGGAGGAATAGCAGGGTAAGGTGAGTGATGGTAAAGCACTGCTTGTGGGTGCCTTTAGGGACATGATGGTGACATGGTAGGGCAGCTAGGTGGAATCATGAGGTTCGACAGAGGCTTTGGGGGGGGGGGGGGGGGGAGTGGAAACAGATAGAAGTAAAGAACTTGTGGGTGCATTGGTGGAATAGTCGAATAGAAGGCTGTATAGTGCTGGGAGTGGGAGCAGGGAAGGGGATAGGTGGTTGAGGGACAGTGACTAACTAAGGCTTAGGCCAGGGCAGTTACTGGAACATAGGACATATTGCAGGGAGAGCTCCCACCTGAACAATTCAGAAAAGCTGGTATTGCTAGGAGGGATCCGCATGGTGCAGGCTGTGAAGCAGTCGCTGAAGTGTTGGAGAGCTGCTCGGCACTTCGGTGGTCCAGCTGTCTCTTGATCACAGTTTGTCTGTGTCCATGCATTCAGACAGACAGTTTGTTGGTTGTCATGCCCATGTAGACTGTAGCTCAGTGGCTGTAGTGTAGCTCATAGATCAGATGACTTCTTTTGGATGCAGTCCTGTCTTCGATGAGGGTACCCATTGCTGTACCACATATCTTTTCATATGTGTTGACTTCAAAGGTGAAGTCATTGAGGGTGAGGATATAGTTGGTCATGGTGACCAGAAAAGATATTGTAGGTTTGGAATCTGTCAGGCTTTGGTAAAGGTAGTGTTTAATAGGAGCAAGGCTGTGGGGATAGGAATGTTACTCGTCATGTAAAGACGGCTGGCATCAATAGTGACGAGCTGGGCACTGTAAAGGACCGGAGTTGGTGGAGGAAATGGTTAGTGTCTTCTACATAGGAGGGTAGCTAGCGTGTTGTGAGCTGTAGTTCCTCTCAGTGGGGGCACAGTAACTGGGATATAATGGGGCGTTTTGGGTGACTGGGTTTATGGACTTTAGGAAGCATGTAGAAGGAAGGAGTGAAAGGGCTGGTAGTGGTGAGGAGAGAGACAGGCTCAGGGCACAAGTTCTGGAATGTTGCTAACGTTTTGAGGGGAGACTGGAATGATTTATCGTCACTGCCTGTTAATTGAGATGTATTTATTTTACTTTCAACTAATATGAAAGACAATTTCGGGTTACGAGCTATTTTTATATTAAAATGAAAACCAATGGCGGCAACCTTAAAAGAAACTGGGGCTTCTTTCACTAATTGACTGACTTAATTCAGAATTTTAACAAAACTTAATACAATTTCTTCTGAAAGTAGCAATGACCGACAGTTCTGGCTTTGAGAGCATATCTTTCGGTAAAATTTGTTACTGACCGTGAATTTAAATATGTTTCCTTCCAGAAATTAGGATTAAACTGATTATCAGACTTCTTGAAACTGAAATGATTGCAGGTTCCATCGTATTTCACAAACAAAGACTATGGCGTATGAAATGGCGCAAGCAAACTGTAACAAACAAAAGAAATGCTCCCACATTCAAGGAATTACACAAAATCATGAATCTGTAAAGAAAGGACAGGTTTATAAAAGAGATATGGTCAAACTTGAACAATATATTTTAAACGAATAAAAGTCAACTTAACACTATTCCATACAGTCAAATACTTAAAATAAAATATCCTCTACATGAAAAGCTCGATAATGAAACACATACATTTCGTATTCTGATATCTAATAACAGTTCCAGCTGCAAATAATCAAGTAACAGCCTAAGAAAGATCTCCTATGACAATTTTACATTTCGTATTCTGATATCTAATAACAGTTCCAGCTGCAAATAATCAAGTAACAGCCTAAGAAAGATCTCCTATGACCATTTTATTGGATCCACAGAATTAATTGTGTAACACGAATCAAGCTAACCAAGAGAGACAAACAAACACAATGGCAAAAAGAAAAGAGCAGACCAAAAAAAGAAACCAGGCAGTACCCTTGCTTCACGACTATTTATACTAATTACACATTATTGCCATTGTATAATTATCGATATATTATCCAGAGGTGTCTGGCATGGTTACATTACTATGGGCACATTTCGTGTAAAAGTTGGAGACGTTATAAAATGCCCCCTAAACGTTGAGATCACGATGTTTTGACTGTCAGCGATCATAATTTAACTTAAGTCACTTCATTTGTTGTTTTCTTAGTTCATGGGCATAAGTTCACAGTTTTATGTGTGACATGGATACCTCTTCATTCATTTCAGAAAAAGGGCGATTATTTGAGTACAATTACCTTTAAATTTTTCACTTTACTGTTGCCCTTGTTATTTGACTGAGGCCTGCGTTCTAACTTGTACACCAACTGTAGTTACTTGTCCACCTATTCAGCCTATTGAGGCTTAGTCCCAAGGAAAATGGGGAAAAAATCAAGGGATGGTTGTACAGTCCTCAGTCTGTTTGTTCACTGAAAATTATGTGAATATTTGGATAGTGAAGTACCATCATATTTTACATGTTACAAGACAGTCAAATATTTCAGAAATTCATAGGCATTTTGTCATGTCGTTTTGAAAACACATTAAATTCTAAAGTCCATAAAATGTTCGTGATAGCATATTTCAGGTAGGATTATTACATAAAATGTTCAGTTTTAAACAATTCTTTCTTGTAGAAGTCTGTTATCACATAGTTTTTTTCATTTAAAGGTCTCATTAAATGAGTTTTTCATAAACATTGTTTCTTACAAATCAAAATCGTAGACTCCCCATAAGAACCACGGACCTTGTTGTTCATGAGGAGGCTAGCTTGACTCGGAGATGATACAGATAGCCATACTGTAGGTGCAACCACAACAGAGGGGTATCTGTTGAGAGGCCAGACAAATGTATTGTTCCTGAAGAGGGACAGCATCCTTTTCAGTAGTTGCAGGGGCAACAGTGTGGATGGTTGACTGATCTGGCCTTGTAACATTAACCAAAACGGCATTGCTGTGCTAGTACTGTGAACAGCTCAAAGCAAGGGGAAACTACAGCTATAATTTTTCGCAAGGGCATGCAGCTTTACTGTATGGTTAAACGATGATGGCGTCCTCTTGGGTAAAATATTCTGGAGGTAAAATAGTCCCCCATTTGGATCTCCAGGCAGGGACTACTCAGGAGGACGCCGTTATCAGGAGAAAGAAAACTGGCGTTCTACAGATCAGAGCAAGGAAATGTCAGATCCGTTAATCGGGCAGGTAGGCTAGAAAATTTAAAAAGGGAAATGGATAGGTTAAATTTGGGTATAGTGGGAATTAGTGAAGTTCGGTAGCAGGAGGAACAAGACTTCTGGTCAAGTGAATACGGGGCTATAAATACAAAATCAAATAGGGGTAATGCAGGAGTAGGTTTAATAATGAATAGGGAAATAGGAATGCAGGTAAGCTACTACAAACAGCATATTGAATGCATTATTGTGGCCAAGATAGATGCGAAGACCACACCTACCACAGTAGTACAAGTTTATATGCCAACTAGCTCCACAGATGACGAAGAGAGTGAAGAAATGTATGATGAGATAAAAGAAATCATTCATAGTGAAGGGAGACGAAAATTTAATAGTCATAGGGGACTGGAATTCGCTATCAGGAAAAGGAAGAGGAGGAAAAGTAGTAGGTGAATATGGAATGGGGATAAGGAATGAAAGAGTAAGCTGCCTATTAGAATTCTGCACAGAGCATAACTTAATCATAGCTAACACTTGGTTTAAGAATCATGAAAGTAGGCTGTATATGTGGAAGAGGCCTGGAGACACTGGACAGTTTCAGATAGATTATACAGGGCGAGTTACTACCTATTGCCACCAAGAATAACTCTGAAAGTATGATAGGAGCTGGAAAGTTTGTGGGACAGAAGTTGCATGGTACAACAAGGGCCATAACATGACGTTGGTTTTTTGTAGCTAGATGGGGTCGCTTCAGAGATGTGAACGTCAACTTTTTTTTTTTAAATGAGATGCTATAGTTTGGTACTTCTTTTCGGATAGTAGCAATCGAGACGAATCCAATGAGGCGTAACAGTAAGGTCTTTGAAGTTCAATGAAGGTCAAAAAGGTGGCATCAACGTCCATTTACAGAAGGTGTTCGAAGTGGTGACCATTAATATCAGTGCAGTGCTGCACTCTTCTTATCATGGAATGAGTGATATTTCATATCACATCGGCACTTATTGAAGCACATGCTCTGACAATTCTCTCTCGCATATCCTCAGATGTAGTTGCAACATCTTTATAAACAATGTCTCTTACGAATCCCCGCAAGAAAAAATCCAGAGGCGTCAATTCTGGCGAATGAGCCGGCCACAACACATCTGCTCCGTGTCCAATCCAACGATTTGGGAATTGTCTCTGCAACTGATTTCTAGCCATCAGCGAAAAATTTGCTGGACGCCCATAGTGTTGATGCCACATTGTGTTCGTTGGTCCTGAAGGTATTCCTCCCAATAACAGACCTAATTTTTCTTGCAGAAATGTGGTGTACTTCCTACCATTAAGATTTCCTTCGATGAAATAGGTGCCTATAATTCTGTCCTCCATAATCCCACACCATACATTCACCGACCACGGATTTTGGTGTGCAACTTGCCGCAGCCAACAAGGATTTTCAGTTGCCCCATAATGCATGTTAAGGGAATTAACATTTCCATGGTTCATGAATGTAACCTCGTCAGTAAATAAAATCAAAGCACTCTGAATCAGAAGGTGATCTCATCAGCAGAATTCAGTGCGATGTATACAGTCTGTATCAGTTAATTCTTGGTGGAGGCTGATATGATAAGGATGATATTTATGACGATGCAGAACACGAAAACACTACTCTGGTTCATGCCAGATTCCCTTGCGATTTGACACGAACTAAATACAACGATCTCAAACCACAGTGGTAAGAGTACCAATTTCCGTTTCCTCGTTATCAACTTTTCTTTGCTGGATATGTTTCCGACGCGTTAAAGATCGAGTAGTTCTCAGTTTATCAAACACATGTTTAAATGTACGACGTGTAGGGTGAGTACGTAGAGGATATCTTTCAGTGTATAAGTCTCTAGCTCTCACTGAATTTCGTTGGCATTCTCCATATATGAGAAGCATATCGACTTGTCCTTCGAAGGAATACATCATTCACATTCGCTTGATTCGACGATGCTAGTCTTACCGTCCCTATTAGTGTTGTATTGCGAAGCTGTCGAGTTGTGATTACATGTCAATGGCATGTTAGATGGATACGCAATGTTCAGCGAATATTTACTATTTGCACGATATACGAGAGAGAATTGTAAGAGCATGTGATTCGATAAGCACTGAAGTGATAAGGAATACCATTCGATCCATGATAAGAAGACTGCAGCACTGCATTGCTACCATTGGACATCACTTCGAAAAACTTCTGTAAATGGAAGTTCTTGGCACCTTTTCTACCTTCGTTGACCTTCAAATACCTTACTGTTACACCTCATTGGATTCGTCTCGATAGCCGCTAGCAAAACATAGGCACCAAACTACAGCATCCCATTTCAAAAAACAAAGTTGACCTTCATATCTCTGAAGCGACCCCACCTAGCAACGAAAGACCAACGTCATATTATGACACCTGTTCTCCCATGCAACATTTGTCCCACAAACTTTTCAGCTACTATCACACTTTCGCAGTTGTTCTAGGTAGCAATAGTTAGTGACTTACCCTGTATAATGGTAAGACAGAGAGTTAGGAACCAGATTTTAAATTGTAACACATTTCCAGGGACCACAATTTATTGGTTATGGACTGTAGACTAAAACTGAAGAAACTGCAAAAATGTAAGAATTTGAGAAGGTAGGACCTGGATAAACTGGAAGAACCAGAGGTTGTGGAGAGTTTTAGATAGGGAATTAAGGAACGATTGACAAGAACAGAAGTAATAAATAGAGTAGAAAAGGTATGGGTAGCTTTGAGAGATGAAATAGTGAAGCAGCGGAGGATCAAGTAGGTAATAGTACGAGGCCTAGTAGAAATCCTTGGGCAACAGAAGAGATATTGACTCTAATCGATGAAAGGAGAAAATATAAAAATGCAATAAATGAAGCAGGCAAAAAGGAATACAAACGTCTCAAGAATGAGATCGACAGGAAGTGCCAAATGGCTAAGGAGGGATGGCTAGAGGATAAATGTAAGGATGTAGAAGCATATATCACTAGGGGTAAGATAGGTACTGCCTACAGGAAAATTAGACAAACCTTTGGAGAAAAGAGAACCACTTGCATGAATATCAAGAGCTCAGATGGATTACCAGTTCTAAGCAAAGAAGGAAAAACAGAAAGGTGGAAGGAGTATATAGAGGGTCTATACAAGGGCGATGTACTGGACGGAAATATTATGGGAATGGAAGAGGATGAAGGTGAAGGTGAAATGGGAGATACGATACTGTGCGACAAGTTTGACAGAGCACTGAAAGACCAGAGTCGAAACAAGGCCCCAGGAGTAGCAACATTCCATTAGAACTACAGATAGCCTTGGGAGAGCCAGCCCTTATGAAACTCTACCATCTGGTGAGCAAGATGTATAAGACAGGCGAAATACCCTCAGACTTCAAGAAAAATATAATAATTTCAATCCCAAAGAAAGCAGATGTTGATAGGTGTGAAAACTACCGAACTATCAGTTTAATAATTCACAGCTGAAAAATAGTTACACAAATTCTTTACAAATGAATGGAAAAACTAGTAGAAGCCGACCTTGGGGAAGATCAGTTTGGATTCCATAGATATGTTGGAACATGTGAGGCAATACTGACCCTACGACTTACCTTAGAAGATAGATTGAGGAAAAGCAAACCTACGTTTCTAGTATTTGTAGACTTAGAGAAAACTTTGGACAATGTTGAATGGAGTACTCTCTTTCAGATTCTGAATACAGGGAACAAAAGGATATTTACAATTTGTACAGAAACCAGATGGCAGTTATAAGAGTCAAGGGGCAGAAAAGGGAAACAGTGGTTGGGAAGGGAGTGATACAGGGTTGTAGCCTATCAACGATGTTATTCAATCTGTATTTTGCGAAATCAGTAAAGGAAACAAAAGAAAAATCTACAGCAGGAATTAAAATTGAAGAAAAAAAAACTTTGAGGTTTGCTGATGACATTGTAATTCTGCCAGAGACAGCAAAAGACCTGGAAGAGCAGTTGATCGGAATGGACAGTGTCTTGAAAGGAGGATATAAGATGAACATCAACAAAAGCAAAACGAGGATAATGGAATGTAGATTAAAATTAAATCAGGTGATGCTGAGGGAATTAGATTAGGAAAAGAGACACTTAAGTAGTAGATGAGTTTTGCTATTTGGGGAGCAAAATAACTGATGTTGGTCGAAGTAGAGAGGATATAAAATGTAGACTGGCAATGTCAAGGAAAGCGTTTCTGAAGAAGAGAAATTTGTTGACATCGAGTATAGATTTAAGTGTCAGGAAGCCTTTTCTGAAATTATTTGTATGAAGTGTAGCCATATATGGAAGTGAAACATGGACGATAAATAGTTTGAACAAGAAGAGAACAGAAGCTTTCGAAATGTGATGCTACAGAAGAATGCTGAAGATTAGGTGGGTAGATAAGTAACTAATGGGGAGGTACTGCATAGAATTGGAGAGAAGACGAATTTATGGCAGAACTTGACTAGAAGAAGGGATCAGTTGGTAGCACATGTTCTGAGGCATCAAGAGATCACCAATTTAGTACTGGAGGGCAGCGTGGAGGGTAAAAATCGTAGAGGGAGACCATGAGATGAATACACTAAGCAGATTCAGAAGGATGTAGGTTGCAGTAGGTACTTGAAGATGAAGCAGCATGCACAGGATAGGGTAGCGTGGGGAGCTGCATCAAACCTGTCTCTGGACGTAAGACCACAACAACAACAGTCTTTACAAAATGGAGTTTGATTAAGAATTTTTCACAGTCGAATGCAATGATTTATAGATGTGATGATAGATCTTGTGGTGGATTGGTGGAGCGACAGTTCTTACTGGTAGACAGTAGTCGATGCCAGGACCCTCATGTGTGGACAAGAATATGGAAGACATGCCAGGATTTGCTACTGGATACAGGTTGCTAGGTCTTGTTTTTCCGCAGGACAGGCATCTTGTGTATGGGATATATGGAATACAATTTATTAAGCATTAATATACAATGCAATTACGCGGTTTGGCTGAACGAGGTGGTAATAGTACGTATATTATCCTAGGGATGCATATAATGATTGTATATTCCGTTTGTAGTGATAGTTCATAGTTCGTTCTGTCCATTTATTTCTTTTGTTTGCGTTTTGTTTGCCACAGTGAAGTTTTGCTATCTGTACTGTTGTCCACGTTGTCTTTTCTTTCCGACTGCATCATGATTGTTAATTGTTTGCAATGAGTATTGCAGTTTATTTGTTGGCATATAATGCTATTACTATTTGCACCAAAAGAGCGTTAATAGCTTAGCGATGACAAGTCTCTACATTTTGAAATGCTGTGAGTACTGGGCGATCACGTGGCTCACATTCCACCGCGACAATCCGGCTTTCGCGTGGAACATTGTCGAGGTGCGGTTTACGTTGCAGGCTGTGTACACTCGGTTTAAAACAATGCGAGTTCCCTAGAATGGCTACTTGTGCTTTACCTAAGAGTTTCTACACAGGATGCTGCACCTGCACACGTGATTGAACACTTCACTGAAGGTAAGCGTCAACGTTATTATGCACTTTGCAATGCTAGTATGTTCACTGTTCTCAGGGTCTAGTTCCATTGCATGGTTTTGTTTATTCGCACACAAAGTTCACGTATTACAGCTTTCTCTGGAAGCCTTTAATAGCACTTACTTTGGTATTCCTTTTGTTACTCATTTGCAATTACATACAGCCTTTTGAGCCAAATTACGCTGATATGGAAGCTATGCATTAACTCCAACGTCCAAATTAACTTGTTCGTTGGCTACGACATCATTTTACCTTACTTGTTTAATATTTACTTTGGAACAAGGCTGTACTTGAACACTAATTGTATCTGTTTTTGGAATGTCTGAAAATTCGCGATGCGAACTGTGTTTGGCCATTGTTTTATGTGTTGTGTGGCTGTGCTTTACATGTATGTGTTTCGTTCGTATATAGCTCCCAGTTTATTTCTTAATTCGAAGGAAAAACCAATTCAAGGGCCATTTCCAATCTTGTACCATACCAATAAGAGAGTACACATAAAAAAACACTAAAATTCAAAACTAATGTCTGAGGACGTTAATAAGTGCCAAAATAAGCACATAGTTTAATTGCAAGATAGCCTGCCGGTGAGGCAGATAGGTTCTAGGTGCTTCAGTCAGGAATCGCGCGATCGCTACAGTCTTAGGTTCGAATTCTGCCTCGGCATGGATGTGTGTGATGTCCTTAGGTTAGTTAGGTTTAAGTAGTTCTAAGTTCTAGGGGACTGATTACCTCAGATATTAAGTCCCATAGTGCTCACAGCCATTTGAACCTTTTTTCAATTGCGAGATAGATGGCCTGAACCTCTTTCTGGAAGTATTGACACAGGACATCATCCTATAGAAAATACGTCCTTCAGTATTTATGTACGTGATTACATGTACTATTATTCAAGACTTCTATCTTGAGCTTGTGGAACACGTACTTCTGACATAAATAGTGCACGGTTATTTACAACTAATCACGTATTTTGGAGCCAAAGTATAAATAATCTTAAAACTAACACACTATCTACAATTTCTGTTTAGAAAACTGTACTATTACTTACAATTTATTACATGAGATGTCTTTGTAAGACAGGTTTTGGCTTTACAAGCAAAATGGAGTTTTGACAATGCAATTTTTTAGTGTCCTTGAAATGCATTTCAGCCTCTCTTTAAAATATCCATATAATTGCTTTGAGACTTTTCTTCTCACAACTAACTCTATTGTGGACATGAAAACAGAAATGAAATATTTATATGCACATATATATAATAGAAATGTTACATTCATTAAATACATTTTTTGAGATGTTTATGTCGGTGTAAACCCCAAATTGTATTTGGTAGGATGATTCTACTATTCCTCGTTCTAGTATTTTCTTGATCTCATTGCTTGCAGCCTCTTTCTTGGTTCAGGAATCGAATAGGTTGTGTGACAGTATGTTTCATGAGGCTAAACGTGTATGTGGTATACGTGTCCTTTTATTATACTGGGTTTTTCTTCAAAGACATGTAGCTATCTATACATGAGATTGGATCGCTCATTTCTCTGGTGCTCACTTAAGTAACCTGACCTAAAATCTTGCCTAGTAATATTGTGTCGACATCTTGCTTGTTGCCGTCAACATTAGCACACTTGGTTTCACCAGCTAGAGCAATTGAACTACCACCTGTCAATGGAGGTTAAATACCTACAAACTTGATTTTCACACACTGGTAGAATTTGTCATGGCGAGCTTTTGTTTCGATCTAATCTAGAATTATATTTTTTCAATCAACTGTAATATAACAATTGCTTGCTAGTAGCCGAGTTTTGCTTCTTCTCTAGCAGAAATCCGACACCAATAATCCAGTTGGCTGACAAATTATCAACCACCAGGAATGTGCAGTAAAATGATCCATTTACTGTCAATATTTCCAACTGATACTGCCCACTAATATTCTTCGACCTGGTGCCTATCGCACTAACAGTTCTACACTTCTAGACTGGTAATGTGGGAAGTACACCCTTCTCACATATTTGTTTAAGCAAATTATACAAAATAAAGTTCGCCGATGCAGTGGTGTCAATTACTACTGTAGGTACTTTACCTACCACAGATTCAAATGCAGTCTGTGTCACTGTATCGTTTTCCTTTCTGCAGGAATTTTCCTCAGAGAACAATTCATCACATATATCAACGCCATTGTTATAACAGATCAGATTGATCTGTTTTTACGTATTGCTCCCCACACTATACCCAACCACTATCTGAGGGTTCAATGTGATCTAAATTAGTTTGTGGGCAGGCTATTTGAAGGCTGATTATTTTCAATCACTTCAGTTAGCCCCACAGGTTGGTTTTGTACCCGTCAGTTCACAGTATTATTACTGTTATTGTGATTACTTTGGTTTGGGTCATTATTCTGAATCGAATGCTGTTGTCCACTGTTTCGTGGTGTAGTGTTCGATTATCAGTTGGCCATGTTCGTGGCATTATGTTGTTACTCTGGTTATACCTGTGGTTGTCATTCTGATAACGGGATTACACGATTATCATTCCTTCTTTTCTTTCCGAAGTGCTGTCAGTTGTTGCCTTGCTGTGCATGGTTACTTCTATAAACCTGTGGGGATGTATTTCGGGTATTTCCATTCCCATTACTGACACCGTTACTGTTTTGTTTTCGGCTCTGGTTCCCATTAGCACTGTTATTGTGGTATACATTGTTTATCCTGCCTGTTGTCTTGAGTCCAGGCTTTGTGTCCTCATGCAACAAATCTATCGAGTCAACAACGGACATGAGCTGATCAATATCGTGTTCAGGAGCATGCAATAGCTTTTCTCTTAAATTTAAAGGTAATTTTGCTTTTAAAATTTGAATAACACCTTTCCTGATATGGGATCATCCCAGTATTTTGTCTTATTGATATATTTCTCAAAGTACTTGCTCAGAGTACCCTGTTTACTGTCGCAAACATCAGATGAGTACACTTCTTTTCTTAATCTCGCTTGCTTGCCCGGAGACCAGTACTTTGATAAAAACACTCTCTCAAATTTTTCATATGTTTCATATTTCTCTATATTTTCTGATGCTCACAGCACACATTCGCCTTGTGCATGTGAGGCAACAAACTGTATTCTTTGGGTGTCTGAGCAGTATCCCTCTGAAACTCTTTATGAAAACACTGGAGCATTGATCACCTTGTTTGTTTCGGTATATGTCTGAAATTGACGATGCTTGAGCAAATTCTCTTGCAACAAGATATTCATCGAAGCACATGATGAATACCTCTCATTCGTGTAAGTGTTGGATGGTGTTTCTCTGTACAACACATCCAACTTCGGAGACGGATTGTTTGTTGCCAGAGCTGCTGGGCTTCCGCCTGCATTATTGCGCAAAGCTGACAACTTATGTTGCAGTTTGCCTATGTGTTCTTCCATGTCATCCTTCTACTTAGGAAGATCACGTTTTAGCAACGTTTTAATTTGTTCTATTCAGTTTTTACATCACTATTCTCCTTATTATGCTGAACAACACTTCAGCACTAGAATTTTGAATTAAGGTCTGTAATCTGTCACTTTGTGCTGCTAAGCGCTTGGTAACCTGTTTGTCGTTGTCATGGAGCAATGTAACGAACTCTTTATTCCGCTGGTTATCTTGCAACACAATCTGTTGCACAGTACTTTGTAATTCAGATTCCGTTTCTCTTAGTTCGCTCACTTCCGTTTTCAACTGCCTTACCGACTCAGGTATGTCTTTAAGGCAAGTTGTAACTCAGCAAAGTTATTAGTAACAGTTGCTATCTTCGAATTTATTGTCCTTATTTCAGCAGACTGTTCTTCTCTTCGGCTAGCTGCTGAAACTCTGCACTTAACTTTTCCTCTAAGAGTTCGAAATTAACATTAATCTGGTTTTTCTGTGGATTTGCAAATTGTTTAAAATTTTGATTCATTTTGTCCTGAATACGCGTACTAATTTGTATGGTCTGCTCTTGCGCAACGTGTATGAAATTTTGCTGCATAACGTCTGCTAGTCTCTTATACAATTCGGCAAAAGGACCAGGTACAGGAGTTGGTAACTCAATTTTGGCGTCCAATTCTCTGGCACATCAGCATTGCCTCCGGCAGAACAAACCTCTGGTTCAACGCGCGGATAATGCCGATCGTCGGTATTTAATTCCGAATCATGTACATTCTCCTCGTCCTCAATTGTTGGATTCTTTCCTATTTTCCTCAAATCCATGAGTTGTACAGACCAAAATCGTATACACAAAAAATACACTTTCCTACAAACACAAATCTTACATCCGAAAATCACTTTCAGATGTAATAATTACCAACAAAGCTAAATAATCTAACCACATTTAGCCATTACGCGAATCCATTAATAAATTCTGCTATTTGTGGTGTGTAGCTTTCATATATATGTATGTACCTAAAAGTCACACAAAATAATTTTATAAATTCACACAGGAAAGGAGTTCGAGCCCATCTGCTTTCTAACATGAAGTACAAAATTTGGCCTTGAATTGTTTTTCCTTATCTTACAGTTGCAATTTCTTATCCTGTTATTGCATTTATTATTCCTTTTATTGGTTCACCCTCTTGATGTTTCTCAATTGAAGACATTAGTTATGTGCTCCATACATGGAACAGAAAATATATATAATTACAAACATAAAATTGTAACAATTATATGCACAATAAAATTTCACTTATTATTTATTACTTCGCAGTTCTCGTCTGTGGTCGCCAACTTAACGTCACTGCCTTTTAACTGGGTTTTAATTATTTTACTTGCAGTTAATATGAATGGCAATTTTTGGGTTGTGAACTATTATTATATTAAAGTGAAAAGAAATGGCGGCATCGTTAAAGGAAACTGAGGTCTCTTTTATTAAATGACTGACTTAATTCAGAATTTTTGCGAAAGGTAATGCAATTTCTTGTGAAAGTAGCAATGGCCCTCAGTTTTTGCTTGGAGAGCATATCTTTTGGTAAAATTTGTTACTGGCCCATTATTTAAATATGTTTTCTTTTAGAAATTAGAATTAAACTGATTATCAGACTTCGTAACATTGAAATGATTGCAGGTTCTATCGTATTTTACAAACAATGACTATGACACATGAATTGGCGCACGAAAATTATAGTAAACAAAAGAAATGGCTCTGTATTTAAGAAAATACAAAAAAATCATATATCTGTAAAGAAATGATAATTAAAGGGACACCCTAGCTGCAAATAGGCGTTGATATACTTCATTGGGGACATGTTGAAAATGTGTGCCCCAACCATGACTCGAATCTGGGATCTCCTGCTTGGGGGACTTGATCGATTAATCTGCCACGAGTAATGAGAATGATGGGCAAACCTCTATTAGGCACACTACGAATGTAGTGGTGTGGACATGTTGGGAATGTGGGTCTCACAGGGAGCGTGCAAGGGATAAGTCCCTGCAGGCGCACAATCCTCTGTGCCCTCAGTGGCTCAGATGGATAGAGCATCTGCCATGTAAACAGGAGATCCTGGGTTCGAGTCCCAGTCGGGGCACACATTTTCGACATGTCCCCAATGAAGTATATCAACGCCTATTTGCAGTTAGGGTGTCCATTTGATTATCATTTGATTCTAGCGAAAGCTGCATGGTCATGAGCGGTAACTGTTCTTTTGGGAACAGATACTACCTTCATGTAAACATGACATTGTGCTACAAACAGCAGAGCACAAATTGAAGTTATTCAAAAGAAATAGCTTGTAACTCTTGCATCAGACTTCTCACAACCTTAACATTTCAGCTTTCCTTTCCTAAAGTCTAATTTTCGTACATATGTTTTCTTCTATACCTTGTCAGTGTGCCATAAAAAATAATATCATATCTTTGGATTTTTAATATGTGAAAGCCAACCTTTGTAAAATGTAGGGATGTGTGTACAAACAAGTTCAAATATACTGTTATGGGAAAGGAACTGCATCTGTCTTTTTTTAGTGAAGTATTGTTCTTTTAGCCCTCACTTTCCCTACCTGCAGAAAGTTAGAATGCGCGTGCAAAGATCTCCCCTGCCTTGAACCTGAGTACACCCCACTTGTTGTAACACAATTGTTGTTAGGTCACACAGGTCAGCAGTAGCTGCATGTGGTTCTTATTTCTACTAACAAGTACTTATCAGAAGTATGGAGCTTGCGGGTTGAGAAAACATGAATAATGGTATTTATTCTGCACTTCTACATTTTTGTATTTAGAAACAATTACAGTACATTATAATTCGTTTCCTGCCATTTGCTCCTGATTAACAGCACCCCAAGAATACTTTCTGTAGAGTGTATAGATTTCAAAATTTGTTTATTATTCATCAGATATCAGTGGAATGTTTGCAGCCAACTGCTTTAAAACTGTATTCTAGGCCCTACACTTGCAATCAAATTCATACCTGCAACACCTAAAACAGGAATACTTTTCTTGTAGTTCTTTAGTGAACTTGCGCTTTCCCTTAGGCATATTAGCAGTTAGTTTATAAAACACCAATAACTCACTTGAAAACACGAGCCAACAATGGTAGGGGACCACAGAACACTAAAATATCAAAAGAACAAGGCCCATGTCACGACACAGAAACAAAGAACGACACAACCAACTTAGAATACCAGAAGTATGGCGCGAAAATCCGCATTTTTAATTAGAATCACGCTATTTAGATGAGAATCTTTTTATTCATTCATCATGAGTGGGCCTCATAGTCCAGTAGTAAAGAGCATGCCTGGAAACTGAAATGATTTTGTGAACATGCAAAGCATTACAGCACATGCCGCAATTGCATTGTTGATAGAGGTTGCGTGGAAAGTGGGGGTGCCTGATCCTGTAGTAGAGCACTGGGACGCTAATGGAACATCATTCAGTTAACAATCATTTATTTGTAAGAGTTTCACAATGACTCCATCTCCTTCCAAGCACTGCCTAGCAGCAACCATGCTGCGTCCGTACTGTGTGAAAGTGCGAGGTGGCAAGTCAGTGCCTGGTGAGGAACTTGCTGAGCACAGGTTTGTGATGCCTGTGGTCAGTGCTGTGGGCCCTTCATAGAAGGATGCAGAGGCCTTGCATTCGCAGCCTGGTGTGGCTGTGGATGTCCAACAGAAACTCAGGGCTCTTCATGAGTGAAGCTGTGTTTGGGCTTCACCTCAGAAATCTGCATGCACCTTTTGTTGATTGTCGAGATGGTGTGTAGGTGACAGTCCCAGCAGCACAACAAAGGGCAGTCTGAACATACAGACAGTAAGGTGGTTCTCCTATTGCCCCAGTAGTGGCGACAAAGGTGCCCAGAGTTGAAGTTGAACAGCTTGCAAATGGGCAGACTGGTTTTTCATCCATGGAAGATCAGCCTGGGCCCCATCCTCAGTCAGTCGCCATTGTGACCAGCAACTGTGGCTTGCGAATCAGAAGCTCCGTCCACCGCCAAATGGTTATGGATTTGCAGCAGTGAACTCCATGTTGGCGACAGCTTGTAGACACTTGGTGAATTCACCAGAGCATCCTGCAACGTAGTAGAGCTTATCTTCCATTGGTATCCATAACGCGGATGTAATGGCCTAATGCTGAGAATGGTTTGAGGAGCTTGGAGGTTTTATGGCAGGCGATGACATGATCCTCCTCACATTGGTGGATGAGCATGCTCGCGTTTTCTGAGCCTATCAGTGCTCTCGACTGTTCTGGTGTTCAACTTCAGGGTTTCAGACCGTTCCTTTATGCAAAGCTTGTATCGGGAAAAGCGTTGTTACTACATCTCTCAGTGAAGTTACTACGTTTAGACTCGTTACAATAGCACATTCTGTCTGTTCTGCACTGTTTTCAAAGTGCTCAATCAGGGGTTGTTGACTCCCCTCTCGCAAAGTCTGACGAAACAGTCTCCCAGCTTGGTTATACTTAAGGCCTCCCCTGTTGACATTCAGTTCTGACACTGTTGCATAGCCAGCAGGTGCACCTCACTTAGCAATCTCTCCACTGGCTCTTAACAAAATTTTATTGCTGTAGTTACTTACTATTCTACTGTGCAACATTCCCCCATACTTTATAAAATTCGTCCCAAATGTTCATACCTTCCTACTAGTCTACATGTCTTAATAATCCATCCTGTCATAAAAATCAAGGTCATTGTCACAATTTTTAGTCCCTGTAAAATATTGTACTAATTGATAATCAGTTCCTTCCTTCTACTTCCTAGTGCTTAGACCTATGATTCACTCTAAGTACTGTTTAGTTTTTCCTGTCGTATCTTCAAATCAATCAATAGGTATCTCACACACAGGTAATTCTTGGTGTTGTATAGCTTTTCTCTTGTAGTAACCGTAAGTTACTCAAATGGCGACGAACCTCTTTAGTACTTATAGCTGAAATGCCTTTTTTTATAACCTGATTATGCCACCTCTTGCGGTCCTGTTGGATGTGCTAAAACGTATCTTCTGTTGAAATCTGCTCCTTCTATTATGCTATGTTGCTCCACTGAGCAAAGGATATCAGGGTTTAGGGTGATATTTAAAATGTTAGGTTTTTGTTTGGTAGTATCTCCAACGGCTTTTCTGGGCAACATGACAGAGAGTGTCTCGACTCTATAACAGTTGCTGGTAAGTGAAAAGTTATTCTTACTATATTGCAAACTGTCCCATTTATTAAACCTCGAGCAGGTACACCTGTGTATAAAGTGCGCCGACTACATATAAAATTGTTACTTGTTCCATTGCTGCTTCACAACTGTGAGCCCATACCTATTCCTTCATTATTGCTTGAAGTAACAAAGTGATAAATTTTGTTGTCATACGTCCAAATGAGCAGCAGTAAAATACACTGAAGAGACAAAGGAACTGGTATTCGTCCCTAATTTCGTGTAGGGCCCCCGCGAGGACGCAGAAGTGCCACAACACGACGTGGCATAGACCTGACTACTGTTTGAAATAGTGTTGGAGGGAACTGACACCATGAATCCTGCAGGGCTGTCAATAAATCCACAAGAGTAAGAGGGGGGGGGGGGAGGGGGGGAGGGTGGAGATCTCTTCTGAAAAGCAAGTTGCAAGACATCCCAGATATGCTCAATAATGTTCATGCATGGGGAGTTTGGTGGCCAGCGGAAGTGTTTAAACTCAGAAGAATGTCCCTGGAGCCACTCTGTAGCAATTATGGACGGGTGGGGTGTCGAATTGTCCTACTGGAATTGCCCAAGTCCGTCGGAATACACAATGGACATGAATGGATGCAGGTGCTTATGTATGTGTCACCTGTCAGAGTCGTATCTAGACGTATCAGGAGTCCCATATCACTCCCAACTACACACGCCCAACACCATTACAGAGCCTCCAACAGCTTGAACAGTCCCCTGCTGACATGCAGGGTCCATGGATTCATGAGCTGGTCTCCATACCCATACACGCCAATCCACTCGACAGAATTCGAAACGAGACTCGTGCGACCAGGCAATATGTCTACAGTCATCAACAGTCCAATGTCAATGTTGTTTGGGGCCAGGTGAGGTGTAAGGCTTTGTGTCGTGCAGTCATCAAGGGTACACGAATGGGCCTTCAGCTCTTAAAGCCCAATCGATGATGTTTTCTTTGAATGTATCGCACACTGACACTTGTTGATGTCCCAGCACTGAAATCAGCAGTAATTTGCGAAAGGGTTACACTTCTGTCGTCGTTGGTCCTGTTCTTGCAGAATCTTTTTCTGGCTGCAGCGATATCGGAGATTTGATGTTTTACCGGATTCCTGATATTCCCTGTACACTCGTGGAATAATCGTATGGGAGAATCGTCACTTCATCGCTACTTTGGAGATCTGTGTCCCATCGCTTGTGCGCCGACTATAACACCACGTTCAAAGTCTCTTAAATCTTGTTAACCGGCCATTGTAGCTGCAGTAACCGATCTGACAACTATGTCAGGCATTTGTTGTCTTACACAGGCGTTGCCGACCGTAGCACCGTATTCTGCTGTTTACATATCTCTGTGTTTGAATACTCATGGCTATACCATTTTCTTTGGCACTTCAGTGTAAAATAAACGGCTAGCAAGGTGAGAAAGAAACAATTAATGCAAGAAAATTACCTAGATTACGAGCTAGCAGCACAGTCCCACAACGAGGCAGTTGTCTAGGCGATAATTAGTAATTCAATAAGCAGTTCGCTGAGGTCTGAGACAACAGCACTGTTTAATGCTTGGAGTGGGCCATTACTGTGGTGTAACATTTGTCCATGGAAACAGAGTGATATAATGAAAGTTTATTGCATTATTGTTTAGTTAAACAATGCTTTAGCTCATATTGTTTATTTCATCGTTGTTTCATTCAACTATGCTTAAATTTCGATTTTGCTCATACATATCTGCCTTGGTAACATAAATGAAGCCATTCTTTACATGTGTACAAAGTCACCACACGCCCACTCATGTTATGTAAAACAGCATGCCCAGTCAAGGATTAAGATTCCTCTATTTTTTTGTTCCATTTTGGACATACTCCATGGTTTTCCATTCTTATATCAGTTCAAAAATTTTATCTTTGGGGAGTATAACGAATATATCCAATGTGGACCTATTCTTTGGTAATGCAGATAAGGGGTTAATACTTCTCTCTAACACACTGTTGCTCTGGAGTTCCTCAGGAACAATCACATGTGTGCATGTCAGTCCAGACCATTCTGGTTGGATAGACCATAACAATCTCATGATGGCAATCCCATAACTCTTCTCTGGGCATCAGCACAAATGTTTCGCTGTTCTTAGAAATTATCAGTACTTTGCTAATGCATACTTGTACCCATTTTCCTACCATGTTCCATTTCATGGGGTAAGGGTGTATAATGAAACATTGTTACTGGGCAGCTCCTACCGGAAAATGTACTGACACATGTAGTAGTGTTCTAGCCATTCTCACTTCAACTTCTGACATGTGTTTAAATAATGCATAGTTGCCCTCAGTTGGTTCCGCTATAGGATATCACTCAGTTATACTGTCCTTTTGCCCTTCTTGTAGTTCTGCTAAGAATTGCTGTGGTGGCAAAAGTATGTTATTTAAACTTCGAATGTCTTTGTCATCTACTGTTCCAAACACTGTCTTTAATAGTTGTCCACCTGCATTTATCCATTCTCTCTTTTCTGAGTCAACTTCCTCAGCACCAGGTCGATTACCTACTTCGACTGCTTTGCTAAAGTTCTTATAAGGGACTCGCAATCCGCGATATTCCTCCTCTATTTCCGCTAGAACTTCCTTTTTCTCACTTTCTTTCTGCAGTTCCCTACAGGTATCTTCTAACCTGTGTGCCTTGTTTCTCATTTTCCATACATTCAACGTTAAACCAAGCGTCCACCGATGGCCAGTTAACAGGACATCGGTTGTCTTGAGAAAACAGTCCAGATTCCAGAGGTTGGTTTCGTAATTCGTCCCCTGTTCCCCACTCTACGAAGTGTAGGAGCAGCAAAATTACCATATTATTCCTGGCTGCCCATGCCGGCATACCACCTGAGAGAAAGGAATTTCTCAATTTTTCCCTCCCTCCTTCCAAAAGCTTCTGTGCATAGCAAAATAGTCTGAGTGCTACGCAATATGAACTCATTAAACGGCCTACCATAAATAATAACAAAACCTCCCAAAACAAAACAGTACAAAACCCAATGGTTGAAACAAAAAAGTACACAGTTAAAAAAAGAAATTAATGCATGTGGTATGCTATGTGAATTCTGAACAGTTTTAAATTTTAGTTTCTTCTCCTTCCTAGAGTTTTTATTCCGTACCACCTGTGGTTTTGGACTCTGTGGCAGCACATCCACCACTCCATTGAAGGGTTTCACTTGTCTTACATGAATAACTGATGATGGATTAACCTGACTATGCTCCTGGAGAACCCCTGTGTGTATAACTTGTGTAACAGTCCTTCATGCCATACTGAGTCGAAGGCTTTGGCTACATCAAGTAGCACTATCGCGCAGTAGCCTCTGTGGTTGAAGCCCTCTATAGTTGCTTCCACCAGTCTCATGATCTGTTGTGGGCGGAGTGCTTCTGTCAGAACCCAGCCTGGAAATCCGGCAGAAGTCGCTGGTTGGTGATGTGATCTCGTATGGGTATTGGCAGGAGGCACTCATAGATCTTGCTGAGAGTTGGCAAGAGGCTAATCGGCCTATAGCGCTGCGGGAATAAAGGGTCTTTCCCTGGTTTGTGTATCGCGACCACTTCCGCGTGTTTCCAGTAAGCTGGGAACTCGTGGGTACGAGTAATCTCGTTGAAGACGTTCGTGAGGTGTTCGATAGCCGAGAGCGGAAGGTTTTAACTAGCTGGTTGGTGACAAGTGTCCTGGCGCATTTTTCGTAGGAAGGGACCTAATTATTTTTGCGACGTCTTTGGGGACGAGAAGAGGGGGGGGGGGGGAGGGAGGGAGGGTTCGTCCTTTGGGTCCTCCTCAGCACTGAGGAAGACAGCCAGTTGACGACGGACTACCTCTTCATGTTCGTCATCCTAGGGTTCTGCCGCTCGAAACTGCTTCTCAAAGGTGTCGGCGAGGGCGTAGGCCTTTTCAGCATGGCTGTAGGCCAGACCCCGCTCACCGTGCGCTGGCCGCCGCCGTTCCGATTGCGAGCGCCGACGCATCGATTGCAGATGCTGACAATCCGTTTGCGGGCGCCGACCCAGGTCCGTGCCGCCCCCTGCGTCGCACCGGGTGGTGGAAGATGCAAAATCCTGTGGAGTGTCCGTGACGGCCGTCGTGGAAGGATTTTGTGTCCGCTTGAGGAGGACTCCTTGATGGAGCTAAGTAACGGTTTCCGTGTCTTGCTGAATTGAAAACCTGTGTCTCGGCTTATGAGATTGTCCGTTACACGAATTTCAATGGCCTCCTTGAAGATGTTGTCCCAGTAGCAGCTGGTAGGAGCCAGAATCTTAGTCTCTTCGTATTTTGCGTTGTGTCCAGTTTCCAAGCAGTGTTCTGCCAGTGCCGATTTGTTGGGCTGGACTAGGTGCGTGTGGCATCGGTATTCTTTGCAGCGGTCTTCGACTGTTCGGATTGTTTGACCAATGTGAGATTTACCGCAACCACATGGAATATTATATACGCTCGCTTTCTTGAGGCCAAATCCGTCTTTCACTGTCCCCAGTAAGGCGCGTATCTTGGATGTGGATGGTGATCGGAAGACGATGTCAATTTTGTGTTGTTTTGGCAGTCTCCCAATTTTTGACGTCACGTTACCTGTAGAAAGGTAGAAAGGCAAGGCCCTGTTCCTCATCTTTAGACTGTTCTTCATCTGGGTTTCTGCTGTTTTTCCGTCGCCTGAGGGCTGTCTGGATCTGTCGATTGCTGTATCCGTTCTTGCGGAACGCATTTTCTAGGTGTTTGAGTTCTTTGAGCAAATTTTGTTCGTCCGATATCGAGTATGCCCTGTGAGCAGTGTGTTGAGCATTCCGTTGAGTTGTGCAGGATGGTGGCAACTTGAGGCATGTAAATATATATGTGCGTATGTGTAGGATTGTGGTACACACTATGATCCAGTGTGCCATTCGATCTCCGCTCTACAAGTACATCAAGATAGGGAAATTTCCCTTCCTTCTCGATTTCCATGGTGAACCGTATGTTGTTGTGGACGGAATTAAGATGTTCTAAAAACGCCCGTAGATGATCAGGGCCATGGGGCCAGATGACAAACGTGTCGTCCGCGTATCGGAAAAAAAACACAGGTTTCCGTTCGGCCGCTTGTAATGCCTCCTTTTCGAAACCCTCCATAAATAAGTTGGCTACTACTGGTGAGAGAGGGCTCCCCATAGCCACACCGTCGGTCTCCTCGTAGTATTGGACGTTGAAGACGAAGTAGGTGGTTGTAAGTACGTGCCTGAAAATTTGTGTCAACTCGGGACCAAATTTCTCACTGATAAGGTGAATTGAATCTTCTAGTGGGACCTGTGTGAAAAGTGACATGACATCAAAGCTGAGTCTGATGTCTGTTTCTCTTAGGGTCAGCTCCTTAAGACGAAGTCCGTTGAGTTCCAAATATGATTTTCGCACTTTCCCACATACTGTCTGACACAGGTTTTCAGCTCAGCAAGGCATGGAAACCGTTACTTAGCTCCATCAAGGAGTCACGCCTCTCTCTCTCTATCTCTCTCTCTCTTACAATAAGCCTTACATGAAGGCTGAATTTGATGAAGTGTTTCTTTACGACATTTGCTTCTGCCTTTTTGAGGGGAAGGATAGTGGTCCTGGCTTTTTTGTGGGACCCTGTCGTTTGTGAGAGAAGTGTTTTATTTTTCTTGGTTTATCTGGGATTAGGTAATGGGTTTGTGAATTTTCATGTTAATGGTGATTTGGGAGTTTTGATCCCGAATTCTCTTGGGTTGTATTTACCAACAGAACTTATCAGCGCATTCGGGGATTGCCTGGCTCTATCACAGAATGCTTGGACAAGGTTTTTGAATCTTGTTTTAAGTGATTCTACATTGACAGCAGCGTGCAAGTCTGCAGTGTTAAAACGGGAGTCTACGTGTATGGCTCTTTTCAAGGCTCTGTTCTGTATTGCTTGCAAACTTTCGATGTGAGTATTTGCAGCGTAGCCTCATACAGGGCAGGCATATTCGAGGATAGGGCGCACTAGACTGCAGTACACCCTAAGCCCTACACTGGCTGCTAGGCTGCTCTCTCTGTTTAGAATCGGGTGTAGTACCTGGAGCCTTTAACTGGCTTTCATCCTCAGGGCTTCTATGTGCCTATGCCATGTGAGGCGTTGCTCCGTAGTCACCCCGAGGTGCTTTACTTCGGGCCGCCACTCGATGTTGCGCCTGTGGAGGCGGAGCGTGGGGTTTGGGCGGCGCTGTGGAGGTCCATTTCCTTTTCTATGCATAAACATAATGGCTTGAGTTTTTTCACTGTTCAGGGTTATGTGCCATTTCTTGGCCCAACTGTCTGTGTTGTCAAGAACGTTTTGGAATCGTCTTATGACGAGGTCCCTGTTTGAGCTCTGTGCGAAAAAGGCAGTGTCATCAGTGTATTGCGCTGTTTCTACTGCCGGTTCGGTGAGGGTGCCTGCTGTGTATAAATTGTATAGGATGGGTCATATGACGCTACCTTTAGGTGCTCCCGCCCGGATGCGTCTTTTTGTTGAGTGTATGTTGTCGACTTTTACTGCGAAACTTCTACCGGAGAGGTAGCTTTTTATGAGTTTGACAATGGGCCCTGGGAAACCCTGCGTGTACAGTTTATATTGTAGTCCCTCGTGCCAGACAGTATCAAAAGCTTTGGCTACGTTTAGCAGGACTATTCCATAGTAGCCTCTGAGATTAAGGGCTTCGGTGACGGCCTCTGTCACCCTCAGTAGTTGTTGCGCGGCGGCATGGCCTTTCTGAAAGCCAAACTGCGTCCTGGGGAGGATCTGCTCTCCTGCTATGTGCTACTGTGTGGGGAAAAGCAGGAGGCGTTCGTATAGTTTGCTTAGTGATGGTTGCAAACTTATTGGTCTGTAGTTTTGTGGAAAGATTGAATCTTTGCCTGGTTTCGCGATCGCTATCATTTCTGTATGTTTCCATTCCTTAGGAAACTTGCGTGATCTCATTGAAGATGTTCGCGATGTGCGTAATCGCTATCAGGGGCATTTGTTTCAATAGCTCGTTTGTGACTTTGTCGTGGCCAGATGCCTTGCTAGTTGATAGCGATTTTATGACTGCTACTACGTCTTCTGCGGTGAAGAGCGGTAGCGCGTCATCTTCATCGTCTTCTGTTGCGAGGAAGGTGGCCAACTGCCTCCTGACGATGGCGTCGTGTTCCCTATCCTGAGACTCTGCCAGTTGGAATTGTTTTTCGGAAACGTCCGCGAGCGCGTTAGCCTTGTCAGCAGCACTGAACGCGAGGCCTCGCTCACTGTGCAGAGTGGACATTCTTGCGCGTCTTTTTGTAAATTGTTTGGTTGCTTGCCAGAGGCTGTTGTCTTCCACCTTAAGAGTGGAGAGACATGTGGACCAATCGTGGTTCCTGTGTTCTATGAGGGCTGCTTTCAGCTCTCTCTGGAGCCTGTTAAGCAGTCTTCTTGTGCCTGGATTTCTTGTTAATTTCTATTCCTTCAGTATCCTGTTTTTGTGCCTAATCCGAGCAAGCAGGTGCGGTGGAACTCTTTAGAGGGGACGTCGCTGTCTGGAGGCCTCGGTGTGGCTTCCTGAGCTGCTTGCAGGATCATTCCGGCGAGGTGGTGCAGCGCCTGTGCTCTGGTTTCTGCTGTGGAAGGCGGGGTATCGGCAATGTCCGTGGCCAAGTCATAACGGAACTGCTCCCAGTTGGTGTGTTTGTATGAGTACTGACGCTGCGTTATGTGGAGCCTTTCGCCTACGTCGAGTTCGAGGATGACGGGATTCTGGTCAGATGACATACTGTTCAGTGAACTCGCGGCCACAAAATCCGGTACCCTCTTTGTCATGGCTATGTCTAGGACTTCCGCGCGATTTCCGTTGGGGGGAAGGGGGGGGGGTGTCGGCTCCTCTGGGCCCCACACATAGAAGTGGGCGCGCAAGTCGGTGGAGCAGTCCGGGTGTTTGGGTGTTTAGCATTGAGGTCGCGTCCAATGAAGAGTTTGCCTCTTAGCTGACCTAGTGCCACGATGTCTTCATCTCATATACTCTGGGAGGTTTGTTGTATACTGCTATGATGGTCAGTGGCCGTGGCTATCTCTATGGCAACTGATTCTAGCTGAGTGGCTGGGGGGTGGACTTCGTGATGGGGGATTCTTCGTTTTACGAAGATGGCTACGCTGAGTCCAGCTGTTGGCCTATCTTGTCAGTAGCTAGAGTAGTTTGGCCCCGAGGCTTTAATGCCTGGTTTCAGGCGAGTTTCCGATACCAAACATATGTCGATGTCTTCGTTTTTTAGGAATTGTCTGAATTCCTGAACCTGATCAAGGAGACCATTTGCATTGAAGGTGCAGAAGGTTAGGCCTTGGATGTGTGTTCTGCTATTCATGTTTGTGGGAGGTAGTGTTAACTGGGGTTGTCGCAGCGAAGTGCGAAGACGTGACTACCATAGAGGCTGAAATTTGCGCAAGTTGCTTTGCTAGTTCCTGCGTCATGCCAAGAGTCTTGGTGACTGCTGACATGATTATGTTCATTGATCTGGCCAGCTGTGCAACCTGCGTCTCCTGTTGGAAATTGGGATGGCTACTGCATGCTTCAGAACCAACTGCGGCTGTTTTTCGGGGTGACAAACTGTGTCGTTCCCGGGCGGTCGTGTTTGCATGCATTCTGCGTCCTTAGACCGGCGTACTGGTTGAGATTCAGGGAATGTGGAATGGTGCTTGCCACCTAGTCTGTTGTCCTGTCCTGGCGGATCGGTTCTACCTCTGGGGGACACTGTTTCAGCGTACGTCGGCGATTCCATACCACTGTTCCGTGCTGGTGCGGTTTTGATGGTACATGGAGCTTGCCTAGTAGGTGCCTGTCTAGCTGTGTTGTGCTCTGTCCTGGTTCTGGAATGTGCCGCTCGGTTGTTTGGTTTTGTTGCCTTTTTCCTCTCATGTGGTCTGTTGCCCGTTTTATTACCTCACAGCCTCAGTAGCTATCGGGGTGTCCTGTCTATTTACAATTGACACATATTACTTTGTCCCCCATTTCTTTCGTGTGGCAGTCTCGTGAGAGGTGTTGTTCTTCACAGAATACGCATTGGGGGGGGGGGGACATTTCACTGTCTTTTGCGACATGTGAAAGCCCTTGGCAATTGTAGCACTGCCTGAGGCCTGTTTTTTGTGTGAGTGTCTCTACAGTCACGTCTAGAGCCATTACTCTCGTGACTTGAAAGTTCCTCCTATTCTGAGGGGTGTCAGGGAGTGTTACTAGGAACAGTGGTATTGTTTTCCTCCTCCCTGATTTTTTGAGTAGCCCAACTGAGCGTACTTCAAAGACTTGGGAGATGAGGTCTTTCTTGATGTCTTCAGTTACTATTTAATAGGTATTCCCCTGAAAACGGGCTTTAGTGGCTTTTCAGTGATTATAATAAACGTATAATGAGGGATGTTCTGCTCTTTTAGCGTGTTTTTGACTGTGAGGTAGTCTTCTGTGTTTGACAGGATGATTTTAATCCTGTCTCCCCCTGCTGACTTCGCTGGCTATCCTCGCTTTCCCAGGGTCTGTTTGATGGTGTTATAGAGGTCCGAGTACGCGTTTGGGAATTCTGCGACTATGGGTGGGATCTTATACATTTTGGCTGGTGGTGGTGGGCGTGTTGGCGCGACTGTTGCCAGTACGGAAGATGACGTGACTGCGACGAACGTGTTTTCTGTAGGGAGGTGGGTGTGGGTTGTTCCTGGACGTGACGCACGGTGAGCCGTTCTTCTGGTCATTTCGAAGGGCAGCTCGTCGCCCTGCTCGTTGGCTTGCTCGCTGTCGAATGGTAGGCTAATGTTTGCCTCTGGGACCATGTCGTCCACTATCAGCATGTCCAAGGGTGCTTTGTGAGGGCTGTTTCTTGGACGCCTCGATTGGCTGTGGGGGACTTTTCTAGTGAGTGTTCCGACCGCGCATTTTTTGGTACGCAAGTGGGCTATCTCATCCGATTCCCTATCACGCCTGTTTCTTTTGAGGGAGCCTTTTTCTCTGTCAAGCGAATGCTGTCTGGGTGCCGGACCCCTGTCTGGCGTATGTCGTCTTGGTGCAGGCGTCGTTTTTGGGAGAATGTGCCTTTCGGTTCTTGCGGGGGGGGGGGGGGGGGACGGGGGGGGCTTGATGGTTACTGGCCTTTCGAGAGGGAGTTCGATGGGGGCGATAAGAGTTCTGGTGGGTTGACGAAGTGCTATGGGGGATAGGGTGGTGCGGTGGACAATTGGTGGTGATGATGATGATATGCTTGGAGCTGAGGGCTTCCTGCTCACGTTCTCTGTATTGTGTAGAA
Organism: Schistocerca serialis cubense; assembly: GCF_023864345.2. Lineage (NCBI taxonomy): Eukaryota > Metazoa > Arthropoda > Insecta > Orthoptera > Acrididae > Schistocerca > Schistocerca serialis. Next base: position 505,851,845 of record NC_064642.1, on the reverse strand, counting down.
TTGCGATCGACGAACCCCCCAGCTGTGGGACGACTGTTGCGCCTACATTCTGCAGGGGGTCCATGTCCAGAGCAGAAAGACGAAGCAAAACTGCCAAGGTAGTACCGGGTGTTGCCTTTGTTGTCACCATTACACGTTTCCAGCATCAACACCGACTCTAACTGCCTACCAAACCCGGGTGACTAACCAGCGACCAAACCTGGCTTGAAAAATGCCCTACGCCTTCGGGGAGCAGGTGGAGTGCTTGCGGCAGCAATAAGACTCCCAAAGTGGCTGGAAAAGTGGCCCACAACACCAGGAAGACGCGGGCCAACCCGCAGCTAACAAGACACAATGACAATTTTGCTCACCAGCTGCTAATCCAGCCGCTGGTGCCAACACAATGTGAATGATAGTCTGAGCTTTAATAAAAGCACAGCCGAAAGCCCTCCTGGTTTGTCTCCCATACAAGTGGGGGCCTATGGCTTCGTGTCACAGACTGACGGAGACGATGCTGAATGCCCGACTGCCAGTCAGCGAATGAGTCGCGCCTCAAGTGGACACAAGATCCTTCCACAACGGCCGCTGGGACACTCCACAGGATCCTCCACCACCCGGCGCGACGCGGGGGACGGCGCGGACCTGGGTCGGCGCCCGCAAAGGGATTGTGGTGGCTGCAATCGAAACTTCGGCACACGCAATCGCAATGTCGGCGGCTGCAACGGACCGTCGGCTCAGGGAATCGAAGCCCGACTGACGGACATAATTAACACCGACAATGAGCTAACAGACTGCGAGATGATGAGGCGAGATGTAAGCGGTGATGGAGCGAAGGGTTTGGCGGTTCGCCTTTCAGTAGAGCTTGCTCTGTCGGCGGCCCCATCTGGCCTCCCAGGTACAACGGACCAGCTTTCACACCCAGTCGACGAGAAGGACGCTGCTAGGAGAATGGGACAGGCGTACGCTGACGCGGTCTCGGTCGCAGAAGCGAGTGGCATGGCAGAGGGCCGTCTGGTGTAGCTCGCTCTCTCGACGGTACCCTCCTGCTCGTCATCTACGACGGACCAGTCTCTGGCAGTGGAATACAAGAAGGACAGTACTAGAGGGTCGGAGAGTCGTTATGCAGACGCAGTCTCGGCTGCAGAAGCGAGTGGCCCAGTGGATCATTGTATGATGGAGCTTGCTCCGCCGGCGACATCCTGCCTGCCACCTACGACCGACTGGCACTCGCACTACGTCGCTGGAAGATTGCGAGCCTGTGAAACAGACACAGATTCATCAGTGCACGTAAGCGACTCGCGAAAACTGTACACATTCTGTCGATTTGTACAACGCTGCCATGCACTGCGTGGCTATGGGAGCCCACCTCTATCGCCAGGATGGGGACACGAGAATCATTGTGGCAGCCTGGAAGACATAGACGGCGGTCGTCACGCCCACCACGCAGGCTGCTGACCCTGCGCCGCTCGCAGCAGCGCAGCCTACCTCACCGATTGCCGATAAGACACAAGCATCCATCCAGGATGCTGCTGATGCCCTGGGATTCCTAAATGGAATTCTCCCTGAGGATACGCTCCTAGAAGATCGCGAACACCTGAAATCCTCATGGAAACGCAGAGTCGCCTCTGATGAAGAAGACTCCACACCACAATTTGCAAGCGGCAAGTCACGGTCAAAGAAGAGGGTCCAAAAGGAAGTTGCTGCGCCTGCTCCTAATCGGAAGGAAGATGACGAGGCTTTATCGTCCCAAGCCGGAAGCACACTGCTAGGGCCAACGTGCTCCAGCCAGTGCAACAGCTACTGATGCAAAATCGTTTCAATGGTATACCTGATTCGAGGGACGCTGGCTTGAGCGGCGCTGAGCTGTCACAGTGGAGGAAACCTCCTCCTCCGCCGCCTGTCGTCGTCTGGTGGGGTGGTTCCTACAACGATTTCCTGCACCTGATCGCAGAGGTCGAACCAACAACAGTCGCAGTCAATGGAAACGACCTTCTTAAGGTCAAAGTCGACAGCACTGAAGCACAGAGCAAACTCATGGACATGTTCAGAAAGGAGGGGCTCCACTGCTACACACACAGTGCGGACCTCCCCAAACTCCTCGTGGTGGTCATACACCACCTTCCAATGAAGATGGAGCCTAGCCATCTGAAGGCAAAACTGGAGGTGCTGGGCTATGGTGTCCGATCAACGAGCCTGATAAAGTCTCTGAGGACGCACGGGGACATGCCTCTCTTGTGTGTTGTCCTGGTCGACAACGTCGAAAATCGTAAAATTTTCCAGCTGCAGCACATTGCCGAGTACGAGTGGCTGTCTAGTCCCTTCGAGCTAAGAGAAGGCGGCCTCGGTGTTACTCACGCCAGGGCCTAGACCACCTGGTGCAGTATTGTTTCCTGCCACCTTGCTGCATCAAATGTGCAGGCCCTCATCAGAGCAAAGAGTGCTCTCTGAAGAAAGAAGACGCACCACAATGCTGCAACTGCAGTGAGCTTCATGTGGCAAGCTACAAGAGCTGCAAGGCGTTCAAGAAGTCAAACAACAATCAGTAAGGAAAGGCAGTGCCATCTAAAAAGGTGCAGCCTGGCACTAGTTTTGTGGATGCTGTCAAAGTGGGAGCACCTACCACAAATCCACACGAACAGCAACAACCTACTGTAGCAACCAAGGAACAGCCAGATAAAGAAGCGGCTGCTCCGCAGACAGCACCTAGAGGGCGAGGCCGATGCACGGAGCGCCCTGCCCCATTCACCACAACGTGGCCCTCAAAACGAGCTGCACATCAGCCAGCAGCCAGTGCAAAGGACGCTACCACAGCTGCCCTTGCCATGAGAGAAGATGCCGGAGAAGTCCGATCACTCTTGAGATCACTCAACGAGCTCCTACAACAACTGCCTCTCCTTGTGACGGTTATAATGGCAGCCCTCCAGGTCAGCGCCGTCCCCATGAAGAACCATCATGGATAATCGTCACATCCATGCTCTCACAGTTTGCAGCTTCAACACAAACAGTCTCTGCCCCCAGCAGGGTGAGTTTCGCCAATTCCTCCATAGCGAGAGAATCGACATCTGTCTCATGTACGAAACTCACCTCTAAGCTGGAGTCAACGTGCGAGCTGCAAACTACCAATGCTACCGAAACGAAAGCTGACGGCTGGCGGCGGCACTGCTGTATACATTAAGTGTTCGCTGAAACACCACTTGGTGCATCTGCCAGCACTGGACATCATGGAGGCAACACGAGTCACTGTCAATACCATGGCCGAGCAGATCGTCTTCATTGCGACCTACTGACCGCCGAGAGAGAACTTGGAGGCTGCTGACATTGAAGCATTGCTGACAATGCGGGGGAGGATCTTCATTGTGGGAGATTTTAACGCAAAGCACATGCAGTGAAACTCCCGCCTTATGAATGACAGCGGTCGCTGCCTCCTGCCAGCGGTCACCGCCTCCTGCACGCCGCCCAGCAAAGCGGCGCCATCATACTGGGACCGTTTGACCCGACAATTACCCTGCCAGGTGGCAGCCAGACGTCCTTGACGTCGCCATCATCAAAGGCGTCAAGCAAAATATGGCCATCACAACTCCCTGCGCCATGTCATCGGACCATCTGCCAGCTATCTACGATATTGACATTGTAGGTAGTGTGCTACCTCCCCGTCGCCGCTGCTACAAGAAGATGAGCTTACAGCACTTTGAGAATGAAGTTCTCGACATGCTGGAGGACCTACCAGACCCTGATACTGTGGGTGCCAACGCCACTCTTGAACTCATGAACCGCCGAATTCTACAAGCAGCCATACTGAGACGTCCACCTCAGCAGCAGGACCGCTCCTGTAAACTCCCTCCTCACATCGAAGGGGCCATCAGGGAAAATAACAGGACCTACTGAGAGTGACAGCTCACGCGCCAACCAGCTACCAAGTGCTGCTTAAACCAGATGAGGCGGGAAATCAAGGCAGCAGTGGAATACTACACGAACTAGGATTGGGCTGGCCTGGTCGCCTCCCTAAACCCAGAGGATGGCAGCACATGGCGAGTTGTCAGAAGTTTCCTTCGCCAGCTGCAACGTATCCCGCCACTGCAGATCGGACAGAACTACGACTGCAACCCAGACGTGAAGGCCACCGTATCAGTAGACATTTTCGTGGAGAATTTCACAGCTATTGAGAACGACGTGGGCCTAGATCGCATCTGACATGTGAACAAAGAACTTCCAACGTCCCTATCAGTGAGGCAAGAGAATGACGATATCACCCCCATCGAGAAAGAGGATGTAGCAGAGCAACTGCACCTGTTGAACATCAGAAAGGCAGGAGGAGCTGATGGAATTGACAACTTCATCTGGCCACCAGCTACTGTTCCATTAGTCTGCTTTCATCCCTCTCGAAGATATTTGAGAGACTCTAGGTCAAGAGGCTGCTGCGTCTCGTCGAAGAAGAGTCCATTATCCCGACGAGCAGTTCAGGTTCAGGAGCAGACATTCCACCACCCACCAGCTACTGAGGCTGGTGGAAGAAACCACGCGCGCCCTGGAGACGCGAGAATACCTTGGGGCGGTGCTATTCCATGTTTCCAGAGCCGTCAAGTCTGTGTTGCACGATGTCGTGTACAAACTCTTTGTGCATGAGGTACGAACGCCACATGGAGTACTGATCCGCTCCTACCTCGCCAGACGAACATTCCACGTCTGCACAGAGGATGGAAGATCGACGCAGTGGCCGATTCGAATGGGAGTGCCGCAGGGGTCAGTGCTTGGACCCCTGTTGTACTCCCTCTACATTGCCGATGCCCCATGGGTGGCGCGCGTGAAATTGGCCCTATATGTTGATGACACGGCGCTACTTGTGCGGAGTATGAATGTGGACGAAATGAGAAGACTGCTGCAACTTGCCTGTGACGTTCTTGAAAAGTGGTCAAAGACAGACCATGCCATCAGAACCACCTGATGATGGTGGAAAGGTTCTTCGCCGAAATATCGTTGGACTTCAACGATCGCATCTGGCTGGACACCCAGGAGCCCTGGAAAGCCAGGAAAGATTCCGATCACATATCCCTGTATGTTGGCCCATCTTCTCTTGAAGTACAAATGTTTTTGTATTCGTTCACTTGATGTTCTGCCAAACTTCTCTTATCCACTTTGTGAACTTCTTAACTGACTTCTCAATGGCACCTAATTTAGGGTTCAGAACCATGAAGAGAGATGGCATCTTTCTACCATATATACTAACTCATCTGGTAAAATTTCTGCACTACAGTGTATTTTTTAATAATAAGGTGAGACAATATTTGCAAATATGTCTCCTAATTATTGTGCTATTTTTATGATGGCGTATCATATCCGAAATTGTATGGTGAACCCATTCAGTATGACCATTCGCTTGTCAATGGAGAGGGCAAAGTTTCCAGATACAAAGCAGGCGACACAACTGCTTCAAAAGGTCTGACATAAAATTTGTACCCTGATCTGTAATTATTGTATACAAGACTCCAAATGATAGTACCCAGTTATTAACCATAGCATTCCTGACTGTGCTTGCTCACTGGTATGGAATCGCTGTCATTGCCCTGAACCAGGAAAAATGATCTGTTATCATTGGAATATATGTGTTACCAGCTGCTGTGCTATAGAAAGATCGAAGAATACCTAAACGAAATATTTGAAAAAGCTTTTTTGTATCTGGTAATCTTCGCAATGGCAAACGTTGGTGGCTCAAAACTGGTCTTTATACGAATGGTACACAATCTTTCACGTACTGGTCAACATATTGCTTTCTACTTCTCCACCAAAAATTTTCTGCTACACGTCTGTCTGTCATTGTACGTCCTCCATGATCCGCCAAGAAGTGATCATGTGAGTGTTGCAAGACTTTGTTTCGATACAGTACAGAAACACCACGAATAGTTCAAACTTCGTACTTCTGCACAGCAAACCATCATGCACCAAAAACTGTAGCTGTGACCCAAAAGCCCAACAGTATAAGTCCATTGCTTGTGCTTTCTGCCATTGTGACGAGATTTTACGTAGTGTTTACGGAACTCCAATTTTTCTGCTTAACATGTCTGTGTTAGTGAGTGCTTTCGAAGCACTACCTCGTAATTAAACTCACTTAATTTCAGTACCACCTTGTTAACCTGCTGGAAGTATTTTTCAATGCAAATAGCCACTAAAGGGAAACATGATCAGTCACTGTCTCAAATATTTGTCTGTAAAAATAACAGCAGAAGTAGGTAACACCATACGTAATGGCTAACATCCCTTCTAATGTTGTTGAATAATTGTACTCTGCATTTTTCAGCTGTCTCGATGCATAAGACTATAGATATTCCTTATTATCCACGATCTGGGTCAAAACACAAACAACTTCCATATTGCTTGCTTCACAGTGCAGGATGAATTCTTAGTCGAAGTTAGCAAATATCAACACACCTGATTGGATACTGAATCATGCTTCAGTTTTCTCGAATGTGGCTTGACACTCTACTGACCACTCGAATTTTACTACTTTCCATTGTAGATAATTCAAGTGCTTGGCAATTTGTATAAAATCCCTTGTGAATTTTCTACAATAATTACAAAGGCCTAAAAATGATTGTAGCTGTTTTGTGGTAGTACAAAATCATGAACCGCTGATATTAAACATAATCAGTAGATAGCTAATTACATGTCCTAGATCATTTACTTTCATTTTAGTGAAATGTCACTTATTGGCACTGAGTGTTAAGCATGTTGTTGATAGATACTTCTTCAGTCATGTGTTCTTCCATATCCTTTGAAAATACAGTTATATCATCAAGACACAACATGCATTTCTTGGGTCCCAATCTGTGAAGCATTCCATCTAAGAGTCAGTGAAATGTAGCTGGTGCATTTGTAGTCCAAACAGCATTCTGCAATATTGGTAATGTCCCCATGATGTGGAAAAAACTGTCTTTGACTGGTCTTCTACAACTACTTCAAGCTGGTGGCACTCACTCTTCACATCTATAGTCAAAAGATAATACATTGGCTCAGACTGTCGAGTGTCTCCATGTTGTTCAGGATGGGATATGTATTGACGACGGTTTTTGCGTTTAAGAATCGATAATCGCGACAGAACCTACATTTTTTGGAACTATCCGAGGACTGTTTGGGCACACTGGCAATGTATGCACTCAGGGACTATTACTATCCTCAATGATTCCGTCAGCCGACTGTTGGTCAATGAATTCCTCCATTAGTGGTTCTAACTGTCTTAGGATCCTGTTTAGTGTCTTATATAACGGAGCATTGCTTCCTGTTGGTGTCCTACACCGTGTAATCAGTGTCATTGGTAAAAGATTCACTGTACTGAACAAAACTGTGAACCTAAGCAGTAAAACTTCCATGTCTTCACTACCTTTCCCTTGCAAGTGCTTGCAAGTGTGTAACTTAATCATGTGGTGCAGAGCTGTTAATAGCATGGTTGTAGCTGTGATCGTCACCTGACATATCAGTATCATCGTCTTCCAAGACACTCAAACTGGCAACAATTAGGTCTTCTGGTAGACTCATCTCATCCGGGGCAAACTTGTCTAAAGTCACGAAAATCATAAATTCTCCATCTGTATCCAAAACGCATACTATGCCCCTAAGCACCATACAGTGCGACTTATCTAATTCTTCATTGAGTGCCAGAGTTCTATCATGTGTAACAGCTCCCTCATTAAGTATGTACCTACACTAACCCAGATTAATTTTGCTGTTACTGTTGGTACATTAGCCCATAAATTAACCTTTAGTGTATATGTAAGTAGTGGGACAAAGCAAGCATGGGCGCATTTTGTTAGTGCAGGTTGCCTACATCAGGGGCAAACATACATTCAGGGCCATCTGTTGTTCTCTTTTGATTGACAGGTCTTTAACCTATTGTTTTGCTAAGTGGATTATGACCTCCTGGGGGTAATCCTTCCTTTTGATTCACAGGTTAAAAACCTGTTCCGCCACCCCTCCCCTTCCTCACCCCCAATCCCCTCAGGAAGCCTCCAACCCTCCCCCTCCCCTTAACTGATACAGATAAACTTTCAGGCCTGAGTTATTCTCACTCTTATCAATTTGGTTGACTACTTGTAAAATTGATTAATCAATTACCCCTTCCTCTTCTGGTAAAACCCCACACCCTACTCTCCCCTCTCCTTCCCTACCAGGGAATTGACGGCTCTGTGCTTGAGAGGAGGGATCTCACAACAGGAGATTCAGTTACATAGCAGGAGGTATATTGTTTATTTGTAAAAATTCGGTTTGCAGAGGTTGGATTTCTCTTGCTCTTCATTCTCCGCTATTTGGGAAGATGCAGATCGTATAAAGAAGTACTTAAATCGATTGCTGTCCAGAAGAAACTGCTTGGGCGATGTGACTCTGTTTCTCTTCTTGTCCTGCTGGGCCTGCATGCACTATTGGTCGTGGTCAGACCGAACCTAAAAAAAAGAAAAAAACAGTGTTATCCGATAAACGTCTGCGGAATACCGACGCAAGTGAGAACTCTGTCCTTCCAAGGCAAATGCCTGACTGGCAATCGTTCCAGAAATACTGCTGAAATCAGTAAATAATTAATTTCTGGTCATGTGATAGTGATGCAGGGGATATAAGGCGAGCGCGATAGCTCACCATTCCCAGCCGCAGTCAATCTCTGGAAGAAGAAAAATCATCAGTGTCGCCAGTAGTCGAGATCCTTATTTGCGTCTCCATCACAGAAGAAGCGTAAAAGTAAGTACTCATTACATGTCGTTGCTGCTATTACTTATGTAGCTGATCCCATTCTTTGCTCAACTCTAGTCCACTGTCTGTGGATTCTTATTGTTTCTTCTTTGTTCAGCGACCTCTTGGGTGCCTGGACCAGCAGCAGACACCATTGCCTCGTTGGGACTTGCAGCGAACTCTGGCATGTTAGGATCAGCAGCTGCACCTGGGATCCTGTTGTGCTCATAGCCCACTTGCTGGAGCAGGACAACAAGCTGCTATTGTCTGTCTCACTCATTGATTTAGACACCCAGCAAGTCCCTGGCTCTCAGAAGACGTGTGCTGGGGGCCGTACATGACACGGTATGGGTCAGTACTGGTCTCCAACGTATGCACTATCCAGAACATTTCGGTATTACTGCAAGGACAGTGTGTTGATGTGGTGGATGACAAGCAACCGATTCCCCCAGGCTTCTACTGCTTTTCATTTCAATTTATAATTTAACAGCTAGTGGTTCAAAGCGCTTAAATATTGGTATAAGAAGCATCAGTGGACATTGATTGGCGTGTTGTGTTAGAAATTGAAAATGCATCGAAATGTGTCAAACTGCGATTTATGGAGCTGGAAAGGGTTGAATTGTGTCGTGCAGAACATAACATCAATGAACAGACGACCTCTGAGTATTCTCCATCTCCAGATATTTACTGTGCGAATCTCAGGCTTTCTAAAACATCATTATTCGGCAGCGTGGCACTCATGGTCAGACCTGGAGATCGATCCCAACACTCCACCGTTACAAACTTGTTTGATCTACAGACGACACTGTCCTTGTGCTGGAAAGACTTAACTGTGGGCTGCCTTTTGTTCAAACTGTGTAAAAAAACATCGTGAACTATCTCTGTACTAGAGTGTGCATGCAGATGATATAGAACAGTACATCAATACGCTGTCAAAAGAAGAAGCTAAAGAAACTCCAGTCAGTTTGAAAGAAAAACATACTGAATTTACTGCATACAAGAAACAGTTACTCGGGAATACCGTAAAATGAATCAGTTGTTTTTGTTGATTTAAGGCAGCTGGTGTATCATTGATGAGATGTAAATGAAATATATACAATCGCGAATCTTTCTTGTTTTTCTTATTTCACTACCCCATCATTATATAATGTAAGATGGTGCACTATAGTGGCTACATATATTATTATTATTATTATAGCAAGCGTTCATTTTTTCTATAAAAGCCCACTGCAAAGCAAAACCTGACGTAGTCATTATCATAGCTGGGTGGGTGATATTTCAGGACTTTGTTGTCAGTGATTGGTCCTGTGAATATGCAAAGGAAGACCTGAAGAAGAAGAAGGATAGAATGCTCCTTCCTGATAATATACGAGCAATTACTGTAGGTCCATCCAATTGTGGGGAGACTTACGTCCTCATGACACTCCTAACACATGTAGATGAAGTCCGATAAGAACATGTTTGTGTATTTTTAAAAACACTGTTGCAGCCAAAGTATCAGCTATCACAGGAGATATTGCACGCTGAAAAAGTTGTTACCTGCATGACATTCAGAGAAAGCTGTGACATGCCCACACCTGAAAAAGTAAAGCCAACACTGTTTTCATATTTGAAGATGTTGCTATGGGAAACCAAGACCAAATTCCAAAATATTTCTGTTCGGTCGTCAGATGGGTGCTGATGAATTTTATCCAAGCCAAAGAAACAGTTGGTTAGGTATAATGCAAACCTCCTTATAGTCTTCAAACAAGACATTTGAATTTAAATCACATTTACCAGGCATATGTAGGAAGTGACATGTCTTTCAATGATTTTGTAAAGATATGTGTCGATTGCTGGAATCATTCACAGTATGGGTGTCTCGTTACTGATAAAACAAGAAAACCGAATGATGGTAGGTACAGGTGAAACTTTCTCTGTATATTTAGCCTGGTAAGGGAGGTGAGTCCATCAATAAACGAAGCACCATGGATAAATTCGCGCTCATGTCTAGCTCTCAACCAGAGAGAATGGGTGTACATAAACAGAACATTCGCTTGTACATGGATATGAAAATTCAGGCTATCGTCCATAAAGTTGGAAGTATGCACAGAGAACTAGACATATGTTACTGGACACTTGTGAAAATGATCAATCCATTAAATGAATTAGTTAATGAAATCTGTAAGAAAGTAACCGACTTAACTGAAAAAGTTGAGGCTGTTTACAGGAAAATGGATGGAGGCGCCCTTGTTGAGAAGGGGAATCAGGCACATAATAAGAGGAGGAAGAGCAGATATATAAAGTCTCACACTGCAGAGACGTCTGATTAGTATACAACGAGATGTCAACGAAGCAGAAAGTCATTCAGCTGAGGCAAGCCATTCGAGAGAAACTACAGTTGCTAAGGTTATGGCACATTTATCGACAGTGAGCAATGAGAGATACCTTTAAGCTGGTTACTGAATTTCTCCGGCAGCTCTCAGTAAAACCAAACCACACTATAACGATGGTGTTGCCATGGTCGAATTCATTGCCTGTCACGTCCCTGGTCAGATAGATAGGACATCTGGCCTCAGCAGGGTAAGACTGCACATGCTGGGTATGTAGCCTAATGACACAATGAAGATTGTTGATAGGCGTTTTGAGACAACACTATGTTTAATGAATTTTATTTTCCTAAAACCCACGAAAAAAAACATAAATTATTCAGTTAATAATGGGGAAATGTACCGTGAAATAATGTATTTGACTGGTTTACGTAAGATTGCAAAAATATAAAACCATTATAAAACCGATACTTGATGGTGAAAAGAACAACAACAACAGCAGAGGCATTGGCGGTGGTATCGACATTGAGCATAAAGCAGTGAACAATCGAATCCCGCGGTGGATATATTATGACGACACCAACGAGCTAATTTATCGACTATGCCTGCTCCATCAGCTGCTGCAGTTAATACAGCTCATTCGAATGAGGTTGTTTCAGTAATATCTGAGCTTAGAGACAGTGGTATCATCGAATAAGTATGGAGCCAGTAGTTCTAGAACAGCACAAACCAGCACACAAAACATTCCCTCATAGGCATGTTATGATTAAAGGTTTGGATGACTTATGGCAGGCTAATCTAGTAGATATGATGGATTATTCACATGAGAAGAATGGATTCAAATATATTTTAATAGTTACTGATACATACTCAAAGTTTGCCTGGGTATTAACTATTAGAACAAAAATGGGGAGAAATGTTGTGGATGTGTTTGAGTGTTTCCTGCAGACAGAAATGATCTGATGCCCAGACAACCTCCAAACTAATCACAGTGGAGAGTTTTACAATAGGTATTTCAAGACCGTGATGCAACGATATGGAATACATCACTACTCCACTTTCATCTACCTGAAGGCGAGTATCGTACAAAATCTGAACAGAACAATTAAAGATCAGATGTGGATGCATCTTTGTGGCTCATAAAAATGGATAGACGTACTCCCAGAAACGATTGTGCAGTATGTTGTTGTTGGTGTCTTCAGTCCTGATACTGGTTTGATGCAGCTCTCCATCCTACTCTATCCTGTGCAAGCTTCTTCATCTCCCAGTACTTACTGCAACCTACATCCTTCTAAATCTGCTTAGTGTATTCATCTCGTGGTCTCCCCCTGCAATTTTTACCCTCCACGCTGCTCTCCATTGCTAAATTTGTGATCCCTTGATGCCTCAGAACATGTGCTATCAACCGATCCCTTCTTCTAGTCAAGTTGTGCCACAAACTCCTCTTCTCGCCAATTCTATTCAATACCTCCTCATTAGTTATGTGATCTACCCATCTAATCTTCAGCATTCTTCTGTAGCACCACATTTTGAAAGCTTCTATTCTCTTCTTGTCCAAACTATTTATCATCCATGTTACACTTCCATACAAGGATACACTCCATACAAATACTTTCAGAAACGACATCCTGACACTTAAATCTATACTCGATGTTAACAAATTTCTCTTCTTCAGAAACGCTTTCCTTGCCATTGCCAGTCTACATTTTATATCCTCTCTACTTCGACCATCATCAGTTATTTGGCTTCTCAAATAGCAAAACTCCTTTACTACTTTAAGTGTCTCATTTCCTAATCTAATTCCCTCAGCATCACCCGACTTAATTCGACTACATTCCATTATCCTTGTTTTGCTTTTGTTGATGTTCATCTTATATCCTCCTTTCAAGACACTGTCCATTCCATTCAACTGCTCTTCCAAGTCCTTTGCTGTCTCTGACAGAATCACAATGTCATCGGCGAACCTCAAAGTTTTTATTTCTTCTCCATGGATTTTAATACCTACTCTGAATTTTTCTTTTGTTTCCTTTACTGCTTGCTCAACATACTGATTGAATAACACTGGGGAGAGGCTACAACCCTGTCTCACTCCCTTCCCAAGCACTGCTTCCCTTTCATGCCCCTCGACTCTTATAACTGCCATCTGGTTTCTGTACAAATTGTAAACAGCCTTTGGTACCCTGTATTTTACCCCTGCCACCTTCAGAATTTGAAAGAGAGTATTCCTGTCAACATTGTCAAAAGCTTCCTCCAAGTCTACAAATGCTAGAAACGTAGGTTTGCCTTTCCTTAATCTTTCTTCTATGATAAGTCGTAAGGTCAGTATTGCCTCACATGTTCCAATATTTCTACAGAAACAAAACTGATCTTCTCCGAGGTCGGCTTCTACCAGTCTTTCCATTCATCTGTAAAGAATTCGCGTTAGTGTTTTGCAGCTGTGACTTATTAAACTGATAGTTCAGTAATTTTCACATCTGTCAACACCTGCTTTCTTTGGGATTGGAATTATTATATTCTTCTTGAAGTCTGAGGGTATTTCGCCTGTCTCATACATCTTGCTCACCAGATCGTAGAGTTTTGTCAGGACTGGCTCTCCCAAGGCCGTCAGTAGTTCTAATGGAATGTTGTCTACTCCCAGGGCCTTGTTTCGACTCAGGATTTCAGTGCTCTGTCAAACTCTTCACGCAGTATCCAATCTCCCATTTCATCTTCATCTACATCCTCTTCCATTTCCATAATATTGTCCTCAAGTACATCGCCCTTGTATAGACCGTCTATACACTCCTTCCACCTTTCTGCTTTCCCTTCTTTGCTTAGAACTGGGTTTCCATCTGAGCTCTTGATATTCATGCAAGTGGTTCTCTTTTCTCCAAAGGTCTCTTTAATTTTCTTGTAGGCAGTATCTATCTTACCCCTCGTGAGATAAGCCTCTACATCCTTACATTTGTCCTCTGGACATCCCTGCTTAACCATTTTGCACTTCCTGTCGATCTCATTTTTGAGACGTATGTATTCCTTTTTGCCTGCTTCATTTACTGCATTTTTATATTTTTTCCTTTCATCAATTAAATTCAATATTTCTTCTGTTACCCAAGGATTTCTACTAGCCCTCGTCTTTTACCTACTTGATCCTCTGCTGCCTTCACTACTTCATCCCTCAGAGCTACCCACTCTTCTTCTACTGTATTTCTTTCCCCCATTCGTGTCAGTTGTTCCCTTATGCTCTCCCTGAAACTCTGTACAACCTCTGGTTTAGTCAGTTTATCCAGCTCCCCTCTCCTTAAACTGCTTCAAACCAGTCTCAGGACTGAAGACCACAACAACAACAACTCCTTAAATTCCCACCTTATTGCAGTTTCTGCAGTGTTAATCTACAGTTCATAACCAATAGATTGTGGTCAGAGTCCACATCTGCCCCTGGAAACGTCTTACAGTTTAAAACCTAGTTTTTAAATCTCTGTCTTATCATTATATAATCTATCTGATACATTCTAGTAACTCCAGGATTCTTCCATGTATACAACCTTCTTTTATGATTCTTGAACCAAGTGTTAGCTATGATTAAGTTATGCTCTGTGCAAAATTCTACCAAACGGCTTCCTCTTTCATTTCTTACCCTCAATCCGTATTCACCTACTATGTTTCCTTCCCTCCCTTTTCCTATTCTCGAGTTCCAGTCACCCATGACTATTAAATTTTCGTCTACCTTCACTACCTGAATAATTTCTTTTACCTCATCATACATTTCATCAATTTCTTCATCATCTGCAGAGCTAGTTGGCATATTACTGTAGTAGGTGTGGGCTTTGTGTCTATCTTGGTCACAATAATACGTTCACTATGCTGTTTGTAATAGCTTACCCACGCTCCTATTTTTTTATTCATTATTAAACCTACTTCTGCATTACCCCTATTTGATTTTGTGTTTATAACCCTGTATTCACCTGACCAAAAGTTTTTTCCTCCATCCACTGAACTTCACTAATTCCCATTATATCTAACTTTAATCTATTTATTTCCATTTTTAAATTTTGTAACCTACCTGCCCGATTAAGGGACATTCCATGCTCTGATCCTTAGAACGGCAGTTTTCTTTCTGCTGATAACGACATCCTCTTGAGTAGTCCCCTCCCGGAGATCCAAATGGGGGACTATTTTACCTCCAGAATATTTTACCTAAGAGGACGCCATCATCATTTAACCATACAGTATGGCTGCATGCCCTCGGGAAAAATTACGGCTGTAGTTTCCTCTTGCTTTCAGCCGTTCACAGTACCAGCACAGCAAGGCCGTTTTGGTTAGTGTTACAATGCCAGATTAGTCAATCATCGAGACTTGCCTCTGCAACTACTGAAAAGTCTGCTGCCGCTCTTCAGGAATCACACGTTTGTCTGGCCTCTCAACAGATACTCCTCTGTTGTGGTTGCACCTAGGGTACGGCCATCTGTATCGCTGAGGCATGCAAGCCTCCCCACCAACAGCAAGATCCATGGTTCATGGGGGAGAGGGAGGTGCACAGTATAATTAAACTAAATATAGCACAATAAAAATGAGACGAATTGATG
The DNA here is from genome assembly GCF_023864345.2 of Schistocerca serialis cubense. Classification (NCBI taxonomy): domain Eukaryota; kingdom Metazoa; phylum Arthropoda; class Insecta; order Orthoptera; family Acrididae; genus Schistocerca; species Schistocerca serialis. The sequence goes on along the minus strand of NC_064642.1, from coordinate 505,836,283 downwards.
CTTGTGATAATGGACTCATTTATACTATACTAATACTATCACATTAAAATGCGGGATCCATGTAAACAGAAATTTAATGTAGGTGATTTAGTATGTATCTCAAAACACAAGATGGCATTTGAGAAATCATACCTATCAAACTGCTCAACAGAGATGTTTATAGTTTCCAAAATGTAAAGAACAAATCCTAGAACTTATATCTTGAAGGATAGTAAAGGTGAAGAAATAGCAGATTGCTTCTACACTGAGGAAATGCAGAGAGCTGTGAACTGGGTGAGTTTCTCATGGAGAAAGACGTAAGACGTTGGGGAAATAGAGCACTAGTTAAGTGGTGTGGTTTTCCTGCAGCACAGAACAGCTGGACTGACGCTGATGGTTTTCTATATAATGGGGTGTATAGAGCACAACCAGCACAGTAGCATAACTTGTGTGTTAGGAGACACATTAGAGGAGGTGGTGGTATTCTAGACAAACTACCAGTGGAATTACTTATTCCAGGATATAACTACTGTGGACCTGGAACAAAGCTTCAGAAATGCTTGGCACATGATGATAAGGGAGTTAATCTGCTGGATGAAGTGTGTATGGAACATGACATTGCATACAAGGCAAATAAAGATCTCCCAGTTGTCACATTGAAGATAGGATTTTAGCTGATAAGGTTAACGTGATATGCAAAAGAAAGGATATTGGTGTAGGTCAACGTATTGCAGCATTTGTTGTTGATAAAAGCATGTGTGGAAAAATTAAGTTGGATTTATGAGTGATGAATTTCAATTGAGTTATGAATTTTGCATGTCATGCACTGGAGAAGAAGACAACGGCGAAGAAGAAGAAGGGTGTTTAAAAAACTGTAACCTGAGTAAGAAGAGAATCGGTTGAAGGATCTAGAGTTCTGCCAGTACCCAAGGCATCAGGTGGTTTTCTTCCATTCCTCGTCCCAGCCCTCTCTTCTCTCTCTGCAAGGGGTTCACTGACAGGTGGTGCTGCAGCTATTGCCAGAACAACCAAGAATGCGCAAAACTCCCAATTGCAATCAGAAGAAACAAGAAGACATAACTGCATGATGGAAGCAGCAGCCATCAGAAAAGGACTATATCTGAAGCCATACAGGAAAGGGTTTGGTCTATTCATAAATAAAAAAAGCCCATTAGCAGCCCTACCAGATCGGCCACTCACAAATACTGATCTTCTTAAGTTTGTGGTGTGTTTATGCAGGATACATTGCCAAAGACTATGTGGAAAACTGGTGAATGTGGTATTGTGAATTTAGATGTTACTGGAGGTCTCGGCACCCACTGGGTGTCATATTCTATGAAAATGCAGATACCATCTACTATTTCGATTCATTTAGTGATGTGCAACCGCCAGAAGAATTACAACAGTACTACACTCGCAGAAGACGTGTGTTCTACACTCGCAGAAGACGTGCGTTCTACAATTTTCGGCGCACCATGACTTTATTACACACTTCTGAGGACATCTACGCATCACGTTTCTCCTGAAATTTACAAAGAAGGAGAAGAATATATAAGGAAGAGCTTTAAACATTCCTTCATCACTTGATGTTCAGATGCAATATCGTACACTTTGACTTAAAAAAAAAACGATCATCTGTATTATGTGCAAATTACTTCCCACCAATTGATTTGAGCGTACGTGAATGGAGTATTGCATTGATTGGACTGGAGTCATACAACAGCATCCCAAATATTACGGAGAGTAACAAAAAGCTGTATCTGGATATTCATGGTGAAGAAGAGATTGTGGAAATAGAACCTGGTGCATACGATATTGACGATTTAAACTAAGTCTTAAAACAATCTGGGAAAGGTATTGGGCTACATGCAAACATCAGTGCACTTAAATCTGAAATAAGGATTGTGAATGCAAGATTGACTTTATGCAGAAAGGTTCAACAGGGCGCCTACTGGGTTTCACAAAAGGACAGGTTTGAAGAAGGATCCTAGTAAATTTTACAAGTCCGATCATACTGTGGAATACTGTCTGTCAGCACAATCCGAGTCGAGTGTAACATTGTAATGAATTCCTACTTCAACGAAAGTCTGATTCACCCTATTTACGAAATTTTCCCTCAGTTGCAACAGGGTAAAAGATTGTTGAGACTCCCACCAATGCAATATAACTCCAGTGACAGTTCAGACATTGGACTATTTGGAGTTGCATATTGTGGATCAGAATATTCAACTTGTTGATTTTCGTGACGGGAAAAACATTCTACGATCACATCTAAGGCAGGAGGGGCATAGGTATAAAACCAGTGCATGCAATCCACAGCACGTCACTTTGCTGCTGAAGCGCAAAGTGATAACATGTGCGAGTTACGAGTATCTTAACTCAGTGGGCTTGAAACCTTGTAGTGATGTCCTCACTCAGTATAACCAGTCCAGTAGGGTATGATGAGCGAATTGTACATCAGGAATAGTTCTCACATAAACCTTATGCTTCAACCACATTTAAAAAGAATGGTGAAATAAGGATTGTCATTCAGCACCAAGACACACTGATGCTTCCATTCAAGAAAACCGGCGGCAGCACTGCAGTGGGATCCAAGCTTACACATAACGCTTTAGCGTTCCTGTTTCAAGAGATACACTATGAGCTCAATGGGTCTGAGATTGACTGTATATGCAGTGTCAGCATAACATCAAACCTTAAAACATACGTCTCTGCATCACCCACGGACTTGAATGGTTTGGAGAGTGCAGGATGGCTCATAGACGATCTGACATATAGAACAGTTGCAGAGTAAAAACGATTTAATGCTTGCATATCTCTAAAATGCTTATGGGTTACTTTGAGTACATGAGGCAGTTTATTGCGAATACTAAACAGGAACTCATTCTGGTACAGAGTGCTACTCATACATTCAAAGAGCTAAAGAGGAGAATACGATCACAATCACCAAAATAATATGGGAAATGCCGCACATCAGTGTATCAGACTAGGCGCGTTTGAAGCTCATACGATCTCAGGATTCCCGTACATATCTGTCACTACCATTTCGCTCATGGGAGGTTTTTGAGTACACAGTGCTGCTGACTGCAAGCAGACAAACACGGACTATTAAATCCTCTTTGCATCTAGAAACGGCTAGATTCATCATACTTTTCTTTCAGACTGATAGACTGAGAAGAGGGAATATAGCAAATGATTAACTGTATTCGACAACTGCAAGTTAACTAATGCCAAAGTCTACCTGAATTCAGAGGTCTAGCCATACGACAATTTACACCTGCAGTGGGATGCACACTGATGTTGTGCAACAAGCTGTATAAATGAGCAGGGGCTGCACCATACCTAGAATGTTCCACAATGGCATCCCAAAGTATGAACATCATTGTACAGCCTGGGGATTTCTGTGATGATGAGCACAGACAGTTCATATTTAAAGATGTTGCATTCGTAGCATACACAAAACATGCTGGCATAATGGAGACATTTTCAGCAAACATTGCATCACCAAGGTCTTTCAAGGATGTGAATCGCGCTAAAACACAGAAGAGTACAACGTGGTTAAAGCAAGCATTTCTACCACGGATTTCACTGGGATAATCCTGGCATAACCTATAAAGATATGGTGACGTCGCTTTGATTATTCGACAGCATGGATACCATCATCTATGTGAAGGGCTTGGAGAAGATCTCATGGATGCGTCAAAACTTCAAGTCTGCTGCTATTCAAGACCTGGAATTCTACAGATAACCTGCTCTCCATCAACCCAGAAAGAAGATGTGTGAAAACAGTGTTGCTGTGTCTGCTTATGAAAATGTAAGATTACTTTTAAGTTGGATAAGAAAAAAATGAATTATTACCTCGTAATATGTGTATGATTTCTCTTAACACTGTTCCAGGTTTGACAGTTTACAGTTTTACGCAGATACTATGCCTGCGGTTTTCTTCAAGCATAGTAGATAAAAATTTAGATACGTTTGCTATATGTCTTTCGAAGCAGACACGGTTATGTGCCTCCTGGCTCCCAATTTGTGCTGCACAATAGGTGTAATTCCATGCAACCATTCTATATATTTTGTTATCTTCCATCTTAAACATGACTTTGTTAATAGCACTCATCTTCGGAAAAACTAAAGCCATTTGTGACCTGCACAGCCTCTCTCTCTCTCTCTCTCTCTCCATCTCTCTCTCTCTCTCTCTCTCCCTATATATATATATATATATATATATATATATATATATATATATATATATATATAATTCAATAGGGGATAGATTTTTTGTAAATAACAACAACAAAGACGTATATTAACGATTTTTTTGTTTATTCAGTTTACAAAAATACAATTCATTTTCTGAGATTACAGTTCAGCTCTTGAGTTTACAATATAGTATTCTTGAGGTACAATTAGTCTCTGCTATTCCAGTGCAGAGATATTTTTAACTTGCACACTACAACAGTGTCACTTGTTGCGAATATTTTTTACAATTTTTTTCCAGTAGCACTGGAATTTTTTTAAAAACTATACTAAAAACTAATGTGGAGGTACTTTCTTTACTACAACTAAATTCCACAGTCCCATAAGCATAGCTTTTTCAATAATTCTGTGAACTGTGTGTACTTAGATTCTAATTGCAATGGTTTTTACAATAATAATAATTCTGATGGACTGTATACACTTAAAAACTAATCTGACTTGGTTGGCTAGTGGGGGGGTGAGAAACTTAAAAACTATTCTATTTACAAGACACACATGGTGCTTAGATATATATATTTACAGGCTGTACATATATTAGGCATAAATAAATAAATAAACAAATACCTTATTTCTATTTATGCTTTTTAAATTTTTTAAACTTTTTATATGAAACTATGAATTTGTCTTCCTCAGTAGGTGTAATAACATGTAGCAAATCCTTGGAAGTGCAGTCTACTAGATGTGCTGCTAATAACTTGTCTGAGGAGAAATAATTCAGGCATCTAAAGCAAATATGCTGATTACCCTAATTTTTATTCATCTGGGAAGCAAGAAGGTGGGACATGTCTTTGATCCAAACAGTGATAATTATCATCTTCAGAGAAGAGCAGTGTGTTTACATGCATCTTGCACTCACTGACAAATTTTGAAAAATTTTCAAATGTGTGTGAATTCCTGAGGGACCAAACTGCTGAGGTCATCAGTCCCTAGACTTACACATTACTTAAACTAACTTATGCTAAGAACAACACACACCCATGCCCGAGGAAGGACTCTAACCTCCAGCAGGAGGGGCCATGCAATCCGTGACATGGCGCCTCAAACTGCATAGCCACTCCACGTGGCCTGGCAAATTTTGAGAAATGGAGGGAGTTAACGACAACATGCTTGTCCTGCTCCCCTGACTTGTGTTTCTCCTCCAGGCCATAAACATGAACCGATATTCCAGTATTCTGCTCCTCAAATTTAGGTACATTCTGGATGTTGATGGGGAACTCAATACCATGAGAGTTATAACGCTTATGACTGTACTGAGATGTGAACCGTGGATTCTGTTTAATATTTCTTTCGCAAACCGGGATTGAGCGTGCAAAACAATCCTGACCGGTTTTATTTTGGACATTAATACATGCCTGCTTATCAGCTATATCCTTAGGTAGCGTGATATAGCTGGACCCTCTATTTACTGGATCACAGACGTGTGTATGGCTATCCAGGTGCAGTATTTGGCTTAGTGTTTTAGCTGACCCTCTGACTTCCTACTCTGAAAACCAGACCAGTATAGCACACAAGGTGGATTTACGAAACCATTCAGCAATTGTAATTCTTCGCGTTATCACGCCAGTTTCCCCCAAAGATAATGAATACTTTACCTGTTCAATGCAGAATCAACTTCGTGGAAGGTGGGTGGGTGGGGGGGGGGGGGGGGGTGACAGTTCGAAGCAGAGCGCCGCACTGCATTTAATGGCATCAAGCAACAATTTGTCTCTGCGCTCGTTCTCGCACTGTACTTTTTTATTGCTTTATATGAAATTGTCTCCTTACTTTTTGCTGTGTTTTTGGCTCCTGACTGCTTCTGTTATTTATAAGTTTGCTGTACAGAGACTTAACTTTTTTACTATATAACCATTCGACCTATCTATCTGTTCTAAAATATTCAGTTCTTTTTCAATGTCATTCTCATTTAAGGGCAACTTTATTGACATATTTAACTTGGCCTGAAAATAGACTCATTTATGCATTTTTCGGTGGCATTAATCCACTGGTATAATAGTGTCTGTGAATGTTGGCTTTCTAAAAATGCCAATGTCAATTTGTCAGTGGACCTATTTACAGATAAATCGAGAAAATTTATAGCTTGTTCAACTTCGTGCTCAACTGCAAATTCTATGCTGGGGTGCATGCTGTTAAACTTCACAGCCACTACTTTAATCGTTTCCTCATTCCATTTGCTACTCCAAGGTGTCATCCATGTACGTACAAAAGTGAGAATGTTACTTCAGATTCCTAATAGCGACTAATAACCTTTATATAATTGTGACATGATATACTTTTAACCTCAGAACGTAAACTGAGATAGAATGGACAGTTAATCAGCTAAGGCTATAATATGATTCAGCCAACATTCCTGCCAGTTCACGATATCTGTAGTTTTAATTATACTGATTAACTAACTGACAGATTCCACCTGCTTACTTCTTTAACGATATTCCCACTTGCAAATTATACAGTAAAAATAACTGACAGTTATAAGTAACTTGTTAAAAGTAACTGATATAAAGAAATAGCTTAATAGTTTAAGTGAACGCCTGCTGTGTGTGTTCTACCATTCTGAAAGTAGCTGCTAGACGTGTGCTGTGTTTACCTAGTCTCATATCCTTTCTTATTCTCATTTTGCATGGTTTCTCTGTTATTTTTGTTTCTGTTTTACATTTGCTGTTGGAATTTATTTTCTATGTAGTTTATGCTATTAAAGATGTGAATACATCCAACCAGTCTTCAGACCGAAGATCAAGACAACAACATTGTCATCGTGATGACTGTCACTGTTTAAATAGCCTGCTATGACCTGTCCATACGTTAGTTTAAAAAAATGGGTCTTCATTATGTATACACATGGTAGAGGTTGGACAGCTAAACTCTTAAACAGGGGTTACAGGAGTGTCTAGGTTAACATTATTTTTGATTCTAATGGTCTTTTTATTCTGGAAACTTCGTTTGCCACTGCCAAATTACCATAGAATATGAACCCGTATTGAAGGTGGCAAAGACAGTAGGCATAATACGCACTCTTAATTGTTTTTCAGGGGACATCTATATTATAAATAACATTGAAGTTGATGCTTTTTATATTTTTCATCACAAACTCAGTGATGTAGTTAATAACTAATGATCAGCTAGATAGTTAGTCATACACCTAGATCTCACACTGACATGTAGGTGTGGGCCTACTCAGCAAGCATATAGCAAGCTACTGAAAGTGGTTTCATCTTTCACACAGCAAGAACCAAATGTTGCTTGTATGCTACACTTTCTTCTGTTAACATTTTATTATTTTTATTAGTCTCTATGGATACTCTACTGTACACTAACACTATTCTTGTGCAAATGGAAACAATCAGGCTTCTCAAAGGAATATTAGACATGTGCCTGAATTATATAGTAATAGTTTCAGTAATTTACGACATTAACATTGTATTACCATTGCTCGGAAAGAAAAATGTTTTATTTTGAAAAGGAAACAAAAGGTGCATGAGTGATTATCACAAAGATGTGATTTACACAGACATTACCCAATATATGACAGCAATATTGATTTCACTTTTAGTTTGAATAAATTTTAATAGTTTTGGTTTCACTGGGCTGAAGATGTCAGTGAACCTATACCGGTTATACAGACGACAAGAAACATATGAGGATTAAGTGTCTTACAGCCATCGGTAACAGAGAAATGTTGAGAGTTTTTTTACTTGGTTTAGACAAATAACTATACAATATTAAAGTAATTTCTGGACTTAGCGTAATATTTACATTTAAAATATCTGTATAAATGTATTTAAAGCAATCCCAAATGTGCCAGTAGCATATGGTATAGTTTTGTATTAATTTTACGATAAGCTTCAACACAGTAAGACATTTCTCATTAACGTACAGTGATGATTGACTTGACCACGTACATTAAATCAGATGATTACCAGTGTATCAAACACACAGTTTCCTTCTGTCAGACGAAAGTTCTTAAGCACAACTGTATTGTAATTAGCGCTATATTTTCCCCCTCAGTAGCCATCAGTCATTTTAGTACATTCGTAATCTGTTGAATGCATATGTAATTATAATAATAATAATAGCTTTATTCAACATCGAATGGTACACTGCACGTGTACAAAGAAACAGTAATGATTAAAGTTATTTGCACAATACACAAGACACATTCTTCTGAATATGTCATTCATTTACAACAAAATTACAATAAGATGTTTACTGATTTCTATTCACATAATTTCACAAAGCATTTGTTGTTCTTCATATAAGTATGATACTCTTCTAATGTGTAGAAAGGGTGTTTTACTTAAAATTTCTTAAGCTGATGTTTCAGTTTAATTGTAGGAAGAGCCATGACTGCACTAGGTAGTGCATTAGCTAATTTTATACGTGAGTACTGAGGCCCCTTTTCGTTAAGTGCTGTTCTGTGGCTGCCAATGTAAAATCTTTCTTTATTTCTAGTATTGCACTGGTGGAAATCTGAATAAGTGTTTGGGTGCAGTCTTTTCACAAGCAATATGGCTTTTAGAATGTATGTGTTTATAACAGTTAGCACCTGTGTTTTTGGAAACAAGTTGCGACAAGATTCCCTATGTTTTGCTCCACAGATTATTCTGGATAACTGAGACATGAAAATCAGACAAAGTGCTCAAATTTTATAGCTACGAATGTACAATCATATTCCACTCAGCATAGTTCCGGGTCAGCAATTCATTTGTTATTTCAGCCAGGCGTTTACAGCAGCTAGACTCGTGATGCCACTTTCCGGTCCACAAACTGGAACGTAGTAGCCAGGCACGAGAGACTCCCTTAATTGGTCAAGAATGGATGTAGATGTGTTATGTCTGTGCCTGTGATCTTTGGTGATGGCTAGTCTGTCAACAGTGTGAGTGAAGTTGCGTGAGAGGTTATGTAGGAAAATGTCAACAAATCTAGATATCAAATTGAAAAAAGCAAATAAAGTTTATCACGAAGGAGTATGTTGTAGTTCTGAACTTCTTTGTGTTTATGTTGTCCGCAACCCAAACAATTCGTTTCTGTATTTATCTCCGTTTTTCCATAGGAGAAAATTACCGGCGTTATTTTCATTCAGTCAACGTCTGACATCAAACATGATGGAATCACTCTGGCGATGGAAGGAACTGTCAACCTGCAACTCAGCGCCAAGAATGTTGGAATATTTGAAGCATTTTATAATTCTGTTAAGGTATTTAGGCAGAAGCGTATATAGTTATATTGAAGATGGTTCGATCAGTTGTAGATGTTGACCATTTGGTGGAGCAGTTCGAAACACTGTTTAGTTTAATTGAACCGCGTATTTCTACGGAATTTATAAAGAGGCCAAGGTAATAAATTTCACTGATTAAAAGAAGCGTTCGATGTAGTGTAGCAACCAAGCTACCTACCTTTAAATTAAGCCAAACTTCAGTTTACGCGATAGATAAGTACGTCTCCACATCTAAGCTTTCATATTCACAATCGTTGACTTTGCCAACTCGCAATGAAATTGGCACCTTCCACCAAACTTAGATCTCGGGCTATCATACAGACTAGTCTGGCACAACAACCTACAATGCAAGAACTAAGTGAGAGACGCAAAAGAGACAAATGTCAGTGTTGTGTTCGCTATTTACTTGCGTGTATGACACCATACGCCACATCATCATTATTTTATTGAATGTTCCGGAGTCCAGTATCGGTAGGCTCAGTTGACACATTTATACATATTCTGCACTCCCCCTCCCAGCCTTCTGGTATCGCAAACTAACCCGGATGTTGCCCTCTGCATTTTTTCCCTCCTCTGTATAGCCGATCAACAGATTTATTTTGCAATGACTATGTTTCATTTCAGTGTACCACATTTCTATTGAATGAGTTTTGTATGATGCAAAGGGCCCAACTACGAATATAAAGGGAATCTTACTTCTATTTGTGCTGATAGAAAGTCGAGTGTGGTATGCTTTTTCGGATTGTGCTTATTGTCTGGACACCGATCTGCATTTTGGTTAGCAGTTTGACTGTTTATAGAGTGACTGGTCAATAATATTTTTAAAGTTAAAGAATGGACAGCAATATGAAGTTTAATGATCTGATTTTAAACATGTAATGTGTAAGGTTTTTATGAATTCTAATTTCCGTGCGGAGTGCCCATGTGGTTTGAGGCACTGTGTCAGGGATTGTGCGGCCCCTCCCACCAGATGTTTGAGTCCTCCTTCGGGCATGGGTGTGTGTGTTGTTCTTAGCATAAGTTAGTTTAAGCTAATTTAAATAGTGTGTAAGTGTAGGGACTGATGCCCTCAACAGTTTGGTTCATTAGGAATTCCAGCGAAATATTAACAAGTGGATGAGGCCAAAGTGTGACAGTAGAGTGCCTCCTCCCCCCTCCCCCCCCCCACTACCTTCCCCTTAATCTTGGGTTTGGTAACTGATCTGTAGCTAGGCTGAATATCTACGTTGGACTGTGATTATTTGGTTGTGAGTTAATGATGCCAATGGATGTGAATGCAAAATAAATAGGTGGTAGCATATTGATTTGTTGTGTTGCCTGATGATACATTAGCAGGATAATTAGCACACTTTGCCATATTTTATTTTTCATTATAAAAACAAGAACTACAGGGTTACTTTAGAGAACCTATATTAGATAATGCAGAAGCTTCCTACAAGTATTTTGATACATATTTATGTAAATATGTTGTACATAAAATGCAAGGTGATCCACTGCATAACTTTGACTGTGAACTGATGACAAGACAAGTCATAACACACAAAAATATTGTCTCTAACAAGTTCCCATTTCTTTCCACAAATGTACTGCATGTGCTTACTAATCTATCCTCTTTAACGTATCTCTCCAGTTCTTTGTCACAGGAATCCATTTCCTCAGGACCCACTCAACTAAGACTCATAAATATTGTCAGAAGATTATCTACTTTTAATTATTAGATTTGAAGCTATATCTGTATTTCATCATATGTGTTTATGTTATGTTGTTATACTTTATTTGTTGGTATTGCATTTCAGCCTATACAGCTAGTCTCTTGTGTCCTAGAAGTTTCTCCAACAGGAAAGATTCCTGCTGGGAAGACTGAAATCCCATTTGAATTTCCTTTGGTTCCTAAAGGCAACAGGACACTTTATGAGACATACCATGGTGTTTTTGTGAATATTCAGTACCTTCTGAGATGTGAAATTAAGAGAAACTTTTTAGCCAAAGATCTCATCAAGGTTGCTGAATTTATTGTGGAGTATAAGGTACTATCTCTTTTTCTTTTTGTGACAAAAGTGAACATTTATAAAATATGCTGATCTAGAAGATTTTTTTTTGAAAGTAGATATAGTTTCTTGCGTACATTTGTCTCGCCTTAAAGCACACACATAAGTAACCTATGGGGATAAAAATATTAAGCCTTTTTTGAGAGAAGTAAGTATGGAATTTCTACAAATGCTCTGTACTTTGTATGTAGCTACTACTAATAACAATGTTTTTATAGATGCACTCTGCCTTTCTGCTTGTGGTAATTAACTTCAGCAAATCATGTAAAAGCTTTGTTAATGCGCATTAATATGTTTTATGTATATATCTCTAGAAAATTAATAGCATTTATGCAATGTTTCCTTCATTGTAACAGTCTTTTTATTATTTACAGCCAAATTCTTCTGAAAAAGCTGTGCCCCATCCTGTGAAATTCACTATCACCCCTGAGTCTCTACAAAATATTAAAGACAAAGGTCGAATTCCAAGGTTTCTGGTATCAGGACATCTTGACTCCACCATGTGTTGCATCACAAAACCATTCACTGGAGAGGTAATTCTTGCATATGAAAGAAGAATGACAGATTTAAGATGTTTACTTTGATAGTCCTGTATATACAGTGTCATATTAGTCACTGTGCTGCCAGATAAGTAACTAATGCGAAAGAAATGTGTGTGGTTTTTTTTTACCATTCTTAATATTTGTTTCTGCTGTCTTTCATTGACTACCATCATTAGCTTGGCAGAGGCAAGCAGGCATTTCTTATGTAAATAGTTGCAAGTGGAATCATTTAATGAGTTCATTCTTGAGCATGTGTGAAACTTGTCCTGGACAATGAGTCTGACACTATTGACACTGTCATCAATATTCGATACATGTCATTAACTTTGACCAGTGACATAGGAAATATGCGACAAATGCTGTTAACGGTCTAATCTCCAGACCAGTCTGTCATCACAAATAGGGTTCTTTTCCCCACACATTAGCTGGTTTCACTAACTCTCAACCGAACCGTTACCTTCCAACCAAACTCAGACATCGGGTGAAGCTACAAATCAGCCTGTCACCACAACCATGATTTTTTGCTTTCACGTTTGTTGGCCTCACCAATTAACAACACTGAATATGCTTGCCAAAAGGTGACATCACAGCAGCCGTTAGTAATACATAACTACTAAAAATTGATGAATCATTTTAAATATTCCTCCTGGATCCCTTAATCTTCCTTTCTCTTCTTTTTTATTTAATTTTTTATTTATACAGAAAATAATTTACTGCAACTCTTGACACATTAAGACTTTCCAGACTTGGGGTACATGAACTGCCTTCCCACTTGTCTCCACACCATCCATACTAACTTCTCACCATTGTGATGAATTCTGCAACATTTAATTATTTGCATTTTCTTCATATTATCTAAATAGTGGCTGTTGCAAATGTAAAAAATAACAGTGTTACAACATATCTAAAAACACAGATGATGTGACTTACCGAACGAAAGTGCTGGCAGGTCGATAGACACACAAACAAACACAAACATACACATGAAATTCAAGCTTTCGCAACAAACTGTTGCCTCATCAGGAAAGAGGGAAGGAGAGGGAAAGACGAAAGGATGTGGGTTTTAAGGGAGAGGGTAAGGAGTCATTCCAATCCCGGGAGTGGAAAGACTTACCTTAGGGGGAAAAAAGGGGTATACACTCGCGCGCACACACACACACACACACACACACACACACACACACACACACACACACACACACACACACACACACACATACACACACAAGCAGGCATTTGTAAAGGCAAAGAGTTTGGGCAGTGTTACAACAATTACACATGGTTACATCATCATCATCATCATCAGTTATCTGCTATATTACCAGGTCCTTTGCCTCTCCATTTTCTGCGATCCATTGCTTCCTTCTTAAGGCTGCTGTATGTTGTACCGTCCATCATGTCATCCAGTATCTGGAATCTCTTCCTTCCTCGCTTCCTTTTCCCTTCTACATAACCTTCTAAAACTGTTTTTATCAGTCCGTCATTCTTTCTTAATATATGCCCAATCCAATTTCTTTTTCTTCTCTTTATTACATCTAGTAACTGCCTTTTCTCTCCCACTCTTCTCAGTACCTCTTCATTTTTTACTCTGTCCATCCAACTTATTCTTTCCATCTTCCGCCATGTCCAGATCTCAAAAGCCTCCAGCCTTTCCCTGTCTTTTTTCCTCATAGTCCATGTTTCAGCGCCATGTAGAAGAACACTCCATACAAGACATTTTATGAGTCTCTTTCTGAGTTCTCTGTCCATACCGCTGCAGAAGATTCTCCTTTTCTTATAAAACGCCTCTTTTGCCATTGCTATCCTTGTTTTAATTTCTGTGCTGCACTTCCAGTCGGTGTCTATCCTGCTTCCAAGATACTTAAAATTTTGCACCTGCTCTAGTGTTTCTCCATTCAGCACAATTTTTATTTCCTTATTGCCTCCTATTGCCAATACTTTTGTTTTATTTGTGTTAATTTTCATTCCATATTTTTTTCCGTTAGTTGCAATGGTGTCCACCAAATCCTGTAATTCTTTTTCCCCTGTGGCTAGAAGGACCATGTCATCAGCAAATCTCAAGCACCCTACTCTTCTTCCTCCAATTTCTACTCCTTTGTCATCTAATGAGCATTGGTCAATCATATTTTTCCAAGTACAGGTTGAAGAGAGTAGGTGATAAACAGCATCCTTGTCTTACTCCTTTCCCTAGTCTGATCCAGTTTGTACTTTCTCCTCTCACTTTAACTGAAACTTTTTGATTAAGGTACAATGATTTTATAAGTCTTCTGGTTTTCCTGTCCACTCTCTTTTCCCTTATAATAGTCGCCAGCTTGTCCCAAACCACATTGTCAAATGCCTTTTCTAAATCGATGAAGATTCGTAGGGGCCCTATTGCATCTCTGGTGCCTGTATTCCATCTAAAGCCAAACTGCTCCTCACCTAGATTCTCCTCTATTACTTTTTCAAGTCTTTTATTAATTATTCTTAACATCACTTTGGCTGCATGTGAAATGAGGCTGATTGTCCTGTGCTCGTTGCATTTCTTGGCTCCTTGTTTTTTCGGTAATGGAATCATTACTGTTGTCAAAAAGTCCTCAGGCCATTCACCACTGTCGTATATTTTATTACATAACCTCAATATTTCTCTTATTCCATTGTGGTTCAAGCATTTTAGTATTTCTCCCGGTATTGTATCTGTACCTACTGCTTTGCCATTTTTCATTGCAGCAATGGCAGACTCTACTTCTTCCATTATGCCATCATAATGGTCCTTTCTCTTCATCACTTACACTGTTGTGTGATTCAAGTTCCAGAGTTTCTGGTTTGCTATTTGTGTCATATAGCTCTTTTATATATTCTTCCCATCTCTGGAGGACATCGTCACGATCTTTGTACACTACCTCTTCGTCTTTGCTCAAAATTTCCATAGTAGCACTTCCTGCTCTGTTTTGTTCCCATGTCATAGTCTTTACTCTGTTGTATAGTAAGTCGTATCTTCCCTTCCTGTCCAGTTCTTCAATTTCATCACGTTCCTCTTTTAGCCATTTTTTCCTAGCCTGCTCTGTTTCTCTTCGCAGTTCATTATTTAACCTTCGGTATATCTTTCTTGCATCTTCAGTGTTCTTGTTTTTCAATTTTCTTCTCTCCTCCATCTTGGAAATCATTTCTTGTGTGACCCACGGTTTTTTTGACCTTTTCCCTTTTACATATCCTATATTTTGCTGTCCTGCTTTAATGATTCCTTCTTTCAGCATATTCCAGTACTCGTTGGCATTATCAGGTGCTTCTTTGTCTCGTAATGTGTTTAGAAAGTCCCGAGACAGCATTTCTGTAATTTGTTCTTTGTTGGACCTTATCTTCTCTAGATCCCATTTCTTCACCATTGTTGCCTTTTTCAGTTTTTTCATTCTTATTTCTATTTCTGCCATAAGTAAGTTGTGGTCACTATTAATATTTGCACCTGATAATGTGTGCACCTTCTTGATTCCATTCCTGTATCTTTCTTCTACCAGTATAAAATCGATTTGGTTTCTATATTTATCCCCTGGTGATTTCCAAGTGTACAGCCTCCTCTTATGGTTCTTGAATCATGTGTTTGCCACTATCAGCTGCCTTTCCCTGCAGAAGTCAATTAACCATTCACCTCTGTCATTTCTCTTTCCAAGACCATGACTGCCTACTATGTTTCCCTCTTTCCCTTCTCCCACAATGGCGTTCCAGTCTCCCATTACTATTTTGCAGCATTTTTTATTTTCGTCCATTATTCTCTCTATTACATTGTACGTTTCCTCTACAATTTAGTCATCATGTTCTGAAGTTGGCATATACACCTGGACAATCAGTAAATCTTTTTGTGCTCCTTTCAGCCTTACATGGTTACATAATATGTTACAAAAAACAGTGGTTGTATCTTGTATCTATTTTACACACGTATTACTTTACAGTGATATGCCATTGGTTTGTATCATAAACAGCTTCCTGAAATTTCTTGAATGAGTACAAATATTTTTCTATCAGAAAAGTTTTTATTTTTTTTAAAAATCATTCCCTTTGCATGTTCTTTGGTAGTTTAGTAGTTTGTCAAACCAAGTCAAATCATTGATGTATGGGCTTCATTCCATTGTTTTTAATTTTGTCCTATACTGAAAGATTTTTATTTTCGTGGTGTTGTAATCATGTACCCACTGAAATTGGCGAATTCAAATTATTGACCTATAAAAATATAATTAATTTAAATGTGTATAAAGATTAAAGTATTTGTGTTGCACAAACTCTTCATGATATGATTCTCCATTGCTTATTGCAGGTAAAAGAATGATAATGGGAAGTTACGGCAAAATGCAAATAATTTATACGATATGAATAAGTGAGGGAGAGGCAGCATTTGCTGGGATAGGAATCTGACACATGGGCATCGACACCTGTGGGTTCGTGCAGCACACACTGACAATAAGATCGAGGCGTGGATAGAGAGGGGGTGATTGAATAGAGGGAGAGGAGATATGGCAAGAGAATGAGTGAAGTTAGGCTCCTGGGGCAGGGTAGAGGTACAGGTTCTTGTGCCTAGAAATGAGAATCATTCTACCCACAACACTTCCCACCATATCTCAAATGCTATTCCACTGCCCATGGTACCTGCACAATACCTTGGTCCATCTCTATGCCACACTCACTCCCAGCAATTTGCCATATGGGTCATATCTCAGCTAGCACATTCTACTCCAATTCAGATGCAGACTTATTGTATCCCATTAGAGACGGGCCACCTTTGAAAGCAGCCATGTCATATATCAGCTCTTCTGCAATTTCTGCATAGTGTTCTATCTGGGTACGACTATCAGCCAGCTATCCAGCCAAATGAATGGTCATCACCAAACATTAGTCAGGAGCAGAGTGTTTACGACCTGCTGGTAGAACATGCTGCTGAACATAATATGCTTGATTACATTGGCTGCTTCACAACCCAAGGCATCTGGATCCTTCACTCCCCCCCCCCCCTCCCCACCTCCCACCCCATCCCCCTCCCATCAATACCAGGTTTTCTAAGTAGATGGGAGTTGTCCTTGAAACACATCCTATGTCCCTGTGATCCTCCTGGCATCAACCTCCATTAGCCACCTACCCCATACCCACCTCCACCAATCTGCTCCAGGATTCTAAGTTCACTAGAACTGCACCCGAACACTCTTTTGTGCAGTCTCTGCTTCCTCTTTTGTGTCACCCACTCCCTATCCTATTCTTGATGTAAATGTCATTATGCGGTGCATGAACCCACTGGTGCCAGTGACTGTATGTTGCCTCTACTATTGATGAGTTGTTGCTGTGTATGAGACTTATTACCCTCTCCTGTCATACTCTCGTTAAGTGAACATCAGCTGCATAGACCCATAACTCAATCCCCTAGTTAAGGGTTCCATAGTATACAATTTGTAATGTTTGGCTGTGCATTATCTTTGCAAGCTGGCTAAGGAGGTGTAAGCCACTATTGACTGTTCTGCATAACAGAATTAATGTGATTTATCCACCACAGGTATTCATCACCATACACACCCACAAATTTACAGCTGTCATTTCTTTTGCAAGATGTTACATACATTATTCACATTGGTGTGATGAGAACTGCCTATTTTAATTGTCAGTAACTGAGATTTGGTGATATTTATCTTGAAGCTGTGATTGTTATAGTATTTAGTTAATTTGCTTACTCCACTACTAGCAAAGGATTATACGTACTTACTCTCAACCACAGAACATAACTGAGGTGTTACTTGCATTGCTGTTGTATAAGACTTAATGAGTTGTGCAATGTTGTTATTGTATGATTATGTGATTGCAGAACAACCTTTGGAAGCAGTTAATTCCATAAAATATGTAGGTGTATGTGCACAGAGAAATTTAAAGTGGAACAACCACATATATCTAATCGCTGGGAAGGCTGATGGCAGACTGAGATTCAGTGGAAGAATCCTCAGGAAATGTAATCCATCAACAAAGGAGGTAGCTTACAAAACACTTGTTCGATCAGTACTTGAATATTGCTCATCAGTATGGAATCCAGGCCAGATAGAATGGATAGAGGAAATATATATGATCCAGAGAGTTCATTTAGTAAGCACATAGCATCACAGAGATGATCAACCAGTGACAGATGCTGCAGGAGTGGCATTCTGAATCACAGTGTAGTTTTGTGTTAAAGTGCTGAGAGCGTATGCTCCTAGAAGAGTCTGGAAATATGTTGTTTCCTCTTTTGTATATCATGTGAAAAGACTAGAAAGATAAAATCAGAGATATTCAAGCCCACACAGAGGCTTATTGGTAATCATTCTACCCATGAACTATTCACTGCTGGAACAGAAAAGGAGGGGGGGAGGGAGTTTGTGAGTGACAGTGGACACAAAGTACCCTCCGCAATATGTTGCAAGGTGGCTTGTGAAGTATAGATGTAGGTGTAATACACATTATCTGATTAAAGTTATCTGGACACTCCTGTATAATACAGAATTGAAAACTAGACATCATGAGTCACTGACCTGCTAGTGTAAAATGTGGCAGGAAGTATTGTGTTGTCCGTAGAGAAACAGTAACAGGAAAACGGATAGGCCATGAGAGCTCAGAGACTTCAAAGATTGACTAGTTGCTGGCTGTCAACTGAGTATACTCATCAGGGAAACTTCAACCCTTCCAAAGCAGATGTGATTGTGAAGTTGAAACACGGAGGAAAAACCACAGCGAAACCAAGGCCAAGCAGACCTCGTGTACTGATGAACAGGGACTGTCGAGCATTGTGGAGGGTAACTATGAAATCAGCAAAAGGAATCACTCATGAGTTCCAAAGTGCTACCTGCAGTCCAGTTAGCACAATGACTGTGTGTAGGGAGTTAAAAAGACTGGAGTACAGTGGTCGAACAGCTCCTCGTAAGCCACACATTTATGTAGCCAATGCTAAGTGATGCTTGAGTTGCTGTAAAGAGCAATGCCACTGGATTAGGATAAGTGAATGATTTGGAGTGATGAGTTGCGCTACTGTCTAAAGCGGCCCGATGATGGAAGGGTTCGAGTTTGGATAATGGGTGGAGAACGTTACTTGCCATTGTGTATTACGTCACTATTAAATTATAGAGGAGGTCGTGTTATGATATGGGACATTTTTAAAGTTAGTGCATGATCTCTATATTCTACTTAAGAAAATGCTAAATGCCGTATGATATGAACACATTTACAGCATTTTTCACTGTCTACAGCAGAGAAACAGTCTGGAGTTGATGATTGTTTGTATCAGTGTAACAATGTACTATATTATAAAGCAGCATCTGTAAGGCAATGGTTTGTGGAAAATAACATTCTTGAAATGGACTGGCCTGCCTACAGCATACACATGAATCCAGTGGAACACCTTTGCGATGAGTTATGAGGGGCAGTCAAATGAAAATCGAAACTCACCACAACAGATGAAATAACCACTTTCTGTTTCATAGAATGTGGTCAGCTGCTGACAGATCCCCAACTGCATCCATTCTTGCACTTCTCACCTGACTGAAACCAACATTTATGCATGTCTTTCTTAAGGTTGCGAAAGATGTGAAAATCGTATGGTGAAAGATCTGGGCTGAATGGAGAATGTTGCAGTGTTTCCCAACCAAATTGCTGAAGTGTAGCATTCGTCCAAATGGCAGTGTGGGGGTAGGTGTTATCGTGAAATGAGATGATTTCATGCAACAGCATTCCCATGCGGTTTGACTATGTGCAGTGTTGCAGTTTCTGCAAAGTGTCTTCAGAGTACTGTGCATTGATTGTGGTTCCGTGCTCGAGGAACTTGACAGCAGAGGCCCTCTGCAGTCGAAAACATCATCATGACCTTACCTGAATGTGTGTGAGTAGCTTTGGATTTCTTTGATAGAGGAGATGTGGGATGTTTCCACTGTTGGCTTTGCCTTTGCCCTTGGGCTGTTGGAATGCTGTTGCATGGAATCATCCTGTTGCACAATAATGCCAGCTCCCATACTGCCACTGAAACAAAGGCTGTACTTCAGCAATTTGTTTGGGAACACTTCATCGTCCTCTGTACAGCTGTTATCTTTCAGCATGTGCTTTCCCCATTTTTGGCAACTTGAAGAAAGACATGCATGGACATCATTTTCAATCAGTGAAGAAGTGGGTGCAGTTGGGGATCTCTCAGCAGCCAACCACATTCTATGAAACAGAAAGATCAATGGGATTAATGTTTAACACATGTGGTGATTACTTTTGAGTGGAACTATTCCATGGTCCTTTTGTAACAGGTGTTTGGGTTTCATTTGACTGGCCATTAAGAATGTCATTTTCACTACAGATACCCACATTCAACATCACAACTTTCTCAGGCTTCAGCTCTTGAGAAAGAATTGGCTGCAATTCCCCACAGACATTCACACACTTCACTGAAAGTGTTCCGAGCGGAAGCTGAGCTGTCTTACAGACACAGGGTTGACACACCGCATGTTAATATGCACTAATAGATATAGGTGTCTGGATACTTTTGATCAGTTAGCAGAGAAAGCAACCAGGTATTGAGCTCTGTAGTACACATTACATTACTCTGTCACTGGTGGTTGAAAGTTGACAATCTTGTCATCTAATCTGTAAGTCACTTTAGTGCATTGCTTATGATTCAGCAGGTATGTGGCTTCAGCAGTTTTGAAGTAACCTGCAGGTTACTGAGTCAAAAGCCCTTATCAGGTATAAAAATATACTTGCAATCTGCACCCTGTGGTACAACAGACAATGTGCTCGGTTAAAGTTATGCGTGATTCTTCACTAAAGCCATGCTGAGAATCTATAAGCAGTTTTCATTTTGTGAAGAAGGCAGTACGCTATGACAGGCTAATTCTTTCAAGTATTGCACTAAATCTGGAAATTAATGATATTGATCTGTAGCTGGATACATTTTTCTCACTTCCTTTTTTGTACACTAGTTTCACAACACTCATTTTTAGAACAGGTCAATACTTTTTCTGTAATGCTGCAATTAATCGGATAGGTAAGAGGTTTCGAGATACCGTTTACACTTACTTTAGTGGTTGCACTGGTTGTGCTCCCCTATCCAAATGAATATTTCTTCTTTAGCATATGTGGTACCTTGCTTACTTTCTGCTCATTCACCTCCATAAATTCAATTTCAGTACATTGAGTGTGGTGACATAGGGTCTTGACCTTTGCATTTATAATACAGGCTGGTTAATCAATAAGAGAAATGAAATATTTATTAAAAATATTACATATAGTGTTTGGGATTTTCACAGTGTTACAGTCATGTCATGTGCCGAATGATTCCATATCCATCTTCTCAGTACCTTTACAGTATTTATCAGTTATCTCCCAGAATGTTTTACATATATTATCAGATTTCTCTGCTACTTTGTTTTTAATTTGCCTAATAAGGTTCTCAATTTCAGTTTTAAATGTTTTCTTAGCCTTATTGTGTTTTTCCTATATAAATCAACAGTGTACCTTCATCATTTCTCTGACAGGGCAGCGAAGATCATAATATTTTGACAGTGTTGAACAGAACTCATTTAATTCATCATCAGACCCTTTCACCTAATACTCAGAAACCAATGTTTCCTCTACTAGTTTTATTTATAGGCATTAATGTTTGAGCTGTTCAGAGTTTGTTTCTACAAAACATCTTTGTTACTTTTGGTGCGACTGAATGTAGGTAGTCTATCACCTGAAAAAAGCTGTCAGAATAATAAAAATTACATATTTGCTGTTCATGGCTTAAACTATTCTAGAGTTAACCTCTTACAGATCATTGCGCCACAATATGGAACTTCACTCAAATCCTTGGACCTGAAAGTTAAGTCTATATGGACATCACTGTTGTAGCTTGTGATGTTAATGTATACATCCTAATTCATCTCCATGTGATTTTCATGGTAATCTTCAGATTAGTCCAAAATAATAAATATAGTTGATAGTGAATACAACTGCAAGTCTTTGGAGATGATTTTAAAGGATAGATGGTTACCCACCATATGAAACACATTATTTCACACTATTGAAGAATACTGCTTCATACAGTTCATTAAATAAATGAACATCATATGGCTTCCATTCTGTTATAAGCCTGTGATCTTGAGCCACTTTCAGGCCAATATTTATGCCTTATTGTATAAAAAAAGTAACTTGAGAAAATTATAAAATTATGAGAGAAAGATTGCTGTCTGTTAGTTACCTTCAGGAGGTATCAATATTGCAAACAGGTACTAATAAAACTGACACTATCCTATCTTTCAGAACTAACAGTTCCTTCTGTGGGGAGGAGAGAGATCTAGATTAGGGAAGGTTAAAAAGGAATGGCAGGTTTTGACTACTACCCTTTCAATCAGCAATCCAATGTTTCTCTACACTGATAGTCACATGCTAAATAAAACTTCCTTGCAATATTTCTTGGTTTTCAGATAGGCATTTATTTGTTTAGCAGCTTGTGGTGCATACCTATGGAGCATGTCCAAGCATGTATGTGCTTTGTCAGTTTTACACATTAAGGAACATTAGTTGTACTGATCCATTATGCACATTGGCTTAGCTAACTAATAAATTTTAGCCAAAATACCTCTTCAGTTAACTTACATAATTTTAGATACAGTAAGCCAAAAGATTTTATGAGGCATACATATTCTAAATACACAAATGAAAGAAAATTTCATATTTGTAATTCTGTACCATGGTTACATCATGTTAGATATAATGCCTAAGATTGTCTTATATGGTACACACATTCTAACTTCAGTTTTGTTTACAGTAAAAAAATTACCCCATTTTACTTTTCGTTTTTCTCTCTTCATGTGTACATTTTTGTATCATAACTCTGCCTGTTTAATTCAGTTAATTTCATGTGAAAGTAATTCTCTGATTGAATATAAAGGGGTTTCTAATAGTAGCTGTTTCATCAAAAGTTCAAATTTAACTTTTGATTTGGCATTAGTGATGTGTGGTGGTAAACGGTTGTACAACTTTCCTGCCATATGATCATTGTTTCTCTGAAGTTGAGTTATGTTGTGCTGTGGAATTCTTTGTTTCATGCAGTTTCTAGTATGGTGGTGATGGTGATGATGTATGTCCTTCTTTCTGTTGAATTTATCTTTACCGTCCCAAGTGAGAAACGGAATTTTGTGTACATACAAACTATAGAAAGTAGAATCTTATATTTTTTAAAATAGAGGCTTGCAGCTGTCTCTTGTTCTTATGTTTCCTATTATGATGAATACTCTCTTTTGTAGTTTGAATATTTTAATTGCATCAGTTGAGTGACTCCAGATTTCTATAAAATAGTTCATTATAAAACTGAAGTATGAAAAATGCACCACACACATATCATTTCCAGTTATTAGTGGTGTAATTTGTCTGAGAAGCAAAAGCAGCAGTGCTAAGTTTATTGCTAATGTTAGCAATACAAACTTTCCACCCTGAACAACTGTCTACAGTGACCCTTAAATTTTTTTGCCTATGACCACTCTTACATCTCGCTTTTGTAATTTAATCAGTTCATTTAGGAGGAGTCCTAGAATGCTGCCTTGTGGCACACCGCATTCTATGTCTTATAGTTACTTGGATGACACTTCCACTGCTTGTTTTCTGCTCTGCAGAAATGACTTCAAGATATTGAGGGTTGTTCTTCTAATTTTGTACACGTGTAGCTTCATTTTTAAAATTAACTGGACCAAAGGCATTACGTAAGTCACAGAAAAACTCCAACAGGGATTTGACCTTGGTCTAGGTCTGCTGAGATTACATAATCCTGGATGCAAGACCTGCCCCATACATCCTCCCACCATCACCTACTCCAGTCCAGTCGGTAACATCACCTATCCCATCAAAGGCAGAGCTATGTGTGAAACCAGTCATGTGATTTACAAGCTAAACTGCAACCACTGTGCTGCATTCTATGTAGGCATGACAACCAACAACCTGTCTATCCGCATGATTGGCCACCGACAAACTGTGGCCAAGAAAGAAGTGGACCACCCTGTTGCTGAACACGCTGCCAAACATGATATCCTTAATTTCAATGACTGCGTCACAGCCTGTGCTATTTGAATCCTTCCCACCAACACCAGCTTTTCTGAATTGTGCAGGTGGGAAATTTCTCTGCAATACATCCTATGTTCCCATAACCCTCCTGGCCTCAACCTTCGTTAGTCACTGTCCTCACCCATCCAGTCCCTTCCCTGTTCCCATTCCAGCATTACACAGCCATCACATCACCACCACACCCAGTCTTTTTATTGCTCTCCTTCTCCGCTACTCCCCCCCACGCTGCATCTCTCTCCAGCGCTCAGTCTAACATGCTGCACTTCGGTTTCCACCATCCCAACCATACAATCCCTCGCACTACCTGTTACAGCCTCCTCCTTACCCTCACCCAATGACCACTCCCATTGTGCACCTTGCTGCTAGCTGTGTGGTTTCAGTTGCCTGAGACTGCAGTCATGTTTGTGAGTTATGTGTGTGTGTGTGTGTGTGTGTGTGTGTGTGTGTGTGTGTGTGTGTGTGTGTGTGTGTGGGTGAGGGGGGGATCGTGTAGTGCATATGTATGTCTATTGTTGACGAAGGCCTTAACGGCCGAAAGCTATAACTGTGAGAGTCTTTTTGTTGTGTCTGTCTGTGACTCAGCATCTCCACTAGGCTATATGGTGAGTAGCAACTTTCCTTCTCGGAATACTGTTACTTTCCATGCTGGATTTTCCATTGTTTGATTTTGTAGCTGTGGCAGGTTTCCTCCCTTTTTCCTTTTTAGTTTGGGTTTGCTTGGCAAACTCTCTTCAATAATCAAGCAACAGACATCCAAATAAGTTATTAAAAGATTCAGTTAAGTATGATGTGCACTTAGAGGTCATATTGTTATAATGGTCTGCTAATGCCCTGCTACATTATTTCATTGGCAGTGCCAATAAACTGAACTACTTCCAATCCATGATCTAATGGTTAGCTTAGGTGGCTACAATGTGAATATACTAGATTCAGTTCACAGTGACTTCAGAAATTTTTGTGGTGGCAGATCTAGAATGGAGTCCACTCAGCCCTCTTGTGGCCAAATGAACTTGCTTGAATTATTAAGCAGAAATATCATCAGTACTACTGATATGCACATATAAAAATTACGGCTGTTGGTTTGCTACATTTGATCTAGTCACTGCATAGTGCTGCTCACTCTGGAATTATTTGCACTTGGGGGAGAATGGCCAAAAGGCCACCCATTCCAGGGTGCTTAATGGTACACTAGCCTCTGCAAGGAACAGAACAGTAGTGAATGAAGACTGTCAGTTGGCTGTCATAGCTTGTGACCCACACACCTTGTACACCAAATGTGAGGCTGTATATTTTTTGTGAATGTTAACTTAATTGTAAATGAAAAGTGATTCTCTAATGTATGTCATCATTCATTGCAATCTGAATGGATTCAAACTATTGTACAGTCCTTCTAAATTCCTGGTCATCCAGTAATGACAATATTATGAAAATGTTGTATTGCTACTCATAATATAGCAGAGATGTTGAGTTACAGATAGGCACAACAAAAAGACTGTCAATTAAGTAAACTTTTGGCCAAAAGGCATTCTTCTGAATGAGACAGCTCTCTCTCTCTCTCTCTCTCTCTCTCTCTCTCTCTCTCTCTGTCTCTCATGCAAACAGAACTCGCACACACATGACCACCATCTCTGGCTGCCACAGCCAGACTCCTCTGGCAACATTTACAGTATGCACTTTTGTCTGTGGATGTTAAGATTCTGGTCCTCTGGGCCAGTTCCAGGAAGGGCAGCTTTCACCAGTGATGTAGTTGAATTTAGTAACCAAACAGTGGCACTATCCTAGCATTTGGACCTAATAGTTCCTTCTGAGGAGAGTAGAGAAGAATAGATTGGGAAGAAATAAAAAGAGTTCTCTCTCTCTTATTATATTCAGTCAATACTTTAATCTCTGTGCATCTGCTGCATCCAAATCCTCTATAATCCATTATCCAGGTACTAATCTTTCTCAGCTCCTAAATGCCCGCCTTTGCTTGTCATTCCAGTGCCATTTCACTTTTCTGGTTGCTGTTGCGCATGACCCATTAACTTAAACCTTCTTCTCTAAGACTTTTCCTCCCTTGTCTATTTTTTAAGTACCTCTCATGTCACACCTTATTGTCTACTTAAATTTTAAAGTTAGTTGCTTGTATTTCTACTTCATTATTGTCTGGATCTGCCACAATCCATGTTTTCCTTCCCATGTTTCCAGGTACTATGTCTTCAACTCCATATAAATATTTCTTGTGGGTGAAAGCTGTGTAATAATGCTTCCTTGATAAGAGAATTCCTTCCCTGCTTTCTATACTAAGCAAGTTGCTATTCTCCTTGGTACTACTCATTGTTACCTTCACCTTACTTTTTTTTTAAATCTGTAAGTCGTACTCTGTGCTAATCAATTTATTCAAACTACTCATTGTTATCTTCACCTTACTTCTTTTTTTTTTTAATCTGTAAGTCGTACTCTGTGCTAATCATTTTATTCATTTTTTTCAAGTCGTATAAGCCTTCATCAATTTTGAGTGGAATAGCTATGATGTGTGTGCATTTTGGCAGCTCTTTGCCGTGAAATGTTATTCATCTTTTTCATTTAAAAAAAAAAATTCTTCACTGTTTGCTTGATGTACAAACTCACCTCATCATGCCATGTTATTATAAACTCCTCTCTGATATTTCACTTTTATTGCTCCCACATGTGTTTTGTAAATTACTCATACGTCGCTGTAATTTACTGGCATTTTTTGTAGAAATTGAAACATATTAGATTATCAAAAAAAAATTTTCTAAGTCCATAAGTGATGTGAAGAAACAGTTTATTAATTACACTTAAAGGAAAATTCATTTAAGCAAACTTAAAATCACAAGAGAAAGAAGTGTCATCGCTACTTACCTCATCACAATTCCCTGCATTGCCAACACAACACTCGAAATAAAAGGCAGCACTTCTAATTTTCAGAAATGTAACTAGGAAAGAGGAATAGGTAAGGGAAGTTGTAAATGGGGACCTCGTATTCTTAGGCTAAGGAGGCAAAAGTGAAGAATAAAACAGGTGATACAAGAGACAGAGTATGAACTAAAGATAGATTAGATGAGTGAGAGAAAATGGAAAGTGAAATTAACTGTATAGTTAAGGAATAGAGAGAAATTGGACATAAGTTAAACTGTGGGGAGGGGTGGGGAGTTGAGAGGAAGAAGAGGTTTCATCACATATGTTGGAGATAGACGGAAGGCATTAATAAACAGGTGAAGTAATTTCTAATAAACAATATGTAGGGTAGGAATGAAGAAGAACCTAGGCAAAGGCGAAGAAAGATGTGCCAGAGTAAACATTCAAAAATAATGCATTTATTAATATGACAGCTTAAGTTCAGGAATAACAGATGGTACAGAGTGGGAACTAGAAATGAATTAGAATAGGAAGAGAAACTTCATTCATCATTGCCTCCTTTTCTCCTTCTTTCTTTCCAATATGGTGTCTGACATAACTTATTTACCTTTGTTATTTACTTACTTTTCCCTTTCCCCCTTCTATGCAACTCATCTTTCTCCCTCCCCCATTTTTCCTGGCACGCGGGATTAGCCGAGCGGTCTAGGGCGCTGCAGTCATGGACTGTGCGGCTGGCCCCGGCGGAGGTTCGAGTCCTCCCTCGGGCATGGGTGTGTGTGTTTGTCCTTAGGGTAATTTAGGTTAAGTAGTGTGTAAGCTTAGGGACTGATGACCTTAGCAGTTAAGTCCCATAAGATTTCACACACATTTGAAAATTTGAACCACTTTTTCTTTTCCCCCTACTTCCTATTCATTTATTACTAAATTTGCTTCATTTTGCATTTTCTCTTCCTTTTTAGGATTCTATACCTCAATTGAAAAAGTGGAACCCTTATATGATCACCTTGTTGTCTACCTGTTTGTCTGTCCTACAGTTAGATCCCTTTTTCTCAGGAACAGGTAGAGTATCAAGTTGAAAGTTATGTTGTTCACTAAGATCTGCAGTCCCTTGGCAATGTGAAAAATTTTAAGCTTCTAAGTTAGTGCAATCAAAAGATTTTGGCCAATTATTTCACACATTTTGATACTCACAAACTCGCTCATCAAAACCTGTAGTGTACTTCCCGTTGACTTAGAATCATAAAATTTGACAAGAACCACAAGATTTCACAGTACAAGTAAATGAAAAAATATGAAAACTGTAATTTGTAATTATATCATATAACATTTTTTCTTCTTGTATTTATTGTATGTCTGTTAAGACTCCTATTTTCCAAGAAAAGGTAGAGGTATCTAGTTGAAATTATGTAAAATATGAATGTCTGTGGTCCTTTAGCAGTGTAAATAATTTAGGCTTTTAAGTAATGCAGTCAAAGTATATGGCCATACATGTCACGTATTTTGATAGGCCATATATGTCATGATATTGATACTCATGAACTCCCTCATCGAAACCTATAGCTGAACTAGCTACGTACATGTTGTCCTGATGGTTTAGTTGTAAGGTGCATGTTGGGAAACCAAGAGGTCAAGTGATTGAATCTTGGTCAGGCTATGGATTTTTCAGTTTTTGTTTTAACCTTGCCTTCTCCTCTCAACAATGTGAGGAGTTGCCAGAAGGAACATGGGGTTTAGATTCCTTGTTAAACTGTAGGTCCCCTGCAAGTCCCCAAAGGTCATTGATCCACACAATATTATTATTATTGTTATTATTATTATCTATACTTATAATCAAGTTTGCACAGAACCCTCAGACCATGAGTCCTACTTGTCCAGTTTTTGAATTCATCTTTACTTACATGCTGTCCCTTCTCTCATCACTGAATTGAAGCTGTCACAGTGGTTGCTAACATATATTATAGTCGACCACTTCCTCTTTTTGATGCCTTTCCTGTTCTCTGACTACAGCCTGAGTGGCCTACCACCTCCTTTCTTCCAATATTCCCTAATCAGTTCCTTTTCTTCCTGAAGAAGGAACCTTTATTTCAAAAGCTAGGAGTGCTGAGTTCTGTTTCAGGTGGTGGTGTCTGCAGTAGCAGCAGTCGTCCCTTGTGAAGGTCATTACTTCTAATCTGTTTCTTTCAGGTACCCCCACCAGACGAAGTCACAAGCAGGCAAGCCTGATGATCATCAAGGCTGCGGCATGTCACTGAAATGAGAAATGAGGCTTACAGGGAAAATGCTCCTCACAACTGCCATGGATGCATTTGCAGTGTGTGATGTTGCACTGTTCCATTTAAAATAAAAATTCCTGATATTGATCTCTTGCCTCCACAATTTTGGCAGCTGTCACTGTTACACTATGGTCCTCAAAAAAATAAGATATGATTACACCAATAGCAGCTATGGTGCACCACACAGTGTGTCCAGAAGCCCAAAAGTGATAACTGTGCCTATTAACTGACCCATTTAAGTGAAGATTCCCCACATTGCTCAAAAACACTATTGCATTTGAATAATCTTCAAAGAGCACTTGCGTACATGCATTGAAGTCTTCTCATTGCTAAAAGATCCAATCTTTGTTCTGCTGGACAACAAGCATGTTATGTGGATATAATTTTGAATCCAGACATGACATTTTTATAACAGATCCACTGCTCATCTATAGACGGTGTGCATATATTGGTGTCTGGACCCGCTCAGTCTCTCGATGATTGCTTCTCTCACAACAGTGATGTTTTAAGGTATTGTTCTTTTTATCAGGACATGGTGGTTTCTTTTTAATAATTTTTCATGTTTTTCTTATGGTAGGATTGTATTACAACTTGGAGCTATTCGATTAAAATGGCAATGAAATATCTGCAGTGTTGCAATGACAGGCTCAACATTTAAGAGAAAAATGTCGTAAATGAACACATGATACTCAATCATCCATTGTTCTATTGCTACTGAAACGGCAGAAAGCCCTGAAGTGCATGATATATGCACCATCTCCCTCCACTAATGACAGTGAAATGCTAGCTAATCTAAAAAAAAAAAAAATTGTTTCTTGTAGGTCACACAGTAATTATTATTATTGTTATTATTAGCATCAGAATTCTTCTCCATTTGGCTGAAAAATAACATAGTTCTTATGCTGATGTTGTTTGGTATGCGCCCTCCCCATTATTTTGTATACAAATAATTGTTTTCCATGTTTTGTAATAATGTATTATGTGTAATGCATGTACCCATTACTTGAAGTACAGATATGCTCCAGTACATTATGTGATTATTACTGTTTGCAGCTTGTAGTGGAACACTGTGAAGTACCTATCAAGTCTGTGGAACTACAGTTGGTGCGTGTAGAAACATGTGGATGTGCTGAGGGATACGCAAGAGATGGTAAGTTTCAGCATTTAGAATGTGAAGCTTTTTTTTTTTTCATTTATATCACCAATAGATCAAAATAAACCAAATGTGGCTTTTCAGGGCCTCAACAAAGAAAACACAAAATAGATGTCATTGTTGATTTTCTATCTTATAGGATAGATTAACTAAATGTTAGAAGATTAATTATTTACAGCCTTTGAAATGGGAGCTTTTTACCAGTTTGTTTGTGGAATATGGTTGTCATATTTCTCTAGAATTGTAGTCTGGTATGTAACAACCAGTGCTCCACTGAATTCCTTTCGAGATTTAAAGAATTGAATAAACAAATGTAAAGACGGTAATTTTCAAAACTGAAGTCCATCCAATACAAAGATAGGAAAACTTCTAACAACTGTAATGACTAATGGTGGTAAATTATTACACAATAACAAAAACTAACAGAAACAGTAGCAATCAAGATTCCAGTATTAGTTGGAGACTCAATATATATTTTTGGGAATTAATTTTTTGGCTGATTACAATCCAAACTTCAAAAAGAGTTTTAGACTGAGATCTGAGCACAGTTTAACCATTCCTTAGCCTGAAGACACTGACTGATGTCTGTGTATTATATATCGCAAAGAAAATGAGTAACATTTGAACAAAAATAAAGTAAAATGGACAACTGAAGAAATAAGAGTCTATTGCAAGAAAAAGATGGCTAAGTGTGGGACTAAAACATAACAAAAGTAATGATGTTGTTAGCTGTTAAAAGATTGCAAAAATACTTTAAAAAAGTTGTGAAGATCATTGATCAAAGCTGAAACAAGTGCCACAGCTAGAGGCCATGGTATTTCTGAAATCCAGATAGTGGTGAGAACTATTTTAAATCCAGCTCAAATTTCAGAATTATTTAATAAATTCTTTATAAACATAAACTAATCAAACATCTACATAGAAAATTATCCAGAAAATGTCAATTTTTTTAACACTGAGCAATTTGAAGGTGAACTTTTCAATACATTCAGCAGAACTACTATAAAAGATATAGAAAATGTAATACTATCACTAAAAATAAAACATCAGCAGAATGGGATGAGATACCAGCAAAAGTGTTAAAAACAGTCTCTAAAATAATTGAACCACTGCACTCTGCAATAGTTAACCAATGTCTTCAAGATTATTATTTTCCAGACCCACTTACATATGTAGACATGAAGGAACATAAGGAAAACTATTGTGCGATCTCTCTTGTTCCATCATTTAAAATATTTGAAAATGTAGTCACAATACAAATTCTGAATTTTATAGAAAAATTTAAAATAATATAAAAAATCAGTATGGATTTCAAAAAGGCAAAACTACAGTATATGCTGTAAACCATTTCGTAGATAAAATTTGCTCCTCTCTAGACAACTTACTGCATGGCACAGGAATTTTTTGTGACCTATGAAAGGCCTTTGATAGTGTGAACCACTCAGAGAGAGGGGAATATACTTCAGAATGGAAAACCATTTCACAAGGAATACCCCAAGGTTCTGTTTCACATAAATGGTCTGCCACTTAATATTGAGTGTCCATCAGTTTTATGTGCAGATAAAACATCTGATCTAATTCTTCAGAAAAATCAGAAACATTGTTTGATTTAAATGGGTTAAAATTAAACATGAAAAGACTCAGTCAATGCAGTTTAGAACAAAACAAGCAAAATGAAATGATGATCAAATGAATTACAAAAATGAAGATTTTCAGAAAGCTAGCTGATAGAAATTCCCAGGAATGCAACTGGATAAAAATCCATCTTGAGGCTCACATGTACAGGACCTTGCAAATAAATTAAATAGCATAGCATTTGCTATGAGGATTTTGTACAGTGCTACCATTATGGACATAATAAAAATAGTATATCACAGCCACTTAAAAGTCAGTAATAAGGTACAGAATTGGAATTTGGGATAACTCAAACCATATGTGTCAGATATTAATACTTCAGAAAACCATCACTAAAAATATGCCCAATGCAGGGTGAAGGAAATTGTGTCACCTACTCAGAAAATCTAAGTATACTAAGTGTTCCCTCACTGAACATCTATGAGCTGATCATCTTTGTATGCAGTAATCCAGATTTATTTGTAGCAAATCATTTTCAGCATGATTACAACACCAGAAATCAAAATAATTTTATGCTGCCCACCTACCATTTAAAACTTTATGCTCAAACTTCACACTATATGGATATGAAAATTTATAACAAAGTGAGAGGAAGAGAATTGCTCATTATGAATTTAGAAACACTGAAAAAAACCTTGTATGAGAAACTAGTGTAGAAATGTTACTATTCAGTAGAAGAATTCATAAAGGACAACCTGAAAATTTGAGCAGGAGAGAGCAAGTACTTAGGACTGTTAATTTTTAAAAGTTTGTTACTTTTTAAGAAAAAATATTAGTTGCATATTAATTACACATTCAGTACAGTATATTGTATTAATGATATTATAAGAAAACTAGCAAAACCAATTTTTGTGTTTTGACGAGTCTCCTGTACATTAAGCCAATGACTTGAATATTAGATGTTATGAGACAGTAAACTTCTGTTCTGTTCTATTCCATACATACTCCACAAAGACCTTGATTCCAGTGTTGGAAGAGCTTTTTATAATCAACATCTGTGTTAAAAACAACAACCAAGAAAGCCAGAGAAAAACTGTGGGCAGTCAAAATAACTCATCATACAAGCAGTCAAGCGAAGTCAACAAAATGCTTACCAGCCTGGACCACATGGTGATCACTAAAGAGGTTATGAAAAAGTCGAAGGACAACCTAATGATATGGGGATACTCATAAGGGATGAAACTGTGCGAATGTGTAGAATTGCAGATAATGAAACATCTATGTCAGTGTTTATGTTGTCCTGGTTCTTGCAATGAGAAGAAGTTGTTAAAGATACATGAAAATGCTGTAGTGGTTGCTCATTTCTGGGCAAGGATCGTTTGATTTCAATTTTGTATTGTGTAGATGTATAAACAGCTTCTATTTCCTTACCAGAAATTATAGGTTTATAGGATCCTATGACTGTGCCTCAGACTTGAGTACATAAATAAATGTGATGAAGTGACAGTGACATAAGCACCAGAGATGAGACAAAGAATACTGTTGCTCCAACTGAATGCTGTAGAGGCAAAGTGACACTCAAGCTGGTCAGTCTTATACAAAAGAAACATGCCCTCGTGTGTGATCAGATTGTTAGAACCAAGGATATCTTCAAGTAGAGGGCGTAGGTTATTGGCAGAAATGCCCTCATGATGATGCCATTGAATTTTTGAAAAATGCCATTATTATAGGCTATTTATAATAGCCAGTGTTTTCTAGTGTTGTAGCTGTATCATGAAAAAGAACTGTTCGGACAATGGACAATTGATTGAGAATGTTGCAAAATGATTGCCATTGTTCATGAAAAATTATTTTAGTGAAATGTCCTCATTTACACTCTGTCCAAAATCAAGCTAAATCTGTGAGATTTTTTTTTTTCCCTCTTGTATGCCCAACTTTAGTTTATGTGTGATATATCAGTATTTTCCAAAAATAGGTGTTTTAAAGATAAGTTCTGATGTATCTGATGGACTGCACTTTAGTGAAGTAATGATGTACTTATTTTATTCACAGCAACAGAAATCCAGAATATCCAGATAGGAGAAGGAAATGTACCCTGTGGTTTGGCTATTCCCATATACATGATTTTTCCAAGACTATTCACATGCCCAACACTAGCAACAAGCAATTTTAAAGTGGGTAAGTATAATAAAAAATTAAAAGCAAGTATGACTATGCGTTGTACAATAAAAATTGTATCTGCTGGAAAATCTCTGCCTATCAGAAGTTCCAGTTGTAGACCAAAGAAACAAGGAAATTCAGATGTATGTTTTTCTTGTGCTTGCTTTTCTTGGGGAAGTGAAATGGTCAGCTAAGGAGAGATTTCTAATTCATTAAATTGTTCAGAGGATGAAGAAAGGATAAGAAGTGCAACATAACTGCAGTAAAAAGAAATATCAAACAATGGAAACTCCAGGTAGGAATATCAACAATGTGGAAAGATAGACTGCTACTTACCATAAAGAAGACAGTTCAGGTTGCAGACAGGCATGATTAAAAGACACTCACATATAGCTTTCGGCCACAGCCTTCGTTAGGAGAGAGAGAGAGAGAGAGAGAGAGAGAGAGAGAGAGAGAGAGAGAGAGAGAGAGAGAGTATGCATGCATGACACATGACCACCAACTCCAGCACCTCGGGCTGAAAATGCTGGAGATGCTGGAGTTGACGGTCATGTGTGCTTGAGGTGTGAATGTTGTGTGTATTTCTCTCTTGACAGATGAAGGCTGTGGCTGAAAGCTATATTTGAGTGTCTTTTAATCGTGCCTGTCTGCAACTTGACGTGTCTTCTTTACAGCAAGTGGCAATATATCTTTTCCACATTCATTGCAAAAGATGTAACGTACGATGAAAACTCTTGGGCAAGGTTAGTCAAATGTAGCAAGTAGGTTAGGGGTGCAATAAAATGGATGTATAATTGTTAAGAGACTAACAAAGAATGAACTGAATTACTCAATTTCTTGAATCAGGTGCCACAAAGTGAATGTGCTGAATGCATTAAATCACCAGTGATAACTGTGATGTTGTTGTAAAAGACAAGAAATAAAAGAAAATGTGGGTTTACACATAAGCAGGAGATTCAACCATTCCCCTGTTATCAGCAAATTATCAATTATTTATGTGTCCCCAAGTCATACAACATTGCACTGTCACAATATCACTGATCTCTGTAGCCAAAGTCGTTAAAGTATGTTTACACGGTGGCACTCAACTGTGAGATAACCCACTTCTAATCCTGGGAGTGAATGAAATTCTCTCTGCCAGTGTTTGACCAGCAAGGCAAGGAGAGGTGCTAGTGTCTGTCTGCAGTGTCTCATGAAGTGAGGGCGTGTGGCATTGTTGATGATGATTCACCCATCAGATGGGGATGTAAAATTCAGTGGCCCTCTTGATGCTATTTGAGAGGAGTAAGCTATTTGCTACCACTGGGTGCCACCCTCTCCCTTCTCTCATCATCATCATCATCAACAACAAAAAAGTAACACTTCATTGTATATGCATCAGTTACACTCACCTACACTCAACAAATACACATACAACACAACTCATACCCTTTCCATTAGGCAGCTGAATTCCAACTGTGGGGATATTCCAACCAGCAATGTCATATCACATTTAATTTTTTTAAATCATGATGTAGAAGATCCATTGTGAAATCTGTGCTTGGAAATGTTACATAAGAGATGTAAGTGTCCATATGGCTTGGTGAGGAACTTATCATGTTTTAATACACTGTATGTAGAAATAACAAAATTCTAATAGAACTTGCAGTCACTGTCACTTCAAACGTGATGTAAAATGGAGTACAGACAGCTTATTACAGATGTAGTCAAAATTTCACAGAAAGCATGGGGCTGTAACTGATTTTTAACTTTATTCCACATCTTCAGATTTTTTTTTGTGTTAAGAGTGTAGGCTTAGCAACAGTTTTAGTGTCAGAAAGTTTGATTACATGTTGTGCCCTACTATAGAGTGAGATACTAGCGATGAAGTTATAAACAAATCTGAAACTAACAAACAGAACAGAGCCTTACATCATATTATGACTGAATTTAATCCTGCTGCAGCATAAGTAACATATGTTTTTTCATCTAATTCTACATAATTTCCCTCCCAAATAAAAATTGAGTGTATCATGTGAAACACAATTTGCACTTTTCTCACAACATGCTGAAAGTAGCAGATCACAGCAATCAGGTAGATGCAGTATTTCTTGATTTCCAAAAAGTGTTTGACTCAGTATCTCACCTATGCTTATTATCAAAAGTACAGTCGTGGTGTGGTATCAGAAGAAACTTGTGTCTGGATTGAGGATTTCTTGGTAGGGTGGAATCGGCGTGTTGTCCTGGATGGAGAGGTACTTAAGGTGTACCCCAAGGAAATGTGTAGCGTGCTTTGCTGTTTATATTGTATAGTAATGGTCTTATGGACAATATTAGTAATAGCATCAGACTTCTTGCAGATTATGCAGTTATCTGCAGTGGCATATAGTCTGAAAGGAGCTGCACAAATATTCAGTCAGGCCTTCATAAGATTTCAAACTGGTGCAAAATTGTCAACGTGCCTTAAATGTTCTGAAATATAAAATTGTGCTCTTAACAAAATGAAAAAAAAAGATAGAAACAAACATAGTATCTTATGAATATAATATCAGTGAATTACAGGTGGAACCTGTAAACTTATACGAATACCTGGGTGTAACACTTAGTAGGGACACAAAATTGAATGTTGACATAGGCTCAGTCATGGGTAAAGCAGATAGCAGACTTCAGTTTATTGATAGGATACTAGGAAAATGCAGTAAATATGTAAAGAAGATTGCATACAAACTGGTCATTTAACCCATCCTAAAATATTGCTCAAGTGTGTGGAACCCATTCCAAATAGGACTAGAAGAGGATATTGAATGTATTCTGGGAATGGGATCATCAAAGATCACAGATTTGTTTGACACATGGGAGAGCATCACAGAGTTGTTAAAAGGACTGAACTGGCAGACTCTTGAAGATAGATGGAAACATTTGAGAAATTCTTGTAACAAAATTTCAAGAACCGACTTTAAATGATGACTCTAGGAATACACCACAACCCCATACATATTGCTCCCATAGGGAATGTGAGGACAAACTTAGATTATCAGTAATTACAGCATGCACAGAGGCATTTATACAATGATTTTTCCTTCTCCATACGTGAATGGAATGGGTACAGTGCGATGTACCCTCTGTCATACACTTTACAGTGGTATGCAGAGTGTAGATGTAAATGTAGATCTGTTTCTGTTATAGAATGAGAAATTTCAGTTTTTATTTTGCAATTTTCCATTACATGCCTACGTGCAACAGTTTCATCTACAAACCAAAACAAATTCCAAACACTTACTGAATTTGGAATGTAAATTTTTAGTTGTCACGTTCATGTTGATGCCAAATCTAAACAAGTGTGATCCACACACAAAGGCAGCAGTTTATTGCTTTAGAATTTGTAGCAAACTTTCAGTATTTTTTGGTTGGAATCCAGTTAGAAACATGGCATGTTGGACACGACTTGCCAGTTCAGATCCAGAAAATAGAAAAACCTAACAATCTTCTCATTATATTCTGAGCATATGATAAATACTCTCATGACATCATACTCATTAATCTCTCTTTCCATTGTAAGAATATCAGTAAGACATGACTTGATATATTAGAAGAATTATTGAATATACTGTACACCAGTCAATAGTGACTGGAAGCAGTCGATTGCCAGACAAGAACTTACAGATTATTTCATGTAACATTACTTTATTGAGTTCTTTTTGCTCTGCAAAATAATAAATATTAAAACTCTGTAACTATAGTAACAGCTATGATGTATATCACTAATCTTAAATGTGAAGCCAGGAGTGCCAAGTGGAGATCAATAAAAAACATAAGATACTTTGTTTAAAATAAAGTAGAAGAAAATTAAAGACTAATTTCTTTTAAAAGCATGCACATTTTTCTAAAAGCTGAAGATGCAAAATAGTTGTCTTACACATCCATTCACCAAAGTGATAATTGTTCTAATGTGTAAGTCTTGCTGCTTATGTAAGTCCTTGCTGTGAATCTTTGTCATTCCTGAATTTTCTCTTTCTCATATCAAAAGTTTGTCCCTGATACTTGCATATGTTTTCATATTTCACAGAAAATTGATAGATTAGCTTGGATAATTGTAAGAATAATTAATACATTGTAAGTGCTTTATGTGACAGTAAGAGAACTGCAACTTTCATTTAATTTTTTTTCTTAGAATTACATAAATATTGATTCTTTGTTCCTTTTTCAGATTTTGAAGTCAATATTGTAATAATATTTCAAGATGATCACCTCATTACAGAGAATTTTCGAATTGTTTTAACTCGGTATTAATTCATTTCAAAACTCAGTTTTGAATTTGTATTTTTTTTACAAAAGTGAGTATTAAAAGTAAAGAATGTCATTCCACACATCTACAGAGGCATTAGCAGGAAGTATTTCAAGCTAGCTGATGAACAAATAAACCAGTGGAGTGACAATAAGATTCTTATTGTCATGATATAAAATATCAAATTCATAATGTTTCATGTTGAATGGTATAAAATACCAGTTGCTGAAATGGTTAATGTTGTTATATTTTGTAATTGCTTTATAACTTTTTTACTGTATTGTACGTTATAAATAAATTTTTTATATTGCATATTGTAATCATATGGTTGCAAAGCTGATTATTTTATAAATGCAATTTTTATTTTAGAATTAGGATGTACTGTAGGAGTCAGCTGCTGTGTATAGTAGGGGTAACAGAAGCAAGGCATAGATAAGAAGATTTACTTAACTTTGTACAGTCCATTTTCACAAAAATGTCATGAGTATTTAAAACTGCCTCTGAACATTAACATATCACTCGATACAGACAAACTACAAGTCTCTTCACTTGAAGTACAATTGACATAACTTCACTTATAATTCTGCCTAAGACATTGATTATACACAGCTGTTACCTTACTTGATGATCGTGAACTGGGCTGAGCAGTACTGTGCTCAGCTGTAAGTAGATGAAGACATTGCAGCTGCGTAGAAAAAGTTTGTGGGCGCAGCTACGCCTGTGTCGCTCATTCGTTGATGCGACTTGCAGCCGCTATCTATTCTTGGGGTTAAGTTGCGAGATACCAACCTTGCTTTTGCACCTCACTCTTTGGATGACGTAACAGGAGATACAAAAAGTGAATCAACTAACACTTGCACCACAAATAGTTTGGATAAGGAAGCACTATCATTACGTGGTTTTCACAGAACTGAATTTGCAACCAAGGGCATGTATTTGTAGCCAATACATTGATTTTGGGACATGGACATACGTGCAGTTTTTTTTATAACAGTTACAGATTTTTAAATGGGACAATGGCTATTGACAGTAAATTCCTAAAAATGGTGCAAAATGAGAATGTCAGTGGTGTTTGTTGCAGAAAGATAGTGCATGTAGTTTACAAGTTACCATACTGTGAACATTGTAAACTCTGACAGCTGTTAACATGCTCATGCTTCATGGCGAATACAGGAAGTATGCCGTTGTTTCGTGTACCCTGTATGCCGAAAGGTATCCCAATAGACATTGACCTCTTCAAGCAATTACAGATAATATGAAACAATGTATTACTGCTGCCTGCTTTGCAATTTCTACTGAAATGCTAGAAAGTGTGCAGCAATTGTTGCATTGCAGACTACAAGCTTGTATTGACACTGATGGTTTTCAATTTGAGCACAGAGGTACTGCATTCATCTTTGTTTCTTTCATTTTTCCTAGGCAATCTCCCATTGAACAACACAACACCTCTGGAGGCTTATTAACTTCTGTGTAGGGCAGCACCCATGTGAAAATTGCATTCATTTGTGCTACAACATGAAACAAACAACTGCCAGTGTTTACAATGTTCAAATTATGATATCTTGTAAACTGTTTGCACTACACTCCTGCAACAAACACCACTGGCATTCTAACTTAGCTGACTTTGATTGTGGACTGTCAGTAGCCATTGTTTCATAGAAATATTTGTACCTGTCTTAAATAAATACACATTAGAAGTTGGTAACACTCTATGTATGGGCTGCATAGCCCGACCCCCTACCTACTATTACATTCTGTGACATCTGCATATCAGTGGTGCCTTCCATTATCGAAATATTTGTGGTGCAAGTTTTGGGTGATCCACCCTGTATATATTGCAATTTCTTATGGGTTACCTTCAATACTGAAGTGCAACGCAAAAGATTCTATGAATAGATGGTAAAATCATATCTTTTGGAAGATCTTGTAATAGAACTATGAACTGTTCTTATCCTCACTATATAAAGAATCTATTTTGAATTTTATCTCTTTACTAACTTTGTTGTCTAAACTGTGTGTGTGTGTGTGTGTGTGTGTGTGTGTGTGTGTGTGTGTGTGTAATTAAAAACTACAAGCTGCTTATGACTTGAGTTAGTCCAGACAAATGGAAAGCAAAATGGTTCAGGACATAATATTATATATGTTAATTACTGTTATAGTCCTCATCTCATTTTATGTTATTGTATGATATGTAAAGAATGCATTTATCTGCAATCATGCAACCATTGCCTGCAGATAGTTACTCAGGTTTTCTGTGAGCTGAATTTAAGTTTATCACTCACTATGCTTGTTCCAGTGACTCATCAGGAAGAATAGCCTCACATGTTTGTCCTAAGATTATATTTTTTCATGACTACATTGATGATGTACTTGATACTTAAGGTCCAAATTATTTTCTGCCCTCCCCATGCCCCAGAATTTTATGCCAAGTAATTGTGTATCACAAGTATTAAATTATGAAATAACCTGCCATACCTCATGAAATATGGTAAAACCTGTAGTTTCCTGTTAGTGCCTGCACTCAGCTGAAATTGAAGAGTCATAATTTTTACTCAGCATATTCTGTGCTCGTTTCCTCCTTTTATTTACCTTGTTATATTTCTGTTGATTTGTTTCCTTTCGATTTGTAACTGTTTTGCATTAAATTGTTGTAATAAAGTAATAATAAATGTTCATATAAGGTCATTACTGTTATGTGTCTTAAAGATGTCAGTCATGAGAAAGCTGAAGCACATTTACCAGTGCAACCTAAATTTTTTAATATAAATAACTGAATAAATAAAATAGGTAGAATCACATAATTAATTAGGAAACAGATGACATGGGAGCATTGCACATAAAAATTTACTTAGTTACAGGTGATGAGCTAGTGAAAGAGGAGCATAGAATAAATTTTCTGTTTTGCAAACAACATGAATTGTAAGAAAGGCAACATAAATATAGTAGGAAAATTCTGGTAGAATCTAAATTATTTAGGAGTGAAGGAGACCACTTGCAGAATAGCAGAAGCATCGACTCATTGACAGGCACACACAAAAGAGAAGAAAACTTGCTGGCCCTTCAGAGTAAATCGTTTCTCCAGCTAGAGTGCACAAGCGTGAGTAAGTGCGTGCGTGCGCACGTGCTACGCCTGTGCCCTTGTATTGTGCGAGCAAGACGAAACAGATTAAATTCCAGAAACATGGGCTAAAGAAAATGGATTTGTTTTGTTGTGTCTGCCATCACATTGTATCCAATGGTGTTGGTCATTGGACTCTACATTCTTTCGACCACTTGATACATAATACAGTCATAAAATAAGAAAGCAGCTGAAGAACAACCCAGGGAGAATAGTCTCAATTTACCAAACTGTAAAGCTTTTCCAGGAGGTCTATCTCCTAGCAGCATAAGAAAAGCACTTATTGGATCCCAAGCTGCAGGGATATTTACCTTTAACCCAGTAATATTTCTAGAACTTATGTGCCAAGTATGCCAGCCACTTCCATAATAGACTAGTCTACACTATCAACACTTGAAGCTTCTGGAATTCAAGGTGGCGTAAACCCATCCACTTAGGGTGTAAAGACATTCCTTAAGAACATCGTCCAAATCCTTCTTATTTACATATAACCATGAAACATAGTGGTGGTCTGGCAATCCAGGAGCCATTTTCAACCACAAATCTGGTGGCATTTTAGGGAAAAGAGCTTCAGAAGAGAGATGATGAACTGATTAAATCCAGCTGTTGAGCGGCCAAGTGACATTTGGCCATGGTTTCATCACAGGATAAAGGAGAAGGAACAGATATAAATATTTACACTGATTATGAAAAGAATGAAGCGTTTATTTACTGCTTCAATTTATTCAGGTGATCAAAAATGAAGGAATTTTGACTGAAATGCATGAGCTGTTTAAAATGACGCAGTGTTGATTATTTTGGAGTTTTTAAGTAGACAAAAACTGGCATATCAATTTGTTTGTAAGATTATAGTACTCTTATTATCTGAACTGAAAATACTATCCAAACCTTGAATTGGATTAAATGTTAAAAGTAAAATTACAGTTTCTAAGTGGCTGGAGATATTGTCATAACATATTGAACATTTTGTTTGTGCAGACTGTCATTATGTTAAAACTACAGTTATCAACTTTGATTACATTAGCTTTACCCATGCAGAACTACTTTTAAAAAACCTGTTATCAATATTATTTCACATTAAATTTTTCAATTTTATTGTTGAAAATCAAGATGTCCGTGTTCATTTTGGAATTTGTTTTTTGTCTGTTTTTAATTGTAAAATAGCAGTAGAAGTTCATGTTTGGAACAAACATGTTTAGAGTGTTTTATTAAAAATGAGCTTTTTCATACACTTTGATCATTACTGCTAAATTACAATTACAAGAGCTAAAAAGAAAATGTTTGTTATTAGGTTTTAATGAATACGCATAACTAATAATTCATAAAATGAAAGCTAGTTTCAAGTGTGGTATAAAAATATTGATGAAATGTGTCTCTGACATCCATCCTCAAAACTACTGAAAAATTGAAAAAGATAATTTAATTTTTAAACATTAATTAACAATCAATTGCAATGGCCACAGTGTCCAATTGGTTAGCAAATCCTGGATCACTGAGGCACTCACTATCATCACAATTTTCATCACTACATGGGGTTTTCTCATTGTTTTTCTGTGTCTCGCCAAGCTGTACCAAAATGCTTTTGAAGTAGCTTATTCACA
This sequence comes from Schistocerca serialis cubense, assembly GCF_023864345.2. Lineage (NCBI taxonomy): Eukaryota > Metazoa > Arthropoda > Insecta > Orthoptera > Acrididae > Schistocerca > Schistocerca serialis. The sequence continues at coordinate 505,793,185 of NC_064642.1, read as the reverse complement.
TCCTGTCATTTATCTTCTTTCACAGTGATTCTGAGGCCAATATCACCAGATTGTATTGTGTGACAAGTCATAAACTCTTCTGATCTGTCAGATTGCAACTATTCAACTCGTTAAAAATGACTGATGCAACTTCATTAGCTGATTTATTGCACTGATATTCAATCCAAGTGTATACTGTAACATATCAGGGTCCAGGGAACCATTTTACGCACCTTTTGTGACAGACAAATTATAGTATTACAACTGTCTACCATAGTACAGAGATTAGTCACTAAGTTTCAGAAGACAAGGCTCTTTTGATTGTCATAAGAAATCAAGAAACAATCATCGTCTTTAGTTTTCAAGTGTTGTAAAAAAGCTGTTTGCTGGTTTTATATCAACTACTTTCTCAGTATCCAGTTGTTTCTTCCTTTCAATGTCTTTCTTAGCCTCCTCTATCTTGACATCAAGTTTCAAGCAAGTGGTACATTCATCTATGGTAGGCAAGGAAAATGTTATGCTGGATTTACTGCTAAAAATTCCTTCTTAACATATAAGTCAGGCAGGCTTTGAAAAGTTTCCCAGTACTTAGATGAGATAATAGATCATTGCACTCTTTCTCATACTGTAATGACTTTCGCAGCCTTTCAGGCTTTTGATGAATGATTTTACAGCTTCTCACTTTCCTCCATACTTTTTTCCCCATGTATTCTCCTCCATGAGTTTAAACAGGCACATGAGTGTGACCACTTGTGAATCTTGTAAACACACCTATTACTCTATGCTTAGTAATTTTTTTTTGAGGACTTTGGAAAAATATCTTGGCAGACAGATGTGTAAATACCAGCTTTGTTTCGAATTGTATGTTCATATGTAAAGCCCTTAGGTTTCCACCTGCATCATGTATTCACCTTCCTAGGAACTTTAACTATCGCATATTCAATATGGATGCATCCTGAATCCCTTTATCAGGGATCACATAAAAGGAACTGTGAAACTCTGTAATATCATTCATAGTGAGCAACCTACATAGCAATCCCCTTTGGTGGCTGCATGTGGAATACGAAGGTTGACCATTAGCTGAATACCTGCAGAAAGGACAAAAATGGATTTAGTGTAAATATGCTAAACGAAAGTAGAACAATTCTGTGCTCTATGTTGTAAGTTCTAGAGGAAGACAGTTGATAATAGTGTACGACTGTTTCTTTTGAATACTGCGTTTCCAATTCACTGGGTCCGATATGGAAATCCTTACCTTATCTGAAGCTGCTTCTTCTATCGAAGATTCTATTTTTGGTTCATTGGTACTAAAACTGATTCATTAGAAGAGAATGTTTACACAGTAGCAAGTTAAGAAACTCTACTATGTCCATAAACATCAAAACAAAGCGTAATGATAGTTGCCATGACAGTTTTAGCCAGTCAAGTGTTGAAATCCAAGCATCTTATAGGTTTATAATCAAGTGTCCACTTTTAGTTGAAACTATAGTGTCGTATGTGCACCTTTTGTTTGAACTATTGATGTTTAATGTTCATTTATTTATATATATGTCCAAATTTGACAGAAATAATTGGCACCACTTGATTCAGCACACTAAAAGATGTATCATTTTTCTCCATCAGACACTTCAAACTGATGCGGTTGAACATATCTTTCAAATTGTGCTTTCATATAGACACTAATTACTTAATCAATTATTCAAAATGACAGTCACAATCGCATTATCTATTTTGCCGTCAACCGGTTTCAACCCGCGATGGGGTCATCTTCAGGGCAATTTACACCATTTGGTTGCTTGCTGGAGTCATCACCCTGCCTGTGCATGGTTGGTAACCAACCGCGCACAGGCAGCATGTACGCCGCCATGCTGTTCAGAAAGTTATGAACCTCTTATTTCACCTCATCGTTGGAGCTGAATCGCTTTCTGGCCAAATGTTCTTTTGACTTAGAGAACAGGTGATAGTCACTGGGCACCGAGTCAGGACTATAGGATGGGTGGGTGATTATGTTCCACTGAAACTGTTGCAGGAGAGCAACAGTTTGCTGAGCGATGTGTGGGCGAGCGTTTTCATGGAGAATGTGTACGCCCGTGCTCATCATTCCTATTCTCCAGTTCTGAATTGCCTGTTTAATTTTTTTCAGAGTCTCACACTACCTGTCAGCGTTAATTGTGCTCCCAGTGGGCATAAAGTCGACCAACAATACCCCTTTCTGATCTCAAAAGATGGTTGTCATGACTTTACTGGCAGACTGTGTTTGTTTGAATTTCTGCGGCTTTGGCGAAGAAGGGTGCCACCACTGGTGTGATTGTTGCTTGATCCTAGGTGTAAAGTGGTATGCCCAGGTTTCGTCACCCATGACAATTGAGTCCAGAAAGTTGTCCTGTTCGGCTGCAAGGTGGTGAAGAAATGCGCGGGAAGCGTAAACTCATTGCCGCATGTGGTCCTCGGTCAGCATGCGTGGCACCCATCTTGCACACATCTTCCGGTAGTTCAATGTTTCCATTAAAATTCTGTGAGCGGTGCTTCGGGAAATCTCAGGAACCAACGTGCAGAGATCATCCAGGGTGATCCGCTGATCTTGAAGCATGCCTTGCTCAACCTTCAACACTGTCTCCTCAGTAATTGACGGTCTGATGCTCCTTTGTTAGTCATGAATTTCGGTATGACCAGCTGCAAACTCTCTACACCACTTACGAGCATTTTTGTCATCCATGCACGACTCCCCATACTCTTCTGTCAATTGGCCATGGATTTCAATCGGCGCAGTGTCCTTTGCATTCAAAAACCGAATAACTGCATGCAATTCGCACTTGGTGGTAACATCCAACAGGAGCTCCGTTCTCAACGGCTGCCAAACCAAGACTAGTGCCTCAGTGCGGAGTGCGCATGTTTATACACAGAGCATGAAGCACTCTTCATAACAGTATGACCAACTGCCACACAAACTTATAAAAAAATAGGAGATCTTACTTTTGGGATTACCCTCGTAAATGTTGCAATTTGTGTTAGCATCGCCGATTGTGTGTTATGTCGACATTTCCACCCTCACTTCTCCCTTTCTGCAATGGCCAAAAATATTCCATTAACTCCACCACCACCTGTGTGGCAAATGGTCTTTCTTTTGTACCACTTATTAATTGTTCAGTCATATCAAATGTCAATAGGAAGAAAATGGGTTGAAGTGAAGCGAGATGTCTATTAAGAACATAGAATCATGGTAAACCTTACCAGGAAGAAACGTAAAATAATCACGAAAAACGTAAAATTGGAGAATGTAAAATCGAAGATCCACTGCATATCATACAACAATTATCTTGATGAACTCACAACAACAGATTCAACAGTATAAAAGAAAATGTGTATATGTTGTCTCTTAAATTGAGATAAGTATGTATAAACTGCTATTTAAGTTTAAAATTGAGGTTCATTTAACTCATTAATAGTGACACTGATGAGCCAGTGCTCACCTACAGCAGGTGTGGCTCCCATTGAAGTCAGTAGACTCAAATAAATAAATAAAAGTTATACCCCTAACTCTTGGAATTGTATGCTGCTTCTTCACGTCATAAAAACTGATATAAATGGGCAGTGTGGCAGAGAGGGTTAGGGCAGGCAAAGATTTTCATATTAGTGTTGAATGTTTGGTGATACACTCTCCAAGGTAGGCATGAACTGAAATAGGAAGAAAACTGAAGGAGTTACAGTAATTTCTTGGTGATGTCAATTATCACTGTAAATGTATATCTAATGCAGTTTAAATCTAATATTGCAATATTGCAGAGGCACAAGAATATAATAAGTCATTTAACTTCAAAATTGAATTCTGTGTCATATCTAGTTTTGTGTACGGCCGACATATCTTTGGTATTAGTGATAGATGGTTCAAGGAACAAGTCTGACATTGTCCTGTTGCATAAAAATGCTAATGGGTCAGAGGAACAAATAGTTTCTGTGACCAAGGCTTTCAGTTCTCCCCAGGCATACTATTGGCATCTGAAGGAAAGCTGTTAAATGTATATTAGGGTGGCCCTTAGTTTTTTTTTCATTCTGTTGTAAGAATACTTTTAAGATCTAGTTTGCTGAATTTTGAAGATCAGGAACCCACACTGCAATGGCAGAGAAGTTGCGTCAAACTTTTTTAAATAAGGAAATTTGGCATCTAATATGATGTACGTAATTCAGCAATCATAGCTGAAGCATTCAATTTGCAATATTTATCAAGTAAACACTGTATGTTTCAAACAATGAATTTACCTTTTTCTGCATCCAGTGTTACTTGAATTTGATGGAAGTAGAATAGCTCAGGAAATATATCCATTAGTACCATACTTTATTTTGAATTTCGATGTTAGCTTGTCTGTTTCCTCAAGCTGTTCCTGATGAGTTTCCTGAATTAAATTTAAGCCAGAGTCAACTTCTTTCATCTTATGATTCCTGTTTCTGTTCAAATACCAAATATATGGTATGGCTTTCTTAGTATGGCTCTCTCAGTTGCTTTTGTGCCTAGAAAATGATGCCTTTCATGACAAATTACACCAAAGTATATAAATCATGGGTTAGGTATATGCAGTTGTGCAGACGGCAGTAGTATCACATTCACAAGGTATAAAATGGCAATGGATTGAGGGAGCTGTCATTTGTACTCAGGTGATTCGTGTGAAAATGTCTGCAACATTATTATGACTATAGGACAGGAACTGACAGACTTTCAATGCAGAATGGTAGTTTGAGTTAGACATGTGGGACATTCCATTTTGGAAATTGTTAAAGATTTCAATATTCTGAGACACACAGCGTCAAGAGTATTCCAAGAATACCAGATTTTAGGCATTATCTCTCACCACGGGCAACGCAGTGGCTGACAGTCTTCACTTAACGACCAGTAGGAGAGACAAGGAGTACTGTGTGAAATAACTGCAGAAATCAAAGTGGGGTGTATGACGAACATACCTGTTAGGACAGTGCTGTGAAATTTGGCATTAATGGGCTATATCAGCTGATGACTGGCACAAGTGCCTTTGCTAACAGCATGACATCACTTGCAGCACCTGTCCAGTTGAACCCTAGATGACTGGAAAACTATGGCCTGGTTAGATGAGTTGTGACTTCAGCTAATAAGAAGTGATGGTAGGATTCAAGTGTGGTGTAAACTCCATGAAGCCATGGAGCCACCTTGTCAACAAGGCACTAGGTAAGCTGGTGATGGTCCATAATGGAAGTGGGATCTGTTTACACAGAATGAACAGGGTTCTTTGGTTCAACTGAAGTGATTATGTTCGGCTACTTGGAGACAATTTTCAGTCATTCTTGGACTTCATGTTCCCAAACAACAATGTCATGTGAACGGGCTACAATAGTTCACAACTGACTTGAACAACATTCTGGACAGTTCAGGCGGATGATTTAGCCATCCAGATCGCCCAAGATACATCCTGTTGAACATTTATGGGACATAATTGAGAGGTCAGTTCATGCACAACGTCCTGCACTGTCAATACTTTCGCAATTATGGACAGCTGTAGATGTAGCGTGGCACAATATTTCTGCAGGGAACTTCTAGCAATTTATTGAGTCCATGTCACGTCGAGTTTCTGCACTATGGCCTGAGTGTAGAGTCTGTGCATTCTGCTTTCGAGCACAGTGACCATGTCAAAAGCCTCTTTGCTGTAGGGACAGCTGAGCATCATTCACTGCAGTAAGTACAGGACTCCAAAACTAAAGGAACTGAAACAAAGGGTAGGTCATAAACCAAACCAATGAACTGTCTGCATCTCCTTTGGTTTCTGTGTTTCTTCTGTTCCATTTCCCAAGACTTCCAAATCTTCTATAATGCTTTCAATGTGCTCGGCAAGAACTTGCACGGATTCACATCTTGTGCTCCATCTTATCACAGTATCTCTTCACCTTAATTAGAACACGTTGTTTAAGAACACTCCACCTATGTGTGGATCTTGAGAAAAATGTGTACACAATTTGCAAAGTGCCGATTTTGTTCCAGCTATTGCTGCATGTGGTCAAACGAGACTGAGTGAGTTACTGCTACATGACACAAACGCTGCTTTGGGATTTACATCCAAAATACATCTCTGAACACCAGTAACGTGTCCAGTCATGGTTGCAGCATTGTCATATCCTTGTCCAAACAGTAGTTCAGTTTTAGACCATATCCTTGCAGACCTGTCACAAATCTGTTTTGTAATTTCCTCAGCTGATGTCCTTTGTAATAGAAGGAAGTCAGTACTGGATTCCTCTACTGTGAATTCTGAACATTCAATATGTATATAACGAATTACTTGAGAAATTTGATTGGTTTGTGAAGTATCTAGTGTGCTATCAAACGTGACGGAGATGATGATCCAGATTCCAGCTCGAGATGCTGGAGCTGGTGGTCATGCGTGCGTGAGGTGCGCTGGTTGTGTGTGTGAGACACAACTTTAAAGCTCATAGCAACTGTGCAAAATGACTACCGCCAATCTCAAAGCACGCATACAATGACGCCATCGATGTATCCACTTGCCAATTGCCCTCCTCGTCCCCCTAGACAATAATGAACGTGACAGACCTAACTTCCACCAGACAGACATACGTATCTGATCAGTGCCAGTTTGCAGACAGCCAGAACATGAAATGGATACTGAGTAGCAGAAAGTGCACCACGAACCAATTGTCATGAAACCTCAAAACGATTATATTATTGACCGCGAAAGGAATATGAGTTGCCCTCTCCACCCCGGCCCTCCCTCTCCCCCCCCCCCCCCCCCCCCTCTCTCCCTAGCTCATAAGGGGCCGCATCTAGTCGACATCACCGATTTCGTCCAAATTTGTGGTTTGTGCAGTGCCTGGGCAGAGATAAAATTCACAGAAGTGGGAGCTACAGATGGTTAAGTGTTTAGAGAAGCTAGCATTTTCGATGCGGGTCGGGCGAGGCGCCAGACATTTATGTTAGCGTGATTTCCACGCTGCAGTTGGCGCCGCGCAGAGAGTGCAGAACAGTAATCGGACGAATCGTAACTTGTGGGGTTTCACGGCCAGCGTCTTCATTAATTAAAACTTCCGGGCTAAGAGGCCATGGTCGAACAGTAGAAATTCTTCCTCCTGAAGTTTCGTTGCCGACTGTGGGCAACATCTTGCGAGGTGAGCCAACGACTAGCCGGTAGGCCGTGAAGATCCCGACTCTATAGAGCGAATAGAGGGCGGCACCATTCGTCACGTGTTGACAGTGAAACTATCTCTGACACTGCGAATAATCAGACGCTCGTTGGATAGAGTCCCAATGCAAAAATTTATTTTTATTTCCAATTTTTGCGTTTCTTACACTGCAAATAAACCGAAATAATGCCCAATATATTGTATATAAAGGCAATGTCCCGACTGACTGACTCACTGAATGACTCATCATAGCCCACCCAAACCACTAGTGTGGGTCTTTACACTAGGCATTTAAAAAAATGGTTATTCAACATTCCACACCTAAGTGATCATATGTGCTGTTAATGCATTTTGAAGTTATACCTACAAAATTAGAATTTGGTTTCTCAGTCAGAGGTAAACCACTAAGGAGATAAAACAGCAGGGTAAAGTTTTTTGAAGATAAAATCATTATTAAAGAACTACTAAGGCATTTTTAAAGCTACATCTATGACAACTAGTGTTATGATTCAGTTAGAAATAAACAATATATGTGTTTCAGTGGTTCTGGAAACTTTAACTCCCTAATGGAGTGAGATAGAGGATGGAAAGTTTTATGGAATTTTTTCATTATGAAAGCATTTTCAAAGCTAAATCTATGGAAATTTGTGTTTGGGTTCTCTGTTACAACTAAAAAAGTATGTGTAGCACTGCTTTTGGACCCCTATGCGCGTCTGACACATCATCGCCAAGGCCACACCGCTAAGGATAGGAACTTCAAATTTGGGGAGGGTGCTGATCTTATAATGCAGCCGTCGCTTAAGAAGGGGTTTTTCAAATTTCCACCCCTAAGAGGGTGAAATGGGAGATGAAAAGTGTTTTGTAAAAATGTGTCGCGAGTGGAGCAGTGGGCGTTAAGCTAGTGTTTTCATGAACCACATGTAAAGGAAAGGCAAAGGAAAATTTGGGATTGCAGTTAAATTTCCAGAAAGGTATTCTAAGATGTACATGAGAACTTCGAATAAAAAATTAGATACTTTTATGATTTTACAGTTGATGTTTTGCATATGCTGGGATGATATTCATAGCAAAAACCAGGGCAGAATAATTTTCTCGGCATCTCGCACACGTTATAAGCGATGCATTTATACAATTACGCGATTGTTTTAAACTTTGCATATAAAAAAATGCTTTGTGTACATTCATAAAAGGGTCTCTCTTTCATGGCACAATTTAGGAGAAAACCAAGAGTAAATGCTTCATTTTGCCAATGGAATATATTTTTATGCATTCCTCTCTGGATATGATTTCGTTTTCTCTCTCTATAACGGTAATTTTGAATCTTTTTGATCAAATTCTTTACCTGACGATAAAAACAGACATCGCAGCGCTGCAATAGTCGAGTACGTTTGAGGGGAATCACTTGATGACCGCACTATGTCAGTCATTTTTCGTCTTAAAAAATCTCGTCGTATTATTTTGTGAATTTGTTTGTCATTCCCAAAAGTCAGTTAACAGAAGAAATTTGTTCTCTTGCACTTGGAGCTTCATCGCACTAGTTAAAAAAAAAAGTTTGCACAAGGCTGTTGTAAGTTTTCCAGATTTTGACGAAGTAATGACGACATAACTATATTCTGTCGCGTACTCATCCACTAATTTTTGAATACTCGGTCCAAAAGAGCTGTTGTCAATAATTTTTCAGGAAGTGAGATACTTTGTTCATGTTTCGATTTATTTACAGTGTAAGTAGCGTAAAAAATTGGTAATAAAATTTAGACGAAATCGGTGCTGAGGAGCAGGTGTGGTTGCCTTGAACGGCGCATAAAATTTTGGCACCGTCTCTCAGATTCTTTATTACCAGTTGTATAGCGAGACGCGCAGCTAAGAACTAGTGGTTCTTCGTTGTCTACTGCGTTTTCACGCTCCGATTGTTTCAGGTAAAACGATAGGAAGAAATTACAGAGAAGTGAGATCCGGCGATCGTGCCGGCACGAGACAGAACCTAACCTTGTAGTCCAACGATGAGGGTACCTTTTCTTCACGTGCTCGAGGACGTAAATATCAAATAGGGATGGTGCACAGACTTCTCGTGAAGAAAACAGGTACAGCTACCGACTGCGACAAGGGTGTCCACATCTACATAGATACTCCGCAAACCACTGTACGGTGCTTGGTGGAGCGTACCCTGTCCCACAACTAGCCATTTCCTTTCCTGTTCCACCCACAAACAGAGTGAGGGAAAAACGATTGTCTATATGCCTCCGCATGAGCCCTAATTTCTCGTGTCTTGTCTTACAACTGCAGGTTGCTACCCACCCTATCCGCCAAATCATTTATGTATATAGAGAAAAACAGCGGTTCTATCACACTCCCTGGAGTACTCCTGACGATACCCTTGTCTGCGTTGAACACTCGCCATCGAGGATAACATACTGGGTTCTGTTATTTAAGAAGTCTTCGAGCCACTCACATATCTGTAAACTTATTCCATATGCTCGTATCTTCGTTAAGAGCCTGCAATAGGGCACCGTTTCGAATGCTTTCCGGAAATCTAGAAATATGGAATCTGCCTGTTGCTCTTCATCCATAGTTCACAGTACCAATATCATGTGAGAGAAAGGCAAGCTGAGTTTCGCAAGAGCGATGTTTTCTAAAACCGTGCTGATCCGTGAGCATAAGCTTCTCAGTCTCAAGAAAGTTCATTATACTCGAACTGAGAATATGTTCAAGGATTCTGCAGCAAACAGAAGTTAGAGATATTGGTCTGTAATTCTACAGGTCTGTTCTTTTGCCCTTCTTATATATTGGAGTCACCTGCGCCTTTTTCCAGTCGCTTAGGATATTGGGCTGGGCGAGAAATTCGGATTAATGCAAGCTAGGTAAGAGGTCAATGCCGTACAATAATCTTTGTGTACTCGAACTGAGATTCCATGTGGACCCGGTGACTTATTTATTTTCAACTCTTTCAGCTGTTTCTCTACGCCAGGGATGCTTATTACAATGTCGTCCATACGGGAGTCTGTCTCTCTATCACATTGATGCTTTCTTCATCTCATGTGTCACATGATGCAACAACGTGTTGTCCTCGGTGCTGATACACTGCAGAAATGGAAGACCCTACGTTTGATACCGTATTAAGTGCTGGAGAGACAACTCCATTCACTTGACTTGATTCACGTCCGAGAGTTTTCGCGGTACCCAGCGAGAAAACGTCACTCGGTACGATGACCACTACATTGTCAGTGTAGATATTGAGTTCGTATCTAGTCTACCTCACGAATGCGACAATCGGTTCCAATCAGTCCTTTGAAGCGGCACACATGATCTGAGCCGTCCTGACCTTAGCTCGTCTCGCACATTTGTTCCGCATCTATTAAATTCCTGGCATCAAGACTACATCTGTTTCGTGACATTACACTCACTCCGTAAAATTCCACTGGTTGACGATGAAACGGAGTTGGCGACTTTTTGTTAAAATGCAAAAACTTTATAACACTTCGAATTTCAATCATCGATCAGGAGGCCTTCAACGCCTATATCCTGCAACTGTGTTTCGAAGCACAACAGCACAGCTGCCTACATCTATCGGCGAAGTTTGAATCCTTTTATTGTCCTTTCTGCTGACATGTGGAATCTACAGCGCACTGATTTAAGCTCACAGGAAAAAATATGAGCCGCACTCTTAGAAAAACATAGTTGCCACTTTGGAGTGTCTCTATCAGTCGGATGTACTGAATCAGCGCAGTAACATTGGTTGACGTGGAAACGTGAAAGAGCGACAAAAAGGACGCGCCCGTGACAACGCCGTGAACAAAGTTGCCGGATTTGTTGGTGCACCATCGCGGACTGTCCAACGTGAGTTCATGGAATGATGTACCACTCTCAGTCTTGTAAGTAACACGGCATAAGAGCAGTGTACGTTAAAAGATCTTAACCGACAGTCTCTGTAGAAGAATGTCACGCCTTGTCAATGACAATCGGTTCTGTTCCCCGCAGGAATTGTCAGAAAATGCAGACTGACTCACCCAGTACGTTGTTCTCGACAGCGAGTGTTCATCAGCGGGAAGGTTATACTCAGCAGTACCCCAGGGACGTGTGACAGAACTGCTCTTACCTCCATACATAAAACGCAATGTCTTTTCTGACTGACTGACTGACTCACTCACTGACTCATCATCGCCCAGCCCAAGTCGTTTAGGATAGAAATTTGGAGATGGAGTGGATCTTATACTGCAGGTATCGTGCAAGAACGGATTTTTTTTTGAAATTCCACCCCCTAAGGAGGTGAAATAGGGGCTCAAAGGTTTTTTTGAAAATATGTTGCTATTAGAACAATTTTGAAGCTAGACCTACAAAAATTGGTATTTGGATTCTCGGTCAGAAATAAAGAAATAAATGTTCCAGCGTTTTTGGGAATTTAGCCCCCGTGAGGGTGAAATACTGGGTGACACTATTTTAAAAGGAATTATTTTTAAAGAACTTCCAAGGTATTTTTAAAGCCATCTCGGCTACAATTCAAAAGATGCGTGTTTCAGTGCTTTTGGAAATTCAACCCCTAACGGGCTGAAGTAGGGGATGAAATGTTTTATGAAATATTTAATTAAGAAAGCATTTTTAAAACTAAATCTGTGAAAATTGAATTTACCTTCTCGATTAGAAACAAAAAAAGAAAAAACCATAACAATTGGAAATTCAACCCCTAAGGGGATGAAATAGGGCCAAAGTGAATTATTGACTCATCACTGTCTAGCCCAAATCGCTAGGAACAGGAACCTGAAATTTGGAGAGGATGTGAATCTTATAATGTAGGCGTCGTTCGACAAGGGATTGCCGAAATTCCTCGCCTAAGGATAGGGGATGAAAGGTATTATGAAAATACGTCCCTACCAAGGAAATTTTGAGGCTAGGACTATAAAAATTAGTATTTGGTTTCTTAGTCAGAAATAAAAATACGTATTTTAGCATTTTTTGGAAACTCGACCATTAAAGGGGTAAAGTAGTGGGTGAACAGCTTTTTGAAAATAAATCAGTATTAAAGAACTACTAAAGCATTTTTAAAGTTATATCTATGAAAATTGGTATTTAGCTTCTCTCGTTTTGGCAATTCAACCGCTTAAGGAGTGAAATAGGGTACGAAAAATTTCAGGAAAATATTTCGTTGTATTAAAAAAGGTAAATCTATGAAAATTGTTATTTCACTTATCGGTTAGACATAAAGAAATATATGTCAGGGGATGAAAGTTTCTATGGAAAAATCATCACAAGAACGCAAAATGCATGAGTAACAAAAACCTTGGACTCCCGCTATCAGAATCGCTTTTTGATCAAAAGTACATTCGGAAAAGACCATGCTTCTACGGCCTTAATTGACATGAAAAGTTTAGAAAGTGCAGTTTGTGAAACCATAAAAATTCGATTAAAGGAAAAAAACTGTGCAGACCGTACAGTCTACGCGAGCGAAGTAGCTGGCGGTAAGCTATACACATAAATGATGTGACAGACACGGTGAGCGGCAGTCTGCGGCTGTTTGCTAGTGACGCTGTGATATACGGGAAGGTATTGTCGTTGAGTGACTGTGGAAGGATACAAGGTGGCTCACACAAAATTTCTAGTTGGTGTGATGAATGTCAGCTTGCCCTGAATGTCGAAAATTGTATTTTAATGCAGAGGAGTAGGAAAAACAATCCCGTAATGTCCGAATAAAGCATTAGTAGCGTACTGGTTGATGCAGTCGCGTCGAATAAATATCTAGGCGTAACATTGCGAACCGATAAGAGATGCAGCGAGCAAGTAAGGAGGATGATAGGGAAGGTTTATTGCGAGAGTTTCAGCACTGTGTGGTTCACCTGTAAAGGAGACCACTTGTGGAACACTAGTGCAACCTATTCTTGAGTACTGTTAAGACTGTTTGGGATCTCCAAGAGGTTGGATTAAAGGAAGACATCGAATAAATTCAAAGGGGGGCTGCTAGATTTATCATCGGTAGGTTCGATCAGCACGCGAATATTATGTAGATTTTTCGTAATCTCAAGTGGGAATTCCTGGGAGGAAGACGAAGTTCTTTTCGCGGACCACTACTGAGAACATTGAGAGAACCGGGATTTGAAGCTGACTGCAAAACGATTATACTGCCGCCAACGTACATTTCGTTTAAGGACCATATACACACATCAAAAAAAGTTTTGAATCACCCCGGTTCCCAGAACTCCCGAAGATAGACGTTGTCTGTGAATATTGTATCCTAGACACAGTCCCTTTGACTGTTCAGTGATGTCACTAAACCCGCCCAAAGATGTAAACAACCATGCATGAGCAGCGCCTATTAGACGGAGGGGGTCCGACAGCCGATCAGTTCCAGTCATTCCACGGGGAAGGAGGTACACGGCTCGTGTCGTTTGTAGTTCAGCCATGCCTAGACGGCGAATACCGCGGTCCGATCGCGTCTGCATTGATACTTTGTGCCAGGGAGGGCTCTCAACAAGGGAAGTATCCAGGCGTCTCGGAGTGAACCAAAGCGATGTTGTTCTGGCATGGAGGAGATACAGAGAGACAAGAATTGTCAATCACATGCCTCGCTCAGGCCACCCAAGGGCTACTACTGCAGTGGATGACGGCTACTTACGGATTGTGGCCCCCGAGGAACCTTGACAGCAACGACACCATGTTGAATAATGCTTTTTGTGCAGCCACAGGACATCCTGTTACGACTAAAACTGTGCGCAATAGGCTGCGTGATGCGCAACTTCATTCCCGACGTCCATGGCGAGGTCCATCTTTGCAACCACGACACCATGCAGCGCGGTACAGATGGGTCCAACAACCTGCCGAATGGACCGCTCAGGATTGGCATCACGTTCGCTTTACCGGCGTGTGTCGCATATTCCTTGAACCAGACAATCTTCGGAGACGTGTTTGGAGGCAACCCGATCAGGCCGAACGACACACTGTCCAGCGAGTGCAGCAAGGTGGAGGTTCCCTGCTGTTTTGGGGTGGCATTATGTGGGGCCGACGTACGCCGCTTGTGGTCATGGAAGGCGCCGTAACGGCTGTACGATACGTGAATGTCATCCTCCGACCGATGGTGCAACCATATCGGCAGTATTTTGGCGAGCCATTCGCCTTCATGGACAACAGTTCGCGCCCCCATCGTCCACGTCTTGTGAATGACTTCCTTCAGGATAACAACATTGCTCGACTATAGTGGCCAGCATGTTCACCAAACATGAACACTATCGAACTTGCTATTTATGGACGACGTGACCCACCAACCACTTTTAGGGATCTACGCCGCATCACCGTTGAGGAATGGGACAATAAGGACCAAAAGTGCCTTGATGAACTTGTGAATAGTATGCCACGACGAATACAGGCATGCATCAATGCAAGAGGACGTGCTACTGGATATTAGAGGCACCGGTGTGTACAGAAATCTGGACCACCACCTCTGAAGGTCTTGCTGTATGGTGGTACAACATGCAAAGTATGGTTTTCGTGAGCAATAAGAAGCGCGGAAATGATGTTTATGTTGATCTCTATTCCAGTTTTTTGTACAGATTCCGGAACTCTCGGAACAGAGGTGATGCAAAACTTTTTTTGGCATGTGTAAATAAGACAAGAGGAATTAAGGCTCGTACGAAGGCATATAGACAATCATCTTTCTGTCGCTATATTTACAAGCGGAAAAGGAAAGGAAATTACTTGTAGTGGTATAATGTACCCTCCGCCACGCACCATACGGTGGCTTGCGGAGTATGTAGATGCACATGAGGCGTTTAACGCACAGTGTATGGAGGGCGAAGCTCAGGCTGGAGGTGGATCTTTGATGTTTTAGGTCCGTTTTCGTACCACGACTTGAGCCCACACATTCTGATTACCGTGAATACGCACCAGAATTGTATTTCCAAATTTTTCGGTGAGAAAGTATTGCTCTTTCTCCTATGTTTTATGATCTCTCTTGTTTTTGATAATTACATTTCTCCTTCTCGATTATTAGTTGTTTTTTAATTAATATGATTTGGTGATCTATTGGCTAGAGTTCGTTAAACACAATAAATATTCAGAGAATGTTGGAAATACAATGCTGGTGCATATTCACGGTAGCCTGAGTGTGTGGGCCCACGTCATGGTGCAAAAAACTAAGATGGAGGGCCGGTTTATGGCCCAAGAGACACTAGCCGCCGCTTGGGGCACCAAGCTGAGAAGACCGCCAGGCGTACCACCGAGAGATGTGGCGCAGTGGTTAGTACACTGGACTCGCATTCGGGAGGGCGACGGTTCAGAACCCACGTCCGGCACATCCTGATTTAGGTTCTCCGTGATTTCCCTAAATAGCTTCAGGCAAATGCCGGGATGGTTCCTTTGAAAGGGCACGGCCGACTTCCTCGTCCATTCTTCCGTAATCTGATGGGGCCGATGACCTCGTTGTTTAGTCTGTCCCCCTAAACAAATCAACCAACCAACCAGTCGCGCCGCGGCTTTAAGGTTTCTATACAGGGCGTATCACAATTAGTAGCGGCCACTTTAGGTGCCTTGTTGAGAGTGGCGCCCACGTGCATGATATGTACACGGTGCGTATCGCAATTATGCGGGCCATCCATAAAGTAGAGAACTTTTCCGCATACAGTTCGCGCACCTGTCTTATGGCAGCCGCACATTGGTTCCTGGCGTTCATTGTAGGGATGTGACAACGAATCAAAAATATCAGTACTGTGTATTATCGAATATCGTCATGCGGAATATCGATGTAGACGACTATAATTCAAATACATCGACATTATCACCCATCTGTGCCAGAAACTGAATTTTTAATTCTGATTACTTATGATTGCACGTATTATTTAAGACTATGAGATGTGGGTTTTATGAATTAATAAAAATAGTGAAAACTACAGTTAATTATACATTATTTTACAAATAAATAGAGAAAACTTACGAAAAAATAAAAAAAGTTATACTGTGACATGAAAAAATAGAAAGAAAAAAGCACTTCAAAATACAGATAATAAAAATGGAAATATTATGAGCTCCAAAACTTCTTTTCTAAAGGACTTAAAATAATTAATTTGTTTGCATGTTATGCTATCAATCTACTCCTCTGAATAGAAAACACTCCACCAGCTTTTGAAACTAGTTTTCCTGCTGGAACTGAGTCCCTACAAAAGATAAATAATTCCTAACTATCTGATATGGACTGGAACTAGGTTGAGAAATTTCCTTCCAGAGTGTGAAAGAGGAATACGTTAACCGTCCAGGGGGTGGTATTCATAAATATGTTAATAATTTTGGAGGAATGTCTTCAGTGTCTAGAGTTATTCTCTTTTTTTAGCGTCCACATTTCCAATACTTCCGCCAATTTTACTTTCCAGTGAGAGCAGTTTAAGAAAATACATAGTTGTCAACGATCAAAATTTTTCTAACAACTTCAAAATAAAAAACTGTAGGTAACGTTCGTATGAGATAAACGCTTCAATATTTTTTTTAAAAAAGTAGAGCTCAGTTTTCTCTATTATGAGTTAGCTATTGATTATAATAATACACTACTGGCCATTAAAATTGCTACACCAAGAAGAAATGCAGATGATACAAGGGTATTCATTGGACAAACATATTATACTAGAACTGGCATTTGATTACTTTTTCACGCAGTTTGGGTGCATAGATCCTGAGAAATCAGTACCCAGAACAAACACCTCTGCCCGTAATAACGGCCTTGATACGCCTGGGCATTGAGTCAAACAGAGCTTGGATGGCGTGTACAGGTACAGCTTCCCATGCAGCTTCAACACGATACCTCAGTTCATCAAGAGTAGCGACTGGCGTATTGTGACGAGCCAGTTGCTCGGCCACCATTGACCAGACGTTTTCAATTGGTGAGAGATCTGGAGAATGTGCTGGCCAGGGCAGCAGTCGAACATTTTCTGTATCCAGGAAGGCCCGTGCACGACCTGCAACATGCGGTCGTGCACTATCATACTGAAATGTAGGGTTTCGCAGGGATCGAATGGAGGGTAGAGCCACGGGTCGTAACACATCTGAAATGTAACGTCCACTGGTCAAAGTGCCGTCAATGTGAACAAGAGGTGACCGAGACGTGTAACCAATGGCACCCCATACCATCACGCCGGGTGATACGCCAGTATGACGATGACGAATACACGCTTCCAATGTGCGTTCACCGCGATGTCGCCAAACACGGATGCGACCAAGAAGATGTGTAAACAGAACCTGGATTCGTCCGAAAAAAATGACGTTTTGCCATTCGTGCACCCAGGTTCGTCGTTGAGTACACCATAGCAGGCCTCCTGTCTGTGATGCAGCGTCAAGGGTAACCGCAGCCATGGTCTCCGAGCTGATAGTCCAAGCTGCTGCAAACGTCGTCGAACTGTTCGCGCAGATGATTGTTGCCTTGCAAACGTCCCCATCTGTTGACTCAGGGATCGAGACGTGGCTGCACGATCCGTTACAGCCACGCAGATAAGATGCCTGTCATCTCGACTGCTAGTGACACGAGGCTGTTGGGATCCAGCACGGCGTTCCGTATTACCCTCCTGAACCCACCGATTCTATATTCTGCTAACAGTCATTGGATCTCGACCAAAGCGAGCGGTAATGTCGCGATACGATAAACCGCAATCGCGATAGGCTACAATCCGACCTTTATCAAAGTTGGAAACGTGATGGTACGCATTTCTCCTCCTTACACGAGGCATCACAACAACGTTTCAACAGGCAACGCCGGTCAACTGCTGTTTGTGTATGAGAAATCGGTTGGAAACTTTCCTCATGTCAGCACGTTGTAGGTGTCGCCACGGGCGCCAACCTTGTGTGAATGCTCTTAAAAGCTAATCATTTGCATATCACAGCATCTTCTTCTTGTCGGTTAAATTTCGCGTCTGTAGCACTTCATCTTCGTTGTGTAGCAATTAAATGGCCGGTAGCGTATTATGCGATTACATCCTCACAAAATATTGATTTTACCGCTTTATCAGGTGGACGAATATTGATTAAGGAAATCAAATAATAAATTCCGATATAATCTGTATTTCGATACATCAGTAACCCTATATCCCAATCATAGTTCGTTGTGATACGAACAGTTGCCGCATGCTATTTTAGTAGGACCTTGTCATATGGAAAGTGTAGAGATAGCTGTGATCATGACTATGGCGGTTGCGAATCCCGTCGTTTGTGAGGTGCGAGAGTTTATTCATTTTCTGTAGGTGGAAAATGTTAGATTCTGTGACCATGTATGGTGAAGGTGTAATGAATGCAGCCAGTGTCCGAAAGTGGAGGGCAATGTTTAAGAATGGGAGAACGTATGTCCATGACGAAGAGAAAGCAGGGCGACCCTGAGTACGCTGAAACAAACGATGAACCGCATCATTCGAGGCAATGGATGATACACGATCAGTGACGTGCATGAACAATGTTAGGAAGTGTCTCGTTCAGTCGTGCACGAAATTGTCACTCAGGACTTCGGGTACAACAAAATATGTGCACGCTGGGTGTCATGCATGCCCACGCATGGCTAGGAAGCTGTAGGAATGGGTGCTACATTAGCGATCTTGGAGTGTTACGAAAGGGATGACAACACGTTCATTGACCAGACTGTTACGGGAAATGAAACATGGGTTTTTCATAACACCACCACAAAGAAGCGACGATCTACGAGTGGCGTCATCCTCAGTCACCGCAGAAGCCACGCAAGTTCAAAATCTGCATCAACTCAAAAACTGATTGCTTCTGTATTCTGGGTCAGTGAAGGGGTGCTACTCTTCGACTTCATGCCCCGCAACAGAACAATCAATAGTGATACGTACTGTGGTATCCTTGAACGCCTTCGTCGGGCTATCCATAACGGCTGAAGAGGCACACTCTCGCGTGGAATTGTTCTGTTGCACGATGAGGCACGTCCGCGCACTGCCCGACAGAAACAAGCCTTGCTGCGTCAGAAACACCGGTGTGACATCTTCGAGCATCCATCCTATAGTCCGAACCTGGCACCACCGGACTTCTTCCTGTTTCCAAAACCAAAGCAGCATCTTGCAGGCAAGCGTTTCGCAAATGGTTGAATAGCCAGGTGGCCACATAGTATGCTGAGGGTATACACAAATTGGTGCCAAGGTACGACAAGTGCCTTAATGCCGAAGGCGACGTTGTAGAAAAGTAGATAAAGTATGTGCCAAAACGGGTATATTCGGTTCTGTATAGCATTATTCTAAACTATTTGCCTGAAAGTAATGGTAAATAATTTCGAAACCTACTTACTGCTTTTTCTCTGGAAGCTCTTCAAACGCCACGCCGTGTTCTTAAGTTTCAGTCCTACGCCTTGAGATGTCACTCCTTATGTGGGACTATGGCGTGACCGCAGTAACAACGGAGACGTATAATGGTGCGCAACGTGGCAAGTGTTGCTTGCGGTACCACAAAACGCAATCGTCAGTTGTTGTAAGAAGACGTTTCAGAACGGAGTATCACAAAGCTCCGCCTCGGGAAAAGACTATAAAAGCGATGTACACTATGTGATCAAAAGTATCCGGACACCCCCAAAAACATATGTTTTTCATATTAGGTGCATTGTGCTGCCACCTACTACCAGGTACTCCATATCAGCGACCTCAGTAGTCATTAGACATCGTGAGAGAGCAGAATCGGGCGCTCCGCGGAACTCACGGACTTCGAACGTGGTCTGGTGACTGGGTGTCACTTGTGTCGTACGTCTGTACGCGATATCTCCACACTCCTAAACATCCCTAGGTCCACTGATTCCGATGTGATAGAGAAGTGGAAACGTGAAAGGACACGTGCGGCACAAAAGCGTACAGTCCGTCCTCGTCTGTTGACTGACAGAGAGCGCTGACAGTTGAAGAGGGCCGTAATGTGTAATAGGCAGACATCCATCCATACCATTACACAGGAACTCCAAACTGCATCAGGATGCACTGCAAGTACTTTGACATTTAGGCGGGAGGTGAGAAAACTCTGATGTCATGGACAGCGGCTGCTCATAAGCCACACGTCACACCGAGAAATGCCAAACGACGCCACGCTTGGCGTAATGAGGGTAAAAATCGGACGATTGAACAGTGGAAAAACGTTATGTGGAGTGACGAATCACGGTACACAATGTGGCGATCCGATGGCAGAGTGTGGGTATGGCGAATGCCCGCTGAACGTCATTTGCCAGCGTGTGTAAAGCCAACAGTAAAATTCGAAGAAGGTGGTGTTATGATGTGGTCATGCTTTTCATGGAGGGGGCTTTCACCCCTTGTTGTTTTGCGTGGCACTATCACAGCACAGGCCTACATTGATGTTTTAATTATCTTCTTGCGTCCCACTGTTGAAGAGCAATTCGGGGATGGCGACTGCATCTTTCAACACGATCGAGCACCTGTTCGTAATGCAATGCCTGTGGTGGAGTGGTTACACGACAATAACACCCCTGTAATGGACTGGCCCGCACAGAGTCCTGACTTGACCATACCGTACTGTTGTTTTGCGTGGCACTATCACAGCACAGGCCTACATTGGTGTTTTAATTATCTTCTTGCTTCCCACTGTTGAAGAGCAATTCGGGGATGGCGACTGCATGTTTAAACACGATCGAGCACCTGTTCATAATGCAATGCCTGTGGCGGAGTGGTTATACGACAGTAACCCCCCTATAACGGACTGGCCTGCACAGAGTCCTGACCTGACCATACAGAACACCTTTGGGATGTTTTGGGATGCTGACTTTGTGCCAGGCCTCACCGACCGACATCGATACCTCTCAGTGCAGCGCTCCGTGAAGAAGGGGCTGCCATTCCATGACAAACCTTCCAGCATCTGATTGATCGTATGCCTGCGAGAGTGGAAGCTGTCATCTAGGCTAAGGGTGAGCCAACACCACAATGAATTCCAACATTACAGATGGAGAGCGCCACGAACTTGTAAGTAATTTTCAGCCAGGTGTCCGGATACTTTTGATCACATAGTGTATGATCGGTTTGCGGAAAAGGTTATGTGACACTTCGAGAAAAGGACGAGTTCTCCCAAGGGTAGCAGGCCACGTTGCGGAAGCCGTTAGGGGGACGTATGCACAGAGTCCAAGGAAGTCCGCAGGACAAGCAACACCACGGTCTTCCCTCTCGGTAGAGACACATGGCCGTCCGGAGCCTGACCGTCTTGCGACCATACATTCTCGTGACTACCGCTGCCAGCAGTCGTGTAAAGTGGCTACATTCCTGCCAATCTTTCTACAGTACAGCAGAAGGAACATCCTACTTCTCGTAGCCCTGATACAGACCTCGTTCAAACTGAGTGAGGTATTGGTAATGGCGTCTTTGTGTTCTTAAAGGCGTTCTTCACTAACATCAACTCACCACGTTCAATTACAAAGGTATCTAACGCTCACGACAATTATAACGTGTATTCAAACGTGTATTATAACGTGTATGCATGAACGTCCACTTATAGAAGGTGTTCGAAGTGATGACCAGTGGTATCAATGCAGTGCTACAATCTTCTTCTGATAGATTGAGTGGTACTCCTTGTCACATCGGCACTTATCGAAGCACATGCTCTGACAATTCTTTCTCGCACATCTTCAGGTCTACTTGGAACGTGTTTATAAACAATGTATTTTACGAATCCCCACAAGAAAAAATCTAGAGGCTTCAGGTCTGGCGAACGAGTCGGCCACGATGCATCTCCTCCGCGTCCAATCCAACGATTTTGGGACTTGTCTCAGCAAATCACTTCCCGTCATCATCGAAAATGTGACGGACACACATCGTCTAGATGCCGGCCGCGGTGGTCTAGCGGTTCTAGGCGCTCAGTCCGGAACCGCGCGACTGCTACGGTCGCAGGTTCGAATCCTGCCTCGGGCATGGATGTGTGTGATGTCCTTAGGTTAGTTAGGTTTAAGTAGTTCTAAGTTCTAGGGGACTGATGACCACAGATGTTAAGTCCCATAGTGCTCAGAGCCAAGCCATCGTCTTGGTACCACATACTGTTCCTAGTTCCTAAAGGTATTTCTTCCAATAATGTTTCTTGTAGGAATGTGGTGTGCTTCCTACCATTAAGATCTCCTTCGATGAAATAGGGGCCTATAAGTCTGTCCTCTTGTATCCCACACCATACATTCACCGTCCACGGTTTTTGGTGTGCAACTTGCTGCAGTCAACATTGATTTTCAGTTGCTCAGTAATGCATATTATGCAGATTATCATTTCCATGGTTCGTGAATGTGGCCTCGTCAGTAAATAAAATCAAACTAATAAATGTGTCATACCTCTGAATCGGAAATTGAGCTCATCGGCAGAATTCAATGCGACGCATTCAATCCGTACCAGTTAATTCTTGGTGGAGACTGATATGGTATGGATGATATTTTATGGCGATGCAGAACACGAACAACAATACTCTGGTTCATGCCAGATTCCCTTATGATTTGACGCGAACTAACACAAGTATCTCGAACCACAGTGGGAAGAGTACCAATTTCCTTTTCCTCGTTAGTAACTTTCTTTTGCCGGATATGTTTTCGATGCGCTAAAGACCCAAATTCAATTGGCTCTAAGCACTATGGGACTTAACATCAGAGGTCATCAGTCCCCTAGACTTAGAACTACTTAAACCTAACTAACCTAAGGACATTACACACATCCATGCCCGAAGCAGTATTCGAACCTGCGACCGTAGCAGCAGCGCGGTTCCGGACTGAAGCGCCTAGAACCGCTTGGCCACAGTGGCCGGCATTAAAGACCCAGTTGTTCTCAATTTATCATACACATGTTTAAGTGTATGACTTGTAGGGTGAGTACGTTGAGGATATCTTTCAGCGTATAAGTCTCTAGCTCTCACTGAATTTCGTCGGCATTCTCCGTAAATGAGAAGCATATCGACTTGCTCTTTGAAGGAATACATCATTCAAATTCGCTTGATTGGACGATACTAGTCTTACCGTTCCTATTAGTGTTCTATTACGAAACCGTCGAAAGCCGGCCGGTGTGGCCGTGCGGTTCTAGGCGCTTCAGTCTGGAACCGCGTGACCGCTACGGTCGCAGGTTCGAATCCTGCCTCGGGCATGGATGTGTGTGATGTCCTTAGGTTAGTTAGGTTTAAGTAGTTCTAAGTTCTAGGGGACTGATGACCACAGATGTTAAGTCCCATAGTGTTCAGAGCCATTTGAACCATTTTTGAAACGGTCGAATGATGTTTACATATCAATGGCACGTTATATGGATAAGCCGTATTGGGCGAATATTTACTATTTGCACGATGTACGAGAGAGAGTTGTCAGAGCATGTGCTTCGATAAGTGCCGAAGTGATAAGGAATAGCCGGCCGCGGTGGTCTAGCGGTTCTAGGCGCTCAGTCTGGAACCGTGCGACTGCTACGGTCGCAGGTTCGAATCCTGCCTCGGGCATGGATGTGTGTGATGTCCTTAGGTTAGTTAGGTTTAAGTCGTTCTAAGTTCTAGGGGACTGATGACCATAGATGTTAAGTCCCATCGTGCTCAGAGCCATTTGAACCACTTTGATAAGGAATACCACTCAATCCATGATAAGAAGATTGCAGCACTGTATTGATACCAATGGTCATCACTTCGTACACCTTCTGTAAATGGAAGTTCAGCGACCTTTTGACCTTCGTTGACCTTCAAAGACCTTACTGTTACACATCACTGGATTCGTCTCTATAGCCGCTATCAGAAAATAAGTACGAAACTATAGCATCCCATTTAAAAAAACAAAGTTGATCTTCATATCTCTGACGCGACCCCACCAAGCAACAAAAAACCAACGTCATCTTATGGCCCCTGTTGTCCCATGCAACATTTGTCCCACAAATTATCATACTTTCGGAGCTATTCCAGGTGGCAATAGTTAGTGACTCACTCTGCAGGACGGCCGGCGACAGCCGCTCAGCCCACTTGCACTTGGAGCCTCATCGCTACGTCATCTTTCGTGCTTGGTACAGTGTTTGTTGTGTATCATGTGTGGTCCTGTTCAGCTTCCTTATGACGACAGTTGCCGCACCATTCTTTAGTGTGCGAAGTCGTACTCAACAAGTGACATACCTGGAGAAACTTGTGAACTCTCCTCCTCGTTGAATTGAGACCACTATCGAGGCTAGTGGTGATGTTGCACGGTATGAGAGTATATCTCTTGCGGGTGATATATACAGGGTGATCAAAAAGTCAGTATAAATTTGAAAACTGAATAACTCACGGAATAATGTAGATAGAGAGGTACAAATTGACACATATGCTTGGAATGACATGGGGTTTTATTAGAACCGAAAAAAATACAAAAGTTCAAAAAATGTCTGACAGATGGCGCTTCATCTGATCAGAATAGGAATAATTAGCATAACAAAGTAAGACAAAGTAAAGATGATGTTCTTTACAGGAAATGCTCAATATGTCCACCATTATTCCTTAACAGTAGCTGTAGTCGAAGAATAATGTTGTGAACAGCACTGTAAAGCATGTCCGGAGTTATGGCGAGGCATTGGCGTCAGATGTTGTCTTTCAGCATCCCTAGAGATGTCGGTCGATCACGATACACTTGCGACTTCAGGTAACCCCAAAGCCAATAATCGCACGGACTGAGGTCTGGAGACCAGGGAGGCCAAGCATGACGAAAGTAGCTGCTGAGCACACGATCATTACCAAAGACGCGCGCAAGAGATATTTCACGCGTCTAGCAATATGGGGTGTGTTCTAATAAAACTCCATGTCATTCCAAGCATGTGTGTCAATTTTTATCTCTCTATCTACATTATTCAGTGGTTTATTAAGTTTTCAAATTTATACTGACTTTTTGATCACCCTGTATATATATGGAGGGTGAAAAGTATTTAAACCGACAAACTCGGGGAGGTTGTAGGGGACATCAAGACAAATATTTTCCCCTAATGTCATTTTTTCTTATGAAGGCTATTTAAACCGGCGGAGGCCGTATTACGCTCTTCAGTTGTTGCAGGCCGTATTACGATCTTCAGTTGTTAGAGGGCATATTACGATCTTCAGTTGTTAGAGGGCGTATTACGGTCTTCAGTTGTAGGCAACTGCTGTCCACCATTGTAGTAGTGCATTGTCTCTGTTTACTAATGGAGCGATACACCTGGAGTGATTACACTGATATGGTTGGTGCGTACTACTTAGCGTACCACAACGGACGAGCTGCACAGCGGGTTTATCAACAGACCCGGTCATTCAGCAGAAGAACGCTGCAATTTGAGACACCTGTCTTGCAGCATGTGGAGCGGGATCCTTCAATCAGCACTCGTCCAATTGCACGTCACATGGGGACGCATCAAATGAATGTAAGAACAGTCCTTCGAGAGCAATTGTTACGTCCATTTCACTTACAGCGTGTCCACAACCTAGAACCAGTAGATTACCCACCCAGAGCACAGTTTTCGCAGAGGTACCTGGAACAGTGTGAAATGCATCCTACATTTCCATCCTCTGTGTTGTTTACCGATGAAGCAACGTTCGGGCGGGATGCAGTCTTCAATATGTACAATTCGCATGTTTGGAGTGAGGATAACCCACATGCCACAGTTACTAGCGCTCATCAAGTGCGGTTCTTCGTTAATGTGTGGGTCGGTGTTGTTGGGGACTGTTTAATTGGGCCGTATCTGCTACCTAGGTCATTAAATGGCAGGTAATATTACAATTTTCTCTCCAGAGCACTGCCAGAATTGCTGGAAGACGTCCCGTTCCCTACAAGACAACGCACGTTGTTCCAACATGATGGGGCGCCGGCACATTTCAGTCGTCGTGTGCGTCGATTCCTGGACCGAAGGTTCCCAGAAACGTAGATTGGCAGAGGTGGTCCTGTACCATGACCTGCTCCATCCCGAGATATGTCCCCTCTGGACTTTTTTGTGTGGGGAGAGATGCACAACCTTATTTACGCAACCCCTGTTGCATCAGAAGAGAATCTGGTTGCCCAGATAGTAGCAGCAGCTGGAACAATTCAGGATACTCCTGGAGTTTTTGCCCGTGTCGCTAAGGTCGCAGGTTCGAATCCTGCCTCGGGCATGGATGTGTGTGATGTCCTTAGGTTAGCTAGGTTTAAGTAGTTCTAAGTTCTAGGGGACTGATGACCTTAGCAGTTAAGTTCCATAGTGCTCAGAGCCATTTGAACAATTTTTTTGCACGTGTCAGACAGAACATGATCCGACAGTATAACCTTTGTTTACGTGTCAATGGATGCATTTTTGAAAATCTACTGTAATTGAAATTGGGTTGTATTAATGTGTTGTCTCTTGGTCATAAAAAATATGGAAAAGAGTTGGTTGGTTTAATTAATTTGCCGCCAGAGAAATCTTCCTCTACCGGTTTAAATACTCATCATAGGAAAAAATGACATTAGGGAAAAATATTCGTTTTGATGTCCCCTACAACCTCCCAGAGTTTGTCGATTTAAATACTTTTTTTTGTCGGATGCGCCTAGTCCCATGGAGTTCTCGGTGACTTACTTATTGAAATGCTCTCGTATGAGGCGCGTCAGCAGCTGAATTCCTCATGTAACAGAAACTGGAGTAGCCCAGTACTGATATGTAGCAAGTCTGGTAAAAATAAAAGCGCGGCCTCGGAACGGGATCGGGTGGCACCGGCCGTACGTATCGTCTCACACGGCGCGAAGCGAGCGGTAAAGAAAGAGAAGCCGAGCAAACACGGGGGGCGAGCATGCGTGCCTTGCGCTCCCTTCCAGATAAATACGTCGTCACTCGACACTCCTCAATAAATGTAATCAACACCTGTTTAAACAAGAACCATTACACGACAATTGTGTTAGCGGCGAGGGTCGGGGATCCCCCGCGGGCCGGAAGGCCAGGCCCTCCTCGCGCGCTGCCGCCGGCCAAGTGGCGGCAAATTGCAGGGGCGGGCGGCGCATGAATAACAACGCGTCCGCCACTTGCCAGCCCCCGCTGGGCGAGGGGAGGGGGAAGTGGCACTCAGCTGCGTGCGACGTCCCGGCCGCCGAGGAAAAGTCATCAAGTAAGACGGGCAGCATACTCTGTACAGTGCCGCTGGCAAGTCACTGTTTAGAGCTTACTCCGCGCGTTTACAATACTCCTGTGATGCTGAATGGCAACGTCATTGGGACGCCGGAAGCACAGCGAGTGGTGGCATGGGTTTTCCCAAGTATCTGTGAAACACTTCAATTAAATTACACTACTGTCCATTAAAATTACTACACCAAGAATAAATGCAGATGATAAACGGGTATTCGTTGGACAAATATATTATACTAGAACTGACATGTGATTACATTTTCACGCAATTTGGGTGCATAGATCCTGAGGAATCAGTACCCAGAACAAGCACCTCTGCCCGTAATAGCGGCCTTGATACGCCTGGGCATTGACTCAAACAGAGCTTAGATGGCGTGTACAGGTACAGCTGGCCATGCAGCTTCAACACGATACCATAGTTCATCAAGAGTAGTGACTGGCGTATTGTGACGAGCCAGTTGCTCGGCCACCATTGACCAGACGTTTTCAGTTGGTGAGAGATCTGGAGAATGTGCTGGTCAGGGCAGCAGTCAAAAGTTTTCTGTATCCAGAAAGGCCCGTACAGGACCTGCAGCATGCGGTCGTGCGTTATCCTGCTGAAATGAAGGGTTTCGCAGTGATCGAATGAAGGGCAGAGCCAGGGGTCATAACGCATCTGATATGTAACGTCCACTGGTCAAAGTGCCGTCAATGCGAACAAGAGGTGACCGAGACGTGTAACCAATGGCACCCCATACCATCACGCCGGGTGATACGCCAGTATGACGATGACGAATACACGCTTCCAATGTGCGTTCACCGTGATGTCACCAAACACGGATGCGACCATCATGATGCTGTAAACAGAACCTGGATTCATCCGAAAAAATGACGTTTTGCCATTCGTGCACCCAGGTTCGTCGTTGAGCGCACCATCGCAGGCGCTACAGTCTGTGATCCACTGTCAAGGGTAACCGCAGCCATGGTCTCCAGCTGATAGTCCATGCTGCTGCAAACGTCGTCGAACTGTTTGTGCAGATGGTTGTTGTCTTGCAAACGTCCCCATCGGTTGACTCAGGGATCGAGACGTGGCTGCACGATCCGTTACAGCCATGCGGATAAGATGCCTGTCATCTCGACTGCTAGTGATACGAGGCAGTTGGGATCCAGCACGGCGTTCCGTATTACCCTCCTGAACCCACCGATTCCATATTCTGCTGACAGTCATTGGATCTCGACCAACGCGAGCGGTAATGTCGCGATACGATAAACCGCAATCGCGATAGGCTACAATCCGACGTTTATCAAAGTCGGAAACGTTATGGTACGCATTTCTCCTCCTTACACGAGCCATCACAACCACGTTTCACCAGGCAACGTCGGTCAACTGCTGTTTGTGTATGAGAAATCGGTTGGAAACTTTCCTCATGTCGGCACGTAGTAGGTGTCGCCACCGGCGCCAACCTTGTGTGAATGCTCTGAAAAGCTGATCATTTGCATATCACAGCATATTCTTTCTGTCGGTCAAATTTCGCGTGTGTAGAACATCTTCGTGGTGCAGCAATTTTAATGGCCAGTAGTGTATATAAACATCTTCACTGCAGACTGTGAACGACGGTACGAGGATACGGGATAGATTCCCTAATTCACTGAGGTGACAAGTCATGTGATACCTCATAATATCGTGTCGGACCTACCTTTGTTCGGCATAGTCCAGCAACTCAACGTGGCGTGGACTGAAAAAGTCGTTGGAAGTACCGTCCAGAAATATTAAGCTATGCTGCCTCTATAGCCGTCCATAATTGCGAAAGTGTTGCCAGTGCAGGATTTTGTGCACGAGTTGACTTCTCGATTACGTCCTATAAACGTTCGATGGGAATCATATCAGGCGGTCTGGGTGGCAAAATCATTAGCTCGAATGATCTAGAATGTTCTTCAAACCAGTTGCGGACTCTTGTGGCCCAGCGACATGACGCATTGTCATCCATAAAAATTCCATCGCTGTTTGGGAACACGGAAGTCCATGAATGGCTGCAAATGGTATCCAATTGTTCAGTTGGACCAAAGGACCTAGTCCATTTGAGAGGCACCCACATGCCTTGCTCATACTGTGGCATCAAGCAGTCAGGCCTGCAAGATGAGTGGTCTGCCAAGCGAGTGGATTCATTCTTATTTATCAACTAACACGAGCTCTAGTACTCACAATTAAGTTACAAATTATCCTCCTTTGTCTCATACACAGATTGAGACTCACACAGTACTCACCACGTGGAAGTACTCGTCTCTAATTTCAAGTCCTGCACGCGCCACTTCTTAAATATTTCCAACTTATAGTACACACGCTGGTAATTCAGCTTAACTTAAGCACTCGGAAGTATTTCAACTTATTGCTACACGTGGTTTCATTGTGAACGTTGGTCACTTCCGAAGATTACTACGATCCCCTTACTATTTCCTGCCTGACATTTAATTCTGCCTACAAAAGTTCCTGAAATAGAGAAATTATTATTCCAAACCACTCTTAAGTATTTCACATGCATACCATGTCTCCACTCTTTTGTCTTTACGGAGTACACCTAAGACAGGTCTTACCAACACTAGATCCAGTGGCAGAGTGCTGACACATGGCCGATCTCGCACCTCCGCCAAGGTGGGGAAGCACCATGCTACCGTACTGGCCAGGCACATTTCAGGCAGCTCAAAGCTCAGGTAAATTTCGTCTCTTTGGTTCCATCAAAGGTGACCAAAAGACCGTCTCAAAGATGGTCATATATTGCACATTCACTATCTGCAGTTAGCAGACGACCATACATTCATTCATTTCACAGATCTTACCAAATTGGATGTAGGGATTTATTTTGTGGGAGTGCACATGTAATCAATTAAATAAATAAATTGTCATTCTTTCCTACACTGGTATCCGGCTTCGCTGTATTAATTGAAATAGAGTTATTATTAGAAAAAAAAAGTGTTGTTCTGACAAGAATAACGAAGAATGTCGTACCTATTTTCAATGTCGGGCGGTACTGTACCCTTTCACATTTCATGTAAACACAACACTCACTATTATGGAGCCACCACCAGCCTCCACAGTGCCTTGTTGACAACTTGGGTGCTTGGCTTATTGAGGTCTGCGCCACACTCGAACTCTACTACCAGCTCTTACCAACTGAAATCGGGTCTCATCTGACCAGGCCACGGTTTTCCACTTGTCTAGGGTCCAATCGATATTGTCACGAGCCCAGGAGAGACGCTGCAGGCAATTTCGTGCTGTTAACAAAGGCACTTACGTCGGTCGTTTGCTGC
The DNA here is from genome assembly GCF_023864345.2 of Schistocerca serialis cubense. NCBI lineage: Eukaryota > Metazoa > Arthropoda > Insecta > Orthoptera > Acrididae > Schistocerca > Schistocerca serialis. The sequence goes on along the minus strand of NC_064642.1, from coordinate 505,762,772 downwards.
CATAACCCATTAATGTCAAATTTCGGCGCACTGTCTGGACAGACACGTGAGACGTATGTCCCACATTGGTTTCTGCGGTTATTTCGCGCAGTGTTGTTTGTATGACAACTCTACGCAAACGCCTCTGCTCTCAGTCATTAAGTGGAGGCCGTCGACCACTGCATTGTCGGTGGTGAGAGGTAATGCCTGTTATGTCGTATGCTCGGTACAGTCTTGACACTGTGGATTTCGGAATATTGAATTCCCTAACGATTTGCGAAACAGAGTGTCCCATATGTCTAGTTCCAAATACCATTCCGCGTTCAAAGTCTGTTGATTTCCAACGTGCGGCCACAAACACGTCGGAAACCCTTTGAGATGAATCACCTGAGTACAAGTGACAGCTTCGCCAATGCACTGCCCTTTTATATCTAGCATACGCTACTATCGCCATCTGTATATCAGCATATCACTATCACATGACTTTCGTCACCTCAGTTTATGTGAGGGCTTGAAGACTTCTTAAGTAACAGAACCCAGCACGTTGCCCTCGCTGACTAGTGTTCATTAGGGACAACGGTCTCGTCACGAGTGTGATACGATCGCTGTTACTTCCTATAAACGAAGATAAAAAAAAAGTTCAAATGTGTGTGAAATCTTATGGGACTTAACTGCTAAGGTCATCAGTCCCTAAGCTTACACACTACTTAACCTTAATTATCCTAAGGACAAACACACACACCCATGCCCGAGGGAGGACTCGAACCTCTGCCGGGACCAGCCGCACAGTCCATGACTGCAGCGCCTGAGACCGCTCGGCTAATCCCGCGCGGCTAAACGTTGACGGGAATGAGATTTTCACTCTGCAGCGGAGTGTGCGCTGATATGAAACTTCCTGGCAGATTAAAACTGTGTACCGGACCGAGACTCGAACTCGGTACCTTTGCCTTTCGGGGGCAAGTGCTCTAGAGCAAAGCCCGCGAAAGGCAAAGGTCCCGAGTTCGAGTCTCGGTCCGGCACACAGTTTTAATCTGCCAGGAAGTTTCATAAATGGATCGGGCGGAAAGGTGAGCAACAATCTGCAGCTGTTTGTTGACGACGGTGTGGTGTGCGGTAAGGTGTCGTTGTTGAGTGACTATAGGAGGATACAGGATGAATTTAAAAAAATTCTGGTTGGTGTGATGAACGGCAGGTAGCTCTTAATGTAGAAAAAATAAGTTAATGAGCGTTATTGTAAAAACAAATCCGCAATGTTTGGATACAGAATTAGTATTGCCCCGCTTGACACAGTCACGTCGTTTAAATATCTGGGCGTAATGTTGCAAAGCGATATGAAATGGAACGAGAATGAAAGATTGCTGTAGGGAAGGCAAATCGTGGACTTCGGTTTACAGGGAGAATTTTAGGAAGTTGTGGTTCATCTTCATATAGGATGCTAGTGCCACATACTCTTGAGCACTGCTCGAATGTTTGAGCTTCTCAACAGGTCGGATTAAAGAAGATATCAAAGCAATTCAGAGGCGGGCTGCTAGATCTCTTACGATAGGTTCGAACGACACGCAATTTCTAAGCTGACTGCAGAACGATCCTAGTGCCGCCATCATATATTTAGCGTAAGGCCCACGAAAATAAGATACGAGCAGTTTAGGGCTCACACGGATGCATATTGGAAGTCGATTATCCTTCGCTGTCAGCTCAGTAGAAACAGAAATATAAAGATCTGAGCATCATGGTCACATGAATGTGGAATGTCAAAACTGACGTCATCCCTATCGTCATTGCTGCCCTGTGATTAATATCACATAATCTGAAGACAGGCGAGGATCCAATGTTTGGTCGTGGTTGTCAGTCAGTGGCGGGGTGGGGCAGGGGCAGTGGCAGTGGAAGCGAGAGGGGTGGAGCGGGGGGGGGGGGGGGCGAGGGATGGTCACACGCACACGACACCCCGCAATTGTTACTTGCGGCCACCCACACTTTTACCGTGCCAGAGATGTGTATGATTTTAATAATACCGACAATACAATACACAAAGTCTTTTAATATATTAATGATTGTTTACATCCTTATTTACAAGTAAACTGTTCAATACGACATGAAATATTTTTTTGTGCGGGAAGAATACTCCGAGAGAAACACTATATCGAAATTTTAGCTGCTAAGACATGCTGCAAGTATTTAAAAAAATATGTTGAAATTTGCCAAATTCGTAGCTCACCAGGCGGCTCGAGAATGTACACTACTTCTGTAGCTGATCAGACAGCGCATGCACAACACTGCGGACGCATGTCCTTGGTTGACGGCACATCGGTAAACGGGTAACACGGCACAATGCCATTGTAATTTTTAAAGCGAGTTTCAGTTTCCGTTGATAGTTTCTCTGACACCATTGTTCGAAGTTATTATTTGCTCGGATTTGCAATTCATTTAATTTCCATAGCAATTAGCCGTTGCCTTTGTGGTATCGCTAAGTGTTAACAATGGTGATAAAACTGAATTAATTTTCTTTGTGATTTCTTCGTATTTGTTTGCTGAGATCATCTGTCTTGGTGCAGGTTCCAGAGTTTCATAGTAATGTGGAAACCAGTTAATGTTTTCAATCTTGCGAAGATGTAATATGTAAGTATGCCGTCGAAATCTAAAGACCTACATATGTATTACTTGCTAGTTAATTTCTTGAACATTCGTACGAATGATGTTGAAATTTGGTTAGAAATCGTGGAAACATTGGAGGAAATAAGAAATAACTTGGTCGATTAAGTGAATTGTGGTTCAAACGATGATTGCTGTGATAATTAAAGTCCAGAACAAAACTAAATTACCTTCCAATTCCAAAGAAAACATGTGCAGTAATAGTTTTCGTTGAGAAAGAATAGGCTATAACTTTTTAGTTAAAAGAAAGAGGGAGGAAACGCTTATACATTAGCAGTATGCAAAGCTGATTTCGTTTCGCAAAATCTGAGATGAATCGTATACATGGAAAAAAGATTTACACGAAGTAAGAAATATGCGCCAAAATGAAACTCGCGAAGGTATGAAAGAAAAACTCTCGGAAAGATTTCGGACTGTTCGCGGGAGTCAGTACACCGTTACTGAGCGGAATATAGGAGCCTGGGCATTCTGAATTGCGAGTGAAATGAACATTACTGATTTGCACGATTTTCCGGCGAGGTTAAAAACATTAAGAAAACTACACAGAAAAGGAAGTTACAAAATTACCAAGTTTACCTCAAGTAAACGTGAATAGGAGATCTCATTAGTAGCCAGTAGTATAGAGGAATTCGTAGCTGAAGTGAAGACGAAGCTTTCTGTTACCCCTTAAAATACTGGATATATAGCGTATCAGTCAAGTGAACTGGGTGAAAACCGCAATTTGTCATTTCTAGAGAAGCAACTGGAATCACTTAATAGAGGAAAGTCCACTGGACCTGACGGGATACCAACTCGATTCTGCACAGAGTACGCGAAAGAACTTGCCCCCCTTCTAACAGCCGTGTACCGCAAGTCTCTAGAGGAACGGAGGGTTCCAAATGATTGGAAAAGAGCACAGGTAGTCCCAGTCTTCAAGAAGGGTCGTCGAGCAGATGCGCAAAACTATAGACCTATATCTCTGACGTCGATCTGTTGTAGAATTTTAGAACATGTTTTTTGCTCGAGTATCATGTCGTTTTTGGAAACCCAGAATCTACTATGTAGGAATCAACATGGATTCCGGAAACAGCGATCGTGTGAGACCCAACTCGCTTTATTTGATCATGAGACCCAGAAAATATTAGATACAGGCTCCCAGGTAGATGCTATTTTTCTTGACATCCGGAAGGCGCTCGATACAGTTCCGCACTGTCGCCTGATAAACAAAGTAAGAGCCTACGGAATATCAGACCAGCTGTGTGTGGGGGTTGAAGAGTTTTTAGCAAACAGAACACAGCATGTTGTTATCAATGGAGAGACGTCTACAGACGTTAAAGTAACCTCTGGCGTGCCACAGGGGAGTGTTATGGGACCATTGCTTTTCACAATATATATAAATGACCTAGTAGATAGTGTCGGAAGTTCCATGCGGCTTTTCGCGAATGATGCTGTAGTATACAGACAAGTTGCAGCATTAGAAAATTGTAGCGAAATGCAGGAAGATCTGCAGCGGATAGGCACTTGGTGCAGGGAGTGGCAACTGTCCCTTAACATAGACAAATGTAATGTATTGCGAATACATAGAAAGAAGGATCCTTTATTGTATGATTATATGATAGCGGAACAGACACTGGTAGCAGTTACTTCTGTAAAATATCTGGGAGTATGCGTGCGGAACGATTTGAAGTGGAATGATCATATAAAATTAATTGTTGGTAAGGCGGGTACCAGGTTGAGATTCATTGGGAGAGTGCTTAGAAAATGTAGTCCATCAACAAAGGTGGCGGCTTACAAAACACTCGTTCGACCTATACTTGAGTATTGCTCATCAGTGTGGGATCCGTGCCAGATCGGTTTGACGGAGGAGATAGAGAAGATCCAAAGAAGAGCGGCGCGTTTCGTCACAGGGTTATTTGGTAACCGTGATAGCGTTACGGAGATGTTTAATAAACTCAAGTGGCAGACTCTGCAAGAGAGGCGCTCTGCATCGCGGTGCAGCTTGCTCGCCAGGTTTCGAGAGGGTGCGTTTCTGGATGAGGTATCGAATATATTGCTTCCCCCTACTTATACCTCCCGAGGAGATCACGAATGTAAAATTAGAGAGATTAGAGCTCGCACGGAGGCTTTCAGACAGTCGTTCTTCCCGCGAACCATACGCGACTGGAACAGGAAAGGGAGGTAATGACAGTGGCACGTAAAGTGCCCTCCGCCACACACGGTTGGGTGGCTTGCGGAGTATAAATGTAGATGTAGATGTAGAAAGACTGAGCAACTTTGTAGTCGATGAATACTCTTACACATTCGTATGCAAGAATGCCAGTGGTCTCAGTTATTATTATTTCCGCAGTTTTATTTCTTTCTTCAGGAACCCCAGGGCAAATTAAAGAAAAACTAGTGTTTAGTTGTAAAAAAATCCTGTAATCGACACAACAAAATATGGAAAAACGTGAAAGAATAAATTTCAATATTGTATCCGATACTTTTTCGTATCAGTTGCAGAAAATGTCATTGCTTATGTTGGACTCTTGGCCTGAATATACCGATAACTATCTTTAGGAGGACGGCGAAAAGACTGTTAATGTAATTCGGTTTCCACCCGGAACTAATAAAGTAATTCAGCCGCTCCATAAAGAAATTTTTCATCAGTGTAAAACATTTCTCAGGAAATTGACGAACAATGTAATTTGCGATAACTCTTTAGAGTTTCAGGTTTATCAGTGGATCGGTATTGTTAAACTTCAAACGTTTCTGCAGAGTCTGTTTGTATCACCACGTTTTACGAATTTCATTAAGTATGTCTCGTACCTTTGATATAACATACAAGAAATAATAGGCCTAATTCAGAGAAATATAACACTAGAAAAACACTCGCTCGAAAATTTTAATGGATATGTGTCATGTAGTCAATTTAAGAAATGTAATAATAAAAAATCTCATAATCCCGTGTGAGGTTGATAGATCCTCCATCGGGCGCCTCCCCAGGTGGCGGATAGGGGAAAGCCTCCCAGATATGGGTGGCACCGAGGAAGTCAAATACTCGGGGCGGACCAAAACTATCACATCATCGAGGATAAGTACACGGAGTAAAAACCGGCGAAACGAAGAAAACTAACACAAAAGCCCAGACACGTCTGTGTGGTAACCACCGGTACTCTGGCCTGCGTCTGTCACCAATGGTGCGGCTGATACGAGCTCCAGGAACTGAAAATCCCTGGTTCTACCAAACTGGCGCAAGCCAGACGAATTACAAGCATAATGGCAAGTACACCTAAAAACAACATTACCCCAGGTGGACGATCCACCCGTCGCAAGACGGCAACCAGGCACTCGGATTCTGGGGGACCTGGAGATGTACTAAAGGGCGAGTCGGAGCGCTCTGGCAAACTACCCAAGAAAACACACACATACTTTGGTACCTTCAACATACAGACACTAATACAAACGGGAAAATTACACAATCTAACAACGGAACTCACCAGTCAAAAGATCTCGATCCTAGCGCTACAAGAAACAAGATACACGGATTCAGACACAATAGACTACGGAAACTACAGATTCTTCAAGAGTGAAACCAACAGGAAAATCGGCAAAGGAGGAGCACTCCTCGGCATGGCCTTCGCAGTAAACAAAAACATCCTAGACTCAGTAAAAGAAGTCAACGCGATCAACAACAGGCTCATGACCATGTGAATCAAACACGCCAACAAGAACTACACCCTCATCAACGTACATGCCCCCACGAACGCAGACAACATGGACAAACCAGAAGAAACAGACAAATTCTGGGACAAACTCGAAACCACCCTGGCAAAAATACCCCAAGACAACGCAAAAATTCTACTAGGCGATTTCAACGCACAAATCGGCAGAGAAAAACGCTACAGAAAAACAGTAGGAAATTTCCCTGCACACAAATTCACCAACAAAAACGGCACCAGACTGATCGAACTCTGCCAGCAAAACAACCTCAAAATCATGTCAACCTCCCTGATGAAAAAGCCCAAGAAACAAAAGACGTGGCGATCACCAGTCCACTCACTAGGCGAATTCCAGATAGATCACGTGGCAATCTCCTATGAATACCAGAAAGAAATCCACGACGTCCAAGTGAGAAAAGGCGCCAACATTGATTCGGACCACTACCTAACAAGAATCAAAATCAAACTCACACCAAGAAGACAACACAAAAAGAAATTGACCTCACCGAAATTTGATACAAGAAAGATCAGAGAATCGAACATCACAGAACACTGGGAAAAACAAGAGGCGAAAGATTGGACCAGCTTTAAACAAAAAATTGTGAACACAGCCAAAGAGCTGATCCCGCTGACTAGAAAACCCAGGCACCCTTGGTGGAACACTACCTGCGAAATCGCCCTACAAAATCGAAGAACAGCTTTCACAAACTACAACAGCAACAAAACACAAGAAACACAGGACAACTTCTATGAAATTCGAAGACAAACATCGAAGACAATAAGACAAGAGAAACGCAAATACATAAACGATCAGCTAAACTCCATCGAAGAAGACTTCAGAAATTTCAACACACGGGATTTCTACAGGACGTTCGACAACCAAGTCAAAGGATACTCACCACAGAACCTCTGCTTCAGAAAAGAAGACGGAAAACTGGCACTTACCAACAAAGAAAACTGTGAAGAGCTCGCGAAGTACTTTTCAAAATTTCTAAATTGCCCGGAACCTAACTCAACCTTCGAACCCCGAGAACCGGCCAACGCACCGGAAGACTCACCATCACCAACAAAAGAAGAAATCCTCCACTGCATAAAGAAACTGAAAAACAACAAGGCAGCCGGTGAAGACGGAATAACGGCAGAACTGCTGAAGAACCTAGGACCAAACTCGCTAAACGAAATCACACAAATCATACAGAACACCTGGACAACCGAAATCATACCTGACGACTGGAAGACCGCACTCATTCACCCGCTACACAAGAAAGGTGACAGAACAGACACAAACAATTATAGAGGAATTTCCCTGCTACCGGTCATCTACAAAATTCTATCAACCTGCCTTCTCACCAGAACGCAAGGACAACTGGAACCCACCATCTCGGAATACCAAGCGGGTTTCAGACCCAACAGAGCCTGCCCCGAACAAATCTTCAACCTGAAATCAATCATAAAATCCCACATGACAAACCCCAAAAAAATCATCTGCACTTTCGTCGACTTCAAAAAGGCTTACGACTCGATCGACAGAAAGTCCCTCATCCAAATCCTCAGAGAAAAAGGCCTAGACCAAAAGACCCGAAGACTAATCGAACAGACACTAACCAATACAAAATCCAAAGTCAAATTCATGGGCGAAATCTCGGACCCCTTTGAAATCCACACTGGCCTAAGACAAGGAGATGGACTATCCCCGCTATTGTTCAACATCGTCCTGGACAAAGTAATGAGCGAATGGGAAGCTGAGGTCAGGAGACAAAACACCTGGAGACCAGTCACATTAGGAAGGAAAAGACTGGAAATCCCTTACCTAGCATTCGCAGACGACCTAGCGATACTGACCTATGACCCAACATCAGCAAAAACACAGATCGAAATCCTGAAAGAATGCGCCGAGAAAGTCGGCCTACAAATCTCTTTTGAAAAAACGCAAGTCCTAACCAGAGAAGGCGACGACATCACAACCAAGTACGGCAAAATTAAAGGGGTCACACACTTCAGATACCTAGGCGAAATCATCGAACCGACCGGAACAGAGAAACTGGCTTACGAAGACAGACAACAGAAGACACGGAAATCACTAGGCATGGTACGAAACGTCTACAACAAACAATGCATTTCCAGAAACACCAAGATCAGACACTATAACACAGTGATCAAACCCGCCGTACTGTATGCCAGCGAAACACTAGCACTCAACAGGAAAATCAAAATTGAAGAAATCAAAATAGAAGAACGCAAAATCATGAGGAAATTTTAGGAGGAAGACCCACACCAGATGGCTACAGACTACAGAAGAACTCAACAGTAGAAGCATATTCGAACATCGAGAACGATATGAGAAAGGCGCCTTAAATTCTACGGACATTTAGATAGACTCCCTGAAACAAGACTCACCAAGAAAATTCTAGAACACATCAAGACACTTAAATTCTCGACACCCTGGATGGACGGAGTCCGAAAAGACCTACAAGCAATTGGCACCACAAACACCACAGACAGAAGCACCTTCCGAAAACACAGAGACAATTGGGAAGTAAAGTCAGAAGCGCTAAAACAGCGGACCAAACAAGAATGGTCTGAGGAGAGAAAAGCGGCCCTCTCCAAGAGAATGAAGGAGTACTGGAAGGACAAGAAGAACAAGCCTTCAAAGTCATAAGCTTAACGATTTCCTTTTAGGGAAAATTCGCCAAAAAAAAAAAAAAAAAAACTCATAATTTTCCCAATGTAAAATCGAAGTGTGTACTCACCGTTATGAATATTTCACTTAGCACAACGACTATAAACACGTCTGAACACTACGGCTATGTGAGCGTATAAAGGAGTGGAGTGCTATTTGTTTCAGTCGTTTCCAGCTACGTTCGGGAAAGTCAGATTGTTGTTTTTTCTTTTTTCTTGGTGGAGTGTCTTTTACTCTTTGGCTTCCCTTACTCAACTTCATGTGGTTTGTCGGATTTGTTGGTGAGAGCAGGTAGGCCAACGGTAACCCTGTTAAATGTGCAACTTTAACTGTCTAGGATGTTACCGATCAGGTCGTAAGAGCATCTGTGTGAGCAGGCGCTCATACAAACTGACAAGAGCGTTGCTAATAAATTATAGTATTCGTTGACATTTTTCAAGCGCTTAGTTTTCATGCTACTTTATTCTACGGGAGTTAACTGTGGAATTTAGAAATTGATATATATAAATACTCTGTTGGAAAAAATACGCTACACCAAGAAAGAGCAGGGCGACAAAAACGAAAGTTGGTACGCTCGTTTCTACATCTGAAAGACGATGCATATTCAGACTTCGCGCCAGTCGCATGAGTATGGCGCTAGAAGTTGCAGTATGAAGATGCAAATCAGGTTTGCTTTTAATACACGCTGCAATGGTCGTGAACGTTAGTTACCTTTGAGACTGCAGGTGGGGAGATGATGTTAATGAAGAACGCATTCAAGGCGACAAAGGCACCATTATCAACACCTCAGTCACTTTGAACAAGGCCGTGTAATAGGGTTACGAGGAGCTGGATGTGCCTCCTGCGATATTGCAGAAAGGCTTGATAGGAATGTAGCTACTGTACATGATTGCTGCAGCGGTGGTCATGAGAATGTAAGTTCGCAAGAGGGCAGGGCTTCGGACGGTCACGTGGCACTACCGAAAGGGAAGACCATCGTGTTTGGTGTATGGCTCTGGCGCATCGTACTGCATCTGCAGCACCAATTTGAGCAGCAGTTGGCACCACAGTAACAAAACGAACTGCTACAAATCGGTTAATTCAAGGACAGCTCCGAACCAGACGCCCTGTAGCGAGCATTCCACTGACCCAAAACCACCGCCATTTGCGACTTCAGTTGTGTCAAGCGAGGGCTCATTGGAGAGCAGGGTGGAGGTCTGTTGTGTTGCCTGATGAAAGCTGGTTCTGCCTCACTGCCAGTGATGGCAGTGTGTTGGTTAGAAGGAGGTCAGTTGGGCGTCTGTAACCAACCTGTCTGTGTGTTAGATGCATTGGACCTACATCTGGAGTTACGATCTAGGCAGCGATTTCGAAAGACAGCAGGAGGACTCGTGTGCTTATCCCACGCACCCTGACCGCGAGTTTGTAGGCCAATTTGGTGATTCGACCTGTTATGCTGCCATTCATAAAAATCACTCCAGAGGTTGTCTTCCAACAGGATAACGCTCGCCCACATACCGCTGTTGTAACCCAGCACGCTCTACAGAGTGCCGACGTGTTGCCATGGTCTGCTCGATCTGTGTCCGACCCAAGTTCATATGGGACATCATCGCACGAGAGCTCCAGCGTCGTCCACAAACAGCACTAGCCGCTCCCGTATTGACCAAACAAGTACAACAGGCATGGAACTCCATCCCATAAAGTGATATGCGGCACCTGTGCAACACAATTCTTGCACGTTTGCTAGCTCGTATTCAACATTTTGGTGGTTGCACTGGTTTTTATTAATGTACCAGCAATTCACATTTACGATGGTTCATCTCGCGCTTACATTAAACTGTGATTTACCAATGTTAATCACTTAAACATGTTACCAAGACAAATGTATTCTTGAAATTTCATTACTCTACATCAATTATTTTTTGGTGTTGCGATTTTTTTCCGTCAGTACATAAACGCTTCCCTCTCTCGGGTCGGCGCCTTCCTGAAGAGCGCTCCGTCTAGCATCCAAGGATGTTGTGAAAAAATAAAGATATAGTACTTTTTAGAAACCCCCATATCTTGCGTATAGCAATGTAAAAATTACTCAATATGCGTGCCTTTTCCTGATGAAGGTAGAAGTAACATGGAGTAAACTTGACTACATCCAACAATGTTTTCTCTGTTGTGAGAAACAATCATAATAACAATAATAAATGTAAATTCCTTACTCAGATCTGGTAAAAAAAAACTAGAAATACGTTTAGAGAAAAATAAAATTCAAATTCTGGCATTTCAAGAAACCAGATTCCCAGAAGAAAATGTAACAGATACTTGTAACTATAGTTTGTTCGAAAGTAAACCGGCAATCAGAGTTATGAAAGGGCTGGCATTAGTGTGTTCATAAAAGTGTAATAGGGAATGTAACACAGTTTAAATCTGCCCCAGGAAGACTCTCTGCCTTATCAATTACATGCAAAGCAAATAAAAGCATACTTATTAATTGCTATGCACCAATAAATGAAGAAAACAGGAAGAACCCGGAAAAACAGAAGAATTTTGAAATCCTTAAGAAACCGAGGTACTCAGAACACAGAAGATGAACACCATGGTGCTTTTGGGCGACTTCAATACTCAAATAGGCAGAGAAAACAAATTTAGAAACATGGTAGGGCATTACCCAGCCCAAGAAAGAACCAACAAAAAGGGTGTGAGACTTGTAAGTCTGTGTCAAAATTTTCACATGAAATTAATGACTACCTTCTTCAGGAAGCTCGCAAGAAAAGTCAAAACATGGGTATCACCAAACCCGATGTTTGGAGAATTTCAGTTAGGTAGTTTAGCTGTTTCTCAAAAATGTACCACGGAAATTATGTGAATTTGAAAGTAAAAAAAAAAAGTGGAGAATTTGATCCTGATCACTACCTCTCCCAAATTAAAGTTAAACTATTACTTCATAAAATAAAACAAAAATCACAAACCTATTAAAACATAACATAAAAAGACTGTAACAAAGGAATCAGTTGAAAACTATCAAGACGAAATTAAAATGACAACTGGCCAGAATTATCTAAAGAAATTGATAATGCTGCACAGAAAACATTTGGAGCAATCAAAAATAAAAATAAAGTATGGTGGAGCGAAATGAGTGGAGAAGTTTTAACAGAGAGGGTCAAAAAATGAAATAACTGGAAATACTGCAGAAAATTTGAACGCTATGATCAATCTAAACAACTAAAAAAGGAAACAGCAAGGATAATTATAAGAACTGAAAGACACTGCGAAAAGTGGAAGCTTGGAGAAATTGAGGACAACTTTTCAAAAAATAATACCTGTGATTTGTATCAGACTTTTAGGGGCAAATAGAAAGTACGCCAAACCTCATGTACGTGTTTCATGAATAAAAATTGCAAATTTGATTAAGCAATACTAAAAATTGCGAAATACTTGCAAAATATTTTGACCAGCTTCTTAATTGCGCAGAACCAATCTTTATGCTGGAATTCTGAAACACTCATGAAAATCTAGAAGATTTACCTCCGTGTATTAAAGAAATTGAAAAAGTAATGGAAACATTAATAAACTGTAAAGCTATTGGAAAGCACTCTATTACAACGGATGTTTCGAAATGGTCTCTACCATATATAAAAAATGGGCTAAAACTACTAATTGAGGAAATTTGGGAAACCAAAAAAAAAAAAAAAAATGGCTCTGAGCACTATGGGACGTAACATCTTAGGTCATCAGTCCCCTAGAACTTAGAACTACTTAAACCTAACTAACCTAAGGACATCACACACATCCATGCCCGAGGCAGGATTCGAACCTGCGACCGTAGCAGTCCCGCGGTTCCGGACTGTAGCGCCCAGAACCGCACGGTCACCGTGGCCGGCTGGGAAACCAAAAAACGTCCCAGGAGAGTAGGAGGTAGCCTTCAGTATATAAGAAAGGCAAAAATATGACTTTAACAACTACAGAGGAATTTCTTTGCTACCAGTTCTATGTAAAAAAATTTCCAAGATGTGGCTAAACAGGGCAGAAACAACTGTGGACGGTCACTTAGGTGAATGTCAAGGTGTTTTTAGGGACGACAGGTCATGTTATGAACAAATATTTAACGTGAAGTCAATCATTGGCCACAGGCTACTGAGTTCAAAAGTTGATATACAGATGTTTGTTCATTTCAAAAAGCCTGTGATTCCGTTGAGAAACAAACTGTAGGTAAAATAATCAGAGAATTTGATCTAAAATCTAAATTAACAAGTGAAATTTATGGGAGACATATCTCAGCCCTTCCTTGTGTTACAGGAAAAAAATATGAGCATTTGTAATGAAAAACTGAATTAATGTAATATTACACCAATAAGGCTGTTGAGAGGAACAAAAATATTAGATTAAATCGTCTCTCATTTGCAGACGACTTTGCTAAACTACCTGCAAAAGTGACATCTGGTGTAACACAGATTAATCTTTTAGGAGAAATAGCCAGTGGGACCGGCTATAGAACTGCTGCAGACAAAACTAAATTTTCTACAAACGTTAAAAACGTGCCTAAATCTCTGAAAACAATATTGCCCAAATGGGAAATTAAAAAAAATTAATATATGTAGGAGGTAATGCAAGAATAGATTGGAAAATGCTACTGTAGAGGAAAGGTGCACAAAATGGGAAGGACATGTGGTACAACCGAATACTGTCAGAAAAAAACCCTCTCTGGAAATGCAAAAAATAAGGCATTTCAGAATAGCAGTGACGCCAGAATGTTTATTTGAAAGTGAATGTTTAGCAATAAAGCAAAATTTATATAAGTTAGAGATACTAGAAGGAGGAATCATTAGGAAAACATTAGGTCCACGGAAAGATGGAAATTACGTAGTAATGATGAAATTTATCTAAACATAGGAAACACATCAGGATTAGTGAGAAAAAGAAGACCGTTGGTTTTTGGACATTTATTTCTAATGCAACACAGTATGACGAACTGCCTATTGGCTTCTGTCTCGGGTTCTTCGGCCGGCGTTCATCTAATGATTTTTCTGACGTTTCGCCAGCACGAGTGGCTGGCATTGTCAAAACTTCACCCTCCATTGCCGGTGGTGAACTGGAGGCGAGCTCGCGGCCGCAGACTATATGTACCTGGCGCGCCAACGTCCGAGGGCTTCTCCTCGGTCATTTCCGGTGCGGTTCTCCTCTTGCTACCCGCGACGGTCGTTCGCTGCAGTACAGGAAGCCAGGATCCGTTTACCTTAAGGCTTTCCTCTTTCTTGTTGAAACTGTTCGCGTGTTTCTGGATTTATACAGCTTCTCTGAACAAGCGCGTGTAATAGTGCTTCTCTACAGCCAGAACTTCCATGTCTGGCTGTAGAGAAGCACTATTACACGCGCTTGTTCAGAGAAGCTGTACAAATCCAGAAACACGCGAACAGTTTCAACAAGAAAGAGGAAAGCCTTAAGGTAAACGGATCCTGGCTTCCTGTACTGCAGCGAACGACCGTCGCAGGTAGCAAGAGGAGAACCGCACCGGAAATGACCGCGGAGAAGCCCTCGGACGTTGGCGCGCCAGGTACATATAGTCTGCGGCCGCGAGCTCGGCTCCAGTTCACCACCGGCAATGGAGGGTGAAGCTTTGACAATGCCAGCCACTCGTGCTGGCGAAACGTCAGAAAAATCATTAGATGAACGTCGGCCGAAGAACCCGAGACAGAAGCCAATAGGTAGTTCGTCAACAAGTGGCCACGAAAGCCTTAACAATTTTGTGCAACACAGTATGTTAACCAAAAAGGTTTTCAAATATTTGTGGAATAAAAAGTCAACAACAGTTTGGATCCATGAAGTAAAAAAGGATTAAAAAAAATTAAATGCTGAATAAGCAACTGACAGAGAAAGGTCTGGGGAAAAAGTGTTGAATACTAGCGAACACGGCAGTGCTCCACAATTACTAAATATGTATGGGAATTGCATACACATCCCGAATTCCTTGTCTCCTCTCCCTTCATACATCTCCCATCTCTCTGTGGAGAAGTTCCTATCCCCTGCCTCTGTCAACCTCTTCTTTCACCCTCTTTCTGTGAATTTCCGTCTGAATGTTCAGCAGAGTGTAATGTAAAAATCTGAAGTAAATTCATCAAGATCATTTCTAGTTTTTGATAACAACTTTCCCCGTTTATATATTACATACATATTTATATGTGTAACGTATAACGAAAATATATAGCCTCAGTCCATCCGAAAGTTCATTAGAGTATGGTGTAAAAACTGGAAGTAAATAGTTCAAGAACTTTTCAAGATCTGTAGTAACGACACCTCGCCCTTTGTATATTACATACATACGTATATATATTCCATATATTACAAAATTACGTAGCCGGTCTGCCTATGTACATCCGAATGTTAGCTACAACCCTTTCTGAACCTTGGTTGTAACGTTTAACAAGTTCATAGCGGGTATGCAATTGAAATGAAAGAAGATGATCGCCAATTATTGTTTTACCCTTTCCAGTGCTGATCAGAAAGAAGAATAACTTTCGCTTTCCTTCAGCACCATGCCTTTCTGCCAAATTAAATGAGTCTCGCTTTTTTTGGTACACTGATATAGTTCCCACTAATTCGTTTCTGGCACGGAATGGTATATCCACTCTTCATCCACAGTATAAAAAATTGACGCAGGATTTCAGCTGTATTATTCTGAAATAAAACCAACCAAATTTTGCCAAGAAATTTGGTCCCACATCTGCTTTTAGTCAGCAGTCACCAAATGTCGCATTCAGCTTTGCAGAGTTATTCGTAACTAATTTACAGTACCCTTTCTTCTTGCATGCCTACGCCGTCAGCTATTCCTTCGGCTTTCTCATATTGGGCACTTTCTTTATGTCTTCATGGCTGGATGAATCTTTAGGATTTGCTTCACGTGGATCATCTTCAAGAATTGTAGAACCATGTTTGACTTTTTCTGTCCAGTTTGTAACTGTTCAAAGTGAAAAATGATGTATCGCCTGAACATTCTCCTACGTTGCTTGAATTTCTATTCGCGATATACTGCATGAATCACTTAACACTTGCACCGCAAATATTGAGGAAATGGGAAGTGCTATTCATGTGCGTTTTCACAGAATAACTTGGTAGTCTGGAACTCGTATTGTTAGCCAATAAACAGATTGTAATAATACTTAGAAAGTGCTTTTTTGCGCAAACATACACTTTTTAAAATGGAACAGCGCCTATTGACTTTAACAAACTAAAAATAGAGTAAATTAGAATGTCAGTGGTGTTTGTTGCAGGATTCTAGTGTGAGTCGTTTACGAGATATCGCATTTTGAGGAGTTTCCGGATCAACACTGGTTTGTGCCATTCAACCTCCGTAGTTGCTGGGTACGATGTTGTAATGTATGCTCACAGTATGCTTGTATGTTCCTTGAGTGCGTTGCTACTTGCTAGTCAGTGTGTGACAATCCAAGCAATAGGTCGTGAGTGGACGATGGGATTTACCAATGCAGAAAAAGCCGACATGCTCAAGGTGTATGGAAACAGAAGAAGAATGCACTTCGTTCTTGAACTGTGTATGCGGCAAGATTTCCCAATAAGCGTCAATCATCTCGGCACAATTGTTTAACATCCTCTTGCACCAGTTAAGTGAAAGTGGTGGTGTAACACCTAGACAACGTAACAGAATGAAACAAGTGACGATAGAAGAGGGGAGAATTAATGTTCTTACCGCTATTGAAGTTGATTTGCACAATAGCACTTTCCCAATAGCAGGAGGAAGAGGCATGAGCCAGGCAAGTGTACTACGCATCCTCTGTCGACATAAGTTCCACCCCTATCACATCTCTCTCCATCAAGAGCTGCATGGAAACGATTAGGGGAATAGTATTAACTTCTGCACATGGGCATTAAGACAGGAAAATCCCGATGCATCATATACCTTGCTTAGTGATGAAGCCACATTTTCCAATCATGGCCAGGTTAACTGACGAAACATATTTTATTGGTCTGTTGACAATACTCGTTCGTCAGGTACAACGTCAGTGTCCGTGGAGTGTAAACGTACGGTGTGGGATAGTCTACCATTAGCTCATAGACCCGTTTTTGTTAAACGAAACACTGAACGTGCACAAATATCGCAGCCTGCTAACACATCATCTGGCACGGATGACCTGCAGCAGCCGGCCGGAGTGGCCGTGCGGTTTTAGGCGCTACAGTCTGGAACCGAGCGACCGCTACGGTCGCAGGTTCGAATCCTGCCTTGGGCGTGGATGTGTGTGATGTCCTTAGGTTAGTTAGGTTTAATTAGTTCTAAGTTCTAGGCGACTGATGACCTCAGAAGTTAAGTCGCATAGTGTTCAGAGCCATTTGGACCATTTGAACCGTTTTGACCTGCAGCAACATTCCCTTCCCTCTCTAGACTGCAAATCCTACTTCGTTACAACTCCATCTCAACCGATCACCCCATCCACTCTGTGTCATCCTTTAACGCAGATGCGTGTAAGTTTACAGGCAGATGGGTCTCCGTTTTCCAGAGCTATACTATGCATCCCGACCAGAAAAGTAGTGCATTTATACTAGGCGTTGGCAGCTGTACTACATTTACAAGCAATTTTAGAACACGGAACGAGAAGTGATGTCATGATCGCATGAGTAGAAGTGGCATAAAATCGATAGAATTACGAAAAATGACGGAAAATACGTATAAATTGAGGGAAAATACACCGAAATACGGGGAAATTGAGGAAGTACTCGCTTGTCCTCTGGTTGGCGCAGAACAGTTCTTGTACACGGGAACAAGTATGCGACAGCAAAAGGAACCAAAGAAAACGTTGACATGGAAGATGAGGAACGAGGAACACAGTCATTTTTTTCCCGTCGAAGTAACATTCTGCGGTATGTCTATTGAAGTAACAGTGTTACACGCGGGTTGACTACTGTATCTGACGCTTTCCAGGCTAAAAATGGTTCAAATGGCTCTGAGTACTATGGGACTTAACAGCTGAGGTCATCAGTCCCCTAGAACTTAGAATTACTTAAACCTAACTAATCTAAGGACATCACACACATCCATGCCCGAGGCAGGATTCGAACCTGCGACCGTAGCGGTCGCGCGGTTCCGGACTGAAGCGCCTAGAACCGCTCGGCCACTCCGGCCGGCGACGCTTTCCAGGAAAACAGAGAACCATCTTCCTCTAAACTTACTTGTATATGCGTTAAAGGATGGCAGAGAGCGGATGGAGTGATCGGTTGAGACGGAGCTGTAACGAGGTACGATTTAATGGCAGACTGATGGTGCATTTTAGAGAGGGAAGGAGATGTTGCTGCAGGTCATTTGACCATTTTTTCCCCGTTATTCTGTAAGTCGTGTGACACAGCCTGCGTTCGATTCCTATACAAGCACGTGTTCTTTGTGTGACTTAGGGCACTGTCTACTTGCGATCGTTAACAGCAAACCTCTCGGTCATCAGAGGACTTCCATCTCATATGTGTTGAAACGTGACCATCCTATTTCGACACATTCCTCTACACGAACAACGATTTATGTGACGTATTTCATTCCCCTGTCGCATCTTGGATATAAAATCGAGACTTAAGTTTCATAACTAAGGTGATTCTAAGTAAATGACAGGTGTTTGTAAGGCACTGCAATCCTCGTGTATATATCAGCTTGACAGATGTCCTGTTTACAGAGTTAGTGGTGGCATGACGTGTAATTTCACATGCCAAATGCCTCTGCTATGCGTTTATCTGTTCCCTTGTAAGAGATATTCTCCGTTACTAACGATCATTTTATAAAGGACTGATACGAGCACAGTAGAATTTCTTAACCGTGATGGAATGTGACCAGTGGACGCTATACATCCCTGGAAAGCTACATTATGTATGTATCACACAGAATCGATATTTTAAGGAAGTATTTTTTTCATTTTACAGTTTGCTACCATAGTTTGAAACTTCTTAATATATTTTTACTTGGACTGGAATAACTGGGAAGTTGAAACTTCTTAATTTAATTCTGAAACTGCTGAGTGAAACTGAACCAACTGTCACTTTGCTTGTCTTTATCATTTCATATCTGACTTACAAAATTATTCCTGACAAATACAACTCAAACGCAATCTGTCTGCTCAAATAATTGACACAAAAGAATGGCCCTGAATTAGAAGAAATCCTAACAATAACCTATAAATTTCATAAGACACTTACTTCACAAAAAATCTTCATTACACGAACTACAGTGATACAGGAAGCACCAATACAGCCAGCTAAAAAAAGGATTTTAACTACTGTAGGCTCTAACTACTAATAGGTATGTGGTTAGCAAAGTCAAGATTTTGTTGCAGAGAAAACAATGTATTTAGCAAATTTTACCTTAATAATGTGACAACCAGTTCAAAAAATTATATAATCGTCCGTGACATCCAGTTCCAAAAAAATTATATAATCGTCAGTAATTTTAAGTTTCTGTGACGGACGCGTCCAGACCGTCCGCTCGCGCTAACACTTCAGACCGTTAACCTTCATCTGTGCTAACTATAAACTTCCAGTCTCCATCACTGCTGGCTATTCACCTCCATCTGCCATCACTGCTGGCTATTCACCTCCATCTGCCATCACTGCTGGCTGTTCACCTCCAACAACGAGTCCGACCAGCCACAGAGCCTCTTACAGAGGGCGCAAAGCGCTGTCAGATATATTAATGTAGACTAAAGCGCTGCCAACATACACACATATAAACAGGCTACTTACATCGTCCCCCTACTCCTCTCAAAAAGTTTTACAAAGTGTTTTGGGCAGTGGCCAAGACTAATTTGTTAAAAAAAATTATATTAACAATATCAAATAGATCAGATGCACACAATTATTAATTTACTGTTGGTCAATAAAGCAAAAACTTGTCTTCACAGTCCCTAAAGACAGTCTTAATAATTATCAGAAGAGTAGTCTATGACAGTTTTACGCACAAAGTCTGAGCAGTAAAAGAAAATGCACACGTAAGTAGTGGACCTCCATGCAGTCTTGAAGAAGTAGTGTTATCTGCCCAACAGAAACACAGTAAGACTGGTAATGGGCCACAGCAGAGTAGACCCACAGCAGAGCCAGTCGAAGTCTTGAAGAATATTAATAGAATTGGTAGGTCACCAGAGAGCAGACCCACAGTAGTCCTTGTAGAGATGATGGTAATAATGAGCCACCAAAAGTGCAGACCCACTGTAGTTCTCGTAGAGATGGCCAGCAGCCATCCGTTGCGACTGTGTGGGTGCACTATCACAATTTAAGAGTCTCGATGACAATGTAGCAAGTCCATGAACCACTACTTGCGCACTCGCAAATTTTTTTTGCAATATCCTTAGAACCAGCAATGCTGTTAACCAGTCCCTCGCTGAATTATCAACACACATGCAAGCACTAATACAGCATATAACTTCTGACATTTTGTACATATACGAACAGACAAAATGTGTGCAGTTAAATGAATCCCTACTGTTTACTTAGCTTGGAGAACTGGTGTCCATACAATTAAAATTTTGCAGCATACAAATTCAATCACAAATGTAAAGAAAACATCATTACAGTAAAGATAATTATAATACAGATAACATTTGTAGTAATACAGGCTTTACAAAAGGAATAGAAATAAACATAAACATGAGTATTACAGGAATTACGACATAAGTAAATAAATTAGAAATGAGAATATCCTTAGAAAAATTATCTTGACCAGGAGACGAGGTACTGGCAGAACTGAAGCTGTGAAGGCGAGTCTTCAGTCGTGCTTGGGTAGCTCAGATGGCAGAGCACTTGCCCGTGAAAGGCAAGGGTCCAGCGTTCGAGTCTTGGTCCGGCACACAGTTTTAATCTGCCTCGGAATTTCATGATTTATACTGTACGACGTCTAGTTTTTTGTAAGAGCCAATGGATCAGAACGTAGTAATGTCAGTTTAGAACCTGACGCCAGTCAGCATCACCTGATTTAATCAGTGACATAACCTCCTTCCAAGACACTATTCATTTAATTCGACTGCTATTCCAAGTCATTTGATGTCTCTGACAAACTTACACTGTTACCAGCAGACCTCGAAATTTTTATTTCTTCTCCCTGTACGTTATTTACCTCTCGAAATTTCTCCTGCTTTCCATTACTGCTTGCTGGATCCACAGACTGAAAAACATCGGGGATAGATTAAAACCCTGTCTCACTCCCATCTCAACCACTTCCTTACCTTTTGTGCTCTTCGATTCTTATAACTGCGGTGTGGTGACTGTACAAGTTGTAAATAACCTTTTGCTCCCAATTACTTCTTTATTTTAGAATAATTATTTATTAAAATATTTTTAATATAATACGTTTTTAAAAGGAACTATAAAAAATATAAAATAATTTTTCCTAGCTTCATCCATACTCCTAACCCCATACAGATAGTCCTGAAAATTTCTTCTAAATTTTTAATAGCTATGATAATACTTGCAAAATTAAAAACGAATCACGTGGGGTGCATGGTATAGATAATTTATGCATGAATACTTCACCGAGGTCACTAACATTTTTGCTGCACTGCAAGTGATATTAACAGTTGTGTGATGCTCCTCAACCGTTATCTATTGCATCCACCCCAGGTCTTTCGTTTTAAATTTTATAAGTGTTCTCACAGATATTAGAAAATCACATCAGAGATCTTTGGGACTATCTCTATGATGTTAGGAATCTGCGTGAGACTAGGAGAAATTATTCTATACCTTTAATTCAGTTTTAAAACGTGTTATTATTAAAAAAAAATTATTTAAATAATCATTTTCTGTTTTTAGTCAGGGAGCGAAAGGCTATTTACAATTTGTACAGAAACCAGAAGACAGTTATAAGAATCGAGGGGCATGAAAGGGAAGCAGTGGTTAGGAAAGGAGTGAGAGAAGGTTGTAGCCTATCCTCGATGTTATTAAACCTGTATATCGAGCAAGCAGTAAAGGAAAAAAAAGAAAAATTCGGAGTAGGAATTAAAATCCATGGAGATGAAAAAAAAAAAAAGCTCTGAGGTTCGCCTTGCATTCAGGAGGACGACGGTTCAATCCCACTTCCGGCCATCCTGATTTAGGTTTTCCGTGATTTCCCTAAATCGCTCCAGGCAAATGCCGGGATGGTTCCTTTCAAAGGGCACGGCCGACTTCCTTCCCCATCCGCCCCTAATCCGATGAGACCGATGGTTCAAATGGCTCTGAGCACTATGGGACTTAACATCTATGG
Source organism: Schistocerca serialis cubense (assembly GCF_023864345.2). Taxonomy (NCBI): domain Eukaryota; kingdom Metazoa; phylum Arthropoda; class Insecta; order Orthoptera; family Acrididae; genus Schistocerca; species Schistocerca serialis. The sequence continues at coordinate 505,740,604 of NC_064642.1, read as the reverse complement.
TCATCAGTCCCCTAGAACTTAGAACTACTTAAACCTAACTAACCTAAGGACAGCACACAACATCCAGCCATCACGAGGCAGAGAAAATCCCTGACCCCGCCGGGAATCGAACCCGGGAACCCGGGCGTGGGAAGCGAGAACGCTACCGCACAACCACGAGATGCGGGCAATGAGACCGATGACCTCGCTGTCTGGTCTCCTCCCCCACAAACCAACCAACCAATCTGAGGTTCGCCGATGACATTGTAATTCCGTCAGAGACAGCAAAGAACCTGGAAGAGTAGTTGAACGGAATGGACAGTGTCTTGAAAGGAGGATATAAAATGAACATAAACTAAAGCAAAACGAGGATAATGGAATGTAGTCGAATTAAATCGGGTGACGCTGCGGGAATTAGATTAGGAAATGAGACGCTTAAAGAAGTAAATGAGTTTTGCTATTTGGGGAGCAAAATAACTGATGATGGTCGAAGTAGAGAGGATATAAAATGTAGACTGGCAATGACAAGGAAAGCGTTTCTGAAGAAGAGAATTTTGTTAACATCGAGTATAGATTTAAGCGTCAGGAAATTTTTTCTGAAAGTATTTGTACGGAGTAGCCATGTATGGAAGTGAAACGTCGACGATAAATAGTTTAGACAAGAAGAGAATAGAAGCTTTCGAAATGTGGTGCTACAGAAGAATGCCGAAGATTAAATGGGTAGATCACAAACTAATGAGGAGGTATTGAATAGAATTGGAGAGTAGAGAAATTTGTGGTACAACTTGAGGAGAAGAAGGGATCGGTTGGTAGGGCATATTCTGAGGCATCAAGGGATCACCAATTTGGTATTGGAGGGCAGCGTGGATGGTAAAAATCGTAGAGGGAGACCAAGAGATGGATTCACTAAACAGATTCAGAAGGATGTCGGCTGCAGTAGGTACTGGGAGATGAAGAAACTTGCACACGATAGAGTAGCATGGAGAGCTGCATCAAACCAGTCTCTGGACTGAAGAGCACAACAACAACAACAGTCTTGTGTTTGTAGAATTCACTACCCGCCAGGTAAGCCGTGAGCACTAATGGGCTGCGTCCTGGACTCGGGTAGGCGCGCCGGCCACGGATCGAATCCGCCCAGCGGATTAATGACGAAGGGCAGCGTGCCGACCAGCCTGGATGTGGTTTTTCGACTGTTTTCCACATCCCACTAGGTGACTACTGGGCTGATCGCCGTGTCCCGCTTCACTTACACGGCTCACTGACATCTGTACATTATTCTATGGATTACATTAGATGCAGACAGTTGGGGTACACTCATTCTGTCCCGGGGGGTATGGGGTGGCGGCAGGAAGGGCATCTGGCCATCCCTCAAATTAACATTGCCAAATCCGATTAACCATGTCGATCCTGCGAAACATTGGGACAAAGGCACAATCCAAAGAAAAGAAGTTTGTGGAATTTACCAATCGATTTGGAAGATTTTAATGAGTCTAGAACAGAAATGTGTGGGTAATTTCAGGTTTCATTCAAATTCTCTTCACTTGAGTCAACTAATATATTGGTTACTCGTACATATATTTCGCGAAAATACCATGGAGGTAAATATTAATGAGATTCGAACTCACACGGAGGCTTACCAGCAATCGTTCTTATCTCGAAACATTCGGGACTGGAAGAGGAAACTGGCTAAATGTCAGTGGTACACAAAGTACCTTTCGCGAAACACCAGACAAGAAAGCGAATTAATATTGCATTGTCACCCACATCTGAGCACTGTTGAACGTTTCAAGTATCTAGGTCATGGGGTAGTTGGTTTGAAATCAGTAGCATAAATGTATACTGAACGGACATTCAGACAGAAAAACAAAGTACCCTCCTCCACCCACCAGACACGAAAGCGTCTTCACATTTCATTATCATGCAGTTGTGACCTATGTTGAAAGTTTCAAGTGTCTAGCTCACCAGGAAGGTAGTTGAAAATCAACTGCAAAATAAGTACGGAACAGATAAGCATTCAAGAAATCAAACTAATCAAGAAGTGCTACGAAGCTGTGTTTTGAATCGATCAGTTCATTAGTTCCTGTTGCGTCGGTTACATCTCATGTTCGAAGTATCGTTAGTCATTCACATTATCGAGGCTGGTGGAGTGTAGATATACACTGAGGTGGAAAAGTCATGGGATAGCGTATGCACGTATTCAGATGACGATAATATCACGTACAAGAGGTATGAAACGGCAGTGCATTGGCGAATCTATCATTTGCACTCAGATGAGTCATGTGAAACGGTTTCCGACGTAATTATTGCCGTACGATGGGAATTAACAGACTCTGAACGCGGAATGGTAGTTGGAGATAGATTCATGGGACGTTCTATTTCAGAAATCGTTAGGGAATTCAATATTCCAATATCCACAATGTCCAGTGTGTGCCGAGAATACCAAATTTCAGGTATTACCTCTCACCCCGGACAACGAATTGGCCGACAGTCTTCACTTAATGATCGAGAGCAGTGGTGTATGCATAGAGCTCTCAGTGCTAACGAACATCAACACTGCTTCTAATTACCGCAGTAATTAATTAGGGACGTACGAGGAACGTGTCCGTTAGGACAGTACCGCGAAATGTGGTGTTAATGGGCTGTGACAGCAGACGATCGACGCGAATGCCTTTGCTAATAGCACGACATCGACTCCGGTGCATCTCCTGTTCTCGTAACCATATTGGGTGAACCCTAGATGACTGGAAGACTGTGGCGTATTCAGATGAGTCCCGATTTCATTTGGTAAGAGCTGATGTCGGGATTCGAGTATGGTGCAGACTCCACGAAGCCATGGACCCAGGTCTTCAACAAGGCACAAGCACTGGTGGTGGCTCCATAATGGTGTGAGTTGTGTTTACGTGGAATGGACTGAGGCCACTGGTCCAACTGACTCGACTACTGACTGGGAATGTTCAACTGCTTGGAGACCATTTGCAGGTATTCATGGACTTCATGTTCCCAAACAACTACGGAATTTTTATGGATGATAATGTGCCATGTCATCGGGACTCATTTGTTCACGATTGGTTGGAAGGACTTTCTGGACAGTTAGAGCGAGTGATCTGGCCACCCAGACCGGCCGACATGAATCCCAGCGATCATTTATGGCACAAATTCTAAAGGTGGCAGGGGTAAAATACAGGGAGCGAAAGGCTATTTACAATTTGTACAGAAACCAGATGGCAGTTATAAGAGTCGAGGGACATGAAAGGGAAGCAGTGGTTGGGAAGGGAGTAAGACAGGGTTGTAGCCTCTCCCCGATGTTGTTCAATCTGTATATTGAGCAAGCAGTAAAGGAAACAAAAGAAAAATTCGGAGTAGGTATTAAAATTCACGGAGAAGAAATAAAAACTTTGAGGTTCGCCGATGACATTGTAATTCTGTCAGAGACAGCAAAGGACTTGGAAGAGCAGTTGAATGGAATGGACAGTGTCTTCAAAGGAGGATATAAGATGAACATCAACAAAAGCAAAACAAGGATAATGGAATGTAGTCTAATTAAGTCGGGTGATGCTGAGGGAATTATATTAGGAAATGAGGCACTTAAAGTAGTAAAGGAGTTTTGCTATTTGGGGAGCAAAATAACTGATGATGGTCGAAGTAGAGAGGATATAAAATGTAGACTGGCAATGGGAAAGAAAGCGTTTCTGAAGAAGAGAAATTTGTTAACATCCAGTATTGATTTAAGTGTCAGGAAGTCATTTCTGAAAGTATTCGTATGGAGTGTAGCCATGTATGGAAGTGAAACATGGACGATAAATAGTTTGGACAAGAAGAGAATAGAAGCTTTCGAAATGTGGTGCTACAGAAGAATGCTGAAGATTAGATGGGTAGATCACATAACTAATGAGGAAGTATTGAATAGGATTGGGGAGAAGAGAAGTTTGTGGCACAACTTGACCAGAAGAAGGGATCGGTTGGTAGGACACGTTCTGAGGCATCAAGGGATCACCAATTTAGTATTGGAGGGCAGCGTGGAGGGTAAAAATCGTAGAGGGAGACCAAGAGATGAATACACTAAGCAGATTCAGAAGGATGTAGGTTGCAGTAGGTACTGGGAGATGAAAAAGCTTGCACAGGATAGAGTAGCATGGAGAGCTGCATCAAACCAGTCTCAGGACTGAAGACCACAACAACAACAACATTTGAGAGGTCAGTTCGTGCATAAAATCCTGCAGTGGCAACACTTTCGCAACTATGCATGGCAATAGAGGCAGCACGGCTCAGTATTTCTGCAGGGCACTTCCAACGAGTTGTCGAGTCCTTGCCATGTCGAGTTGCTACACTGGTCCGTGCAAAAGGAGGTCCGACACGATAATCGGAGGTATCCCATGTCTTTCGTCATCTCGGTGTAAACGTAGAGAAAATCAGTAAATATTGGAAGAGGTGGAGGATGGCAAGAGTACAGTCACAAGGCTGACGGCTTTGTAAGGTGTGAGGGCGCCGGTACTGTGTGTGCGGGCGCCGCTCGTACGGTGGGGGGCTGACGGCGAGGTCTGCCGGCGCTGCGCAGCCCGTGGGCGGCAGGGCGCGCGGCGCCTATTGTAGCAGCAGGGGCCGCGCAGTAGCTGCAAATTGGACGGCCCCAATCAGCCGCACTCACATTGTGCCCGCGCTAATCCCGCGCATCGAAACCCCGCCGGCGGGGGAGCGCCGGCGCACATTGTGCCCCGAGTGGCGCGCCGGCCAAGAGAGCAGCTTTTTAAAATATAGGGCGGGGCGGCGGCGCCCCGCGCTTCATTACGGGTGCGGCCACGTGGCGCCAGGTACGCGCTGCGAGATTAAACAAAACACTCCTTCCTGGCCGGTGGGCGCGCCCTCGGCAGCTGTTTACGCCCCATCGGCGTCGCGTCATCATTGCCTTTCAGAGCAAAGCAGCGAGCGGATTTGGTTCTTAACGAGCGGCCCGTATCAAAGCGATTATAGACGCCGACATGTCTGTTCGAGTTTGAGAGGAAGGGGAAAGCCGTTTTCCATAGTACTAAGAGGGAATGTTGATGGAAGCAACAGGAACAAATAAAAATGAACCTATTACGTAAACTGAAGGTGGGGGGGGGGGGGGAGGGAGAGACGGGAAGAGGAAGGATAGGAAAGGAAAGGAACTAATGATGATATCAGCTGGATTGAGATTTTATGCGGAATCAGCGGTGAGAAGTGAAAATTTGTGCCGGGCTGGGACTTGAACCTGGGATCTCCTTGTTACTGCGCAGTTGCGTTAACCACTGCGCCATCCGGACGAAGTGTTTATCGCAACTGCACGAACTACCTGGACACGCTCCCTGGCTGACCCACACTCTCACCTGGCTCCACTTACCACTTATTTGCCTCGATGGACAGTGAATTCTTAACCTTCAGTGCGGATGCACGTTTGCGTTCCACCTGCAGCAGAAATCTAAAATTAGCGAGCATGGGGGAGATGCAAAGGGACTGTGGATGGCTGGTGCTCCCTGCCGCCGTTGGATAAGCAGCTGCAGCAGCAAGTCGTATACTCCTAGCTCACTCATTTGTTACATAGTTTAATTCTTAATTTCTTTCCGTGTTTTTGGTACTTGCATTGTTTAATTCATAAATTTCGGGCGTATTATAGTGTTTGAGAGTTGTAGCATCGCGTTTTAGTACCTGAATAGTGTAAATTCGCGTAGTCGTTTGTCTTCTGTTTTTGTTTTGAACGGCCAGTGTCGGTTGGTCACAGTCAGTGTGCTCCCTGTCGCCGTTGGATAAGCAGCTGCAGCAGCAAGTCGTATACTCCTAGCTCACTCATTTGTTACATAGTTAAATTCTTAATTTCTTTGCGTGTTTTTGGTACTTGCATTGTTTAATTCATAAATTTCGGGCGTATTATAGTATTTGAGAGTTGTAGCATCGCGTTTTAGTACCTGAATAGTGTAAATTCGCGTAGTCGTTTGTCTTCTGTTTTTTTTTTGAACGGCCAGTGTCGGTTGGTCACAGTCAGTGTGCTCCCTGCCGCCGTTGGATAAGCAGCTGCAGCAGCAAGTCGTATACTCCTAGCTCACTCATTTGTTACATAGTTTAATTCTTAATTTCTTTGCATGTTTTTGGTACTTGCATTGTTTAATTCGTAAATTTCGGGCGTATTATAGTATTTGAGATTTGTAGCATCGCGTTTTAGTACCTGAATAGTGTAAATTCGCGTAGTCTCCTTCCGCCGCCGAGCAGTGTCAGCAGTGCGCAAGTAGCAGCATTACTGCATTTACTAGGCAATCTTGTATTTTAATAACCGTTTAAATTTTGTCGATTTGTTTGCGCTCTCTGTAGATTAGTTCAGACGTTCTTTGCAAAACAGTTTTTAGCATGGATAGGGACTGCAACTGCTGTGTTCGGATGCAGGCTGAGTTGGCATCCCTTCGCTCCCAGCTTCAGGCAGTGTTGGCTTCGGTCACACAGCTTGAGGCTGTTGCCAATGGGCATCACTGTGGGGGTCCGGATGGGGGTTTGTCGGGGACGGCCAGCTCGTCCCACGCATCCCCCGATCGGACTACGACTGTGGTTGCCTGGGATACTGCCCGCATTGAGGCTGATCCCTCACCTGTGGTAGAGTGGGAGGTCGTCTCAAGGTGTGGCAGGGGGCGAAAGACATTCCGGAGGGCTGAACGGAAGGCCTCTCCAGTTTGTCTGACGAACCGGTTTCAGGCTCTGTCTCAGGCTGATACTGATCTTCGGCCTGACATGGCTGCTTGTCCTGTTCCAGAGGTTGCCCCTCAGTCTGCAAGATCCGGGCGGTCGCAGAGGGTGGGCTTACTGGTAGTTGGGAGCTCCAACGTCAGGCGCGTAATGGGGCCCCTTAGGGAAATGGCAGCAAGAGAGGGGAAGAAAACCAATGTGCACTCCGTGTGCATACCGGGGGGAGTCATTCCAGATGTGGAAAGGGTCCTTCTGGATGCCATGAAGGGTACAGGGTGCGCCCAACTGCAGGTGGTCGCTCATGTCGGCACCAATGATGTGTGTCGCTATGGATCGGAGGAAATCCTCTCTGGCTTCCGGCGGCTATCTGATTTGGTGAAGACTGCCAGTCTCGCTAGCGGGATGAAAGCAGAGCTCACCATCTGCAGCATCGTCGACAGGACTGACTGCGGACCTTTGGTACAGAGCCGAGTGGAGGGTCTGAATCAGAGGCTGAGACGGTTCTGCGACCGTGTGGGCTGCAGATTCCTCGACTTGCGCCATAGGGTGGTGGGGTTTCGGGTTCCGCTGGATAGGTCAGGAGTCCACTACACGCAACAAGCGGCTACACGGGTAGCAGGGGTTGTGTGGCGTGGGCTGGGCGGCTTTTTAGGTTAGATGGCCTTGGGCAAGTACAGAAAGGGCAACAGCCTCAACGGGTGCGGGGCAAAGTCAGGACATGCGGGGACCAAGCAGCAATCGGAATTGTAATTGTCAACTGTCGAAGCTGCGTTGGTAAAGTACCAGAACTTCAAGCGCTGATAGAAAGCACCGAAGCTGAAATCGTTATAGGTACAGAAAGCTGGCTTAAGCCAGAGATAAATTCTGCCGAAATTTTTACAAAGGTACAGACGGTGTTTAGAAAGGATAGATTGCATGCAAACGGTGGTGGAGTGTTCGTCGCTGTTAGTAGTAGTTTATCCTGTAGTGAAGTAGAAGTGGATAGTTCCTGTGAATTATTATGGGTGGAGGTTACACTCAACAACCGAGCTAGGTTAATAATTGGCTCCTTTTACCGACCTCCCGACTCAGCAGCATTAGTGGCAGAACAACTGAGAGAAATTTGGAATACATTTCACATAAATTTTCTCAGCATATTATAGTCTTAGGTGGAGATTTCAATTTACCAGATATAGACTGGGACACTCAGATGTTTAGGACGGGTGGTAGGGACAGAGCATCGAGTGACATTATACTGAGTGCACTATCCGAAAATTACCTCGAGCAATTAAACAGAGAACCGACTCGTGGAGATAACATCTTGGACCTACTGATAACAAACAGACCCGAACTTTTCGACTCTTTAAGTGCAGAACAGGGAATCAGTGATCATAAGTTCGTTGCAGCATCCCTGAATATGGAAGTTAATAGGGATATAAAAAAAGGGAGGAAGGTTTATCTGTTTAGCAAGAGTAATAGAAGGCAGATTTCAGACTACCTAACAGATCAAAACGAAAATTTCTGTTCCGACACTGACAATGTTGAGTGTTTATGGAAAAAGTTCAAGGCAATCGTAAAATGCGTTTTAGACAGGTACGTGCCGAGTAAAACTGTGAGGGACGGGAAAAACCCACCGTGGTACAACAACAAAGTTAGGAAACTACTGCGAAAGCAAAGAGAGCTTCACTCCAAGTTTAAACGCAGCCAAAACCTCTCAGACAAACAGAAGCTAAACGATGTCAAAGTTAGCGTAAGGAGGGCTATGCGTGAAGCGTTCAGTGAATTCGAAAGTAAAATTCTATGTACCGACTTGACAGAAAATCCTAGGAAGTTCTGGTCTTACGTTAAATCAGTAAGTGGCTCGAAACAGCATATCCAGACACTCCGGGATGATGATGGCATTGAAACAGAGGATGACACGCGTAAAGCTGAAATACTAAACACCTTTTTCCAAAGCTGTTTCACAGAGGAAGACCGCACTGCAATTCCTTCTCTAAATCCTCGCACAAACGAAAAAATGGCTGACATCGAAATAAGTATCCAAGGAATAGAAAAGCAACTGGAATCACTCAATAGAGGAAAGTCCACTGGACCTGACGGGATACCAATTCGATTCTACACAGAGTACGCGAAAGAACTTGCCCCCCTTCTAACAGCCGTGTACCGCAAGTCACTAGAGGAACGGAGGGTTCCAAATGATTGGAAAAGAGCACAGGTAGTCCCAGTCTTCGAGAAGGGTCGTCGAGCAGTTGCGCAAAACTATAGACCTATATCTCTGACTTCGATCTGTTGTAGAATTTTAGAACATGTTTTTTGCTCGAGTATCATGTCGTTTTTGGAAACCCAGAATCTACTATGTAGGAATCAATATGGATTCCGGAAACAGCGATCGTGTGAGACCCAACTCGCTTTATTTGTTCATGAGACCCAGAAAATATTAGATACAGGTTCCCAGGTAGATGCTATTTTTCTTGACTTCCGGAAGGCGTTCGATACAGTTCCGCACTGTCGCCTGATAAACAAAGTAAGAGCCTACGGAATATCAGACCAGCTGTGTGGCTGCATTGAAGAGTTTTTAGTAAACAGAACACAGCATGTTGTTATCAATGGAGAGACGTCTACAGACGTTAAAGTAACCTCTGGCGTGCCACAGGGGAGTGTTGTGGGACCATTGCTTTTCACAATATATATAAATGACCTAGTAGATAGTGTCGGAAGTTCCATGCGGCTTTTCGCGGATGATGCTGTAGTATACAGAGAAGTTGCAGCATTAGAAAATTGTAGCGAAATGCAGGAAGATCTGCAGCGGATAGGCACTTGGTGCAGGGAGTGGCAACTGTCCCTTAACATAGACAAATGTAATGTATTGCGAATACATGGAAAGAAGGATCCTTTATTGTATGATTATATGATAGCGGAACAAACACTGGTAGCAGTTACTTCTGTAAAATATCTGGGAGTATGCGTGCGGAACGATTTGAAGTGGAATGATCATATAAAATTAATTGTTGGTAAGGCGGGTACCAGGTTGAGATTCATTGGGAGAGTGCTTAGAAAATGTAGTCCATCAACAAAGGAGGTGGCTTACAAAACTCTCGTTCGACCTATACTTGAGTATTGCTCATCAGTGTGGGATCCGTACCAGATCGGTTTGACGGAGGAGATAGAGAAGATCCAAAGAAGAGCGGCGCGTTTCGTCACAGGGTTATTTGGTAACCGTGATAGCGTTACGGAGATGTTTAATAAACTCAAGTGGCAGACTCTGCAAGAGAGGCGCTCTGCATCGCGGTGTAGATTGCTCGCCAGGTTTCGAGAGGGTGCGTTTCTGGATGAGGTATCGAATATATTGCTTCCCCCTACTTATACCTCCCGAGGAGATCACGAATGTAAAATTAGAGAGACTAGAGCGCGCACGGAGGCTTTCAGACAGTCGTTCTTCCCGCGAACCATACGCGACTGGAACAGGAAAGGGAGGTAATGACAGTGGCACGTAAAATGCCCTCCGCCACACACCTTTGGGTGGCTTGCGGAGTATAAATGTAGATGTAGATGTAGATAAAAAATGAGGCTGACTGGGTCATCCTTGCAACCGGGTACATAACTTCCCAGATTACCAGAAACAAAGATGCTATACTAAGCACATAACTAAAAGTAACGTCATGGTATGTCCGGTAGGTGAACATGCTCAGTGGCTAAGTATTAAACTTAGATAAGAGACTCTTGAAGAGTCAACATACATTACCTGATTATAAGTTTCCAGACTCCTGTTGGCGGATATTAATATGAACCTTCGACTTTGTAACGGCTTGAACTCTGTTGAGAAAACTTTCAATGATGTGCCTGAGTGTCTGTGGAGGAGTGGCAGCCTGCTTTTCCTCAAGAGGCGAAACCGGAGAAGGCAGTGCTGTTTGATGCTGGGTTCTGGACCGAAGTCGGCGTTCCAACTCATCCTATAGGTGTTGCGCTTGGTTCACATCGAGGATCTTGACAGGCCAGTCCGTTACAGTAACGCTATTTTCCACAAACCATTGCCTGCGTTATGAAAGGGTACACCGTCGTGCTGATACAATCACCATCTCCGAAATGTTTCTCTGCTGTACATAATTCGCAACGCAATACTCTCCAGGCATTCGCCAAACCCGAACCTTTCCATAGGATTATCATAGTATATAGCGTGATGCATCACTCCAAATCATTAATTTCCCGTCATCCATTTCTAGTAGTGTCTCTCTGTACACCACCGCAAGTGTTGCTCGGCATTGACTACAGAAATGCGTGGCTTATGAGGAGCTGCTCGATCAATGTACCTCTTCTTCCTAACTCCGTAGGCACAGTCACCGTGCTGGTTGTACTGCTAGTAGCACTTGGAAACTCACGAGTGATTCCTTCCGTTGATTTCAATCGATTTTTTACGGTTCCCGCCCGTCAGTATATGAGCCCTGCCTGGTATTTCGTTAGCATGTACTATTGCTACTTTTGTACTAAAGCCAGCCGCATTTCCGTGCATCTTCCCAGGTTTATGCCTGACTTCGAAATAAAATTCGCTTCGTCTTACTGTCCATCACGACAACCTCCTAGATGGATAATTTAACCTCAACAGTAACTTTAATGTCGCATGATCTGTTGTTACACTAAACTTTTTACTGCTGCCGATATATTTGAAATATGTGATTCCATAAATAAGGCTTAACATCTCTTTCCCCATTGTGGAATATGTCCTGTCTGCGGAATTTATTTCTCTTGATAGGTAAGTTACCGAATGTTCTACGCTTTCTATCTCTTGTGGCAACACACACCAAAGTGCATTGTTTGATGCATCAAAAAGAATTCTCTATTAAAATCTCGAAATACCAATATCTGGCTCGTTGTTAAAGCTTTTTTTAGCTCCTCAATAGCTCCTCATTCTTCTGGCTAAACACATTTAATACCCTTTTTTAATGTCTGTGTCAACGGTCTGACAATATCTGCAAATCCTGTCACGAACCGGCGGTAATAGTTCGCGTCTCCTAAGAACGACTGCAACTCCTTTTCAGATTCTAGTACAGGAAATTCATGTACAGCTCTAATTACTCTTGGTTCTTTCTTAACCTCATATTTACTTATAATATGACCTAGATATTCTACTCCTTCCATCACAAAATTACACTTTTCTGTACTCAATGTTAATTTCACTGCTTTTAATCTTAGGAACACTTCCCTTAATCGCTATATATGCTATTCTATAGCACTACCATAGATGATTATGTCATCGAGGTACACTAAGCATTGCTGTAGTTTTAAACCTCTGATTACCCTGTCCAACAATCTCTGAAACGTTGGTGGTGTAGTTTTTAATCCGCATGGCTTTCTTCTGATTTGGTACTGTCCTCATGGTGCCAAAGATGCTTTTTATTTTCGACCCTGGAGTGCAATCTCTATCTGATGATAACTACTCTTCAAGCTCATTGTTGAAAAAGATTTGCATTCCCCTAAATTATTTTTGCATATAGATGTCTGTAATCACAACAATAACTATATTTTTCTATTCCATCCATTCGCATGACGACTATTCCGACACCCCATTCTCTGTTACTTTTTTCTGTTATTCCATCTTTCGGCTGTTGACCGACAGATTCCCCCAGAATTGGCTGGAAGTACCTAGGTATTCTGTGTGGTTTGCGGTAGACTGGTAATTCATTTCCCGTTAGTATACAATGCTGTATCATGTGTGTAGCTGGTAATGGCCATTTTGGAAAAAAATCCTTAAATTTCAAAATTAAGTTTTCTATGGATTCCTTATTGCTACCCTCTTGGTAGTTTACGTTTCGTCGCCATGCAGTTTCAGCGGCGTCCAACGATTATCTGTGGCTGACACCCCTCGTGTCCCATTCTCCTTCCTCCAGGATATACATATTAGCGATTAACAACCCCTTTGGTAATCCTATGTCCTCTACGTTAAAATTATCTGTACAAACAGGTACCCTATTTTCACCTTTTATTTATTGTATGAGTACAGTACATCTTTTAACTATGCAACCTGCCTGATCTACACTTCATTCTCTTCTGAAGGTTCCACCATACACAAAATTCCTATCAGCAAGCTAGACTCAACACTGAGCCAAAGTGATTTCCCAGCACCCTTAGGTTCATGATCATGCGTATCAAGTCTTAGTGTGATCGTTCACGGTTCAATCAATTCATCTTTCATGAAGGAGTCCCCTCGTGACATTCCTACACCGCCAATGGCTTCACCTAACTGAAACGTTTTTCCGTCAAGTTGCACCCTGTGTCGCCGAAGATCGATTATGGCACAATGCTGTTATAAGAAATCTAATTCTAGAATCATTTTGTAGCCCTCACTTACTTGTGACACAATTTCCACACACTGTTTAAACTGAATCGTATCCAGGCAAAAGTCCACTGATCCTAATGGTGTGACATTCTAATTCCTCACTCCACACAACCTGTACTGTGTACTGTTGCGGGTCCCATTGCTTACGTTTTGTAATCTCCCCACTACATTTGTTACTGTTTGAAATTTGTCCCAACTTTACTTCCCACTCTATAGAAGTCTACGTTTTACCAAAACTATGTACTGACGAACTGTCACCTAACTTAAAGTTGTATGCTAACCTTTGACTAAACAGAACCCAATTTGAACTAAACTGTAACAGATCAGAATGCAGCTTGTCTTGATATCAAATGCGCAACTGAAAAAAAAAACAATTATCTGGCCCTAATCAGAATTTCCACTTTCTTCGCGTCTTATAACGTTGTTGCAGATTTCTCGAAAGCAGAACAGCAAACGGCAAGCAGGTGCGGTTAAGCTAGATTTCTATTTTTAAATAAAATTTACAACTGTTGCATACTTTATCTCAGTTTCTATAATAATGTGTGACATCACCAACAACTTTAATCCTAACACAATTCAGTGCACCTTTAACCCATACTGACACAGACTATGATTCATTTACTTTACGACGATTCGTTGTCCTAAGAACCAACGGCATTGTAGACATATAATAAGATCTACCACGATCTCTGTTATACACCACACATATCTGAAATGTACGATAAGCAATAACTTCTCAGCTGTTAAAAGTCTTCAGTCCTGACACATTCTCCACTTTACCACCACGATCTAGAGCCACAGTAACCCAACCATTACCATGTTCACTAGCATCAGCATTAGTAAGTGTAAAATTCAGCACGCATCCACAAAACACTGAAGGACCATGCAGAATAACTTGCGCATCTACTCTGCTCTTCGTAGTAATAGCTATATTATCAATAGCTTTCTACACTGTAAGGCGCGAACGCCTTCTCCTCCTAAAAGCATGGAAGAGGTAAGAGCCACCATAAAACTGCTGAAGAGGGGGATGGCACCAGGAATAGATGGCATACTTGTAGAGATGCTGAAGAAGGGAAGAGCTACTCTACAAGCGAGACCGTACCACTTAATCGGCTTAATTTGGAAGAAGGAAAGGATCCCAGAAGAATGGAAGGAGTATGGCATGTGCCCTATACTGAAGAAAGGAGACCTAAGAGATGTAGCAACTATAGAGGAACCACACTACTATGTACAGCTTATAAGATACTGAGCATGCCGTTACTGAAGCACCTAACACCACATGTTGAGAGAGTACTGGGAATCCAACAAGCAGGTTTCAGATAGGGAATCTCAACTGTAGACAATTTACATACAATAAGGCAAGTGCCGGGAATTCCGAAAAAATGTTCATTGCCTATTTGTGGGCTTCCAAAAAGCATACGATAGTGCGAATAGACAAGCAATATGGCAAGAATCCGAAAGGGCTCAAGTTCCCAGAAAACTCATAAAACTGTCACAGATATGCACCCAGGAGACAACATGCATGGTGAAAATAAATGGAAACATATCAAAGAAGTTCAAGGTGAGGACTGGACTGCGACAAGGAGACTGCCTCTCCCCTCTCCTATTTAACCTGATACTGGAGAGAGCCCTGAGAAGGTAGCAAGCCTGGAGAGAGGAATACAACTGGGAAGAAGGATCAACACCCTGGCCTATGCGGATGATGTAGTTTTAACAGCAGAGAAAGAGCAAGACCTGGTTCAGATGACAAGAACATTAATGGAAGAGGCGATGAGAGCAGGCCTGAAGTTGAATGTGGATAAGCCAAAATAGCTCGTAGTTAGCAGAGAAAATGATGACAGACCCCTGAAGGTGGAGGACAAAGTCTTTGAAAGGGTAGACGACTTTAAATATCTTGGGGCTCTACTCAATGAAAGGAAGGAGACAGACCAGGAAATTACCGCACGAATACAATCAGGAAACAGGTCAAGGTTTGCTCTGGGAAAGCTGTTAAAGTCCCGGCTTCTATCGAGATCCTCAAAGACCAAGATCTACAAGACAGTAATACAACCCGTAGTCGTATATGAAGCAGAGACCTGGACCATCACCCAAAAGATGGAAATAAATCTCCGGACATTTGAGAATGCCATCCTCAGACACATTTTTGGGCCAGTGAAGGATGGAGATGAATGGAGGAAAAGAAAGAACTGTGAATTGCAGGAGCTATACAAGTCGATGGACATAGTGGCAGTGATGAAAGAAAGAAGACTATAGTGGTATGGACACGTAGTGCGTCGAGAAGGCCAGATCGTCAGGCAGGTAGTGGAGGAAGATATAGAGGCAAAAGACCATGGGGAAGACCACGACTCCGATGGATTGATCAGGTCAGAGAGGATACGAATACGCTGGGGCTGTCTGAAGAAGAATAGGTGGACTGAGGACCTTGGAGGAGGCTGACTGATAAGGCCAAAGACCGACTGTAGTTTGTGTGGCAAACGCAGTAAGTAAGTAAGTACGGTCGATACGCTTCAGTACGAAAACAGCAAACTCGCAACTCGCAGTGCAACAGTACACACCTCCTGTCAGTTGCACTCCGATTTAAGTGTTATTTGGTCCAATGAAGACACCGTGATATGTGCTTTTGTGAGCAGTGGCATTTGGTGAGATACCAGATGTTAAAATGCGTATTACATGTTGTTGCCTTCGCAATGTTTGCCTGGAAACTGGTCGGTGTGCTCTTCATTCACAAACTTCAGCAGTTCCTGTCGCGTTTGAAACCGATTGTCAGGGACAAGGCGTGGCACTCTCCTTTAGTACAGGCAGTCAGACATAGAGAACAGTCAATTGATCAACACGCACACAGTGGCATTCTCCTTTTGTACACACAGTCGGACATAGTGAATAGTCAGTTGATTAACTCTCTCTCTCCCTCTCTCTCTCTCTCTCTCTCTCTCACACACACACACACACACACACACACACACAGACACAGTCAATGAATACAACCCCTTATTTAGTAATGATAGAACATGTGTCTTATATAGCTCTCCTGTGTGCGCCGGCCGGAGTGGCAGAGCGGTTCTAGGCGCTATAGTCTGTAACCGCGCGACCGCTACGGTCGCAGGTTCGAATCCTGCCTCGGACATGGATGTGAGTGATGTCCTTAGGTTAGTTAGGTTGTTGAAGTAGTTCTAAGTTCTAGGGGACTGATGACCTCAGAAGTTAAGTCCCATAGTGTTCAGAGCCATTTGAACCATCTCCTGTCTGCTGTGACTGAAACTAACAAGCATGGGATTATACATATAACTCTTGGTTGTCAGTAGAACACAAGAAAGCAGAAGAAAACACTGGGCTGCGAGAGATAGCCAACCTATAGTTCCCACAGTGCAGCTGTTACTAACTCTTGCCCGCAGGACACAACTCAACACTGCTTATCCCATGCGGCCGTATTTCTTAACTGCTGTGCTTCAGTGGCACCTCGCAATTCCGGGAGTCGTCTCTCCAGCTTCGTCGACATTGACACTGCCAGTCATGCTGCGTTGACATGCAGTATCTTTGTAGTGGTCGACTGCTAGTGTGAAGCTATCGATAATCGATGACACCGCAGAACTCACTGTCAGTTCCAGTCGTTTAGATAATTTTACGACCAGTATTCTCACTCCAAAATTACGTGGCTGCGAGTTGTACGCTGTTCCTCGTAGACGCATTGGAGAGTCCACGTTGATACATCAACAAAACGGGCAACTTCATTCATGGTGTGACCGCGTTCAAACAGGATAGCACGTACTGCCATTCGGTCTCGTGATAACGTCAACCCATCTAACTACGCTGGTTCCATAGAACCAACAGGTGCAATGTAGTGGTACGAATATTTTGATTTGTCATGACACAGCTAAATGTGTGATATTCAAATAGTGTTATGTATTTATAGATCGAAACGTAGTTTTGAACCATTGGGTGATGTGACAGAAGGAGATAATAGAGTAACAACATAGCGCACATTTGGCAACACATTGATTTTTTGTCGCGTGTCGGGGAGAATTTTGCACAGAGAGTGCTTCTTGGAACAGGAAATGAGAGTGACAACGTCATATTCAAACTAGACATGGAAACAAAGATGAAGCGTGCGTACAAGACCAAATGTGTCGGCTGTATGGAAAAAGTCAGTGCAGGAGATTGAAACTGACAGCCGGAGAAAGGCCAAAGGCTTTCGTGGCAGAACAATAGATCACTTCTAGACATGTGTCACTTCTAGACATGTGTCACAGACACGAAGAGGCCTCCGTGTATGGTATAAAGGGCGTCAATAAAAGCGCACCTTTCCTTGGGTCGTTGGTTCCCACACATTTGAAAGTCGAAAATGAGAGTTTGCAGTGTGATGAAGTGTGGTGCGCGGTCACCTCCGTGTTTCTAACGCCGGGTCTGTGTGTCATGATGCCCCATTGGCACCAAATTTCACCGTAATCCTCTCCAACGCCGCAGTGGACGTGACACAATAGGAAGGTCGTCACATCCTGTCTTACCCATATATCAACTCCTCTTTTGACGCCTCTGGAATGGAGGTCAGAACCACGATGCTCAGTGCTGAAATCACACGGTATTCTTATGAGTGGCCGAAGAAAGTACTTCAGACACACCGCCGCTGAGAATGGACACGAAGAGGCCTCCGTGTATGGTATAAAGGGCGTCAATAAAAGCGCACCTTTCCTTGGGTCGTTGATTCACACACATTTGAAAGTCGAAAATGAGAGTTTGCAGTGTGATGAACAAAAGGAAGGCGTTCTTGACAATCTTGGATACTGCAGACATTTCCGTGACGCTTTAACCTTTCTCTAAGGACATCGTGGGGTACCAATCATGTTGCACATGATCTCACTCCTATGAAGTGCAGTGCGAACACAATTTTTGGTCTAGTTTAGAGCGTGGAATCACTAGACACCGTCCTAAGCCATTTCATGAAATTTGAACGTGATCCAAAGCAACAAAGGTGTCTCATGCTTTTTGAGTACTGCTGTTTCCTGCCTTCCTGTGGCGTGATCACAGAGGGGTGCGATATTGACACATGCATGAATGAACTGGCAAAGGGTCCCTCTAAGATCCCCTCTTCCCCCCAGTTCGGCAATAACCTCGGCGGCACCTACCACCATTTATTGAGAAATTTAAAAATGTGCCTTTATGGATAAAACCTTGGAAGTAGCACTAGGCACCTGCAGGAAGACAACTGGCGCTGGAGATGTTTCAAGTGGTTGCCTGCCTGCAGCCACCTAGTACTATTTCAAAGGTTTTCTCTGCAGAGGCACATTTTTAAATTTCTCAATAAATGGAGGCAGGTTACTGCCAAACTGGGGGATGGGGGTGGGAGATCTTAGAGGGACCCTTTGCCATTTTATTCATGCTTGTGTCAATATCGCATCCTTCTGTGATCACACCACAGGAGCACTCAAAAACCATCAGACCCCTTTCTTTACTGCCTTGGATCATTTTCAAATTTCGTCAAATGGTTTAGAACAGTGTCTAGTGATTCCAAATTGCAAAAATTGTGATCGTTCTGCACTCCACAGGAGTGAGATCATACGCAGTGTGGTTGCCAAACTACGATGTCTTCAGAGAAAGCTTGAAGCTTCAGGGAGGTTTCTGCAGTAAGTCGGCCGGTGTGGCCGAGTGGTTCTAGGCGCTTCAGTCTGTAATCGCTTGACCACTACAGTCACAGGTTCGAACCCTGCCTCGGGAATGGATGTGTGTGATGTCCTTAGGTTTGTTAGGTTTAAGTAGTTCTAAGTCTAGGGGACTGATGACCTCAGATATTAAGTCCCATAGTGCTTAGAACCATTTTTGTCTGCAGTATCAAAGATTGCCCAGAACACCTTCCAGTTGCTCATCTCACTGCAAACTATTATTTGTAACCGCGAAATGTATGGGAATCAACGTCCCAAGCAAAGTGATGAGTCCAGAGATGCCTTTTATGCGGCCCCTGGAGGCCTTTCCGTGTCGATTCTGAGCGGTGGTATGTCTGAAATGTTTTCCTCGTCCACTCATAAGGATTTCAAAGCTAGACGTTGCGGTTCTGACCTCCATCGCAGGCATCAAAAGACAGTGAGAAATATGAATAGGACGGGGTGTGACGTACATCCTCTCGAGTGACACGTCCACGGCGTCGTTGGGCAGAACTGTAATGAAATTTGGTGCCAATAGGGCATCATTAACCCAATTTACCCTTCACACGAAGTTCTGAGCTCTGGTCCTTTTTCGTAGCTGTCAACACATTGCTGTTTGAACCGTCGCCGAGCCCGTGAATGACGCAGCAGGGCACTACGCTTTTCTACATTTACAGAGGAATGTTGTAGGCGCTCTGAACCAAATTTCAAACTTACGTGTCGCAGTGGGAGGCAATTTCGAAAAAGTGAACCTTGAATTCTACATCTACATCTACATGATTACTCTGTAATTCACATTTTAAGTGCTTGGCAGAGGGTTCATCGAACCACAATCATACTATCTCTCTACCATTCCACTTCCGAACAGCGCGAGGGAAAAATGAACACCTAAACCTTTCTGTTCGAGCTCTGATTTCTCTTATTTTATATTGATGATCATTCCTACCTATGTAGGTTGGGCTCAACAAAATATTTTCGCATTCGGGAGAGAAAGTTGGTGACTGAAATTTCGTAAATATATCTCGCCGCGACGAAAAACGTCTTTGCTTTAATGACTTCCATCCCAACTCGCGTATCATATCTGCCACACCCTCTCCCCTATTACATGATAATACAAAACGAGCTGCCCTTTTTTGCACCCTTTCGATGTCCTCCGTCAATCCCACCTGGTAAGGATCCCACACCGCGCAGCAATATTCTAACAGAGGACGAACGAGTGTAGTGTAAGCTGTCTCTTTAGTAGACTTGTTGCATCTTCTAAGTGTCCTGCCAATGAAACGTAACCTTTGGCTCGCCTTCCCCGTAATATTATCTATGTGGTCTTTCCAACTGAAGTTGTCCGTGATTTTGACACCCAGGTACTTAGTTGTATTGACAGCCTTGAGAATTGTACTATTTATCGAGCAATCGAATTCCAACGGATTTCTTTTGGAATTCATGTGGATCACCTCATACTTTTCGTTATTTAGCGTCAACTGCCACCTGCCACACTATACAGCAATCTTTTCTAAATCGCTTTGCAACTGATACTGGTCTTCGGATGACCTTACTAGACGGTAAATTACAGCATCATCTGCGAACAACCTAAGAGAACTGCTCAGATTGTCACCCAGATCATTTATATAGATCAGGAACAGCAGAGGTCCCAGGACGCTTCCCTGGGGAACACCTGATATCACTTCAGTTTTACTCGATGATTTGCCGTCTATTACTACGAACTGCGACCTTCCTGACAGAAAATCACGAATCCAGTCGCACAACTGAGACGATACCCCATAGGCCCGCAGCTTGATTAGAAGTCGCTTGTGAGGAACGGTGTCAAAAGCTTTCCGGAAATCCAGAAATACGGAATCAACCTGAGATCCCCTGTCGATAGCGGCCATTACTTCATGCGAATAAAGAGCTAGCTGCGTTGCACAAGAACGATGTTTTCTGAAACCATGCTGATTACGTATCAATAGATCGTTCCCTTCGAGGTGATTAATAATGTTTGAATACAGTATATGCTCCAAAACCCTACTGCAAACCGACGTCAATGATATAGGTCATTAGTTCGATGGATTACTCCTACTACCCTTCTTAAACACTGGTGCGACCTGCGCAATTTTCCAATCTGTAGGTACAGATCTATCGGTGAGCGAGCGGTTGTATATGATTGCTAAGTAGGGAGCTATTGTATCAGCGTAATCTGAAAGGAACTTAATCGGTATACGATCTGGAGCTGAAGACTTTCCCGTATCAAGCGATTTGAGTTGCCTCGCAACCCCTAACGTATCTACTTCTAAGAAACTCATGCTAGCAGCTGTTCGTGTTTCAAATTCTGGAATATTCCATTCGTCTTCCCTGGTGAAGGAATTTCGGAAAACTGCGTTCAATAACTCCGCTTTAGCGGCAGAGTCGTCGGTAACATTACCATCGGCACTGCGGAGCGAAGGTATTGACTGCGTCTTGCCGCTTGTGTACTTTACATACGACCACAATTTCTTCGGATTTTCTACCAAATTTCGAGACAATGTTTCGTTGTGGAACCTATTAAAGGCATCTCGCATTGAAGTCCGTGCCAAATTTCGCGCGTCTGTAAATTTTAGCCAATCTACGGGATTTCGCGTTCTTCTGAACTTTGCGTGCTTTTTCCGTTTCCTCTGCAACAGCGTTCGGACCTGTTTTGTGTACCATGGGGGATCAGTTCCATCTCTTACCAGTTTATGAGGCATGAATCTCTCAATTGCTGTTGCTACTATATCTTTGAATTTGAGCCACATCTCGTCTACATTTGCATAGTCAGTTCGGAAGGAATGGAGATTGTCTCTTAGGAAGGCTTCTACTGACACTTTATCCGCTTTTTTAAATAAAATTATTTTGCGTTTGTTTCTGGTGGATTTGGAAGGAACGGTATTGAGCCTAGCTACAACAACCTTTTGATCACTAATCCCTGTATCAGTCATGATGCTCTCTATTAGCTCTGGATTGTTTGTGGCTAAGAGGTCAAATGTGTTTTCGCAACCATTTACAATTCGCGTGGGTTCGTGGACTAACTGTTAGAAATAATTTTCGGAGAAAGCATTTAGGACAATCTCGGAAGATGTTTTCTGCCTACCACCGGTTTTGAACAAGTATTTTTGCCAACATATTGAGGGAAGGTTCAAGTCCCCACCAACTATAACCGTATGAGTGGGGTATTTATTTGTTACGAGACTCAAATTTTCTCTGAACTGTTCAGCAACTATATAATCGGAGTCTGTGGGTCGGTTGAAGGAGCCAATTATTAACTTAGTTCGGCTGTTAAGTATAACCTCCACCCATACCAATTCGCAAGGAGTATCTACTTCTACTTCACTACAAGATAAACCACTACTGACAGACACAAACACTCCACCACCAATTATGCCTAATCTATCTTTCCTGAACACCGTCTGAGACTTCGTAAAAATTTCTGCAGAACTTATTCCAGGCTTTAGCCAGCTTTCTGTATCTATAACGATTTCAGCTTCTGTGCTTTCTATTAGCGCTTGAAGCTCAGGGACTTCCCCAGCACAACTACAACAATTTACAATTCCGACTGTTCCTTGATCCAAGCACGTCCTGTATTTGCCATGCACCCTTTGAGATTGCAGCCCACCCCGTACTTTCCCGAGGCCTTCTAACCTAAAAAACCGCCCAGTCCACGCCACACAGCCTCCGCTACCCGTGTAGCCGCCAACTGAGTGTAGTGAGCTCCTGACCTATTCAGCGGAAGACGAAACCCCACCACCCTATGGCGCAAGTCAAGGAATCTGCAGCCAACACGGTCGCTTAACCGTCTGAGCCTCTGATTCAGACCCTCCACCCGCCTCTGCACCAAAGGTCCGCAGTCGGTTCTGTCAACGATGCTGCGGATGGTGAGCTCTGCCTTCATCTCGTAAGCAGCCTTCACCAAACCTGATAGCCGCTGGAATCCAAAGAGAATTTCCTCAGATCCAAAGCGACACACGTCATTAGTGCCGACATGTGCCACCACCTGCAGCTGGCCGCACCCTGTGCTCTTCATGGCATCCGGAAGGACCCTTTCCACATCAGGAATGACTCCACCCGGAATGCACACGGAGTGCACACTGGATTTCTTCCCCTCCTTAGTCGCCATATCCCTAAGGGGCCCCATTACGCGCCTAACATTGGAGCTACCAACTACCAATAAGCCCACCCTCTGCGATTGCCCGGACCTTGAAGGCTGAGAATCATTCTCTGAAACAGGGCAGGCAGCTGCATCTGTCTGTTGGGCAGTGTATGTTCAATGGTTCAAATGGCTCTGAGCACCATGGGACTCAACTTCTGAGGTCATTACTC
The DNA here is from genome assembly GCF_023864345.2 of Schistocerca serialis cubense. Lineage (NCBI taxonomy): Eukaryota > Metazoa > Arthropoda > Insecta > Orthoptera > Acrididae > Schistocerca > Schistocerca serialis. The sequence continues at coordinate 505,717,675 of NC_064642.1, read as the reverse complement.
CCCTAGAACTTAGAACTAGTTAAACCTAACTAATCTAAGGACATCACACACATCCATGCCCGAGGCAGGAATCGAACCTGCGACCGTAGCGGTCTCGCGGTTCCAGACTGCAGCGCCTAGAACCGCACGGTCACTTTGGCCGGCAGTGTATGTTAACATCGGATATCAACTTAAGTGCTAGAAAGTCTTCGCAGAAATTCTTTATGTGGAGTTTAATCTTATATGGAAATGAAACATGGATGATGAATTGAAAAGAGAAGGAATTGAATAAAAGCTTGAAATCTGGTGCTACAGAAGAACGCTGAAGGTTAGATGGATATATCAGGTGACGAACGAAAGCGGTACTAAATCGAACTGGAGAGGAAAGAAGTGTTTGAGGCAACTTGACTAAAGGAACAGACAGATTTGTATGTCACATTGCTGTAGGCAGTGACTCAAACAGTGAGATTATGCATCACGTATTCACAGCAGGTGGTAAGTACACAGCAATGAGCTGGAGACACACAGTCCTTGATCACGTCATGACACATGGTGTGATCACGTGGTCCCCGGAGCACCTCAGTTTTGTATTCATCCCAGCAAACTTACCAATTATGTGCCAGTTATGATTCTGTTGACGACCTATGCTGCAAACTCGTCTTGGGGTTGTCTCCGTCTTGTACTGGGATTTACTCAACGACCTACACTATTTGACAGCGTGCGACAGTAGCCAGCCAGAAGCTTTCGATGCGCGTCCAACTCTTAACTTATGACTTATAACTAGTATTTGTTTTCATATAAAACAAACGGGAAAACCACTCCGACACGCGCTTTATCAAGGAAAATTTAATTTGCTGACGGTGGAAAGTGTGTGTGTGTGTGTGTGTGTGTGTGTGTGTGTGTGTGTGTGTTTGTGTCTTTGTGTGTGGAAGAGGGGGGAGGGTTAAATACATTGCCGGAAAAAAGGCGACACCTTCAAGGACAAGGTCATTTGATTAGGGAGTGAGATGTGACAGGTTGTTCATCATTGTAGGAGTATACAGGGTGGTCCATAGATTGGGACCGGGCCAGATATCTCACGAAATAAGCGTCAAACGAAAATACTGCCAAGAACGAAACTTGTCTAGCTTGAAGGGGGAAACCAGATGGCGCTATGGTTGGCCCGCTAGATGGCGCTGCCATAGGACAAACGGATGCCAACTACGTTTTTTAAAATAGGAACCCCCATTTTTATTACATATTCGTGTAGTACGTAAAGGAATATGAATGTTTTAGTTGGACCACTTTTTTCGCTTTGTGATAGATGGCGCTGTAATAGTCACAAACATATGACTCACAATTTTAGACGAATAGTTGGTAACAGGTCGGTTTTTTAAATTAAGATGCAGAACAATGGTACGTTTGGACATTTTATTTCGGTTGTTCCAATGTGATATATGTACCTTTGTGAACTTATCATTTCTGAGAACGCATGCTGTTACAGAGTGATTACCTGTAAATACCACATTAATGCAATAAATGCTCAAAATGATGTCCGTCAACCTCAATGCATTTGGCAATACGTGTAACGACATTCCTCTCAACAGCGAGTAGTTCACCTTCCGTAATGTTCGCACATGCATTGACAATGCGCTGACGCATGTTGACAGGCGTTGTCGGTGGATCACAATAGCAAATATCCTTCAACTTTCCCCACAGAAAGAAATCCGGGGACGTCAGATCCGATGAACGTGCGGGCCATGGTATGGTGCTTCTACGACCAATCCACCTGTCATGAAATATGCAATTCCATACCGCTTCAACCGCACGCGAGCTCTGTGCCGGACATCCATCATGTTGCAAGTACATCGCCATTCTGTCATGCAGTGAAACATCTTGTAGTAGCATCGGTAGAACATTACGCAGGAATTCAGCATACATTGCACCATTTAGATTGCCATCGATAAAATGGGGGCCAATTATCCTTCCTCCCACAATGCCGCACCATACATTAACCCGCCAAGGTCGCTGTTGTTCCACTTTTCAGAGCCATCGTTGATTTTCCGTTGCCCAATAGTGCATATTATGCCGGTTTACGTTACCGCTGTTGGTGAATGACGCTTCGTCGCTAAATAGAACGCGCGCAAAAAAATCTGTCAATGTCCCGTAATTTCTCTTGTGCCCAGTGGCAGAACTGTACCTGACGTTCAAAGTCGTCGCCATGCAATTCCTGGTGCATAGAAATATGGTACGGGTGCAATCGATGTTGATGTAGCATTCTCAACACCGACGTTTTTGAGATTCCCGATTCTCGCGCAGTTTGTCTACTACTGACATGCGGATTAGCCGCGACAGCAGCTAAAACACCTACTTGGGCATTATCATTTGTTGCAGGTCGTGGTTGACGTTTCACATGTGGCTGAACACTTCCTGTTCCCTTAAATAACGTAACTATCCGGCGAACGGTCCGGACACTTGGATGATGTCGTCCAGGATACCGTGCAGCATACATAGCACACGCCCGTTGGGCATTTTGATCACAATAGCCATACATCAACACGATATCGAACTTTTCCGCAATCAGTAAACGGTCCATTTTAACACGGGTAATGTATCACGAAGCAAATACCGTCCGCACTGGCGGAATGTTACGTGATAACACATACTTATACGTTCGTGACTATTACAGCGCCATCTATCACAAAGCGAAAAAAGTTGTCGAACTAAAACATTCATATTTCTTTACGTACTACACGAATATGTCATAAAAAATGGGGGTTCCTATTTTTTAAATAAACGCAGTTGATATCCGTTTGACCTATGACAGCGCCGTCTAGTGGGCCAACCATAGCGCCATCTGGTTTCTCCCTTCAAGCTAGACGAGTTTCGTTCTGTGTAGTTTTTTCGTTTGGTGCTTATTTCGTGAGATATTTGGCCCGGTGACTATCAATGGACCATCCTGTATAATAACAAATTCATACCAAATGAAACAAACTAGTTGCAGTAAAGAGTGCCCAAAGAGTTGCATCAATACGCAATACAGTCCCTCTGGAGACAAGGTAGACGTGTATTCTCTCATGCAAGCGATCGTAAAGGTGTGTAACAAGCCTTTTGTTGCAACTCGGCAACGGTTGTTACAGGAGAACGAGTAAGTTTCCGCTATACCACGCCCTGTATGTGTTCAGTTGGCGAGAGATCTGGTGAGCTTGTTGTTCAAGGAAACTGTTGTACACCACGAAGAGCACGTTGCGCCTCAGCAGCCATATTCGGACGCGCGTTGTCCTGCTGAAAAAGCACACCGGCTTCCCGTCGAAGACATAGCATTGGGATAACAGCTTGTGCAATGTAGCGAGCTCTGGTTATTTTACCCTGTAGAAACACCAAATGTGACCACGAGTTGTAAATGATGGCCCCCACACCATGAAGCCTGGAGTGGGGCTTGTCTCTCATGGGCGAATGCATTCTGGAATAGGCAGCTAATCACGTCTACTCGATAACTCGTACGTCCATCGCTCTCTTACAGACAGAACCTGCTCTCATCACTGAAGACAACAGAGCGACAGCCAACCCTCCACTCAACTGTTTGACGACATGTGCTTGTTGGTTCCAGTGGTAAACTGGCCAGAGGCACACGTGATCTTACTACTGCTGCAAGCAGACGGTTCCTAATCATCCCTGATGAAACATCAGGTACAACATGTGCCCGAATTTTGTCCCTGGATGATGTTCCGTCGGCCACTGCCGCTTGCACACTGCGTTGGTCTTGTGCGTCTATACTACGCGGACGTCCAGAACTTGGTCTACAAGCGTGGAAATGTTCCACAGACCACTGTCGAAAGCAGCGATACATCACCGATACACTGTGACAAACAAGCACAGCAGTCCGTCCAGACGTCCATCCAGCTTCCCCCAGGCCCACAGTGCGACCCCTTTCAAATGCCTGAAGCTGTTCGACAGGAGCACGTACTCATCGGGGGGGGGGGGGGGGGGCATGGTTGTACCTCAGAATGATTGTTGCAAACACTGTTCACCTCTTAAAGTCAGTATAGTTACTGCGTGCAGAGTCGAAAAAGAGGATGGACTGACAGCCCTCCAGAGTGCCATCTGATCGCCAATGACTGTGACTAATGAATCACTAACGGTATGATCATTCGGTATATACATGTTATACCCTGAGTCTTATGAAATAATATATACTGCGACAGTCACTTGCCACTAATATTTTATTAGCACGGCGGGTTTCTGCAGCATGCTGCCATCATCAGGTACATTTACAGTTACTTTTTAAATTGTAATTATTATAAACTGAGGTTAGTTTTCTTTGCTGTGTGTTCCAGTGAATTTATGTGTCGATAAAGACGGCTGTTCAGGAAGATAAATGTGTTGTAGTGTGTACTTTATGTGACAAGCATGATCAGTTATTTGGTTAGTGTATTTATTTACATTTTTGTTGGTTATTTCGTTGTCTGGCAAACAGAGCACAGTAACAAGTACATCACATCTTGAGCCTTTTTACTATCATTTATTTACGTCAACCGAAAGAGTCTTAAAAAGCAAGATAAGTTAGTTTCTATCGCTAAGATGAAATATTTATATCTAGATGTATTTATGCCATGACAAAATTTAGGTTAGAAGTTGGTAAAGAAAATTTTTTTGGAGGTATGTTACTAAATGATTAACTTGAAAGTAATAATATTATCTTCCTTAAAAACTTTACCACTTGAAGGCCTATTTCATTGAAAAAATAAACTTTACCAACTACTCGCCTGATATTTGCCGTGACATAAATACATCTAAATGTAAATGTTTCATCTTTACTGTATACAACTGTCCGCCCCAGGTAGCTGAGTGGTTCACAAGTTTTAAATAGTTCTTCATATAAGATAAAAATTACTTTTTCGCCGGCACGGTAACTCAACGTGTTCCGTCAGACGCTAACTGCCCTCTGTAATAAAAAACGGAGTGACTGGATAAACGACAAACTTCGACGGGTGTCACGGGACGTCCGCACCGAACAAATGGAATGAACAAAATGAGACTGTAATAAAAAATTGAGTCAACGGCTCAACACTCAACTTGAACGGGTGTAATGGGACATCCGCAACGAACAATATCGAATAAAATGAGAACAAAAAAAAGTGGTCAGCGCGACAGAATGACAGTCCTAAGGGCCTGGGTTCGATTCTCGGCTGGGTCGGAGATTTTCTCCGCTCAGGGACTGGGTCTCGTTTTGTCCTAATCATCATCATTTCATCCCCATCGACTCGCAAGTCACCGAAGTGACGTCAAATCGAAAGACTTGCACCTGGCGAACGGTCTACCAGACGGGAGGCCCTAGTTACACGACCTTTTTACTGTATACAACTGTCTTAACAATACTACCGCCCACATATATCTCGCGTAATGATCACAACGAAAAGATCCGAGAAATTAGAGCAAATACGGAGACTTACAAGCAGTCGTTCTTTCCACGCACAATTCGTGAATGGAACAGGGAAGGGGGGATCAGATAGTGGTACAATAAGTACCCTCCGCCACACACCGTAAGGTGGCTCGCGGAGTATAGATGTAGATGTAGATGTAGATGTAGATTCTAATTTATCTTAGCTTTTTAGACACTTTGGATTGATGTAGGCAAATGACTGTTAAAGGTTTACGTTGTGATGTACTTGTTACTGTGTTCTGTGTGGCAGACAACGAAATTACCAACAAAAATGTACGTAAATACACTAACAAAAAACTAATCATGCTTATCACATAAAGTACACGCTATAACATATTTATCTTCCTGAATAGGCGTCTTTTCCTACATATAAACCCACTAGCACACGCAGCAAAGGAAACTAACCTCAGTTCATATTAATTACAATGTAAAAGTAACTTAAAATGCACCTGATGGAGGCAGCATGCTGCTGAAACGCGTCGTTCTAATAAAATATTAGTAACAAGTACACGCTATAACATATTTATCTTCCTGAATAGGCGTCTTTTCCTACATATAAACCCACTAGCACACGCAGCAAAGGAAACTAACCTCAGTTCATATTAATTACAATGTAAAAGTAACTTAAAATGCACCTGATGGAGGCAGCATGCTGCTGAAACGTGTCGTTCTAATAAAATATTAGTAACAAGTGAGTGTTGCAGCATATATTATTTCATAAAAATTTTACACTACAGTCGCAGCCCTCAAATAACATCCACATAACATGGATAAACCTAAATTATACCCTGGTGCCGCTGAACACAGTCCTTGACTGTGCTGCTCTTTTTTCTGGCAGTATATTTACAGGAAGATCGAGGTTTCAATACAATAAGCAGACTCGAATGGATGTAGGGTGCAATAGGTATCCAGATATGAAAATAATTGTACATGATGGACTACGGCCGGCCGCTGTGGCCGAGCGGCTGTTGGCGCTAGTCTGGAACCGCGCGACCGCTACGGTCGCAGGTTCGAGTTCTGCCTCGGGCGTGGATGTGTGTGATGTCCTTAGGTTACTTAGGTTTAAGTAGTTCTAAGTTTTAGGGGACTGATGACCTCAGACGTTAAGTCCCATAGTGCTCAGAGCCATTTGAACCATATGATGGACTAGCGTGGACAACAGCATGGGAGCGATATTCGGAACGACGAGTAGAACAACAACACGTGATATTTCATCCGCGAGTGAGATCGAAAATATCAAGCGTATCTGCCCGAACAGGTGTGGTTGCGCCACTGCATATCCTGCCAGGCAGCGCAGCAGAGCCTGAAATAGAGCAATAAACAGACCGGCACGTCCGGCTGGACGAGTGGGTGTAAGGCGGTGCCAACACGGGCCGCCCTTTCAGCCGGCAAGTGCGCGCCCGGCACCGCGGCAGAACAGAAAGCGATCGCTCCCCCTACAGGCCGGCTTTCAGCCTCGCGGGCTCGCGCCCCCAGCGTTTTGTGGCGAAACGTCTGATTTGTCGGCGGACTCTTTCATACGTCACTTTAGAGCAATTCGCGGCTGTCAGCGGCCGTCTGGATTCCAGTGTGGGTGTGTTGTATATACACACAGTGTCGGGCGGCGGCGGGCATTTCCATGAGAAAGGCGGCGGCGCGCCGGGGGTCCGCGTGTGGAATTGCCGCCTTTGTCCTCGCCGGACAGGCCCATTCCCCCAAAATATTTGTCCGCGCCGAGCGGGCGAGCCGCTGCGCGGCCCGTCCCACACGGGTAATTGTATCTCGACTTGTTTGCAAAGTTATTGTCGAAACATCGCACCGTGCTGTTCCCACGTTGCAGACCGCAGCTACCATCTCCAATATACGTTGACTGCGCAGTCACTATCGCCGATACTCATTGCTGCTAAATTAATAACAAGGCAACCCGAAGGTCGGTTTGAACACCACGGTCCCTTAAGACATTAGCCTACTGGAGGTAGTGTGCTGTTGCCTTCCTCTGAGCTAAGTAATGACTTACCCAACCAGTTACACACTGAGGTGACAAAAGTAATGGAACAGCGACAGGCACATACACAGATGGCGGAAGTATCGCTTACACAAGGTATGAAAGGTCAATGTATTGGCGTACGTCATTTGTACTCAGGTGATTCATCTAAAACGGTTTTTGACGCGATTATGGCCGCACGATGGAAATTAACAGACTTTGAACAAGGAACGATAGTTGGAGCGTTCCGTTTCGGAAATCGTCAAAGAATTTCGTATTCCGATATCCACAGTGTCAAGAGTTTGTCGAGAATACCAAATTTCAGACATTATGTCTCACCATGGACACCCCAGTGGTCGACGGCCTTCACTTAACGACCGAGAGCAGTGCCGTTTGCGCAGACTTGTCAGTGCTAACAGACAAGCAACACTGCGTGATAACCACAGAAATCAAACTGGTATAATACAACAAATGTAACTGTTCTGACAGTGCGGCGAAATTTTGCGTTAATGGGATATGGCTGCAGACGACAGACGCGAGTTTATTTTCTAACAGCACGACATGACCGGCAGCGCCTGTTCTGCGCTTGTGACAATATCAGTTGGACCCTAGACGACTGGAAAACAGTGGCTTGGTCAGATGAGTTTCGATTTCGGTTGGTAAAAGCTGATGCTAGGGTTCAATTGTGGCGCAGACTCAATGAAGCCATGGACCCAAGTGGTCAACAAGGCACTGTGGAAGCTGGTGGCGGATCCATAATGATGTGGACTGTGTGTACATGGAATGGACTAGGTCAAAGACAGGAAATGGTTATTTTCGCCTACTTGGAGACCATTTACAGCCATTCATTTCCCAAGCGACGATGGAATTTTTATGAATGACAATGCGCCATGCCAGTAGGCCACAGTAAATGTTCTGGCCACCCAAATCACCCTACATGAGTCCCGTCGAACATGCATGGGATATAATAGAGAGGTCGGTTCGTGCACAAAATTATGCACAGGCAACATTTTGGCAATTATGGACGGCTATAGAGGCAGATTGCTCAATATTTCTGCAGGGGACTTCCAACGACTTGAGTCCATGCCACGTCGAGTTGCTGTACTACGGCGGGCAAGCGGAGGCCCGACACGATACTGAGTGGTATCCCATGACTTTTGTCACCTCAGTATAGGTGGGTCAACAGTTTAACGTGCATTCCGCGCCACGGAGTAACTTGGTATTTTACATTGCCAAATCATACCAGAGATGAGAGAAGTGATAAGTGACAAAAAATCCTGTGGTTAATTGAGTATCGAACCCATGACCTTTGCATCTGTAGATTTTGACACTTTTTAAACTTATTTTTTAGTAATTCTAGAATCTGTACAAAATTAACCAATTTTCTTTCGTACCTGTGTTTTTTATGCGTAACTTCAGGTAATATCAAAATTAAGATTAATAAACCAGCTATACAATAACGTACTTGAGAAAGCAGTAAAGAAACCACGGAGATATTTGGAAAGAGGTTAAAAGTTCAAGTATAACGAATAAAACCTTTTTTGTTTGCCAGTGACCTTGTGATTTTGTCAGAGACAGCAAAAGCCTTGGAAGAGCTGCTGAATGAATGGATAGGGCCTTGAAAAGAGATTGCATGAAAAACAATTGAATCAGGCGATGCTGAGGGAATAGATTAGCAAGTGAGATGCGAAAAATAGTTGATGAGACTTGTTATTTAGGCAGTAACTAACTAATGATCACCGCAGTAGAAAGGATAGAAAAAGCAGACTGATAATTGCAAGAAAAGAATTTCATGAAGAGAGGAATTTTTTAACATCTCATTCAAATTTAAGTATTAGGAAGTCTTTTATGAAGCTATTTGCATGGAATATAGCCTTAAATGGAAGTTAAACGTGAACCATAAATAGTTCAGAAAAGAAGAGATTAAAAGCTTTTGAGACGTGGTGCTACAGAAAAAAGTTGAAGATTAAGTGGGTATATGAAATAAGTAATTAGGAGGTACTGAATTGAATTAGGGAAAAAAGAAATGTACTGCACAACTTAAGTGGAAGAAGGGATCGGGCGATAGGACACACATGAGGTGTGATGGAACCGTCAGTGAAGTAATGATGGGAAATATGGGGGCAGGGATAAAAACTGTAGAGGGAGGCGTAGGCACGAGTTCAGCAGGCAGGGTGAAATCCATGTAGATTGCAGTAGTTATTCAGAGATGAAGAGACTTGCACAGAACAGACTAGCGTGGAGAGATGATCCTAGCAGTTTTCGAACAGAGAACCACAACAACACATAATGTAAAACCAAAAATGTGTTGCCTTCACTGATAACTTAAATGTAACTAGACTGCTAATTACCGCTGGCAATTGCATAATTCATACAATGTGGATTTGCTTCAACAACTACACATGGAAAGAAAATCTAATTCAACTTTTGCTAACTACGATGTCTTAACTGTTCCTCCCAAGTAATTTCACTAACCTCTTTTTCTTCTAACGCATTCTAAAGTTTGTCTTCATGAACATCCTGGCTCCAGTTAATTGTTCTACAGTTCTTGATGCTCCCAGTGGTGTGTCTTTAGTAAAAGCGGACTGCAGAAAAAAACCTCGAAACGCAATTTCCAATTTCTGGTTCAACATTCAGCTACGTCTTTCCAGTACCTTTACGAATTCGATTTTCTATCTTCTTTCCAGCAGTATGCTTTATTCATGTTTCTTTTTTATTTTAGCTTCGCTTGTTTAATGAAAAATGCACCCACTTTCCTTATAGCTAACTTTCCAAAACATAAAGCCTTTTGAGATGATAGAATAAGGACGTACACAAGTAATAAAAATATTCGCCCGACATAGGTCACTAATAACCAACTTCTCACTGAAAGTGTCGTACCATACCGATGCTAGTTCCGACGTAAGACGTTAATGTTCGTTAAGATATTTTTCCAGTTTTGAGCTGGATTTTTCATCTCGATCGGATTTCGCTGCGGCTCTTTTATCAGTGAAAGGTACATATTTGAGGTGTTAAACTATTAAGATGTTTCTTGCATATAGCTTAGTTCCGGATAGTTTTCACAAATACACTCCTGGAAATGGAAAAAAGAACACATTGACACCGGTGTGTCAGACCCACCATACTTTCTCCGGACACTGCGAGAGGGCTGTACAAGCAATGATCACACGCACGGCACAGCGGACACACCAGGAACCGCGGTGTTGGCCTTCGAATAGCGCTAGCTGCGCAGCATTTGTGCACCGCAGCCGTCAGTGTCAGCCAGTTTGCCGTGACATACGGAGCTCCATCGCAGTCTATAACACTGGTAGCATGCCGCGACAGCGTGGACGTGAACCGTATGTGCAGTTGACGGACTTTGAGCGAGGGCGTATAGTGGGCATGCGGAAAGCCGGGTGGACGTACCGCCGAATTGCTCAACACGTGGGGCGTGAGGTCTCCACAGTACATCGATGTTGTCGCCAGTGGTCGGCGGAAGGTGCACGTGCCCATCGACCTGGGACCGGACCGCAGCGACGCACGGATGCACGCCAAGATCGTAGGATCCTACGCAGTGCCGTAGGGGACCGCACCGCCACTTCCCAGCAAATTAGGGACACTGTTGCTCCTGGGGTATCGGCGAGGACCATTCGCAACCGTCTCCATGAAGCTGGACTACGGTCCCGCACACCGTTAGGCCGTCTTCCGCTCACGCCCCAACATCGTGCAGCCCGCCTCCAGTGGTGTCGCGACAGGCGTGAATGGAGGGACGAATGGAGACGTGTCGTCTTCAGCGATGAGAGTCGCTTCTGCCTTGGTGCCAATGATGGTCGTATGCGTGTTTGGCGCCGTGCAGGTGAGCGCCACAATCAGGACTGCATACGACCGAGGCACACAGGGCCAACACCCGGCATCATGGTGTGGGGAGCGATCTCCTACACTGGCCGTACACCACTGGTGATCGTCAAGGGGACACTGAATAGTGCACGGTACATCCAAACCGTCATCGAACCCATCGTTCTACCATTCCTAGACCGGCAAGGGAACTTGCTGTTCCAACAGGACAATGCACGTCCGCATGTATCCCGTGCCACCCAACGTGCTCTAGAAGGTGTAAGTCAACTACCCTGGCCAGCACGATCTCCGGATCTGTCCCCCATTGAGCATGTTTGGGACTGGATGAAGCGTCGTCTCACGCGGTCTGGACGTCCAGCACGAATGCTGGTCCAACTGAGGCGCCAGGTGGAAATGGCATGGCAAGCCGTTCCACAGGACTACATCCAGCATCTCTACGATCGTCTCCATGGGAGAATAGCAGCCTGCATTGCTGCGAAAGGTGGATATACACTGTACTAGTGCCGACATTGTGCATGCTCTGTTGCCTGTGTCTATGTGCCTGTGGTTCTGTCAGTGTGATCATGTGATGTATCTGACCCCAGGAATGTGTCAATAAAGTTTCCCCTTCCTGGGACAATGAATTCACGGTGTTCTTATTTCAATTTCCAGGAGTGTATATTCCAGTTCGTAATTGATGTGCCCGTAGTTGACTGGTATATTAACATCCTTGAGAACTAAGACGGTGAATAGACTCTTGAGTTCCCAATACTGTTGCTCTGTATTACTTCGAATGTTCAATTTATGAAAATCATAGGGTACTGAGTCCAGACATCTTTAATATGTAAACCACCATCCTGGTCGGCCACAGTGTTGTTTGAACTGAAACTGTGAAAATATTTCCCCTCCAAACGAACAATCATATGGTGACTAAAATTTAGTGTGCAGTATCAGAAGCAATATGTGGTTACAATGTGATAAGTTTTGCTGAGTACACAGGAGTTCATAAATTATACTTTCTTGCAAACAATGTCATCGAAAGTGAGCAGCTTTGCCGAAGAGATTCATTCAAGGGTGCGGGACTGTTTACCTGTCAGCTAACGTCTACTCTGGACCTTGTCTCAACTATACATTTTGTGTATCGGCTGCAGAAACTGGCTGTTAAAACCAATTCTGCACATTGCGCATGTTAAAAATTTGTAGCTGATCCTGCTGAAGACTGAAAACATAAGCGCAAATTTACATTTGAAGATCGATGCTAAATATAATATATGAGGGTCCTTGAGTGAGTAACATAACACACTTTTTTGTGAAAGCAGGACGGTTTTATTCAGGATTCAAATACACAATATTATTTGCCACTCTTTTGCCTACAAACCCCATTTTTCAACATAACCTCCGTTCAATGCGACGCCCTTACCCCACTTTTCTGGGAGGGCCTATATGCCAGCATGGTACCACTGTACTAGTCGACGTCGGAGCCAAGATCTTGCTGAATCAATAACCTCCCCATCTTCCACGTACTGCTTATCGCAGAGAGCACCCTTCATTGGGCCAAACAGACAGATGTTAAAATATGCGAGATCCGGACTTTAGGGTATGAGGAGGAGCAGTAAAAAATGGCTCTGAGCACTATGGGACTTAACATCGATGGTCATCAGTCCCCTAGGACTAAGAACTACTTAAACCTAACTAACCTAAGGACATCACACAATACCCAGCCATCACGAGGCAGAGAAAATCCCTGACCCCGCCGGGAATCGAACCCGGGAACCCGGGCGCGGGAAGCGAGAACGCTACCACACGACCACGAGCGAGGAGCAGTCATTGAAGTTTTGTGAGCTCGTCTCGGCAGCGTAGACTTGTGTGAGGCCCTGCGTTTACAAAGAGAAGGAGAAATTTGTTTGCGTTTTTGTAGCTAAGAGCACACTGAAATTGTTTTTTCAGTTTCCTGAGGGTAGCACAATACACTTCAGATGTGGTCGTTGTATTATGAGGGAGGACATCAATTGGATGATCCCTTCAGAGTCCCACAAATCGTCGCCATGACTTTGCTTTTAACTTGGCGCTACTCCATGGGTTGGCGTTTTGTTTCCGGTTCGAAGTGATGAACCCATGTTTCATCACCTGTGACGATGTTCGACAAAAAATCGTCACGATCACGCTCTCAACGCGCAAGCAATTCCGCACAGATGGTTCTACGTTGCTCTTTATGGTCTTCTGTTAGGCGGCGAGGAACACAGCAACAAAGACGTCCAGTTGTGCAGCGACGTGTTTGCTTGTGATCCTTCGATCATTTCGAATGAGAGTGTCCGCACGTCCCAATTTTACAGGAGTCACGGCTGTGTGTGACCGGCCGGCACGCCCGCATCTCGTGGTCGTGCGGTAGCGTTCTCGCTTCCCACGCCCGGGTTCCCGGGTTCGATTCCCGGCGGGGTCAGGGATTTTCTCTGCCTCGTGATGGCTGGGTGTTGTGTGATGTCCTTGGGTTAGTTCGGTTTAAGTAGTTCTAAGTTCTAGGGGACTGATGACCATAGAAGTTAAGTCCCCTAGTGCTCAGAGCCATTTGAACCATTTGAACCGGCCGGCACACTGCAGATCGAACAGGTTTGCGCGACCTGTTGCGATGATGGAGGACGCGTCGCTCATGACTCACAGTGCTTTTGTTCACTGCCAGGTCTCCGTAGACATTCTGCAAGAGCCTACTATTTCTGCAATGCTCTGATTTTCCGCCAAAAGAAACACAATGACAGCTGTCTGCTTGTAACGTACCTCTGTTACAGACTCCATTTTGAAGGCTTGTATAGCACATTTACCTATTGGAACCTTATGAAACTACAGGGACCGAAGCGGGAATATTTCGCGACGCTTTTTTTTCAACCGAAGTTTTTCGAAAAAAAAAAAATAAATAAAATATGCGGTGCATTACTTATTGAACGTCCCTCGTAAAGTTATTTTGTGAGTGGATGACATTATGAGGGTTCCATGGTGGTCTTTTATAGCTTATAAATATAGCCAGCAACAAGTAAATTGTTACATTTTTCTGCAACGTATTTTACTGATCCTTCTCATTACCTGTTTGCAATTTTTTTTTATCATTAGACAGTTACATTGCATTTACAGTACATAGTGTTAATCACCTGTTGAATGCTCTGAATATCATGGTGCCTTAGAGTGAACCGTTTCAAACTGATAAATTTTCGAAAAGGAAATGAAAATGGGGAATAAATTCAAGGTCGGATTGTATGATAACTTATAGCGTATGTACTTACTGTGTATGTGTCCTAGTTGTCTTGGAGGCTCACTTCTTTTTTTCCGTGTAGCACAATACGTTATATTGAATAAACCTACCAGTATGACTATGATGTGATGCGCTGCAGACTAGTGAGTATCCACCGTCATGTGGTCCAAGAGTATCTGCTCTTGTTTCCTCAGTCACTTCCCGTTCCGAATTGGCCGTTTTCTCCGCTTACGCGTGGAAACCTTTCCAGCCTCCCAGCCAGCTCACACACACACACACACACACACACACACACACACACACACATGCTTGAGATTAATTACGGTAATTACACGTCCTCTTCTTAGAAATAACGTAGGACAACGCTGTCTTTGCTCCATGTCAGCTGTACAGCTCCTGTCAGTGGCAAGTGATGAACGCGGCTGGTGCTGCCATCTAGTATCAGACACGACAGGGAGCAACTTCCCGGCTGCACTGTCGACCGCATGCACCAGACGTGGGTAAGGATGTTAATTGTGTGGACGTCCATCGCCCTATCTTCTAAGCAGCAGTTTTCAACCTGGAAAATTATTAACATTCTTCCTCTAAATATATTTTTATAGAACAAGACTGCATTGCTGTCCTCCTAGATTATACATAAAATGTCCAAAGTCCGATTCGCAAATTTGTAAAATATTTCCTCCTCGACTGAAGCCATGTTGTTAGTCGATAACATAGTTAGTTACGTGTTACGTTAGTAAACGAAATCTTTGCATTCGTGAGCTCATTGTCTTTACAACGTACACCAATTTCGAAATCGTATAGTGTGTGCGTGTCAACACAACAAGGTAATCTAACATTAAGCAACCAATCACTGAGGGTATTAGTTAAAACATAGTTACGATTTAATTTGAGACCAAGGTTTAATATTAATCATTTTATGATCCTCACACCTCCCCCAGTCCTGTTTCCCCTTAATTGTTCTAAAACAGCAAACTTGACACTAATGCATTCATGACAATAGGAAAAAAATATTACAATAACTACAAATGCAGATAATACTTGAACCGCCCATTTCACATGCGTATCCCTTATTGATATCTGTCACCCGTGCGAGCTCTGATTTCCCTTATTTTATTATGATAATCGTTTCTTCTTATGTAGGTCAACGTCAACAAAATAGTTTCGTATTCGGAGGAGAAAATTGGTGATTCAAATTTCGCGAGAAGATCCCTCTTCAACGAAAAACCCCTTTGTTTTAACGATGTCCATCCCAAATCCTGTATCATATCCGTGACACTCTCTCCCCTGTTTCTCGATAATACAAAACGTGCCGTCCTTCTTTGAACTTTCTCGATGTATTACAATAATCCCATCTGGTACTCCAAAATTAGTCGGACAAGCTTAGTGTAGGCAATCTCTTTAGTACATATGTTGCATCTTCTAACTGTTCTGCCAATAAGACGAGTTTTTTGGTTTGCATTCCCCATAACATGTTCTACGTGTCCTTTCCTATTTCAATTGTTGTAATTGTAGAATGAGATTTTCACTCTGCAGCGGAGTGTGCGCTGATATGAAACTTCCTGGCAGATTAAAACTCTGTGCCCGACCGAGACTCAAACTCGGGACCTTTGCCTTTCGCGGGCAAGTGCTCTACCATCTGAGCTACCGAAGCACGACTCACGCCCGGTACTCACAGCTTTACTTCTGCCAGTATCTCGTCTCGTCTCGCCAGGAAGTTTCATATCAGCGCACACTCCGCTGCAGAGTGAAAATCTCATTCTGAAAACATCTCCCAGGCTGTGGCTATGCCATGTCTCCGCTATATCCTTTCTTTCAGGAGTGCTAGTTCTGCAAGGTTCGCAGGAGAGCTTCTGTAAAGTTTGGAAGGTAGGAGACGAGATACTAGCAGAAGAAAAGCTGTGAGTACCGAGCGTGAGTCGTGCTTCGGTAGCTCAGATGGTAGAGCACTTGCCCGCGAAAGGCAAAGGTCCCGAGTTCGAGTCTCGGTCGGGCACACAGTTTTAATCTGCCAGGAAGTTTCATATCAGCGCACACTCCGCTGCAGAGTGAAAATCTCATTCTGGAAACATCCCCCAGGCTGTGGCTATGCCATGTCTCCGCTATATCCTTTCTTTCAGGAGCGCTAGTTCAGCAAGGTTCGCAGGAGAGCTTCTGTAAAGTTTGGAAGGTAGGAGACGAGATACTGGCAGAAGTAAAGCTGTGAGTACCGGGCGTGAGTCGTGCTTCGGTAGCTCAGATGGTAGAGCACTTGCCCGCGAAAGGCGAAGGTCCCGAGTTCGAGTCTCAGTCGGGCACACAGTTTTAATCTGCCAGGAAGTTTCGTTGTAATTGTAATTCCTACGTATTCAGTTAAATTTACGGCCTTTAGATTTGATCGATTTGTCGTGTAACAGAAGTTTAACGGGTTCCTTTTAGCAATGACATGAATGACATCACACTTTTCATTATTTAGGGTCAATTGCAATTTTGATCTTCTGATGACCTTACTAGATGATAAAGGAGAGAATCATCTGCAAACAGACTATTGTAAGACGACTCTTCAGATTGTCTCCTAAATCGTTTATATAGATAAGGAACAACAGAGGGCTTATGACACTACCTTGTGAACACCAGAAAATCATTTCTGTTTTACTCGATGACTTTTTGTCAATAACTACAAACTGTGACCTGTCTGACAGGAAATCACGAATCCAGTCACATATCTGAGACGATATTCCGTGAGCACGCAATTTGATTACAAGCCACTTGTGAGGTACGGTGTCAAGTGCCTTGTAGAAAACTAAAAATACAAATTCAATTTGAAATCCAACGTCGATAGCACTCAACAGTTCGTTTGACTAAAGAGCTAGTTTTGTTTCACAAGAACAATGTTTCCTAAATTTGTGTTGACTATGTGTCAATAGACCGCTCTCTTCGAGGTAATTCATAATGTTCGAACACAATATATGTTCCAAAATCCTGCCGCATATTAACATTAATGATTTGAGCATGTAATTTAGTGGATTACTCCTATTGTCGTTTAATATTGGTGTGACCTGTGAAACATTCCACTTTTTCGGTACGAATCTTTCGTCGAGCGAGCGGTTGTATATGATTGTTGAGTATGAAACTGTTGGATCCGCATACTCTGATAGGACCGGAAGACTTCCTTTCATTGATTTAAACTGCTTCACTACTCCGAGGATATCTGCTCCTAAGTTGCTCTTATTGGCAGCTGTTCTTGATTCGAATTCTGGAACATTTACTTCGTCTTCTTTGGCGAAGGAATTTCGGAAGGGTGTATTAAGTAACTCTGATTTAGCAGCATTGATATCGATAGTACTTCCATTGCTATCGCGCATAGAAGGCACTGATTGTGTCTCGCCACTAATATTATTTACATACGACCAGAATTTCTTTGGATTTTCTGTCAGGTTTCTGTAAAAGATCGCCAATATTGGGGGTTTTGAGTTCGTTCAAATTTGGCATGTGTTTTTCGTTGTTTCTGCAGCAGTTTTCTGGCCTGTTTTGTGTACCATGGGGGATCAGCTCTATCGTTTGTTAATTTATTTGGTATAAATCTCTCATTACTGCCCATACTGTTTCTTTGAATTTACGCCACACAGTAAGTCGCTCGCGGCAAGTCTATATAACCTTATTGTAGTTAACCATAAATACAGGCAATCAAAGTATAGATGAGACGCAGGGAATAAATGATATTACGAAGAGTTAAAAATAACCGGAAAGAGGCGCAGTAATAATTACTTTCATAGCCCACCTCCAAATACCAATCGTAAAAACGCCTTGACAATTGTGAAGGCATAGTAAGGGAAGTTGTCATCAATTCACAATCCTGAAGCCGGCGTACGTCCATCATGTTAGTTGCCCCAAACATTAGCTTTTGGTGGAAGTGTTTAGGTAAAAAATGCCAGTCTGAGTTGTTTACGGGTGTACTAATCATTCTGATTATAGTCTCGGGTGTAAAGAAAGCACATGAATTTTGGTTGCACTGATTATTTTCACTGTACCCGTTTTATTTCTGTCATTTAACTTTAGATTTCCCATCAGTTCAACTCAAAAAGTTCTTTGGGTGAACGCTGTGAGATGGAAAGATTGGACACAGATCAAACACAGCAAAATACGTTCCCAGCATTTTTTAGAAGAGGACATACACTGAACATCAGTTTTTGTATGTCCATCCCTATGACTGGAGAGGGACTTCGGCCGTTCACTTAATGTAATAAAATGAAACACCTATAGCCGTCCTTATGATGTCATTTATTGTATGGCTACCAGTTTCGGTGCTTCAGTGTAGCATCTTCAGCCCTTAGCTGATGCTAAGGGGGTTTACAGCATCCGTATACACGATGCATCAGGGCAAACATCTATAACTGGTTTTCGCAGACTACATGTAACCGTGATGTCTCTCCAACCATCAACAGCTGAGGCCTAAAGATGGTGCACTAAAACACCGAAACTGGTAGCCATACAATATATGACATTATAAGGACGGCTGTAGGTGCCTCATTCTATTACGGAACACCAGTTCCGTCAGTCAGTAATAAGGGAAATGCTGGATTACGAAAGCAGTCTTTTAACGTCACATAATTCTCTTCTTGGTTATCCGAAACCTGCAACAAAAGGAAAGTTAAATTAGCGAGGTGAAATGCGTCGTATTACTGGATCAAATATGTATTTAAGACCAGAAAAACGTTTAAAATGCCTTCCTAACGCTGTGAAGTTCACGTAAGCATTATAACATCTTCTATTTAAAACCACTTTTGCTTACACACGACAGAAATTAAGAACAAGAAACAATCGTATACAGCATAAGTATGTAGAACCATCTCCCCTTATTGTACCTGCATGTTCGTAGCTTTGCGTGGACTCCCTTCATTATGTGTCACTGAACACCAATAATGCTATGATAGTAAATAAAATGAAACGTGTGTGGCCAAAATTTGAAAATCTTTTGTTGGACTCCACATGCAGAGAAGAAAAATGGCTCTGAGCACTATGCGACTTAACTTCTGAGGTCACCAGACGCCTAGAACTTAGAACTAATTAAACCTAACTAACCCAAGGACATCACACACATCCATGTCCGAGGCAGGATTCGAACCTGCAGAGAAAAATACAGTTCGTTCGTACGAGACATCTTTAGAGTTTATTGCAACTGAATTTCGGATCATTTAACTTTTATGTCTACTGGACTGTGCGAAATCCTTATTGACCCTCTACCTTTTCCAGAACACAACATGAACCTACTCACTGTTATATATCTCCTTCGTGATTTCACGCGTATGTGCATATTGCCACAGTATTTCGTTATTATATCTCTAATGCTATGAACACCTAATTCTTATCACATTTCTTCTTTATTTCAGTTGTATTTTTGTGTTTTTTATAACTTCCTTTTCCTTCTCGCTCTTCTTTCCATCTTTCTTTAAAAATATTGTTTTTCACGTTAGACACATCTCTGAACTTTTGTATTGACGCTTTCTCTGCTTTGCAGACGAAAAAAAGTGAATGTTTTGCTGTATAGCCGAAAGTTGATTAGAACACTTTCACAAGCTGTCAGTTTTTATACCGACTATTTCCGATTTTCACTTTTCATTTAGAGTTTACCTAGTTAGGCATAATATTCTGTCGTTTCAGCGTATAGAAAAAGAAATTAATGAACATATTTTAGTCTCGTCTTTACAACTATAGGAAAAGTGCATGTTTTTGCCACCAAACACCTTTCTTGGGTTGATCCTTGTTTTGGGAGTATTGATCCTGGCCTAATACCATACTGCTTTGCAGAACTATGCGTATCTCGATGTGAAAAGCAACACAGTGTATCTCAGACAGTGGTGGTGATATACCGTGGTGCCTTTCACATCGGAACTGCACTGTTCTGCAAAGCAATATAGAATTAGGCCTGCAGCAACAGTTCCAAAAGAAAGGATAACTCAGAAACGTGTTTTGTGACAAACACGCGCATTTTCTTGTAATCGCAAAGACGAAATTAAAATACCTTCAATAATTATGAAGCAAGTAAGGACAGTTTGGCCAAACAAATAAAGCAAAAAGAAAGTTTAGATAACTGTTTATACTTTCATTGTGAACAACAACGCAGTTAGTTTGAAATCTTCACATTCAACATAATTATATTTAATAAACTTGGACGTACTTTCTATAATATTTTATGCGTCTGTTATTAAAAGAGCATGGGAGCATGAGCGTATACCACTTAATTCGGTTGTAGATCAAAATACTCTTGAGTTTGATGCTACTTAAGGTTATCCGTAACGGAGGTACTGTAAGTAGGCTGTTTAGGTTCTTATATTGGTAACGCCAACGCCACGCAGTGCTCTGTATGAAAATCACTGGCTGTGCTGCGTGCAGTCTGTGGTTTGCATTGTTGTTGGCTATTTTAGTGTTGGGCAGTTGGCTGTTAACAGCGCGTAGCGTTGCGCAGTTGGAGGTGAGCCGCCAGCAGTGGTGGATGTGGGGAAGTGAGATGGCGGATTTTTGAGAGCGGATGATCTGGACGTGTGTCCATCAGAAACAGTACATTTGTAAGAATGGATGTCATAAACTGCGATATATATTATGACTTTTGAACACTATTAAGGTAAATACATTGTTTGTTCTCTATCAAAATCTTTCATTTGCTAACTATGCCTACCAGTAGTTAGTGCCTTCAGTAGTTTGAATCTTTTATTTAGCTGGCAGTAGTGGCGCTCGTCGTATTGCAGTAGTTCGAGTAGCGAAGATTTTTGTGAGGTAAGTGATTCATGAAAGGTATAGGTTAATGTTAGTCAGGGCCATTCTTTTGTAGGGATTATTGAAAGTCAGATTGCGTTGCGCTAAAAATATGGTGTGTCAGTTTATTGTTGATCAGAACAGGTAGAGAGCGAAATGTCTGAGTACGTTGAGTTTTGCTCTGCTGTTTGAAAATCAAATAATGTAAGAGGTTTATCAGCACAGTAATTCATTAATTTTTCTAAGGGGACGTTACAGTACTTACAACCGTGATCGTATCTGTTTATTGACAGATTAATAATAATAATAATAATAATAATAATAATAATAATAATAATAACAGATGAAGTCTAACCAACGTCCATAGGTATTTTGAGCAGTCATAAACAGTGTCATTCATATAAAATTAATAACAAAGCATTTTGTCAAAAATGATTTTTTACCAATCACTACATAGCTTGATAGTCATTGTGCATGGGTAGAGTTGTCGCCCGGTCCGGAAATGATATACTACAGAATGCTCAGGTTCTGTCAGTTAAAACATCTTTTAACCAGTTTTATATCGAAGGAGACACTCCGTATGATCATATCTTGGTAACTTTCTTCCCCCTTCGTCTTTCCCTCTCCCTTCCGTCTGTGAGTGTCTCTCCTCTCTCGGTGGAGACCCGGAGGTGATCCCGTATTTCTCGTTGGTGGTATAACCTTGTATTCACTTGATAAGTTTTCGTCGCCTAAATTTTACAGATATGCTACCACATATAATGATTTTGACATTTTATACGGAAGTGTTCGAATGAAACTTATTGACTCATGTGGACGTACTGTTTGATCACAGTTGCATTCAGTGTCGGCGGTGAAATTGTCGGTACAATCGAACAACAGAATCATCTCCGGCCGTCATTCTCAAAGGCACTGATACTGTGGACGTGTTACTCTAATTATGGGTTCCCTCTGCTTAAAAATAGTATCTTAAAGACAGGAAGGCCTCTTTTCGAGAAGGCTACAGATTATGAAAGCGTACAAATAAGAAACATCAAAGATGTGAAGATTAAAAAAGAAAAAGAAGACACGTCTGAAAGTAAGAAAATACGGAAGAATTTTTGAGAGTTCTTGTTCTTTATTTTAGAGACGGGCCTGTCATATGTAAAAGATCGTAACACAAATTCGTGCGATGAGTTCATCAAATAGAAAATATGAAAAATTTACATTTCTTAGTATAGCACACTTAACATTGAGAACCTGAGTACAATATAAATAAATAGAAAAAATAAATAAAACGGAGTTGTCTTTAAGCTAATGCAGGACTTAAACAGGAATAGCGGCAGTAAAGTGAAGGGCACAATAACAATTTATGGTGACTCGGTGTATTGTTATCGTATATTACGCATTAACGGGGACGATCGTGGAGACTACATGTCCATTTACACTTAAATTGACACAATAACTTTCTTTAAAGACCGACATGAATATAGCATCAATGGCGAGCATGAGATGAGGCTCATTTTACATGTGAATCCAGTTTCACGTAAAGAACTTAACCTGCACGACAAATCGAAGGCTATAGAAAATGAAACTCATAAAAAGCATGCGAAGGAAATAAGCGCCTGTTTCATTCTATAAAAGAAAAATTATGGCTGTTATATGGGGAACTGATTTACTGTAGTCGACAGACGAGGTAAATTACTGACGGACGAGTGCAGAGGATCGTGAATCTCGCAAAAGGCTGTGGTAAACGATGGTAAGACGAATCCTCTCTGCTCGCCCTTTTTCCCCAAATACACACACTCGCGCGCGCGCGTGCCCACACACACACACGCGCACACACACACACACACACACACACACACACACACACAGAGAGAGAGGGAGAGAGAGAGAGAAGAGGGGGGGATGGGAAGAAGGGAGGGAGTGAGAGGAGAAGCAGAGGGAAGGAGGGACAAAACTGAACTTTACAAGTAAATGCGTGTAACAGGTTTGAGGTGAAAGATATGAATTCTTGAAGTCGAAGAGGTCATGGTTCCAGAATGATCGAGCAAAGCTGAAGTACTAGCAAGTCCTTGATTTTGCAGCGGAGTGCATACTATTATGGAGTATTTTTGTTTGTTTGTACAACTCTCATGTCTTTGAAGAAATTTATGCTACCACCATAAGCTGCGTTTAGCTAATAATGCTTTATCGGCGACTGCCGTCATATGTTCTCCACACCACATAACAGCAAAGATCAGTCACAATTGTACGATGTGCTTCGATAGGTCTAGTCCTATGTAAATGTCCTTGACCAGGACACTTGGTAACTTGGATATGACAGTTTACGTGCTAACCTATTGTACGAAGATGTTCTTATTATAATGTATTTTTAAGTCGACTTGAAAATGATACTATCGGCAACAGAGCCCTGTTATTTAAGCTTGTGGTGGTAACATGAGTTTCTTCAATTGTTTCGAAAGATCGATGCTGCATAATAGATCTGGAGCACTTGTTTCCCTGTCTTTCACCGCCAGGTGTCCAGATTCGAGCCCCGATGCATCCTCTGTTTTAACGTGACATATAGTTACAAACTGAAATAATTTTTGCTATTTACTGATGAAACAGAACCGAAAAAAAGGTAAATAGAGTGAGTAACAGCTGGAAATGAATACCCGCAATGTGAAATAAACAGCAGTGTGGATGTTACGGGCATCGCAGCGATAACTGAAAGAGGTACAAGTAAAACTGCCTACTCAGCTAAAAATTTGGTTTTAAAAACCTAACATTAGATAAAACTTTTGCGTACTTCGTAAACTGAATGAAAAATTGTCAACAGCAAGAGAAATTCAGACTCGCTAAACAAAGAAAATAACAGCTAAATGAAACCAAAACCTTGCCAACAGTGAGATTTGGTAACATGAAACAGTAGAGTATTTCGTTTGTCGAAATAGATAAATGTCATAATGTGAATGTGGAAAAAGTCGAATTGGGCTAAGCTTAAGCGAATGAACAAGATCCTGTTTGCTGGCCTAACTGAAAAACAGGCATTAGATTAGCAATGATGCATCTCAAATAACGACAGGTTTTAAATAGTTATTATATTCATTCTTCTAAACTGGACTCGAAACGGTGAATGAGAAGACTGGTGCATATAAATTACATACTGGAATGAAGACAAGAAACGAAAACTAAATTGTTGAAATTCGATAATTAGTACAATGTAAGGGTTAAAAGATATTTGGAAAGTAAGCAACAAATTACGTTTTAGTGGAAGAAGATAAACAAAAAACTGATACTAATATTTTTTTAGTTTGTCAACACAGCAAGAAAAGAATAATTTTTTCAAATAGTGAAAAAACACTCTGTTCGGATACCGAATAAATTTAGAAAAATCATCATCATCCGCTTTCTACTACATTTGCGTGTCCTTCGCGCCTCGATTTGCTCTAAGTCTGTTTTTAGAGGCCCCTTCTCCTTTCTTGATACATTCTAAGACCAAACAAATGAAGAGCAACGTAAGAATTATCCGTATGCGTCAGATATCGATAGATGCGATAAACCTGTATAAACAAACAAATGATTACAATTTCAGAAAAAATGATTGATTTATTCAAGATAAAGAGCTCCACAACTGAGCAAGTCAATGACGTGTTGGTCCACATATAGCCCTTATGCAAACAGTTATTCGGCTTGGCATTAACGGATAGAGTTGTTGGTTCAAAGAAAGGCATCACGTTTTGTATTATCGCGAAATATTGGAGAGAGTGTCACAGAAATGATACAGGATTTGGGCTGGACATCATTAAAAGCAAGGGGTTTTTCGTTACGACGGAATCTTCTCACGAAATTCCAATCACCAACTTTCTCCTCCGAATACGAAAATATTTTGTTGACACCGACCTACATAGGGAGAAACGATCACCAAGATAAAATAAGCGAAATCAGAGCTCGTACGGAAAGATATATGAGTTCATTCTTTTCGCGCGCTATACGAGATTGGAATAATAGAGAATTGTGAAGGTGGTTCGATGAACCCTCTGCCAGGCAGTTAAATGTGATATGCAGAGTATCCATGTAGATGTGGATGTAGATGTAGCTGTGCTCCTGAGGTATAATGTGCGGAACTAGGGTGTTTGACCTTCAAAATCCCGAGATAGTTGGAGGGCTCTGCCCATAAAGCTCCAAACGTTCTCATCCGGTGACCTTACCGGCTAAGGCAGGGTTTGGCTAGTACGAAGACAAGCAATAGGAATTCTCGCCATATGCTGAAATGTAACCCCAGGATGGCTTGCCATGAAGGGCAACAAAACTGGGCTTAGAAATCGTCGACGTACCGCCGTGCTGTAAAGGTGCCTTGAATGACAACCAACGGGGTCATGTTATGAAAAGAAGTGGCACCCCAGACTACCATTAATCGATGTCGGGCCAAATGGTGGGCGACAGTCAGGTTGGTATCCCAATGTTGTCTGGGGTGTCTCCAGGCACGTCCTCGGCCTGGAATCTCGTGGATTGGAGTAGAGTTGTCTTCAGTGATGAGTTCCACCCCATTTCTTGCCCTTCATGGCAAACCACCCTGGGATTATATTTCTGCAAGATTATACCTGGCCGCATACGACGAGAGTTTCTACTTCTTGTCTTCCTGCTAGTCAAACCATACCTTGACCAGCAATATCGCCTGATCTCTAAACAATTGAGAATCCTTGGAGCATACAGGGAAGGCCCTCCAACCAGCTCTGGTTTTTGACGCTCTAACGCGGCAACTGAACAGAATTTGACTCAATATCCCCCCCATGAACCATGGACCTCACCGTTGGTGGGGAGGCTTGCGTGCCTCAGCGATACAGATGGCCGTACCGTAGGTGCAACCACAACGGAGGGGTATCTGTTGAGAGGCCAGACAAACATGTGGTTCCTGAAGAGGGGCAGCAGCCTTTTCAGTAGTTGCAGGGGCAACAGTCTGGATGATTGACTGATCTGGCCTTGTAACATTAACCAAAACGGCCTTGCTGTGCTGGTACTGCGAACGGCTGAAAGCAAGGGGAAACTACAGCCGTAATTTTTCCCGAGGACATGCAGCTTTACTGTATGATTAAATGATGATGGCGTCCTCTTGGGTAAAATATTCCGGAGGTAAAATAGTCCCCCATTCGGATCTCCGGGCGGGGACTACTCAAGAGGACGTCGTTATCAGGAGAAAGAAAACTGGCATTCTACGGATCGGAGCGTGGAATGTCAGATCCCTTAATCGGGCAGGTAGGTTAGAAAATTTAAAAAGGGAAATGGATAGGTTAGATATAGTGGGAATTAGTGAAGTTCGGTGGCAGGAGGAACAAGACTTTTGGTCAGGTGATTACAGGGTTATAAATACAAAATCAAATAGGGGTAATGCAGGAGTAGGTTTAATAATGAATAAAAAAATAGGAGTGCGGGTTAGCTACTACAAACAGCATAGTGAACGCATTATTGTGGCCAAGATAGACACAAAGCCGATGCCTACTACAGTAGTACAAGTTTATATGCCAACTAGCTCTGCAGATGATGAAGAAATTGATGAAATGTATGACGAGATAAAAGAAATTATTCAGGTAGTGAAGGGAGACGAAAATTTAATAGTCATGGGTGACTGGAATTAGTCAGTAGGAAAAAGGAGAGAAGGAAACATAGTAGGTGAATATGGATTGGGGGGAAGAAATGAAAGAGGAAGCCGCCTTGTTGAATTTTGCACAGAGCATAACTTAATCATAGCTAACACTTGGTTCAAGAATCATGAAAGAAGGTTGTATACCTGGAAGAATCCTGGAGATACTAAAAGGTATCAGATAGATTATATAATGGTAAGACAGAGATTTAGGAACCAGGTTTTAAATTGTAAGACATTTCCAGGGGCAGATGTGGATTCTGACCACAATCTATGGGTTATGAACTGCAGATTGAAACTGAAGAAACTGCAAAAAGGTGGGAATTTAAGGAGATGGGACCTGGATAAACTGAAAGAACCAGAGGTTGTACAGAGTTTCAGGGAGAGCATAAGGGAACAATTGACAGGAATGGGGGAAAGAAATACAGTAGAAGAAGAATGGGTAGCTCCGAGGGATGAAGTAGTGAAGGCAGCAGAGGATCAAGTAGGTAAAAAGACGAGGGGTAATAGAAATCCTTGGGTAACAGAAGAAATATTGAATTTAATTGATGAAAGGAGAGAATATAAAAATGCAGTAAATGAAGCAGGCAAAAAGGAATACCAACGTCTCAAATATGAGATCGACAGGAAGTGCAAAATGGCTAAGCAGGGATGGCTAGAGGACAAATGTAAGGATGTAGAGGCTTGTCTCACTAGGGGTAAGATAGATACTGCCTACAGGAAAATTAAAGAGACCTTTGGAGAGAAGAGAACCACTTGTATGAATATCAAGAGCTCAGATGGCAACCCAGTTCTAGGCAAAGAAGGGAAGGCAGAAAGGTGGATGGAGTATATAGAGGGTTTATACAAGGGCGATGTACTTGAGGACAATATTATGGAAATGGAAGAGGATGTAGATGAAGATGAAATGGGAGATAAGATACTGCGTGAAGAGTTTGACAGAGCACTGAAAGACCTGAGTCGAAACAAGGCCCCGGGAGTAGACAACATTCCATTAGAACTACTGATGGCCTTGGGAGAGCCAGTCCTGACAAAACTTTACCATCTGGTGAGCAAGATGTATGAGACAGGCGAAATACCTACAGACTTCAAGAAGACTACAATAATTCCAATCCCAAAGAAAGCAGGTGTTGACAGATGTGAAAATTACCGAACTATCAGTTTAATAAGTCACAGCTGCAAAATACTAACGCGAATTCTTTACAGACGAATGGAAAAACTGGTAGAAGCGGACCTCGGGGAAGATCAGTTTGGATTCCGTAGAAATGTTGGAACACGTGAGGCAATACTAACCTTACGACTTATCTTAGAAGAAAGATTAAGAAAAGGCAAACCTACGTTTCTAGCATTTGTAGACTTAGAGAAAGCTTTTGACAACGTTAACTGGAATACTCTCTTTCAAATTCTGAAGGTGGCAGGGGTAAAATACAGGGAGCGAAAGGCTATTTACAATTTGTACAGAAACCAGATGGCAGTTATAAGAGTCGAGGGGCATGAAAGGTAAGCAGTGGTTGGGAAAGGAGTGAGACAGGGTTGTAGCCTCTCCCCGATGTTATTCAATCTGTATATTGAGCAAGCAGTAAAGGAAACAAAAGAAACATTCGGAGTAGGTATTAAAATTCATGGAGAAGAAGTAAAAACTTTGAGGTTCGCCGATGACATTGTAATTCTGTCAGAGACAGCAAAGGACTTGGAAGAGCAGTTGAACGGATTGGACAGTGTCTTGAAAGGAGGATATAAGATGAACATCAACAAAAGCAAAACGAGGATAATGGAATGTAGTCAAATTAAATCGGGTGTTGCTGAGGGGATTAGATTAGGAAATGAGACACTTAAAGTAATAAAGGAGTTTTGCTATTTAGGGAGTAAAATAACTGATGATGGTCGAAGTAGAGAGGATATAAAATGTAGACTGGCAATGGCAAGGAAATCGTTTCTGAAGAAGAGAAATTTGTTAACATCGAGTATAGATTTAAGTGTCAGGAAGTCGTTTCTGAAAGTATTTGTATGGAGTGTAGCCATATATGGAAGTGAAACATGGACGATAACCAGTTTGGACAAGAAGAGAATAGAAGCTTTCGAAATGTGGTGCTACAGAAGAATGCTGAAGATAAGGTGGGTAGATCACGTAACTAATGAGGAGGTATGGAATAGGATTGGGGAGAAGAGAAGTTTGTGGCACAACTTGACTAGAAGAAGGGATCGGTTGGTAGGACATGTTTTGAGGCATCAAGGGATCACAAATTTAGCATTGGAGGGCAGCGTGGATGGTAAAAATCGTAGAGGGAGACCAAGAGATCAATACACTAAGCAGATTCAGAAGGACGTAGGTTGCAGTAGGTACTGGGAGATAAAGAAGCTTGCACAGGATAGAGTAGCATGGAGAGCTGCATCAAACCAGTCTCAGGACTGAAGACCACAACAACAACAACAACATCCCTCAGGAAGTCATCTAAGAACTCTGTCAATCAGTGCCAAGGCAAATAACTACTTGCATAAGAGCCAGTTTTTCGAACTCTCTCTCTTGAATAAATCATCCATTTCTTCCGAAATTGTAATCATTTATTTGTCTGTACTTGTACATCACACCTACCGGTTTCCGTTCCACTCGGATAATTTCTTCGTGATGCCTCTTTTTCATGTCTTAGAGTGCATATGTCCATTCCAGTGTCCCATTCCAATCTCTTTGCCTTATTATTATTATTATTATTATTATTGTTGTTAATTCCCCATTTAGGAAAGGATTAAAACATAATCAATTTTCATGGCCCTTTTTTGTCTCTTTCTTTTCTCTTCCCAAAAACCTCTCATATATTCATCGTGTTGCTTCTTCCTCTCTTCTGTCCACTTCTTTCCTGGTTTCTTCTCTTTTGGTGTTTCCTCGAATATCAGTTTCCTGATTTTTTCTCAGTATTTTTCTCTGTTCGTTATTTCTTCTGTGGAGATATTTAGTTTCTTGAGGCCTTCCATGGTTTCCTTTGCCCAGTTAGTTTTCATTGTATTACTCATCACTATATTAACAATCTTCTTGGGTCTATATTCGTTCATCCTATAAATGTGCCCATAGAATTTAGCCTTCTTTTTTGATGTTGTCTGTAATTGTCTATGTTTGTTTGTACAGTTCTTTTGTCGTTCTTTTTATCCAGATCCCCTGTCTCTGAACTGGCCCATAGATCGTCCTCAGAATTTTCCTCTATTCCATTTCCTTGATTTTCGTTCTTCCCCTGATTACTGTCGTTTCTGAGGCATACAAGGCGTCTGGTAAAACTACTGTTTTGTAATGTCTTAATTTGGCATTAACAGAAATACTTCTTTTGTTGTAGTGGTTCCATGTAAGTCTGTAAGCTTTTTGTAGCTTTGCAACCCTTTCTTCATTGGCTGTCGAATTTAGTCCTGTTTTCTGTATGATCTCACCCAGGTATTTGAAACTTTCTACTTGTGCTATCTTTCCATACTTTGTTACCAACGAGTTTCTGTCTCTGGATTTTGTGTACATGTACTGGGTTTTTTCATACGAAATTTATGGTCCTGTTCTGGCTGCGATTTCATGTAGTGTCTGTAGAACTTCTTTGGCTTCTTTTCTGTTATTTGTTATGATAGCTGTATCATCGGCAAAGACCAGACTTTTGTGTTGATGGTTCTATTTTTTTTCTCCCCATTTTTACCCCATTGACTTCTTTGTCCCATGTCCTGATTATTTTCTCTAAGACTGCGTTAAATAAAATGGGTGACAGGTCATCTCCCTGTCTCACTCCTGTCTTTATTTTTAGCGGTTCTGAGATCTCTCCCATGAACTTAATGTTGGATTTTGTATTTGTTAATGTTTCCTTGATTAGATTCCTGGTCTTGTTTCTACCTTCATTTCTTCCAGTGTACTGGAAAGTGTTTCTCTGTCTATGGAATCGTAGGCCTTCTTGAAGTCAACAAATGTTATTGTGGCCTCTCTGAACTTTCTCGTTAATATTGTTTTCAGGCACCAGATCTATTCACTGCACGATCTTCCCTTCCTGAACCCTGCTTTGTACTCTCCTATATGTGGATCTGTCTGAGGTTCTAGGCGATTTAACACAGCTTTGGACAGAATTTTGTATATCACAGGCAGTAACGAAATTCTTCTACAGTTATTTGGGTCTGTTTTGTCTCACGTCTTGTGGAGGTGGTGTATTAGGGCTGACTTCCATTCTTCTGGTAACTCTTCTGTTTCCCAGATGTTTTTGATTATTATGTGTATTTTGGGTGTAATGTTTTCATCGTCTAATTTCCGTATTTCTGCAATCAGTCCGTCTCACTGTAGTAACCAAAACCAACCGCGGGAACGCCTTGGGCTCCGGATCGGAGCCGCCAGCTGGGGAAGCCGCCGGCAGTGGAGCACGCATCACCGGGTAAACACAAGTGCGAGTCGGACGACAGACCAACGACAATCGACAACAACCGACACAACAAGGAAGAGATAAACAACGGAGGCTTGTAGAAACCACAACACCAAACGCCAACAGTAAATCCACTCGGAACCAGAGCCAGGCAAACGTCAACGACGAGCAACGACCAGAACGCAGTACCGCCGAGATATAGACGCAATCCAGAGCGAGTACCAGACTGACTGGATTATTTTTTTTTTTTTTTTTCCTTTATTGTGATTTCATACCCCTGCCCCATATGGGCAGGGGAGGGCTGTCAGCAGCACAATCCGCCGCTCTTCAGCCGAGTGACATGACAACTAAAACAAGAATAAAATAATATATACATAAGGAGGTAAAAAAGGGGAACATAAAACAGTAAGGGGAGAAAATGGAGGTAAAAATCACTGACATGTAGAAGTTCATTGGGGACAGTTAAAATAGTCACCAGAAAGTTTAAAAAACACAGTGTGCGGTCGTAAAACACAGAGAAGACACTGGATGCGCATGCACAGTTTAAAAGTTGGCCACAGTATGAAAAACACTCCGAAAACAACACACTTAAAACCCACTTGGAGCACACACGACGAAGAGTAAAACTACCAGGCGGGACCTGCCGAGGGAAAGGGCAGAGAGGATGGAAAAGGAGGGGAGAGCATGGGGCAGCTGGGGAAGCGGCGGGATGAAGAGAGGAGGGGCAACTGTGGGTGCACGAAGAGGCAGGAGACACATGGGGTGGGAGAGGGAAAGGGAAGACAGGGCAGGAGGGAGCGCAGAGACACTGAAAGAAGGCACAAGAGATGGACGGGGAGTAGGAGGGGAAATCCGCTCAGAAGGAGGGAGGGGGAGGAGAGGGAGCCCTGAGGAGGAGGCAGGAAGAGGGGGTTAGAGTTGGTAGGAAGGGTAGATGTCAGGGCGGAGCTCATCATCCGGGAGCGGTAGACGGTGGAAGTTGTGTTGGGAAAGGAGATGGAGGGTGTGGAGATGGAGAGAGGGAGGGACACAACGGTAAAGGCGCGGCAACTGGTTGGGAATGGAGAGGAAGGGAGACACCAGGGGGTGAGGGGGATCAAGGCGGCGGACAACATATAGTGTGCGGATGTGTTCAAGGAAAAGGAGAAGGTGGGGGAAGGGGATGAGGTCATAGAGGATACGCATGGGGGACGGAAGGCAGATGCGGAAGGCGAGGCGGAGTGCATGGCGTTCGAGCATTTGGAGGGCTTTATAGAACCGGGGAGGGGCGGAAATCCAAGCGATGCTGGCATAACAAAGGATGGGGCGGATCATGGATTTGTAGGTATGAAGGATGGTGGAAGGATGCAGACCCCACGTCCGGCCGGACAGGAGTTTCAGGAGGCGGAGGCGGTTGTGAGCTTTGTTTTGGATGGTAAGGAGATGGGGAGTCCAGGTGAGGTGGCGGTCGAGTGTGAGGCCAAGGTATTTGAGGGTAGGAGTGAGGTGGATAAGACAGCCGTAAATGGTGAGGTAGAAATCATGGAGGCGGAAGGAGCGGGTGGTGCGGCCTATGATGATCGCCTGGGTCTTGGAGGGATTAACACGGAGGAACCACTGGTTGCACCAAGCGGTGAATTGGTCAAGGTGGGTTTGGAGGGTACGTTGGGACCGTTGAAGGGTAGGATAAAGGGCTAGGAAGGCGGTGGCATCAGCGAACTGGAGAAGATGAACAGGAGGGGGAGGTTTGGGCATATCAGCAGTGTACAGGAGGTAGAGGAGAGGGGAAAGGACAGAACCTTGGGGCACGCCGGCAGAGGGGTAGAAAGTACGGGAGTTGGAATTGTGGATAGTCACATAGGAGGGACGATGGGAGAGGAAGGAAGCAACGAGACGGACGAAGTTGATAGGGAGAGCATAGGTCTGGAGTTTGAAAAGGAGCCCGGGATGCCAGACACGGTCATAGGCGTTCTGGAGATCAAGGGAAACAAAGATAGCAGAGCGACAGGAGTTAAGTTGGAGGGAAAGAAGATGGGTAAGGTTAAGGAGCTGGTCGTCAGCAGAGAAGGAAGGCCGGAAGCCACATTGGGTAAGAGGAAGGAGGCGGTGCTGGTTAAGGTGGCGGTGGATACGGCGAGAGAGGATGGCCTCAAAGACCTTACTGAACACGGAGGTGAGGCAGATGGGACGATAGGAAGAGGTAGCAGAGGGGGGTTTGTTAGGCTTAGGGAACAGCAGGACACGGGAAGTCTTCCACAGGTCAGGGTAAAATCCAGTGGAGAGGAGGACATTGTACAGCGTAGCAAGGATAGACAGGAAGGATGGAGGGGATTCCTTGAGGTGACAGTAGGTGACGCCATCATGACCAGGGGCGGTGTTTCGTTTGGAGCGGAGGACGAGTGTGATGTCTTGCATGGTGATGGGAGTGTTGATGTCGGAGGGGGGTAGCCGATCCAAGTACTGGAAGCTAGGGGCGAGCGGGGGTACAGAGGTGTCAGTGCGGTCAAGGACAGTGGGGAAGAGGGAGTAATCAAAATGGGGATCGTCAGGAATGGAGAAGACCTCGGACAGGTGGGAAGCAAAATGGTTAGCCTTACTGAGGTTGTCAGGAAAGGGTCGATCGTCATGGAGGATGGGGTAATGCGGGGTGGGATGGCTACCAGTAAGGCGGTGGAAGGCTGACCAGTACTTGGAGGAGGTGACAGGGAGGGTGGAGTTGAGGCGTGTGCATGTCTGTCGCCAGTCCCGGCGTTTCTTTGCTGTGAGGAGGTTCCGGATATGTCGCTGTAATTGCCGGTGGCGGGTGAGAGTATCCCGGTCACGAGTGCAGAGGAAGGAGCGGTAGAGCCTGCGGGATTCACGCAGAAGAAGGACGGCCTGTGGAGGAAGCGTAGGGCGGTGAGGGTGGATGAGTTTAGTAGGGACATGAGCCTCCACAGCGTCAGTGATGGTCTTCTGAAGGAAGGAAGAGGCATGGGTGATGTCATCAGGGTGGTGGAAAGTGAGGGGGTGGCTTTCAACCTGTAAGGCAATGGATTCCCGGTAGGCATCCCAATTGGCACGGTGGTAGTCATGGACAGATTTTGGAGGGGCAGGTGGGCGGGTGGCTGCAGTGGCAGGACGGGTAGAGGAGATGGTGAGAAGGACAGGGAGATGATCACTACCGACAGGATCGAGGACATCAACGGCAATGCGACCAAGGAGGTTGGGGGAAGCGAGGATAACATCGGGGGTAGAGTTACTTTCAGGACGGGTGTGCTGTGGGAGAGGAACAAGGTCACCATGGAGGGTGGCAAGGAACTGATGCCACCGCCGAAGGGTGGCAGGGTCACGGCTGTGGATGTTGAGGTCAGCGGCGATCACATAGGTGGAGAAGGTACGGTCAACATGGGAAATGAAGTCAAAGGGGAGACGAGCTGCGGGGCGAATATAGATAGTGGCACAGGTGACGGTGAGGGAGGGAAAAAAGAGGCTGAGGAGAAGGTGTTCGGTTGGGTCATTGAGGAGAGGTTGTGGCCGGACAGGGAGATGCCGGAGGTGGCCGATAGCGACCCCGCCTCGAGCTAGGGGAAGGGGATTGTCGGTGCGGTGAAGGAGATAAGGGGAGATGCGGACCACATGGTGGGGTTGGAGGAAGGTTTCATTAAGGATGAAGGAGTCAACCTGGTGCTGGGAGAGGGTATGCATGAAGAGGTATTTGTTTGCAGAGAGGGAGCTAATGTTGAGGTAGAGGAGACGATACTGTTGACGAGCCATGGGGTTGGGTGTGGGAAGGGTGTGGGAAGGGGAGAGAGGGGCTTAAACGAGGGTGTCTAGGCGGGTGAAGGTAAAGTGGGCCTGGTTGTGGGAGTACGTGGCGTAGGTGTTTAAGTGGAAAATAGAGCGGGCAGCGAGGGAAATCTGCTGGAGTATGTGGGGGCGCTGGAAGGGGTGGATGTTCTGCAGGACGACGGTGAGGAACCGGATGATGTCTTCTGCTGTAGGGGGAGGGCGGAGGGAATTGTTAGGGTGGATAGGTGGGTCAATGGGGCGAACAGGGACAGTGAGTTCAGGGTTGGTGGGAGGGGGCTTGGCTTTGCATTTGGAGGAATAGGTGGGGTGAGGTTCATTGCAGGTGTTGCAGGATGGGGGGGAGGCGAGGTTGGGACACTGTTTGAGGAAGTGGGAGGCTTTACAATGGGGGCAGGTGGGTGGGTTCTTGCAGATTTGGGTGAGGTGGTCATTGTACAGAAGACAACGCTGGCAGCGGTAGGATTGAGGAGGGGAACGGGATGGGTCAACAGGGTGGCGGCGTTGAAAATCAGGGCTCCCTGCGTGAGGAGGTGGTTGATGGAGGAGGCGGACTCTGTAAAGATACGCATGAGGAAAGTAGGGCCAGAGGAGTTGTAAATACGGCGGGCAGAGCGGACTTCCAGGGAGGGGTGGGCATTCAGTTCCGCCAACACCTCAGCCTCCGTGATCACAGGGCTGAGTTTTGTGATGACGGCAGTGAGGGTCGGCGGACGACGAGGCGGTTGGGGTTGACGAGGAGAGGAGGATGTAAGGAATGGGGTGAGGGATGCATGGGGCCCAAAGGTGATGCGGGGAAGGCGCCGGAGGAGATCAGTATGGAAGGACGGAGAGGGAGACTTGATGAGGACAGAGTCTCTGCGAGGGATAAGTTGGGTGATGGGTGCACTGGGGATGTACTTCCGGATTTCAAGGGTGAGGGTGCAGGCATCCAGGAAT
Organism: Schistocerca serialis cubense; assembly: GCF_023864345.2. Lineage (NCBI taxonomy): Eukaryota > Metazoa > Arthropoda > Insecta > Orthoptera > Acrididae > Schistocerca > Schistocerca serialis. The sequence continues at coordinate 505,681,843 of NC_064642.1, read as the reverse complement.
TTCGGATCAGGGTTGGCTAGGACAAAGGTATACAGGGAGGGGGCTGGAGAGGAGGGAGGTGGGGTGGTATCCATAGCGGGGTCAGTGGGAGGGGGGGTGGGCAGTGGCTTTTTGGAGGAAGGAGTAGAGGAGAGGTCGCCACTGGGCCGTTTGGAAGATTTTGTGGCGGGTGTTGCCTGGGAGGAGGGATGAGGGACTGGATGGATGGGGAGGTGGTGGGAGGCAGGGCCCTCCTGTGAGGCAGTAGCACCGGATGAGAGGGTAGGGCGCTCTGTGGCGGCGACTGTGGCGCGGCGGGCGGAGACTCTGGCAGGGGAAGCAGCGGTAGTTGCAGGGGGGAGAGGGGGAAAGTCGTCGCGGCGGGCGACAGGAGCAGGAGGGGGGTTGGGAGCAGGGACAGAGGCAGGAGCGGGAGAAGCAGCAGGGGCAGTAGCAGGGGTAGGAGCAGGAGTGACATACAGGTGGGGATACATCGATGGAGAGGAGATAGATGGGGAGGAGACTGTGAGTAGGGGAGGTGCATGAGACGGGTGAATCCCAGAGGAAGCACTCCATGACGTTACAGTGGGGGCAGGTGAAGGAGAGGTGTAGATGATGGTGGTAGTTGGGGCGTCCATGATCGCAGGCGGCAGCGAACACCGAGGGACGGCGGCAGAAGAAGCGGCGAGCACCAAGAGACGGCGACAGCGGCGGCGGCGGCGGCGGCGCCTGAAGAAGCGGCGACCGGGTGGCGGCGGCAGAAGAGGAAGCGGCGAGCACCGACAGATGGCGACCAGGCGGCGGCGGCGACGGCGGCAAGCACCGGGCGGCGGCGAACAGACGACGGCGGCGGCGGCGGCGGCGGCGGCGGCGGCGGCAGACAGCAGTGACGGCGCGCAGACGGGCAACAACGCGACAAGCACGGTTGGGGTTCTTCCACGTCGAAGATGCACCCTGAGAGTAGCCCAGGCAGTGCGAGTCCTCGATGAGGAAATGAGGGAATCCAACCCTCGAATCCTGACTGGACTAGGGCAGAGCGGGTACCTATATACGAGACCGGAGGGAGCGGCTATTGGCCGCTGTCTGCACGTGGCGTAGCGGTGGCGCCCTCGCTGCGCGGAATAGCCGCCGCGGACGTAGAGCCCTCTATGGGCTGACTACGTCCATTTGTTCTGGCGCGTGTTCGACTTCCGCGACAGGAGGTACTAGACTCATCTTCTCTTGGTGCTCTGTTATTTTTCAATGATTTTATTATTTTCACTATTTCTTCGTCTTTTGGGGGTTCAGAGTCGTGGTTAAGTTCTGGTTTTGTGAACTTTAATCTCTGTTTTGGCTCATCGCAGCTGAGTAACGTGTCAAAGTATCGAGCTAATCTTACGCAGTTTTTCTTCGGATTTGTCTCCCATGTTCCATCTTGTCTTTTGAAGCATAAGCTTGTAGGTTGATATCCTGTCATATTTCTCGGACTATTCTGTAAAAATTCCATGTGTTGTTTCTGGTGAAGTCCTCTTCTATCTCCTTCAACCTGCTGTTTTCGTAACCTCTTTTATCTCTTCGTATTATTTTTGAAGTGTTTTTCTGTATCCTGTTGAATTCTTCCCAGTTTTCTTGTGTTCTATGGCTGTTAAATTTTTTCCAGGCTTGTATTCTGTCTTCTACGGCTCTGTCGCATATGTTCCACCATCGATGTTTCCTTTTTCTTGGTGGTTGCCCCAGTTGTTTTATCAGTTCTCTCATTTTTTCCAATTGTTGCTCATGATTTTCGTAATTTCTTGTATTATTTCTTTCTTGTTTAGTTGCAGGTACTCTGGATCTGTTCTGAAAGGTCTGTTGGTTCTCTTGATCTGTCTGTTGGGTATAAGTTTTGCTTTGATTTGGAGAAGGTTATGATCAGACTCAAAACCTTCTTTCCTAGTTCTTACGTTCATTATTTCTCTAGCGTTTTTTCATGGATATTGCTACTTGGTCTATATGAAACTCTCCTAGAGTATTGTTGGGGGATTTTCTGTGTGGTTTCTGGAATTGCGTTGACATGATCTTCGGCTCAAAATTCCTGCAGAAATTTATCAAATTCTCTCCATTTTTGTTAGTTCTCTTTTGGGCCGTGTGTTTCCCTGTCGTGTCTCGGAATTTTCTTTCCTTGCCTAACTGGGCATTGAAATCCCATAGTAACACTTTTACGTGATTGTTGTGGATTTTGCTGGTAGTTTTTTCCAGATCTTCCCAGAATTCCTCTATCATCCTTGGGTTCTTTCTGTTATAATTATTTGTGGGGGCATGAGCACTAATCAGTGTATAGCCTGCGTTTCCAGATCGTATCGTAAATGTTGAAATTTTTTCTGATTTTGAGGTGAAATCTATTACAGAGTCCAGTATCGATTTATGTACTACAAATCCTGTTCCAAAGAGTTTGAGTTTATTTCCTGGAATGGTTATGCCTGGTTTCCCCTTATATATTCCGTAATTTTCCGAATCAAAGTGGTTCTCATTTGCTAATCGCGTTTCCTGTATTGCCATAATTTTGATGTTGAATTTATCCATGGTGTTTGTTAATTGTTTCAATTTACCTGACTTCAGTAGCGTGTTTGTGTTGAGTGTTCCCATGTAATGTAAAATATTCTCTTTGTCTTGAGGGTTTTTGAGAAGCTTCTCTTAATGACATGCCTGATCCGCTGGAATCCGATGAACAGGTCTATTACCCAGTCTTACTGGCTGGGGCCCAGGGTAGAGGATTCTTTCCCATTGTTCTGTCGTGATTATTGGTTTGTGCAGAGGATTTGGTGATGAAATCACGAAGGATCTCACATAACTTCGATTGGAGTTTAGAGTTCCACAAGATTCAAACACAGCCGAGCTCACAGAGCAAACAGATGCTGACCAGAGAACCGGTGGCTACCACACAGACGTATCTGGATTTTGGAGCTTCACCTGCAACCCTAGGCAGGGGCCCTCACAAGGTGCTGCCATCCGCGCCAGACAGACCTAGGTTTTTTTACGAGATGTTACTCCTTCCCCTCCTCCTTTCTCATCACTTGCGAGATGAGGCCCCGGACTTGGGACCGGCAGTGGCGGATTTCCTTCTTTTTATTATATTTAGTAATTTTCTTTGCTCTCTCACTCTTCTCAATAACTCTTCATTTTCACTCTATCCACCCAATTATACCTTTCCGTCCTCCGCCATGTGCACACCTCAAAAGCTTTGCCTATCTTTCTCTCTCAGTGTCCACGTTTCAGCATAATACAGGTGGAGAACCAATAAAAAATATTTCATTAATCATTTCCTCAAATCTTTATCCACGATGCTGCAGAAAATTTTCCTTTTCTTAAAGAACTTCTCTTCTGCCATTGTTATCCTAGTTTTAATTTCTGTGCTGCTCTTCCAGTCGACTTCTATCCTGCTCCTGAGATTAAATACCAGTTGTGATAGCTCTCCACTCATCTAAATCTACTTTACACTCCGCAACACACCTGACGGTGAGTGGAGCAGGGTACTTCTGGTATCATTAATTGATTCACCCGCGAACAGCGCTTGGGAAGAATCTACATCTACCTCTTAATGACTACTCTGGAAATCACACTTCAGTTCCTGGCAGAGGGTTCATCGAATCACCTTCACAATAATTCTGTTAGTCCACTCTCGAACAGCGTGCAGAAAAAACGAACACCTATATCTTTCTGTCCGATTTCTGATTCGCCTTATTTTATTGTGATGATCGTTTCTCCCTATGTAGCTGAGCGTCTACAAAATATTTTCGCATTCGGAGGAGAAAGTTGGTGATTGAAATTTCGTGAGAAGATTGCAACGTAGAGAGAGATATCTTTGTTTTAGTGTTGCCCACCCTAAGTCCTGTATCATGTCCGTGACACTCTCTCCCCTATTTCTCGATATTACAAACGTGCTGCCCTTCTTTGAACTTTCTCGATATACTCCGTTAATCTTGTCTGGCAAGGATCCCACACCGCGCAGCAGTACTCCAAAATAGGGCGGACAAACGTAGTGTAGGCAGTCTCTTTAGCAGATTTGTTTCATCTTCTAAGTGTTCTGCTAATAAAACGCATTCTTTGGTTCGCTTTCTCCTCAACATTTTCTGTGTTCTTTCCAAATTCAAAATGGTTTAAATGGCTCTGCGCACTATGGGACTTAACTTCTGAGGTCATCAGTCCCCTAGAACTTAAAACTACTTAAACCTAACTAACCTAAGGACATGACACACATCCATGCCCGAGGCAGAAATCGAACAGCGACCGTAGCGGTCGCGCGGTTCCAGAGTGTAGCGCCATCTGTCGATTTTGTCCTGTTAACAGTGAGGTGTTGAATTCTATCTGTGAGGAACTCTTCAATTCAGTCGTAAATCTGGCCCGACGCTCAGTGAGCTCGTGTTTTGTTTCATTAAACGGCAGTGCTGGACGGTGTCAATTTGATAAACGAAAGATGACCTAGGTCTTTGAAAACCAGGCGTTTATCAAATTCCCTGTCAGTGCGGAAAATCATACATTGGGGAGACAGTCCGCACTGTGGAAGAGAGGTGCCGCGAACACAAGCGCCATACTGAATTACGCCAGGCCACTAAATCAGCCGTGGCTGACCATTGTATAAAGACTGGCCATACTATGGACTATGAAAAAACAAAATACTCCGTCAATCCTCCTACTTCTGGGACTGCTTTACTAAAGAGGCCATCGAAATCCGACTACAGGACGATCTAATTAATAAAGACAGCGGCCTTCAACTTAGTCAGGCTTGGAACTATGCACTTAGCCTGGAGAGAAAGATGCGGTCCCACAGATCGAGGACCGCCCCCGACGGCGGCAGCAGGGAGACTGCAGACCCCTGTGGTGTCACCGCCAGACACCACACTTGCTAGGTGGTAGCCTTTAAATCGGCCGCGGTCCGTTAGTATACGTCGGACCCGCGTGTCGCCACTATCAGTGATTGCAGACCGAGCGCCGCCACACGGAAGGTCTAGAGAGACTTCCTAGCACTCGTCCCCAGTTGTACAGCCGACTTTGCTAGCGATGGTTCACTGACAAATTACGCTCTCATTTGCCGAGACGATAGTTAGCATAGCCTTCAGCTACGTCATTTGCTACGCCCTAGCAAGGCGCCATTACCAGTTACTATTGATGCTGTAAAACATGTACCGTCAAGAGCGATGTTCACCAATTATGGATTAAAGTTAAGTATTCCAGCAGCTACGTACTTTTTTTGCTAGTCTCATTTCCTTGACCTGTTCCAGACCTCACGCCAGCCTGCGTGAGCTAAAACGCGTGCCTTTCGGCTTCCTCTCATAGTGGGTTGGCTCTCTTGCCAATCCACAACAACCCCAGTTCAGACCCAGGCGCCGCTTCCCCCACCACCTCCAGTAGCCGCCGCGCCGGCCGCACCGAAGACACCAGGAGAGGAACGGTGGAGGGGGTAACGGCTAGTATATATAGGGCGCCGAGAGGAACAGCACAGCCTTCGTCAGGAACCACCTGAAGATGGCAGCGTGTACGTCTGCCGAAATATTGTGGAGAAATTACGACGCTACCCGGTCGGATACCCGACACGGGCACGCGCACTCCGCTGCTCGACTCGCTGCGGCTCACATCGTTACCGTCGCTCGCGCACGCCAACGCCACTAGCCCAACGACGTGGCTGGACGGAAAGGGAAGCAGATTGCAGCCGCACTGGAAATCCTTATCCATGCGATGGGGAAGAACAGCGGCCGCCAACGGCAGCCAAAGCGCAAGCGCACTCCGCAGAAGAGCAAGATTCAGCAGTGCTACAAGTGCCAGCAGCTGGGCCATACTGCGCGTGACTGCAAGATCGTCGTCGCGTGCTTGAAGTGCGCGGCGGCTCACGACACGCGCAGTTGCACGAAGCCTCGTGGGGCGGCCAGCAGCTGCGCGAACTGCGGCGGTCCACACGCCGCCAACTCGCGTAGCTGCAGCTACCTCACGGAGTCACGTCGTCAGCCCGCCGTACCACGCGCAGCGGCGGTGTCAAGCCTTTGCGGCAGAACGGGCCGCGCTCAAAGAAGAACTTGTCGAAGTTCATCGGCAGCTCCAGCAGCTGCGCGAGGAGATGCGGATTCTGAACAAGAAGATGGTTCCCGCCCCCACGCCCGCCTCCCCTGCGGTGCGCCCGGTGGGGGTGGACGCCGTCACGCAGACGGACATACCGTCGCAGAATGACGTGGCCACTCAAACGGACGTCGCCCCGGAACCTGTGGCAATACAGGAGACCGGGGAGACGCCCATGGACGTGGCACCGTCCTCTCCTTCCCCAACTCCAGGCGGGAAGGCAACACAGAAGGGGAAGCAAGAAGAGGATAGCAATCTTCACACGGACATCATACCCTTCCCGGACAGCACGAACATGCCAAACGTGCTGAAGAAGATTGCCACCATGGTACGGGATGGGCGCTTCAACGCCCAAAAGAGGCCGTACCTCTTCGCCCAAGCGGAAGGGGTACGGAAGCCGTCGCTCCCACACAGGCCGTTTGAGATACGTGGCGGGCACCGGGCAATTCTGCTCGAGTTCGTCACCAAGAAAGATCTTAACACCATCAACGCGAACCCGGTCTTCACGCCGCGCGACTGGGAATACAACATAGAGGACGCAGTCGTGCGGCTGAGGAACGAGGAAGCTGTCTGCAGACCTGCAGACAGCGCTACAGAACGTCTCTCGCGAGACTAAGAAGACCTAAAACATCGAAGTCCATGCTAGTAGCCAGGACAGGACAGACATCGGACAACGAGAGGACAAACCATACAGTGAGGCCACATCACCATCCCATCGCCAGGAACAGGAGGAACGATTGTAATAAGTCTAAACTCCTACACCTCGGGCCAAGGCCAAGGCCCGTTTGTAAAGCGTCAGCGGATACCCGAGAACTGTTCAAATTGGAAATACGCCGGGAAAACTTCAGATCGAAAGCGTAAAATGGTTTTGTGGCAAATTTGTTATTGCCTCTTAAATGAAAACACGTTTCACTTAGGATGTGAGGAACGGACATCAGCGTATTTCACTTTTGTAAATATGTATTATCCATTATCGTCTTGTGACATGTTCCACATTATCGACAAACTCTTCACTATGCATCTATGGAACAAAATGTTTGTCTGATCTGATCAAATGTTCAGAAACACTTCATGTATATGAGGCGTGTTAAATTCTACTGTGATCAGGATTGTCCGCTAAAACACACAATTGTTTCGTTGATTAAGCTTGAAAATTATTGAAAAAACTTAAGTTTACACCCTTTATGATGAAACCTGTCTAGTCCAGCACTGTGGCATCGAACAAACAGTTTGGCTTGCTGAGCTTGTTGGAGTTAGTAATTTCTTTCAGAGTCGTTAAAGCCTCTGATGTTTCCTCCATCAGAAGACGAAACGTTAGGTAGGGAATTATGCCTTGGACCACGGCCTTATGCCCATAAAACAAACATCAGAAATAACGCATTTTTTATTTTCTTACCCTTACATTTTGTGACTTTAGATTTACTAAACATGAGTCACATATCACTTCAATTCTACAGCATGGAACATGGTCTTCGTGTCACCTTCATTCACTGCAACGTTATTGTTAAGTAGGTTTTGAGAAGTTTCTTTGGAGCGGCTTCCTGGGCGCCCCGGTGGGGTGTCCATTTTGAGGGGTGAGGCATTCTTCCCCACTCAGCATTCACATGTGGTACGGCATCAGGTGGCGGTGTCATTCAGGGGATGAGGGACGCGCGATATGGCAGCAGCAGTGGCACGGCGCTGTTCCTTTTATCCTGTTCTTTTCCGTCTGAAGTGTGACTACAGAGCGGTACGATTCCTTGTGAGAACATTTGAAACCGTTCCTTCTTTGATAAAGTTTCATTGGCCATTTGTTTCGGTGTGAATAATTCTTACGCTCATAAACAAAGCTCAGTGGTTCAGTGTCAATAGAAAATCATTTTTTGGAATTGTTGCCTCGTTACGTACATATATTTTCAAACTATAGCGAAACGGAACATTGTAGTGAATATATAGATAACTCAGTTCAATCTGTAGAAGATCTTTCACAGTGTGCTTGAGAAGGGTGAAGATATGAAATTTTCTTATTCAATAATTATTTCACTGTAGGGTAAACGTACCTAACTACATGACATACTTTATTTCGTGATACCAGACACATTCTTTGTCCTTAAGTAAGGCAGGCCTTTTACACACAGTTCCAACCGTCCTCATCAAATGGCAGGAATGTCTTCACATGGGAAAGACGTTCTGGTATGTAATGAATGGTGTATGCGGAACAGGTAGTTTACTGATGTTAGTGTGGATGGAAATACTTCGTTTGCTGCGCTGATCCTGTAGTAATAGTTCATTAAGATAAGTTTTTCAAGTAACTTTGAACATAATTGTAATCTTAGTCATCACAATTGGATTTAAATATCTTATTAGTGAACCATTCGCTTAGGAAAACAACAACTCTTAATGTTTACATTCATTTCAGAAACAAAAGCTGCATCTTTAGACAAATGTGCGAAGAAAGAAAAGCGAAAATTGGTTTATGTGAGCAAGAGAAGACAATCCCTTTCAACTGATGACCTTCGTGCAGCACTTCAGAATGTGCTGGAAGTAAAGTGGTCGATATACAAAGCTGCTAAACATTTCTCCATTTCATGGAGTGCTTTAGAAGACTATGTAGATCACACTGATGGTGACAAAGACAATTTGACCATTGGCAAAATGGGTAGACCGTCTGCCCGTAAGAGTGAACTGGAAGTTAAGTTGGTTAATTCCATAATACAGATGCAGGCAATAGCGTTTGGTCGGAACGTTAATCGAATACTCCACTAACCCACGTAGCACAGTGAAATCAGTGTGTAAGGGAAAGCAGATGTCAAAGCACAAAAGAAGTGATGGAATCAGCATCACTTGTAAAGACAGATACAGCTGTGGAAAGAATAAAAGTGTTTGGACTGAATGTTGTTTTCGTCTGCGTTGGTTTCAGAGGTCAGTCCATCGATTCACCTGACGCTACGGCACTTATGGGTAATACTTGTGCAAATGTTAGTGACAGTGACACCGATGCTAAAAATGAATTACAAGTGCGTCAAGTGAACGTTAACAGCGCAAATGAAACCTGTCAAGGAATGAAGCACATTACCATGAAGTTAAGGATATAATGCCATAAAATTAGGTGAGCTATAACGAAATTACATAGCAAGCCCACTTTCTTTACGACGTTTTATAATTTCAACAGTTTTTCGTTTCTTAAATGTTCTTTATCATGAGCTAGTAGAGCAATGTATTGGTCTCTTAAATATAAAATACACATTTCCTATGTTAAATATTTGTTTCGCTTTTCATTTACAATTATTAATACCACCAAGTTAGGCTGTTTTACCCTATTTCAGATTAAAAGCGCTCTGTCGGATTTACAAGGAACATATTGTTAAAAATTTTCCACATTTTCTCCGATCCATTAAATAAAAAAAAGAGAAAATCGGACACCGCGAAGAATAACATGAAAACAAAAGAACGCAAAACGAACAGCGGAGCTTTTACACAGGCTCCGGACACTGCAGACATATAATTGTCAATCTGGTGAGCTCTTCGAAATGCCGTCTTCTCACTCGTTTTTTGTGTTTCTGAGAGTTAAACGAAACTTTTTTCTGAAATATTTGTAGTCCGATTACTATCTATATTCTGTGCATCTTGCATCATAAGTTTTAAATTATTTGTAATCCTTATAAATTTATTGTGAAAGTCACATGATCCTTATAAATTTATTGTGAAAGTCACATGAATTTTCTCGAAGGAGACTGCTATCAACATCTTTTGTTAGGTGAATTTTTTATTGTAAAATGTGGCGATTGTATGGTGCAGCAGCGCTGATGACCATATAAATAAAGAGTAGGAATACCTACGTACTGCGCACGTCGCCAAAGTCCAACTGGGATTACTAAGTCGTTTTTGTAGTATGCTGATTGTTTGCATTTTATGCTACCTCTGAAACTTGAATCTACTTGTTGACCCAAAAGTCCGTTAAAATTTGAAAATTACGTACTTTCACGGAAGACACCATGCCTAAGAGCGCAGTCAAAGGTGCACAAAGAAGGTAATCCGATACGTCGCCCGCATCTCGTGGTCGTGCGGTAGCGTTCTCGCTTCCCACGCCCGGGTTCCCGGGTTCGATTCCCGGCGGGGTCAGGGATTTTCTCTGCCTCGTGATGGCTGGGTGTTGTGTGATGTCCTTAGGTTAGTTAGGTTTAAGTAGTTCTAAGTTCTAGGGGACTTATGACCACAGCAGTTGAGTCCCATAGTGCTCAGAGCCATTTGAACCATTTGAACCGATACGTCCTCTGATGAACTCTATAAATAGCCCAGCATACAAACTGTCACAGAAACTGAATAACATACTGAGAAAAAATTATACATATGAAGCAACATATTCTACAAAAAAATTTTATGATGCTAGTTGAAGAACTAAAAGATAAAAACCTCCCACCAAGATGCTCACTTCTTATTTTTTGCCATTACCAACCTTTACTCAAACACACCCACACAAGAAACTGTAACAGTAAGCCAAAAGAACCTTACGAAACATAAGAAACTTGCATACAGAGACATCAATGAATTTATGGAATTCCACCAGCTAACTGTAAATTACGACTACTTCATCTTTACGGCAACATTTATAAGTAACCGGATGGCCTAGCAATGGGACCATGTATATCGGATACCATAGCTGAAATGTACATAAATCTCTTGGAACAAAAGTTATTTAATAGCCAAGAACTCTGTCTAAAGAAGACTGAATTTCATAGGAGATATGTAGATGACACACTACTGTTAGTGAAAGGGGATTCGAAAGACATAACAAACATTCTGAATTGCTTTAATAATCCACATGAGAAAATTACATTTACAGTGGAACATGAGGAAAACAAAAGCATCTATTACCTGGACCTAAATATTACAAGAAACAACAACACATACATCTTCAAAATTTACAGTAAAAATACAATGACCGACACCACATACTTGCAACCTCACGTCACCTGGACATCCATAAGCGGGCAGCATACAGATCAGTGATACATAGGGCCACTAAAAATATCTATGAACCAAGAAAACATGCAACAAGAATAAATACAGTGAAACAGATTGCAGTTGCTAATGTTTAAACTACTCCCTTGGTTAAAACAGTCCTAAACGAAGTGAAGAAAGACGCAAACACAAAGCATACCACAGAAGAAAAAGACAAAAACAAATGTTAGAAGGTGCAACAGATTTACTAAAGAGACTGCTAACACTACACTTGCCCGCCCTATTCTGGAGTGCCGGCCGGTGTGGCTGAGCGGTTCTAGACGCTACAGTCTGGAACCGCTCGACCGCTACGGACGTAGGTTCGAGTCCTGCCTCGGGCATGGATGTGTGTGCTGTCCTTAGGTTAGTTAGGTTTAAGTAGTTCTACGTTCTAGGGGACTGATGACCTCAGAAGTTAAGTCCCATAGTGCTCAGAGCCATTTGAACCATTTAAACCTATTCTGGACTATTGCTGTGCTGTGTGGGATCCATATCAGGTGGGACTGACGGATGATATTGAAAAAGTTCAAAGAAGGGCGGCTCGGTCTGTATTATCGCGAATAGTGCCACAGACATGATACGTGAACTGGAGTGGTATCCAATAAAACAAAGGCGTTTTTCGCTGCAACGGGATCTTCTCAAGAAATTTCAATCACCAGTTTTCTTCTCCGATTGCGAAAACATTCTGTTGGCACCAACGTAAATAGGGAGAAACGATGATCACGATAAAATAAGAGAAATCAGGGCTCGCACAGAAAAGTTTAAGTGCTCGTTTTTCCCACGCGCCTTTCGAGAGTGGAACGGTAAAGAGACAACTTGAAGGTGGTTCATTGAACCCTCTGCCAGGCACTTAATTTTGAATAGCAGAGTAGCCAGGTAGATGTAGATGTATATCTAGCATCCCATACACCACCAATATACAACAGAAGATCACAAATATTTTCAAAAATCACAAAGTAAAAGTTGGGTTTCCTACAACAAATAAACTACAACCAAAACTAATGTTGTTGTTGTTGTGGTCTTCAGTCCTGAGACTGGTTTGATCCAGCTCTCCATGCTTCTCTATCCTGTGCAAGCTTCTTCATCTCCCAGTACCTACTGCAGCCTACATCCTTCTGAATTTGCTTAGTGTATTCATCTCTTGGTCTCCCTCTACGATTTTTACCCTCCACGCTGCCGTCCAGTACTAAATTGGTGATCCCTCGATGTCTCAGAACATGTCCTACCAACCGATCCCTTCTTCTAGTCAAGTTGTGCCAAAAACTCCTCTTCTCCCCAATTCTATACAATACCTCCTCATTAGTTATGTGATCTACCCATCTAATCTTCAGCATTCTTCTGTAGCACCACATTTCGAAAGCTTCTATTCTCTTCTTGTCTAAACTATTTATCGTCCACGTTTCACTTCCATATTTGGCTACACTCCATACAAATACTTTCATAAACGACTTCCTGACATTTAAAACTACGCTCGATGTTAACAAATTTCTCTTCTTCAGAAACGCTTTCCTTGCCATTACCAGTCTACATTTTATGTCCTCTCTACTTCGACCATCGTCAGTTATTTTGCTCCCAAAATAGCAAAACTCCTTTACTACTTTAAGTGTCTCATTTCCTAATTTAATTCCCTCAGCATCACCCGACTCAATTCGACTACATTCCATTATCCTCGTTTTGCTTTTGTTGATGTTCATCTTATATCCTCCCTTCAAGACACTGTCCATTCCGTTCAGCTGCTCTTCCAGGTCCTGTGCTGTCTCCGGCAGAATTACTCGTACAATGTCATCGGCGAACCTTAAAGTTTTTATTTCTTCTCCATGGATTTTAATACCTACTCCGAACTTTTCTTTTGTTTCTATTATTGCTTGCTCAATATACAGATTAAATAACACCGGAGATAGGCTACAGCCCTGTCTCACTCCCTTCCCAACCACTGCTTCCCTTTCATACCCCACGACTCTTATAACTGCCATCTGCTTTCTGTACAAATTGTAAATAGCATTTCGCTCCCTGTGTTTTACCCCTGCCACCTTCAGAATTTGAAAGAGAGTATTCCAATCAACATTCTCAAAAGCTTTCTCTAAGTCTACAAATGCTAGAAACGTAGGTTTGCCTTTCCTTGATCTTTCTTCTAAGATAAGTCGTAGGGTCAGTATTGCCTCACGTGTTCCAACTTTTCTACGGAATCCGAACTGATCTTCCCCGAGGTCGGCTTCTATCAGTTTTTCCATTCGTCTGTAAAGAATTCGCGTAAGTGTTTTGCTGCTGTGACTTATTAAACTGATAGTTCGGTAATTTTCACATCTGTCAACACCTGCTTTCTTTGGGATTGGAATTATTATATTCTTCTTGAAGTCTGAGGGTATTTCGCCTGTCTCATACATCTTGCTCACCAGATGGTAGAGTTTTGTCAGGACTGGCTCTCCCAAGGCTGTCAGTAGTTCTAATGGAATGTTGTCTACTCCGGGGGCCTTGTTATCATATCTCCCATTTCATCTTCATCTACATCCTCTTCCATTTCCCTAATATTGTCCTCAAGTACGTCGCCCTTGTATAGACCCTCTATATACCCCTTCCACCTTTCTGCTTTCCCTTCTTTGCTTAGAACTGGGTTTCCATCAAAGCTCTTGATATTCATGCAAGTGGTTCTCCTTTCTCCATAGGTCTCTTTAATTTTCCTGTAAGCAGTATCTATTTTACCCCTAGTGAGATAACCCTCTACATCCTTACATTTGTCCTCTAGCCATCCCTGCTTAGCCATTTTGCACTTCCTGTCGATCTCATTTTTGAGACGTTTGTATTCCTTTTTGCCTGCTTCATTTACTGCATTTTTATATTTTCTTCTTTCATCAATTAAATTCAATATTTCTTCTGTTACCCAAGGATTTCTACTTGCGCTCGTTTTTTTACCTACTTCATCCTCTGCTGCCTTCACTACTTCATCCCTCAAAGCTACCCATTCTCCTTCTACTGAATTTCTTTCCCCCCTTCCTGTCAATTGTTCCCTTATGCTCTCCCTGAAACTCTGTACAACCTCTGGTTCTTTCAGTTTCTCCAGGTCCCATCTCCTTAAATTCCCACCTTTTTGCAGTTTCTTCAGTATTAATCTACAGTTCATAACCAATAGATTGTGGTCAGAGTCCACATCTGCCCCTGGAAATGTCTTACAATTTAAAACCTGGTTCCTAAATCTCTGTCTTACCATTATATAATCTATCTGATACCTTTTAGTATCTCCAGGGTTCTTCCATGTATACAACCTTCTTTCATGATTCTTGAACCAAGTGTTAGCTATGATTAAGTTGTGCTCTGCTCAAAATTCTACCAGACGACTTCCTCTTTCATTTCTTAGCCCCAATCCATATTCACCTACTATGTTTCCTTCTCTCCCTTTTCCTACTGACGAATTCCAGTCACCCATGACTATTAAATTTTCGTCTCCCTTCACTACCTGAATAATTTCTTTTATCTCATCATACATTTCATCAATTTCTTCGTCATCTGCAGAGCTAGTTGGCATATAAACTTGTACTACTGTAGTAGGTGTGGGCTTCGTCTCTATCTTGGCCACAATAATGCGTTCACTATGCTGTTTGTAGTAGCTTACTCGCATTCCTATTTTCCTATTCATTATTAAACCTACTCCTGCATTACCCCTATTTGATTTTGTGTTTATAACCCTGTAGTCACCTGACCAGAAGTCTTGTTCCTCCTGCCACCGAACTTCACTAATTCCCACTATATCTAACTTTAACCTATCCATTTCCCTTTTTAAATTTTCTAACCTACCTGCCCGATTAAGGGATCTGACATTCCACGCTCCGATCCGTAGAATGCGTTTTCTTTCTCCTGATAACGACGTCCTCCTGAGTAGTCCCCGCCCGGAGATCCGAATGGGGGACTATTTTGCCTCCGGAATATTTTACCCAAGAGGACGCCATCATCATTTAATCATACAGTAAAGCTGCATGCCCTCGGGAAAAATTACGGCTGTAGTTTCCCCTTGCTTTCAGCCGTTCGCAGTACCAGAACAGCAAGGCCATTTCGGTTAATACATAATATAAAGTGTAATCATGACCCATACTCAGACTCTTGAATATATAAAATAACACGCCAGGAATGATTCATATACTACAAAGGGTAAACAAGCCGAAATTTCAACACCAGGTCACAGAACACATTAAAGCCTGCAGACACACACACACACACACACACACACACACACACACACACACACACACACATAAGCACACATCAGCAATAGCTACACACACATTACACAGGATACCATTTGGAAAACTAGAGCAAAATTTTAAAGTACTCCACCGACTAAATAAAGGGCATAAAATGGCTATGTTAGAAGAACTCGGAATGTGTACACATTACAGAAAATATGAAGAAAAATGCTAAACGGAAAACCTGAAAGTGAATCGGTGATTTCCTTCAGATGTTTCGAAAACATATTTAAATAAAAGTAGTAACACATAGAAATAAGCACCATCGAAAGATAGATGTAAGCAAATTATAGTCCGCATCGTTAAGATAAACACACTCTGTAGGATGGCATATCGGTGGAAGACCTGTAACATTATCTCTGTCAATTACACCTAAAAAAATCTTGGTAACTGTTTGTTTATGTGAGTCATTCTCTATGTGTACTGTGCACTGAAAGTTGTGTGTGATAGTTTAATATGTGTGAAACTCTGCTCAAATGGACCATAAGAAAACTGTAAGTACAAGTTCTTCCAAATATCGCCTCTAATTACATATAAAAATCGACAACTAACTAAAAATTGCGCGTTTTTGTATATTACAATAAAATGAACAAATCAAAGTAGAACCTCACAACTCGAAAACATTACACAAAAATGGGTTAGTACAAAGAAATACACACTTGAAAACGGGAATCATTTCCCGAAACGCGTTGTGTGAAATATGGATCAAAGAAAATCGCGTCTTGTAGCAGAAAAATTATTTATAAACAAACTCAGTATTGTCACAGCCGCAGGCTTTCAAGAATACCATTTATAATGGACAAAATCAGACTTCACGGAATAATGTAGGTAGAGAAACAAAAATTGACACACAAGCTTGAACTGACTTCAGGTTTTATTGAAACAAAAAAGAGCACAAAATGACCAACAAATGGCACCTCAAATAATACAAAAGCTTCTGGAGGAACAGCGATGGTGTGGCGTACTACGAATCCCTTCCTCAAGATATTACCATCACTGCTGACATTTACTGTCAACAACTAAGACGTCTTGCAGACGCAGTCCAAGAACAAGAACCGGGAAGGCTGCCTAAAGTGATACTACTCCACGATAACGCCCACCCGCATTCCGCTCCACTGATAAAAAGCTCTACACAGGAGTTGGTTGGGGAAATCATTCCGCACCCACCTTATTCACCCGATCTTGCGCCCTTAGGTTTTAACCTTTCCCGCTCTCTATCGAACAACCTTCAATGAACTTCCTTTCCGTATGAAAATGCGCTCCCAATGTGACTCGACGAGTTCTTCGTCTCAAAAACACGTGATTTCTACAGTCGCGGAATAGAAAAGTTACACCGCCGTTGGCAGACTGTTGTAAATAGTGAACGAGGACACATTATTGATGACCAAAGTCTCTGTTACGTGTATCTGTTATGTTTATTAAAGTTATGGTTCAAATGGCTCAGAGCACTATGGGACTTAACATCTGAGGTCTTCAGTCCCCTAGAACTTAGAACTACTTAAATCTAACTAACCTAAGGACATCACACACACCCATGGCCGAGGCAGGATTGGAACCTGCTAACGTAGCGGTCGCGCTGTTCCAAACTGAAGCGCCTAGAACCGCTCGGCCGCACCGGCCGGCTAACAAACTTATGGAAAAACGCTACGAACGTATGTACCAACTCGATACATGCATGTAAAAGTTATACCTGATGTACTGCACTGCTGAAGCACATTAGTATGTGTAGCTACCGTGAAGCACACCGGACCAAACATTAGTCACCCGCCCCCTTCCCCCCCCCCCCCCCCATGAGACATCAGAAACACTGTAGCTGCTGGTGAATCTTCCGAGTCGTGTGGTCCCGATCCACGAAAATTTTGCATTCCTAACGTTTCGTCGAGAGCTACAATGACGTCCCGTCGACAACGAATTTGAGACGGAACACAAGCTCGGATTAGGAAAAGATGGGAAGGAAAGTGGCCGTATCAAATGGTTCAAATGGCTCTGAGCACTATGGGACTTAACATCGGAGGTCATCAGTCCCCTAGAACTTAGAACTACTTAAACGTAACTAACCTAAGGACATCATACACATCCATGCCCGAGGCAGGATTCGAACCTGCGACCGTAGCAGTCGCGCGGTTCCAGACTGAAGCGCCTAGAACCGCTCGGCTACACCGAAAGTGGCCGTATCCTTTCGAAGTAACCATCCTGGCATTTACTTTAAGCGATTAGGGAAATAATGGAATACCTAACTCAGAATGGCCCGACGCGGGTTTCAACCATCGTCCTCCCGAATGCGTGTCCAGTGTGGTAACCACAGCGTTACCGCCGTCCGTGGTGGCCGAGCGGCTCTGGGCGCTTCAGTCTGAAACCGCGAGGCCGCTGATTCGAATCCTGCCTCGGGCATGGATGTGTGTGATGTCCTTAGGTTAGTTAGGTTTAAGTAGTTATAAGTCTAGGGGACTGACGACTTCAAATGTTAAGTCCCATAGTGCTTAGAGCCATTTGAACCATTTTCAAGAACAGCGTCACCCCGCTCGGTGACGTTGGATTTCACGGGAACGGGAGGGCAGGCATGCTCGTCGTCAATATTCTGGTCAACACGGTCGGCAAGACTCAGCGGTACTGGGAACATCTCTACTGATGTTCATTGCAGCTCTCGACGAATCGTTAGGAACGCAGTATTTTCATGGACAAGGACCATACAACCCGGAAGATTCACCAGCAGCTACGGTTTTTCTGATGCCTCATGGGGAGGGTGGTGGGGGGGGGGGGGAGTATTGGTCCGGTATGCTTCGCAGTAGCTGGACATATTAATGTGCTTCAGCAGTGCAGTACATCAGCCGAACTGTAGTCTGTGAGGGGTACGCGCGCCTCGTCACCGAGGCTGGTGCCGTTCACCAGTGTGGGACAGAGGCAGCGCGGCCGGCAGGTGTCGTCAGACAAGAGCGGCCGGGTCGCTGGCGGTGTCGCTGTCTGGTGTAAGGCGAGCTGGCGAGGCGAGCGCCCCGTGTTTGCGCGGTGTCGCGTAGCGCGCTCCGCTATTCTGGCCGCCGCTCCAGCCGGGCTCCTTTTCACGCGGCGCTGCGTTTGCGCGCCTTCAACTCGTGCCGCGCCGCCTCGCACCGCGCGCTACGGCTCGGAAACCGACACGCGCTGCTAACGGCTGCTTTGAAATGCGAGGGAGCGCGGCCGTGACAGATAGCACCCTGCAGCAGGCGCCGGCCTCGCGTCACCGGAGACAGTTTCCACGCCGGCAGATCACCGCTCCACCGCCACGGAGTAGCTTTTGTGCCCAGATTCGACGAGATATATAACTGAGTGAGGTGACACATTGCCTACGTCGCCAGACTCGCATTCCGGAGGAGCAGGTTCAAGTACCTCTGCAGCCATCCCGATTTAGGTTTCACGTGGTTTTTTTTTTTTTTAAATCTTTATTTTCAAAAGCTTATTAATCATACAATGTAGCCCACTACCTTATGTGATTAGTGGGCCGTAATACATCTACATTTATTCATTTTATTGCAGCTATTCTATGATTTAGTAACTAGTTAGTAAGAGCACAATATGGGAACTACAATGGGCATAGTAATATGTTATTAATACTAAGTGGTAACCTAACTAACTATGGACTAGTCACTAAAGCCTGCAGCGTTACAAATGTGTCAGCTGAGATTATAAACCTACTATAAGGCCTTGCTCATTGAGCTAACCCCAATGAGCGTGCCCCTGACACTGGGCAGGCCATGGTGTTAGTCGCTGCAGGTTCCTGTAAATGGAATCTATAAACTAGGTCCTACAAGTAAACTTATCCTAAGGTCAAGATTGGGTGCGTTGTCTAAATCGGTGTATAAATGCATCCCACTCCCCCTAATCCCGAAGCGCGGCGGATTCCAGACTGAAGAAGTCGGCCTTTCCGCGCTCAGGCAGTTTGGGAATAGGGTACTAGACTTCATTGGTATTTAAAGAGTCTTTGTAAAGTGCTAGTTCGGTTCTCGCAGGTAGTCCCTTAAGACTTTCTGTGATACCGCGTTAGCCAGTTCGTTGATAATCTGAAAGGTGTCTCGTTGTCTCAACAGTCTGAATGTGTCATTGTGGGGTAGTTGGTCTCGTAACACAGAGGCCACATCATTGAAAAGGGGGCACTCGTAGACTACATGGTCAGGAGTACCCTCCGGAACACCACAGTCACACGTGGGTGTCGCCTTTTTTCCAAATCGACATAAGTAGGTCGGATAGGGTCCATGTCCAGTGAGAAGGTGAATCAATCCTCTAGTTGGTTCGAAATATGTCATTTCCATTCTTTCCCTGACATCTGGTAAGAAGTCAAAGCTTCTGCACCCTGTTTCTTCGCTTTCCCATGAATGTTGCCACAGCTGATCCCCTCTTAACCTGATCTCAACTTTATTTTCAATCCTACTCCCTAGAATTTCTTCTATTTTATCCAAATTCCCCTTTTTTGCCCAGTACCAAGCGGCCTGCTCTCGAATTTTAATATCTAAGGGGCAGAGCCCCATTATGACTAATAGGGCTCCTCCCGGTGTGGTCCTGTAAGCCCCCATTGATCTCATAATCATGTTTCTCTGTACTCTTCTCACTTTCATGGCGGGCACCACCCTCGTGAGCCTGTGTGCCCAGACTCCAGAACCGTAACCCACTATGGAGGTGAGTATGCTATTATGATATAGTTTGATAAGATGTGGTGGGAGGTGGAAACGTTTGTGTCCAATGGAGATGAGGTTGTTGAGTACTTGTAAGGCTCTTTGTGTTACGGTTTCAATGTGTCTGCCAAATGACCACCTCTCATCAGTGATGATGCCCAGATATCGAGTCTCACGTCGCCTGAGAACTGGTAAGCCCTCTATCCTGACTGTTGGATTTCTGACTAGTTGTCCCTTTAGAAGAAGGTATGTTGACTTAGTTGGTGAAATTGTCATCTTAGTATTCCGGCACCAAAGTTGTAGTGTTCTTATTGCACGTTCTATTTTGGGCTCTATGTCTTCTCGGCTTCGGCCGCCAACCAGTAGGAGGAGGTTATCAGCGTAGGCTATCACCTCTAGCACATCATCACTTTGCTGTAGTTTGTCTAATAGAGGTTCCATGTGGATGTCCCAGAACAGCGGACCTAGTACGGAGCCCTGGGGACATCCCTTAGTGATTATTTTTCTTACCCTTGTGCTAGGGGATGATAGCCAGACCTCCCGATCCTCACAATAGCTCCTCAGACACCCATATAGCGGCCCTGGACACTCCTTCTCCCGTAAACAGGAGAAGAGCGAAGGCCACCACAGGTTGTCGAAGGCGCCATTTATGTCCACCATGATGCCAACAACGTACTTGTACGGGGTAGAGCCACAGACCTCAGCCGCCAGGGCGATTGCATCAGATGCTGAACGCCCAGGCCTGAAGCCGAATTGCCTGCTGCTCATCCCGCACAGCACTCGGTGCGCAGCCAGTCTGTCAGCCAGCAGTCTCTCCAGAACCTTCCCAAGCAGATCAAGCAGGCAGATTGGCCGGTAGGATTTTGTTTCTGCTGGGTCTTTGTCAGCTCCTTTCTTGATGATCACTACATTCGCCCTCTTCCAGATTCGAGGGAACTTTTGCTGCCTAAGACATTCGTTATAGAGATGAGTTAGAGGGGCGACTATCTGGGGAGCCAGAAATTGCACCACCTCCGCCACAGTGCCATCTGGCCCGGGAGCTTTCCCTATCTTCAGGGATTTTATATGGGCAGCTACCTCCTCTCGAGAGAAAGGGTAGACTGCCGTATCGTTTCCATATTCATTGCTGTTATAGTTCTCTCGCAGCTGCTGTTGTTCGTCTCTCTCTCCATCCGCTGTGTCATCAGGCAGCAGGGACTGGAGAAGGACCTCAGCAGTTTCCTGCCAAGACTCCGTCATCCCATCCCCACGCCTGACGGTTGAGAGCTCCATCGGAGAGCGGATTTTTTCCCGGACAAGCTTGTAGGGAATTCCCCAAGGGTCTAGAGCAAGTTGGTTTAGAACAAAGTGTTCCCAACTTTTGGATCTTACCTCACGTAAGTGTCTGTGGAAATTTTCTTTCGCTTCCCGGTATAGTTGCAGCCGTCTTTGTCTTTCTAGCCAGACGACACTGCGCTGGTAGTGCCTCCTGAGCCTTCTGACGGACCGGCGCATCTCCTCTAGTTCGGCTGACCATGGTGACGGAGAGGCCGCTATGGCCTTCCTTCTAGTAGGTACAGCAGCCTTCACCGCTCGAGTTATTGTCGTTATCAGTTCCTCAGCTCTGTTGTCGATGTCACGTGGTTTTCTTAAACTATTTCACGTGACACCCGGGATGGTTCCTTCCGCAGTGGCACGATGCATTTTGTAGCTTCGCATCCGCTCATCAACTCGCGAAGAATTGGTTCCAAGTTTCACCGAGCAGGCATACTACCTTAGGGGGAAAAAAGTTGTTCTTGCTGCAGTCTTTAGTCCGGAGACAGATTCGAAGCAGCTCTCCATGCTAGTCGTTTCTCTGCAAGTCTCTTCATCTCTGCGTAACTACTGTAACCTTCATCAATTTGAACCTGCGTACTGTATGAGAGCCTCAGTCTCTCTCTGCAGTTTTTACATAACTGACGATTCTTTAATGCCTTAGGGTGTGTCTTGTCATTTGACCACTTCTTTCACCCGGGTTCTATCAAAAACTGCTTTGCTCCTCACTTCGCTTCGTACCTTCTCATTAGTTATTTCATGTGCAAATGCAATCTTCTGCATCCTTCCGTAGCAACACATTTCAAAACCTTCCTTTCATTTGCCGGTCGCTGTGGCCGAGCGGATCTAGGCGCTTCAGTCCGGGACCGCGCAGCTGCTGCTACGGTCGCAGGTTCGAATGCTGCCTCGGGCATGGATGTGTGTGATATCCTTAGGTTAGTTAGGTTAAAGTAGTTCGAAGTCTAGGGGACTGAAGACCTCAGATGTTAAGTCCATTGTGCTTAGAGCCATTTGCACCATTTCTTCCTTTCTTTTCCTGTCTCAACTGTTTATCGTCTACGTTTCACTCCCGTCCAAGTCTATACTCCAGACAAAAGTCTTCAGAACAGACTTCCTAACATTAAAGTTTTTGTCAGATATTAACAAATTTCTCTTTTTCGGAAACGCTTACCTTGCTATTGTCAGTCTACGTTTTATATCTTCTCTACTTTGGGCATCATCAGTTACTTCCCTGCCCAAATAGCAAAACTGATGTACTACTTTAACATTTCATATTCTAATCTAATTCCCTCAGCATCGGCTGTTTTAATTAAGCTACATTCAATTATCCTTGTTTTACGTTTCTTGACGTGCTTCTGTAAGTAGGCTGTTTAGGATTTTATGTTGATAACGCCACGTAGCGCTCTGTATGAAAATCACTGACTGTGCTGTGTGCAATAGACTTGGCCACTGTTTCTATGTTTCGATACAGTGTATCGATACGTGGAACTGTGTCAATGTTTCGGAACGGCTACAGTTCACTGTTTCGAAACAGTGGTGTTTCATTCCACCCCCGTCTCGGATAAATGGACCAGATTCGCTCTCGAGTCAGACACAGAAACTGTATCATTGTTTTAAAATAAGGCTGTTTCAGTCCACCAGTGCTTCATTCCCCTCTGTGTCGGACGAGATTCGGGCTCGGCACAGGTACTGAAACACGTTTAACATACCACTTCATGAAACACTTTCAAGAGTGTCGAAATCTTTTTGGCAATCAATAGCATGAAGCTTAAGATATCCATAAATAAAGCTTCGTTTCTAGCTGACAGTCATATTCCGAAATGGCGTAACATCTGCTTTATAAACACTAACCAGGCAATAAAACAACGCATACTATTCACATTCAAAATCATAAATATGTGAAAATCATTCAGTTAAATTACCCTTTTTGATAACATACGCTTCTCTGTTCATGTACAGTAATCATATTAAGAAACGCAAGTAAGCCTACAACATTTTTAATAAAAAAAAGGCGGAGAGTGACAGTTATTAGACATATACATAAATTTGATGTAGGTATAATTGCAAGCAATCTGTTTGACATATCACTGATAGTGTAATGGTGAACGGGAAGGACTAGGAAGCATGGTGAATTTATAGTAACGGTTCGAAACACCTTGAAAGACAAATTTTTTTTCTGTTATATTTTGTTATTTATTCGAATTATTTGGCGTTATTTGTGAGTCTATAGTCACTGTGCCTATTTTCCACAATGATTCCCTTTGTGTGCATGGAAATTAGCAGGATGGGTATATTACCCATACTAACGGAATGTGGGAATCCCAGTAGCATATCCGTTGCTTCTGCAGTTTGTTCCCACCTCCAGTTCCGTCCGTGGTGGCTCTTCTGTCTTCAGCTATGGCTGTCCTCAGCCAATTGAAAAATATGAAAGTCACACGATACGAAAGCAGCGCATTTGCTGCAGAAATACGAAACTGCCTAGACGCCTAAGTGATAATTTCATGCTTTCTGCGATATGATTAGCGCTTTCGCACCTCATTTGTGTTTGTGGACATACTTATACAGTAGACAGTCAAGATGATAAAATGTGTAGGTTTATTAGATAACAAAACACAAACTGTTTCACTGTTTTGAAACAGCGTATCGAAGCATTACATTGTACTGTTTCATTTGTTTCGAAACAGTTACGTGTTTCAGTTTGCCCATCTCTAGTGTGCAATCTGCGGCTGGTTTGCATTGTTGGAATATTTGCCATTGTAGTGTTGGGCAGTTGGATGTGAACAGCGCGTAGCGTTGCGCAGTTGGAGGTGAGCCGCCAGCAGTGGTGGATGGGGGGAGAGAGATGGCAGAATTTTGAGAGCGGACGATCTGGAAGTGTGTCCATCAGAATGAGTAAATTTGTAAGACTGGATATATATATGATGACTTTTGAACACTATTAAGGTAAATACATTGTTTGTTCTCTATCAAAATCTTTCATTTGCTAACTATGCCTATCAGTAGTTAGTGTCTTCAGTAGTTAGAATCTTTTATTTAGCTGGTAGTGTTGACGCTCGCTGTATTGCAGTAGTTCGAGTAACGAAGATTTTTGTGAGGTAAGTGATTCATGAAAGGTATAGGTTGTTGTTAGTCAGGGCCATTCTTTTGTAGGGATTATTGAAAGTCAGATTGCGTTACGCTAAAAATATTGTGTGTCAGTTTAGTGTTGATCAGAATAAGTAAAGAGAGAAATGTCTGAGTACGTTCAGATTTTCTCAGCTGTTTGAAAATCAAATAACGTAGAGGTTTATCAGCACTGTCATTTATAAATTTTTCAAAGCGGAAGTTTCACTTCTTATAATTTCTTTTTAAGACACTATTCATTCCCGTCACCTCCTCTTCCAGTACCTTTTCCATCTGAACTCTCATTCTCATTCCAAATTTCTCCTTGGTTTTCTTCATCGCTCTTTCATAGCAATAATTGAATGACACACGGAATAGGGTGCTACCCTGACTCATTCCCTTTGCAACTGCTGCTTCCGTTTCACATCCTTCGACTTTTATAACGGCAGTCTGGTTTCTGTACAAGTTCTGAATACCTTTCGATCCCTGTATTTTATCCCTGCTATCTTTTACATCTATACTCCACAAGCCACCTCGCGGTGTGTTGTGGTGGCTACTTTTGATACAATTATCTTTTCCGTCTTTCCTGTTCCATTCACGTATGGAGCGCGGAAAAAATAATCGTCGGTAATGCCCCACACTACAGTTTTCTCGTCGCGATCATGGCGCGAGATGAATTTGAGAGAAAGCAGTATGTCTCCCGATTCTCCTCGAAATTTCAACAGAAAAACTCTCCGTGGAGCACAACGCCTGTCTCGTAGCGTCTGCCATTGGAGTTTGTAACTCTCTCCCGCGAGTAAATGATCCCGTGACGAAACGTGTCGCTCTTGGTTAGATATTCTCTGTCTCTTATATTAATCCCACTTAGTAAAGATCACAGATTAATAAAAAGAAAATCAATGATTGGTCGAATGGGTGTTTTTGTAAGCCACTTTTGTCATGGATGAATGACATTTCCTTGAGATCCTCCCAATGAATCTCAATAAGGCATCTGCTTTTCCTACTGTTTGTTTTATGTGGTCAATCGACTTTAGATTGTCGCTAATAGTGTAATCGAACAGTAGTGGATTTCTTCAATTGCTTACGTACAGTACGTAACGTTTATTTATGTTGAGGATCAGCTACCATCCCTGGACCAATAGTCGATAGCTTACGGATTTTCCTCAATTTTGCTTTAGTGTTCTGGCGTTGAAACCTCCCTACAGACAACAGCATCAGCCGCGAATAGACTCACGGAGCTTCTGGCGCTATCCATTACATCATTAATATAAATTGTAAGTAGTAGCAGCCTTATAACAGCTCTTGAGGTACTTACCTTTACAACTGCCAATTTTGTTCCGTTAAGAACGATATGTTCAGTGCCATCTCTAAGGCATTTCGAAATCGAACCGCAAATCCGACCCGATACTCGGTAAGCTCGCATTTTGATCACTAAACAACAGTTTGAAACTGTACCGAATGTCGTCCTGAACTCAAGAAACATGGCAAAAGCCTGAGCGCCTTTGTCTACGGCGCTTTCGGTCTCACAGACGAACAGAGCGAGCTGAATTTCGCAAGATCTCTGTTTGCGGAATAAAATGTGTGTGAAATCTTATGGGACTTTATTGTTAAGGTCATCAGTCCCTAAGCTTACACACTTCTTAACCTAAATTATCCTAAGGACAAACACACACACCCTTACCCGAGGGAGGACTCGAACCTCCGCCGGGACCAGCCGCACAGTCCATGACTGCAGCGCCTAGACCGCTCGGCTAATCCCGCGCGGCTATGCGGAATACATATTGGTTTTTACAGAGGTGACTAGTGAAGTACCTGGCGTTTCTCATGTATGTATTTATTCCAATCTTCTATTAGCCCATCTCTCCCTCTCCCTCTCTCTGCTCATCTCCTCCACCTATTCTGTCTGTCTGCTTCCTCCATCCCCCACACTCTGTCCATATCCTCCTGCCCCAATGTCCGTCCGTTTCCTTTTCTCCTTCTCTCTGTCAATCTGCTCCTCCCTCCTCCGTTCTTCTGTTCCTTCGTTCTCTGCCCATCTCCTCCTTGCTCCTCTAATTCCATCTTCTCCTCCCCCTCACTGTCCATCTCCTTCCGCCCCCTCTCTCTGTCTATTTTTTCCTCCTCTCTCCCCCTGTTCATCTCCACTTCTTTTCTTTCTCTGTCCATCTCCTCCTCTCCCTGCTCTCTGTTCATTTCTCCCTCCCACTCTCTCTCTATCCATATCCTAATCTCCTTTATCTGTGCCCATCTCCTTCTTTTCCATCGCTGTTTGTCCATTTACTTCTCCCTCTTCTCTCTTTATATCATCACCCTCATCCCAGTATGACGCTGGTGGTTCTTACGGCCACATCTGTAATTTACAAAATAATAGGTGACAAGAAAATGTAATGCAGCTGGTCACCATACGAAACGTTACACTTTCTACGGAGCTATGAACGTAGTTTATTGTGTTATTCTCCAAAGAGTTTCAGCAAAGAGATAAATTTTTTAAATGGAACAGTAATTGTTCCTATCATGTTCTGGAATCATTGAAACCAGCTCTGTACAAATCAATTTAAATCAATTTCCTTTCAAGTTCAGTTTGGGAGCTAAAACCCTTCAAAATTTCGGGTTTCGACACCACACGCTGTACATAATACGTGGCTGTATGATGATGGAAGTTATGGAGGTGGAATATTGATTTAGATGAGGTTTCCAAATATGTCCATGTTCCTGAGTGCACAGCGCAATACGCCTTCTAAAGGATCTGCGGACGATATGTAACGCCGCCGGTGTCACGGAGCAACATGCTTCCTCGTTGCGCCGCTTTAGATCTTCTGGTGTTGTGGGTTCAGTGGCATAAACACAGTTCTTTACATATCTCCACAAAAAGAAATATACTGGCGTTAAATCGGGAGACCGTGCGGGTCTTTCGTAAGAAGCACGGCGCCCCAGCTATCTTCCAGGGAATCTGTTGTTCAGCTCTTCCACAACAGCATACGAAGAATGGGCTGAGTGACTATCGTGCTGCATCCGCATATGGACCCTGATGCCTAGACACACATGTTCAAGGACAGCACCCTAACTGCTGACTATAAAAGCCCGATACATCTCACCTGACAGTGTACTTGTGGAGTAGTGAGGATCGATGATGTAATCCCCGAGGATTCTACACCACACGTTAATAGACCACCGACGTTGATGTTCGACAGGTCATATCCGCCGAGGATTGTCTGCGGCCCAGTAATACGTGGTATAACGGTTCACTGCACCATCATTTGTGAACATGGGCTCATCAGAGAACATAACAGTTTAAAGGAGTCCGGAGTAACATTAAGCGCGGCCGATTCACAGGAAGTAACTCTCCGACTGAAATCGTTCTCAGGCATCCCCCGGGTCAGTGACAGGCGGTACGATTGAAACCCTTGACCCTGTACTGTACGTCGCACAGATGTAAGGCTGATACTAGCGACTGCAGCAATTTCTCATAAGCTGACATGGGGGGCGTGATGTACTACAGCTGAAGCAAACGCCTCCGTCTCCTCAATTCTTGCAGGTCTTTGGCTGTTACTGCCGCACCTTCCTAAGCTGCCTGTTTTCCGAAGACGTTGTTCAGCACGCAAGAACGTAATGGCTGCCGGAGCTCTTCTCCTAAGATATCTCGCGGGTTACGCCGTAGTTATTTCAATGGCATCGTGTTGGCATTCGCCGAGCCTAAGCAACATGTCGACGTACTGGTTGTACGTGTAAGCCATCTTCATTCAACGTCAGTGACCGCGGCACACTGAACCTCGTTTGTGTGTTGTGTGGTTCGACATGTCGCTTATACGGCCGTGTACGGCGACAGTCGGCAGTATAATAGCGCATCGAGGAAGTTTGTCGATCCGCGACACCGGCGACGTTACGTCTCATTCGTAACATCTTTAGAAGGCGGGTTGCGTTGTGTACAGCGTGTTGTTCTCATGTGATTAGTGGCATTCTGTTTCTCACTCAGAGCTTCCATCGTCTTAGGAAAGTTAAATAACAACGTCTGATGCTGGATGCAAACAAGCATGAACTGAGCTATTCCTCGATGCGCAGGTTGTACCATCCCATCCAATCTTCCTTCTGGATCTTTGAAGGGTTGTAGCTGCAAACTAAACTTGATAGGAATATAATTTAAAATGATTTGTACACAGCTTGTTTCAATGATTTCAGCGCATGATAGAAACAGCTATTGTCCCATTTAAAAAAATTGTATCTCTTAGCCACCTTTTGATCTGTAAGCTACAGAGGCAAACACTTTTACTAAAACACCCTGTATGTGTACCAAATTTGGTTGAAATCGTCAGGGCTTTAGGATGACGTTTTTACCCGAGGCTCTGGCCCCATACACATATGTCAAATATATTTAATATACATTTAACGTATTTCACACCTACTTGTTTACATATTTCACCTGTATCTGTAGCGAATTTCGGCCTGCAGTCTCATTTTCTCGTAGCTCAGTGTTTATGATTCGTATCTCCTGAACTATATGCAGTAAAATGACATAATTTTGCAGGTAGATCAAGTGATATATATACTATCTGCGAAATGTGTTGTGAACAGAGTTAGTAGTAAAGAAATAATAAATTAAAACGTCATGCACGATGCGGTAGTTTTTCACGCATCTCGGTGTTTATGACATCATTTCTCCTGAACTATGCGTCATACAGTGATATATTTCTGCAAGTGCATTCAGCGACACATGTGGATATTGTCTGCGAAAAGTGTTGGGAACAGAAATTGTAGGAACGAAGCATTAAATTTAGACGTCGTGCACATGTTACGGCAGTTTTTCACACATCTCAGTGTATGTTACGTCGTATCTCCTGAACTATGCGCCTTGCGAAGATATAGTTTTTCTGGTACAATCAATGGTATATGTGAACACTGTGTGTCACGAATACAGTGAGATGAAAAGAAGTAATACATTAAAACGTCATGCCTCATGCGATAATGTAGTAAGTGATAAACATTTTTCAGCGAGAAAAAATAATTCCTGAAGTTCTGAAATTATGTGTAAAGTTTATTGCAGGCCTCTAAGTGCTCTCATTCTCAATCACAAGTATGGGTATTTACTGCCTTTTCACCCCAACCCCTTTGATAGGTAGGAGTTTCTTCCCCCCCACCCACAGCGATGATTTCCAGACAGTAAGTGATGTGTGTATCAAATTTGGTTGAGATCAGTCTTGTGGTGTAGCAGGAGATGAGGAACACAGGTGCATACATATATATACCCCTACAGAAGTCGTTTTACGCAACCCGCAGTGTTATATCTAGCCTTTAAAAACCACACGCGAGATTTTCGTGTTGTTTCTCGCTTCGCGTGAACTATTGGTCCTAGAGAAAAAATGAACAGGACCTTTTGTAGCAAATTTAGTTTCGTTAAATTTTGAACTGGGGTGTATTTTTGTTACATGCCGTAGTTTTCGAGTTATTCAAGAAAAACGTAGAATCACACCCCCACCCCCATACTAAGTTCCCACCGGTCAGAAATTCTAGTATGCTGTTCATGACATCCCCTCCTACCACTGTAGAAAAATTTGAGACTGCACGATTTATTTCCCACATTCGACCTTCATTGGTCTTCATTGATTGGTCTTATTATGAAACCGGATTAGTCGAGCGCTTACAAATTATAAAACTGGCGTGTGAGTAAATTTTACCTAACAATTTTGTGAACGTTGACTGCAAGAAATAGACACTTACACTTTGTATTCGCCAGGCCTTCTGACTACAAAAGTACTGCGCTTGTAAGAGTTAAGTTTGGATCAAATTGGCAACGTAATTCGTTATAGCGTGATGCTGACTGGTGAGGAATGAATGTGGGGGTGGGAGGTAAGTTTGAAGGTCATTTTTGTACGTTTAAAAACAATGGCATCCAGTGAAAACGTATCCCAGTACAAAATTTAACTACCCGTTCACCTCGATGATGGCCTTTGTGGAGACGATCATCGACCTGGTGTAACAATAATGTGATTCACCTGAAGTGCCAACACATTTCCATTGATCGACAGTCGAATCCCGATGGTCCTGTGTTCACTGCAGTCGTAACTGACAATGTCGTTGGGTTAACATGTGGACACGTAGGGGTGGTCTGGTGCGGAGCTCCCCGTTCAACAATGTACTATGTCCGGTATGCTCTGAAACACTTGTGCGTACACAGCATTGGGCCCTTTCGGCAGAGATGCCGCAGATTACCATGTAATCTACTTTACAGAACAGAGAAGCTTCCGAACCCCACGTTCTGTGAAGAGTCGCGGTCGTCCAACCATTTAATGCCTAGTGATAGTTTCACTGCCCTTCTACCTCTTTCCGTACATGCTCAGGACTGAGAAAAATAGGGATAAGCTATACGGAAAGATGGATAATATGCAATACGCAATATGGTCAAGAACCTATAGGGAACAATAATCGTCAATGACCAAAGAAAGAAGTGCACGGATTAAAATGGGTGTAGTCTTTCACCCATACTTTCAATCTGTACGTCGAAGAAGCAATAACGGAAATAAAATAAAGGTTCAAGAGTGCGATTAAAATTCAAGGTTAAAGGGTATCAATGTTAAGATTCGCTGAGGACGCAGCTATCTTCAGTGAAAGTGAAGAAGCATTACAAGATCTGTTAAATGGAGTGAACAGCTTAATGAGTACAAAGTAAATCGAAGAAAGACGCAAGTAATGAGAGGTAGCAGGAAAGAGAACAACGAGAAACTTAATATCGTCACCGGTGATCATGGGGTAGATGAAATTAAGGAACATTTTTACCTAGGCAGCAAAATAACCCATGACGGACGGAACAAGAACATAAAAAGCAGATTAGCGCTGTCAAAAAGGGTCTTCCTGACCATAACTCTTAACTTGAGGAAGAAATTTCTGAGAATGTACGTTTGGTGCACAGCAGTGAATGGCAGTGACACATGGACTGTGGGAAAACCGGAACAGACGAGAATAGAAGTATTTAAGATATGGTGCTAGACAAGAACGTTGAAAATTAGATGGACTGATAACATAAGGTTATGAAAAGAATCTCCGCAGAATCGGCGAGGTAAGGAATATCTATGAAACAATGACGAGAAGAAGGGACGGGATAATGGGATAACAGGACAGTTGTTATGACATCAGGGTATAAGTTCCATGGTACTAGCGGGAGCTGTAGAGGATAAAAACTGTTGAGGAAGATGGGGTTCCACAGAAAAGGACCGCTAGAGATTGCCATGTTGACCAAACGACATTGCCAGTTACGACTGCAGTATGCACGGACTTATCGAGATTGAACTGCCGATCAATGGAAATGTTTGTTGTTTCACCAGGTCGATAGTAATGTCCGATTACGGCATCACCCAGGCGAATGGCTTCTCGGTGCATTAACTGCGTCATGGACGCAGGCAGGTGGGGGAGGTATTATGTTATCGTGGACTTCCACCTGGGCTTTCATGGGACCTCCGGTAATAATCGAAAGCACCACAACAACTGTGGACTATGTGAACAATACTGTGGATCACTTGCTCCCCTTCATGCTTCATGTCTTCCTCGATGGCTATGGTATCTTCCAGCAGGATAACTGTCCGTGTCACAAGACCAGAATTGAACTGTGCTACAGTGGTTTAAGGAGCACGACAGTGAACTCACCTTGATGTCTAGGCCACCAAATTCTCCTGATCTGGACCCGATAGAACACATCTGGGTCGCTACCAGTTGCCAGCTCAGCCCCCACAAACCACCGGTCCGTAATTTACGGAAATTGCGTGACCTGTGCGTAAGCAGCTATTTGCGCGTACCTCCAGAAACCTACAAAAGGCTTGTCGAATCCATGCCTTGCGGGATCTCTACTCAATACGTTTCAAAGGTAGACCAACCAAATTAGGAGTTCATAATGTTTTGTCTCACCTGAGTATATTGACAAAAATTAGTTGGTAAACTCGATCTCATTTTTCGCCATGCTGTATTAGGTTTTGCTTCTGTATCTACCAGCGAAAGACGAATTTCCTCGGGAGCAAGCTCCACCCACAGCGAATGCTTCCTACTGTAGGGCCACAGACAGCCCTCCACTCCCAGACCGTCCGCTCGTCTAGACTGTCACTGTCAGATTGCCCAAAATATTTCAGTTTTAAACATGGTTGCGATTTGTCCAAAATATCTTTGCCTCCTTTTTTCATGACCTCAAAAAGCAGCAAAATTAAATTAACCTTTCTCTTCAATCCTTTTACTTTGTCATTTTTTAATAAATATACATCAATACATTAGCCGACTTTAAACAGACTATGTCACGAAAGCCAGCCTAATTCCTCTCTTATGTATTAGGTGACAGAGGAACTCTTTTAGTATTTTGGTTTACGACGGAATGCTATAATTTACAAACTCCTCGCATGCATAAAACAACTTCCCCAGTTACAGTTAACTTGGAGTCTGAGCAGAAACGTGAAAGCATCCCACTGACAGTTCTTTTTTTTTTATTTTGTAAGTTTTCGACTCATAAGCTTCTGGCTGTGGTGATGATGAAAAATTTAAAATCGTATATTGGTATTTGCCTGGTAGATTAGTCAAATGAAAAAAAATAGAGTCACTACACCGTGAAATCAACAAAACGCATCAGAACATAAAATCTGTACTTGAAAAAGAAAAAAAAAAATCATATAAATTTTCTTCAAGTAACAATAATGAAAGGAAATGGCAGTCATTCAATTAACATTTTCAGAAAACCAACAACCACAGACACAGTAGTACATTCCACATCTTATCATCCCCACAACCAGAAGCTTGCTGCAAAAAGACATATATTATATGGAATAAACAGGATTCTGTTCAACGAGAGAAACTATGAAAAGGAAAATGGGCGTAATCTTACAAATAGCTAGCAACAATGGGTATGACACACATGTCTCAATAAAAAATAAAAACGCAATACAAAACAAGGACAACACATCCAACATTTCAAGAATGCAAGAAAACTCACTAGCCGCTAACCCACAAACACGCACACACACATACACAATTACAACATTACTCAGAAAAGAAGTAAATGGTGCACTATGACCTACACACGTATATTAACACGCAGAATGGCAAACATTCTAAAGAAACGGGGCCTCCAAATAGCACATAAAATTGTGCAAACCCTCTAATCAAACTTAAGCCAGCCAATAATCAAGAGGGACAAATACCAGCGATCAGGAATCTAAAAACTTGAGTGTCAAAATTGTGGCGCAATATACATAGGCATGACACGCAGGAATTGTAAAACAAGGTACAAAGAATACGTCAGGTGTTGAAAGTATGAAACAAACCATTCCACATATCTTCTCTCTCTCCGTCTCTGTTTGAAACTCCCTCCCCCCCCCCCCCCCCTTGCACACACAAGCACACACACACACACACACACACACACACACACACACACACACACACTTTTTAAAAAAATACGGGAAAACAAATACCATTTCACACACACACACACAAACGAAATTTAAAATAAAAAGGTAAAAAAAAGTAATATACCGTCGCCTAACCGTAACAAAGCAAATACCATTTCACAAACACACACGCACACACACACACACACACACACACACACACACACACACACACACACACACACAGATCACAGGTATTACAAAAATTCACGCAATAGCTGGCAATAACGTTTAAACTTTGGCAATAACATTCGACTGTTGGAAACACCACCCACAACAAAACGTGAAAACAAGTGTTCACTTCCAAGTGCTATGAAGTTTGAAAAACAAAATTTCAAATGACAATTATAAGAAGAAGAAAAGCGCTAAAAGTGGAACAAAGACACAACATGTACAAAAACTTCCACGAAACGTAACTTCAAATGATTACTACATCACAGAAAAGCAAACTGTCAGAACTGTTTATAATACATATTAATATACATAGTCAAAATGTAAATTAAATAGTACAACCAAAAATATGTTTATATTCCAGGTCACTGAAGATGCCTTGCAAAGAATAAAGGCGAAACGCGTATGACACGAAAATTGTATTTTATTCCGTTGTAATTAGACGATCTAAAAGCAAAAATTATCAACATGATTTTTAAAGCTAAATCTATGAAAATTGATACTTGAGTTCTTGGTTAGTAATGAAAAATGCACGTGTTTGATTGTTTCTGGAAATTCAACCCTTAAGGGGGTGAAACAGGGGATGAAAATTTTTAAGAAAATATTTCGTTACATTAAAAGATATTTAAAGCTAAATATATGAAAATTATTATTTGACT
Organism: Schistocerca serialis cubense; assembly: GCF_023864345.2. NCBI lineage: Eukaryota > Metazoa > Arthropoda > Insecta > Orthoptera > Acrididae > Schistocerca > Schistocerca serialis. The sequence continues at coordinate 505,647,299 of NC_064642.1, read as the reverse complement.
TCTCGGTTAGAAGAAAGCAAATACGTGTTAGGGGATGGAAGTTTATATGAAAATATCACCACAAGAACGCGAAAGGAATAATTAAAAGAAAAGAAACCTTGGACTCCAGCTACCAGATGATTTTTTGTTCAGAAGCACATTCGGAACAGACCATCCTTCCATGCCCTTAATTAGCGTGAAATTTTAGAAGGTGTTGGAATTTGTAAACGTCATAAAAATTAGGTTAAAGAAAAACAAGAAACCTGTGCAAACCATACAGTCTACGCGAGAGAAGTAGCGAACGCTAAGCCAGTTTTGTATGTAAGGAAAGATTACGAAGCGGACTTCTCATTCAGAAATCAGATCTGAATGTTGATTATTTGTGAGAACATGGTGTCATGCATAGTGTACGATGGGGAAACGTCCACCAGCTGGTCTTGGACACTGGCAGGTTCGTGGCCTCTCCAGACTACAGTTTAATGTTCCGAGTTTTCGCTGCTTGTGTTAGTCGATATTCTGCGACTGTCTTGCGAAAACAGAATCTATGAGTTTAATAAGACCTACTCAATGCCATTTAGCGGCCCCGCGCAATTAGTGGCGTAAAGGACGAGCATACTGTTGCTTGGCCGTGCAGGATTGTAGTAGAGGGTCACATGTCTTGCACCAGGAAATGGACTTGCTCCTCGCAGCAAGGCAAGCGTCCACGACTTCTGAAACACTACGGATGCCAGCCTGGCAACCACTGACGCGGCTTCCCCACAAGCGGTGGCAGAGAGGAGCTCCCGGCGTCACTGGGCGCAGCAGTGACACCACGTCACCGTTTCAAACGAGTCCCGGTTCTCCGTACAGACTCACGACAGCTGTGTATCCGTTTGTGGAATTTCCGAGGGAGCGAACGTTGCCGGACTGCATTCCTTATCGTCATACGAAACCAGTCTCTAGTACGATGGTATGGAGTGCCACCGAGTACACAATGCGATTACCTGTGGATTCACATAGTCGTTAATTTGGACAGCAGCTGTTGCATTTCGTACATTTTGAAGCTGATGACTGTGCTCTGCTTTTGAGGCCTCGGTGTCGATACTTTGAACAAAATAACGTAAAGCCGCACGTTGCCCTGCGTGTTCTGATATACGAGGGCTATTCGGAAAGTAAGGTCTGATGGGGTGCGAAATGGAAACCACAATGAAAATCGATGAAGCTTTGCACAGATCGTTGGGCAGTGTCCTCTAGTACGCCCGTCGATGGCTTCACCTCGCTCTTTTCAGTTCTGAGCACACAGTGAGCACGTAAAGGTGCTTGGAACAATAGTGTCACCCATCACGTATGAGGGCCTGATGTGAGATTTCGCCTGATGTCATGCAGCCCACATAACACAGCCGTCATTCATTTCCTTCTGCATGACAATTTTGGCCGCACTTGGCAGGGGCAATGAAGATGCTCCTGAAGCATTTTCGATGGCAAGTGTTTGATCACCCGCAATAGAGCCCGTAATTGTCTCTCCCTGAATTTCATCTCTGCTCACATGAACCGCTGGCTATGAAGACAATGTAACGAGATCCCCGAGTTACTCTCCGAAATTAACAGTAGCAATGCGAATATTGTGTTAGGTTACGAAAGCTGGTTGGAACCAGACATAAATAGCAGTGAAATTTTGATCTCGGATTGGACAAGGTTTAGGAAGGATAGGACTGATGCTATGGGAGGTGGTGTGTTTACTGCATTTAAAAGCTGTTTAAATGCAGTTGAGATCGATACTGGGTCGGACTGTGAAACAGGCTGGATAAACCTGTCAATCAGACAAGGAGTGACCATTGCATTAGGATGTTTTTTAGAGCACCAGCATCCACAACAAACAATGCAGAACATTTCAGGGAAAGTCTTGAGTACATAGGAAATAAATATCCAAACTATCCATTAGTTATAGGTGGAGACTTTAATCTGGCATCCATTGACTGGGAAAATTACACCTTTATCACAAGGGGCAGAGGCAGAGACTCGTGTGAAGTTATTCTAGGAGCGCTCTTAACATACAACCTTGAGCAATTGGTCAGAAAACCAACTCGAGTTGTGAACATATTAGATATCTTGGCGACAAACAGACCTGATCTTTTTGAGAAAGTTAATCTAGAAGAAGGTATTAGCGACCATATTGTCGTTGTGGCTTCTGTCAGCGCAAGCTGAAAAAAAAAAAGAATCAGAATAGAGGTTTCATGTTTGGCAAAGCAAACAGAAGTGTCATTAATGAATATCTTCATAATCAGTTCCAAGCATTCAACGCGGGGCACAAAGATATTGAGCATCTTTGGTTGGAATTTAAAGATATTGCCCACCACGTGCTAGAGAAGTATGTGCCTAGCAAAAATATAGGGGAGGGAAAGGATCCACCTTGGTACAACAATATTAGGAAGTTGCTGAGAAAGCAGAGAATTTTGCACAATCGTTTCAAACGTATTCACTGCCGCACTGACAAACAGCAATTATGAAAAATTAAAGCAGCTGTCAGAAGGTCAATGACAGATTCTTTTAACGAATTTGAAAGCAATATTTTATCTGGAAATTCTAAAAATAACCCAATAAAAATTTGTTCGCACGTAAAATCTATGAACGCTACAAATAATTCAGTACCTTATCTTCCTGACAGTACGCGTAATGTAAAGGATGATGATAAACAGAAGGCCGAAATTCTAGACCTAGCTTTCAAAAACACGTTTACAGTAGGGGACTGCAGCACCATTCCCTCTTTCAATTATCGAACAAACGCAAGGATGGCTGACATAGTGTTTAGTGTATCTGGGATTGTAAAACAGTTAAGACCCTTAGACGCCAGGAAGGAATATGGCCCAGACCGTATCCCCGTGAGATAATATGTTGACTGTGCTACAAATATAGCACCATTCTTATCCATCATCTATCAGAGATCATTGGAACAGCGGAAAGTTCCACGGGACTGGAAGAAGGCCCAGGTCATAGCAAACTATGAAAAGGTAAGAAAATCGGATGCACATAATTAGCAGCCAATTTCACTGACATATATTTGTTGTAGAATCATGGAACATATTTTGTATTCAGATATAATGACCTTTCTAGATTCTGAAAACCTTATCTGCGGAAACCAGCGCGGTTTTGGGAAACAGCGGTCATGCGAGACACAGCTGACCCTCTTTGTGCATGATTTACAACAGGCTCTAGATACCGGTTCCCAGGTTGATGCCATATTTCTCGACTTTCTAAAGGCTTTCGACTCAGTTCCACAATGTCGCTTGCTCCAAAAAGTGCGCGCTTACTGTCTATCCGATGACATATGCGGTTGGATAGAAAGTTTTCTAACAGACGGAGAGCAGTATGTCGTCATCAATGGGGTGACATCAACAGAAACAAGAGTGACTTCAGGTGTGCCCTAGGGCAGCGTAATAGGTCCGCTGCTTTTTCGATTTACATAAACGATCTGGTTGATGGTATTGACAGCGGCTTTAGACTGTTTGCTGATGATGATGTGGTCTACAGGAGAGTAGTATCACACGAAAGTTGTGTACAAATCAATGAGGATTTGCAGAAAATAAATGAGTGGTGTAATGACTGGCAGGTATCTCTCAATATTAGTGTAACCTACTGCGTATAACAAGGCGAAAATCCCCATTGATCTAAAGAGTACAAAATAAATCCCCAGTCTTTGGAAGCGGTAACATCCGGCAAGTATCTGGGTATGACTATTCGAAATGATCTCAATTGGAATGATCAGATTACACAAGTAACGGGCAAGGCGAACTCTAGATTGCGATTTATTGGCAGAATCCTGAAGCGATGCAGCCCTTCAACGAAGGACATTTCTTACAATACGTTAGTTCGTCCAGTCTTACAGTATTGTTCGTCTGTATGGGACCTCTACCAGTTAGGTCTCATTCAAGAGATTGAAAAGATCCAAATAAGAGCGGCAAGATTCGTGACTGGTACATTTAGCCATCGCGAGAACGGTACAAATCTCATAGAAAGTTTGGATACACTTTCAGATTGACGACGCGATAAACGGAAAGGGCTGCTCACTAAATTCCGAAATCCGATCTTCGCCGAGGATGTAGTGCATATATTACTACCATCAACTTTCAAATCACGCCGTGATCACCATTCAGAGATAAGGGAATTAGAGCTTGTATTGAAGCGTTCAGACAGTCGTTTTTCCCTCGCGCGATCCGCGAGTGGAACAGGTTCAAATGGCTCTGAGCACTATGCGACTTAACTTCTGAGGTCATCAGTCGCCTAGAACTTAGAACTAATTAAACCTAACTAACCTAAGGACATCACACACATCCATGCCCGAGGCAGGATTCGAACCTGCGACCATAGCGGTCGCTCGGCTCCAGACTGTAGCGCCTAGAACCGCACGGCCACTCCAGCCGGCCAGTGGAACAGGGGGGAGGGGGGGGGACATGACTTTGGCGCGAATTGTGTCCTCCGCCACACACCGTTTGGTGGCTAGCGGAGAATATATGTAGATGTAGAATGTTCTGACACAGACAATGAGCTGTAGACCAGCGTAGAGAATTGGCGGGAAGCACAGGCGGCTGCCTTCTATGAGGAGGATACTGGAAAGTTGGTACAACGCTGCGAAAAATGTCTAAATCGGAGCGGCGACTATGTAGAGGAGTAGCTGGAAGGTGTAACTAACCATTGATAATAAAACATTTTTGATTTTCACATTGGTTTCCGAGTAAGCCACGTACCTCGCTACCGAGGTTGTTTGACCGTTTTCCCGAATAGCACGTTTTGTTGATTTCTCACTCGCTGTAATATCTGATCGTGGCTTGCCGAGAGACTCCCATCAGTCAGTCATTATAGCTGATTTAACTCTGGCATAGACCTGATTCAGCGTGGAATGACGTATCCGTCATTGTTATACAAGCTGAGTTCGACTCAGCCGGATTAGAAGCATTGTTACTGCCAGAGATTTCAACTCACTGTACTAAATTTCGCTGACTGTATACTTCCATCTCAGCCAAAATTCATGATTCTGTAATAATGGTTCAAATGGCTCTGAGCACTATGGGACTTCACATCTGAGGTCCTCAGTCCCCTAGAACTTAGAACTACTCAAACCTAACTAACCTAAGGACATCAAATACATCCATGCCCGATGCAGGATTCGAACCTGCGACCGTAGCGGTCGCGCGGTTGCAAACTGAAGCGCCTAAACCGCTCGGCCACACCGGCCGGCGATGCTGTAATACACAGTAAGTAAAATTTCATTCCTTTCTGTCTTTCCTTGTGCTGCAGTTTCAATGACCAGCAGCGTACAATGCATCGCGGAATACTATGATTTATGACAAGATTCACTGAGGATTACGTCAGCACAGCTTTTACTTACGGAAGAGCGTGCTGCGCTACAACCTGCTGAGGCCCCGCTAGACCTCGAGGTTCCCGCTTCCGTGGATACCACGGGAGACGTGCGGGCAGTGGGACAGACGACGAGGGAGCCAACAGGTTGCAGAGTGCGGCTGTCTCTGCCAGTACGCCGTGCCGAGGGCGAGCCGCGAACTTGGTGCCGCAGAGTTAGGCAGGCTTAGCAAACAGGCTTACCGGCTAACCTTCAGGGCCCGGAACAGGAAAGAGCTCCAAGGGCTGCCGGCGATCCCATTACGTGAGGGCCAAGTACTCCGCTGAACCTTCTCGGAACATTTGCCAGGTACTACTCCGTGAAAGAACATCTCTGGCTAACAAAAGTCTTCACATACTCCCAACATTCCGCACACTGACAAATTCGTTTCACGGTATCCTTTATTAAATACAAATTCTCACAAGAGCAAATATTTCTATCCCATTTGTTGTTGTCACGCCTTTCATTTGGAAGCCTTGTTTGATGCAGCTCTCCACGCTACTCTATCCTGTACATATCTCTCAATCTCCGAATAACTACTGCGGCCGCGCGGGATTAGCCGAGCGGTCAGAGGCGCTGCAGTCATGGACTATGCGGCTGGTCCCGGCGGAGGTTCGAGTCCCCCCTGGGGCATGGGTGTGTGTGTTTGTCCTTAGGATAATTTAGGTTAAGTAGTGTGTAAGCTTAGGGACTGATGACCTTAGCAGTTAAGTCCCATAAGATTTCACACATATTTGAACATTTTTGAACTACTGCGACACACATCCTCTTTAACTTGCTTAGTGTAGTCTAGTCGTCGTCTCCCTCTAGAGTGTTCAACCTACGCTCATCCCTCCACCATCAAGTGAACTATTTGATCCTTGATGCTGATGTTGTGTTCTATCAACATTTCTCTTCTTTTATACCACGAAACCCTTTTCTCTACATTTCGATATCATCCGTTTTCATTAGTTTCTCGATCTACCCATCCAATCTTCAGCATTGTCCCGTAGCAGTACTTTTCAAAAGCTTATCTTCTCTTTTTCTGCCGGCCGGTGTGGCCGAGCGGTTCTAGGCGCTTCAGTCTGGAACCACGCGACCGCTACGGTCGCAGGTTCGAATCCTGCCTCGGGCATGGGTGTGTGTGATGTCCTTATGTTAGTTAGGTTTAAGTAGTTCTAAGTTCTAGGGGACTTATGACCACAGCAGTTGCGTCCCATAGTGCTCAGAGCCATTTGAACCATTTGAACCACAGCCTGCCGTGCTCGTGCTAGAAGCACCAGAGGAAACTTTGGTATTAATTGAGGATTTTTGGTAATTTGCCTTTTCACTGCACGTAGTTGGCTGCTTGATCACTGGAGGGATTTGGTAAGATTTATGTGTGCACACACTATGAGTAATATTCGTATTTTTGCTGTGGCGAGAAACGTGTTTATTGAGCATAGACCTTGTGGAATAATTAAAAGTCTACGTAAAGTTTGTCAGCATTTAAATCATCAGTTTTCGGAAATAAGGTTAGTTGACCAAACCCGTCCTGATCATTCAGTTTCTAGATATAAAAGTATGGCAGTAATTGTTGCAGTTAGTCCACGCATTGCACTGTGCATGGATGGCAGTATTGCTTTTTGAAATATTTTAGCATGTTGCTGATAACGCAGTTGCAGCGGCAAGACGAGGTAAGTTGTCTGCTGCGTACAGGAGCATTGCGAACAGTTGTTAGAGACGCTAGAGGATATTTTAAAACTAGCAGTCAGGTGGTTTAGAATAGATTTTTTTATAATTCGTGGGAGGAGTGATCAATTTTTCTGTTTGTATTTCTGTTTCTGTTTGTTCACAATCAGAATACTATTATTCTCAGAGACGGAACGTCACACATATGTCACCGTATGTATATTAAAATAATTACCAATAAAGCGTTTCAACTAACTCTTAAACGGATATGGCAACATACACTCCTGGAAATTGAAATAAGAACACCGTGAATTCATTGTCCCAGGAAGAGGAAACTTTATTGACACATTCCTGGGGTCAGATACATCACATGATCACACTGACAGAACCACAGGCACATAGACACAGGCAACAGAGCATGCACAATGTCGGCACTAGTACAGTGTATATCCACCTTTCGCAGCAATGCAGGCTGCTATTCTCCCATGGAGACGATCGTAGAGATGCTGGATGTAGTCCTGTGGAACGGCTTGCCATGCCATTTCCACCTGGCGCCTCAGTTGGACCAGCGTTCGTGCTGGACGTGCAGACCGCGTGAGACGACGCTTCATCCAGTCTCAAACATGCTCAATGGGGGACAGATCCGGAGATCTTGCTGGCCAGGGTAGTTGACTTACACCTTCTAGAGTACGTTGGGTGACACGGGATACATGCGGACGTGCATTGTCCTGTTGGAACAGCAAGTTCCCTTGCTGGTCCAGGAATGTTAGAACGATGGGTTCGATGACGGTTTGGATGTACCGTGCACTATTCAGTGTCCCCTCGACGATCACCAGTGGTGTACGGCCAGTGTAGGAGATCGCTCCCCACACCATGATGCCGGGTGTTGGCCCTGTGTGCCTCGGTCGTATGCAGTCCTGATTGTGGCGCTCACCTGCACGGCGCCAAATACGCATACGACCATAATTGGCACCAAGGCAGAAGCGACTCTCATCGCTGAAGACGACACGTCTCCATTCGTCCCTCCATTCACGCCTGTCGCGACACCACTGGAGGCGGGCTGCACGATGTTGGGGCGTGAGCGGAAGACGGCCTAACGGTGTGCGGGACCGTATCCCAGCTTCATGGAGACGGTTGCGAATGGTCCTCGCCGATACCCCAGGAGCTACAGTGTCCCTAATTTGCTGGGAAGTGGCTGTGCGGTCCCCTACGGCACTGCGTAGGATCCTACGGTCTTGGCGTGCATCCGTGCGTCGCTGCGGTCCGGTCCCAGGTCGACGGGCACGTGCACCATCCGCCGACCACTGGCGACAACATCGATGTACTGTGGAGACCTCACGCCCCACGTGTTGAGCAATTCGTCGGTACGTCCACCCGGCCTCCCGCATGCCCACTATACGCCCTCGCTCAAAGTCCGCCAACTGCACATACGGTTCACGTCCACGCTGTCGCGGCATGCTACCAGTGTTAAAGACTGCGATGGAGCTCCGCATGCCACGGCAAACTGGCTGACACTGACGGCGGCGGTGCACAAATGCTGCGCAGCTAGCGCCATTCGACGGCCAACACCGCGGTTCCTGGTGTGTCCGCTGTGCCGTGCGTGTGATCATTGCTTGTACAGCCCTCTCGCAGTGTCCGGAGCAAGTATGGTGGGTCTGACACACCGGTGTCAATGTGTTCTTTTTTCCATTTCCAGGAGTGTATATTAAAAATGCAAAGGTTTTTATTCACATCTTTTAATATCCGTTTCCATCCTTTTAGACTTTTACAAGTAAGGACTCCTTTAATCTCCTCCATCTTCACACTGTGATAAATAAGGTTTAAAATAATCTCTGTTATATGCCCTTAGGCACTGCTAGTCCTTCCTGACAGGTAGTAAAACCCAAACACTACCAGTCCTCCAGTCTTAGACCGATCAGAATTGTTGGCTGCCAGCCATAAATGAAACTACAAAAAGTTTACTACAGAGCTTTACCTTTGACAGCGAGCGCTGCGCCTCTACGTTCTCCACAGGCCTTCCTGAATTGCCCACTTGTCCTCCAGTCTGTTCCCAGCTGCTCACGACGCTGTCACCACTTCACAGTTCCAGTACCGGCCCAGACCGCGGACCAACACTCACTACCATCACTATTCTTTTCACTCCTGCGCTCCGCTACACCACTCTTGGCCTCTGCCTCTTATGATTGGCTGTCTCATAAACAATCTCAGCGATGAGCTATCATTGGTCTCTCTGTTCTCTGCTATCCGAGTGCCTTTTGAAACGTCTCCCCTTTGAAGAATTATACATGACTGTCCTTAAACTGATACACATTATTTTTTTAGCGCAACGCAATCTGACTTTCAAAAATCCCTACAAAAAAAATGGCCCTGACTAACATTAACCTATGCGGTTCACAAATCGCTTACCTCACAAAAATCTTGGTTACTCGAACTACTGCAATACAGCAAGCGCCACTACTGTCAGCTACATAAAAGATCCAAACTATGGAAGGCACTAACTACTGATAGGGATAGTTAGCAAATGAAAGATATTAATAGAGAACGAACAATGTATTTACCTTAATATCATCATATATATATATAGCAGTTCATGACAAATTTCAAAACTCCGCCATCTCTCTCCCCACATCCACCACTGCTGGTGGGTCACCTCCAACTGCGCAACGCTACGCGCTGTTCACATCCAGCTGCCCAACACTACAATGGCAGACAACAATGCAAACTACCCACAGACCGTACACAGCACAGCCAGTGATTTTCATACAGAGCGCTAAGAAAACCTAAACAGCCTACTTACATAGCCCCCATGCTCCCCACAAAAAATTTTACAAATTGTTTTGGGCAGTGGCCAATAATGATTTGATAAAATTTTTCATAATTACAATAACAAAGATATCAAATGCACACACTTATTGATACAATGTTGGTCAAAAGCTAAACTTTCTCACAGTCCATAAAGACAGTCCTAATCGTTCATCACAGTAAAATAGCAGTGTTTTCTCAAAGTCTGAGCAGTAAAAGAAAATGCACACGGAAGTAGTGGATTTCCATGCAGTCTTGAAGAAGTAGTGTTGTCCTTCCAATGGAAAGACAGTGCTGACTCTTGACATGCAGACAGGCAATGGGCCACAACAGAGCAAACCCACAGCAGAGTCAGTCGAAGTTTTGAAGAATATTGGTAGGTAGGTCATCACAGAGCGGACCCACTGTAGTCCTGGTAGAGATTGTGGTATTGGTGGGACACCAGAGGTGTAGACCTACTGCAGTCCTTGTAGAAATAATGGTGTTGGTGAGTCATCAAAGATGCAGACCCACTGTAGTCCTTGTAGAGATAATGGTAATGGTAGGCCATCAAAGATGCAGACCCACTATAGTCCTTGTAGAGACGGCCAGCAGCCCTCTGTTGCGACTGTGCAGGTGCACAATCACCATCGAAGAGTCTTGCGGAGAATATAGCAAGTCCATAAACCACCACTTGTCCACTCACAAAAAATTTGTTTGAAATGTCCTTAGAACCAGCAATACTGTTATCCAGTCTCTTGCTGAATTATTAACACACGTGCAAACACTATCAGTCTCTACTTCTCACATATTGTCCATATACCATGACCAACAGAAACGTGTGCAGTGAAATGTAACTTACAAGTTATTTAGTTTGATGAACTGGTGTCAATTACAATTTTATAACATAAGAATACAATAACAGAGGTACAAAATACATCATTAAAGAATATAACAATACAGATAACATTTGTAGTAAAACAGGCTTTACAAAAGAATAGAAATAGACATATATGTCAGTGTTACAGGAATTATGACATAAGTAAATATATAAAATAATGAGAATAGTTTTTGAAACATTAATTTCACACATGAGCATTGAAACAAAACAGAATTAATAATGTCTATTCATCTTGAGAAAGTGAATAACATATTATTCATGCAAATTATATTTGAGGATAGCAGTATTCCTCATCACAGTGAATATACCTTAGTACTAAAAAAATTCCACAACATAAATCGTATTAGCTAAACACATAAAGACAGGAAGAACACAAATATACCAGAGTACACAAACACATAGCGGAATAACAGAAAGGGAAAGGACAGGGTTTGTTTTACTGCAGTATTTTGCAAACAAAACTTTCTTTACTTCTTGGAGATCTCCCTTCGTTCTTCATTATTTCAAAAAGTGCTATCTATACCTGCTTTCTGTATTTTCTTCGTAAAACTTCTCAATGCATTTCTTCCAATTCATCGCAACTCATTCTCTTATATAGTCTACCCCTGTTAAGCTAACTTAAATCTACTGAGCTCAGATACTAAACTAAGGAACGAGGCAATGCAGCAGCACAAAACAATTAACACAAACAGCAATGATAAAAAATACAAAAGGCAAAGCAAGCAGCATAAATTACAACTAATATAAGGCAATGAGCAGCAAACAAGAAAAATAAATCAGTAGTAAACTGGCTTAGCAGAGTAAGACAAATTAAAATTCAGTAGCACTATGCCTGGCAAACAGCAGCAGTAAATGCTATAACGTATACCTAAGCATGACAAAGCTCAAGCAGAAAAAATAGTACACTAAAGACAACAATGCAGATAAAGGTAATGTATAATCGCATCTTAATGTCTATGTAATTAAAGTGGTGCACCACAAGAAGTTATTCTACCAAAAAAGTTACCAAGTACTTGAAAAGAAAATTATGAATGCAGTTCCTATGAAGGTAAATGTCTTTTTGTGCTCCCTCATTTTTTTCAAAAAATTATTATTTACTCGATCTGTAGACAGAAAATATTTATATTAGTACATCAATAAAATTTTATTTTAACCAATGCTGCAGTGCAGCTAGGAACTCAATATTAAACAAAATAGGCAAAGCAAGGCATCAAACGTCATTCACTAGCCATATGGCATTTCATAATGCAGTAAACAATCTTTCAACTAGCAAGACAATAGACATAAAATGTTTCTCATCATTTCATTTCAGTAAATATCGCAAATTAAGAACTCTACAGTGTAATCATGTTTTCAAGTTTGAGGGTGTCGTATTTACGATGCTTTCTACAAAGGAATGTCAATAGCGAGGATAATGGCCTCCCTTTTTTTTTCTACCACCTAATGGCTTTTTCTCAAGGCGGCTGGCACACCTGGCCACTCACGACGCATTACGTGCAGGTGGTCACTTAACTTTCTTACCGAAATATTTACGACACCAGTTTCCGCTACAGTGACAGTCTCATATAAAAATATTTCACAGGTCAAGAATTTGCGTTACAAATCTGTAGAAACAAAATCCTGTAAATATAACAGAGTCTAAAAAATTTTCAGTGGCATTGTAATACATTCACGCATTTACATACATTTCATTACTCTTAAAGTACGATTCTTGTTTTCCAACAACCTTTTTCACAAACCAGAGTCCCTAACCACTACTCATTATTCCTTACCTTATTTGTCGACACTTCTTCAATATTTCATCATAACAGATACGAAGCATAATCAAATAACTCATATAGCATCAGCTTATTGATCATAAACATACAGCAGCAGCCTAATAAACATAGTCATCGTAATAATAACATCATAACACCTCAGTCAACTCTCAAAATCGTCGTAGCGTCCTCCAATAATTTCAAAACCTAAAAAAATTCTCTGCTCACGTCAATAGTGTCATCTGCCTCAAACGCACTTTAAAAATCATAATCCCATACCAAATACATCATTCAAAGCTCTCATGGTATCACAATGGTTCCAGAAAAATATGAGCATTTCACAAAGTACAGACAAAATACAATTTCATAAGTGTGAAGTTACCCAACTGTGAAATTGCGTAAACATGTGTCACTGATGTAGTAAAAAAAAAATGTTTATCTCTCAGTTAAATGATCAGATAGCTGTGTAATTTGCGTGTTACAGAAATATGGTACTGATGTGTAAAGTTGTATAAGCAAATACCATATTAGCTAGGGCTCCTTGTGCTTGCCAAACACATGGTACACAAAGTAAGCGTGTACCCCCCTGAGGATTAATGTACTTATACCCTCAGGTGTTACAGATTACAGCTACGGAATGAAATGTATCACGGAAAACCTTTGTATCATTGTACTTCAAATATCTTTAAAAAATAAATGTTTTAAGTACAAAATTAATCACTGAAATTCGTGTCCTGTAGCGCTAAATGTGCGTCTTGCTGTAAGATAATTCTGTGGAACTGTCGTAGTTATTGTCCTCTGTAAGCGAAGTTCTGCTGAAGTCAATGTACTTACCTCACGATAAACAAAAGTGAAATGCTTTGCGTATAGATATCTTAGTTATTACTCTTATTGCCGTGATGAAGAAAGTACTGTGCTGTGACGTATTGTTGTGCTACGGAAAAGGCAGTCTCATTGTAGCTGTACCACAAAAGTTACTACTAAAGCATGTTTTACTTTCCAGAATAATACAGAAAAACTGTGCAAATATAAAACAGATACACCGCAAAAGCAACATTGTAAATTGTCACTCATTAGTAGCGTCGTGATAAAATCGTGTAGCTGTCACATAAACTAACCTCTGTGTCATTTGGTATCTCACAGAAAGTACTTTAAATCCAGAAGGTATTTTCAAGTAAACCAAAATGTTGCATTAAAATCTCATTAGCAGTACTGGTAAATGTTCTAAGTATGTAAGCCTTATAGTCGTTACATAATCGTGCAACTAACAAGCAAGAATGTACACACACAATAACACTATGACATCTGTTCACTATAACAATGCATTCGTAATTTCTGTTTAAATAAGTTCTCTTGGTTCTTGATTGGATATTTAACTTCAAACATTGTTGTATGTTAACAGATTCTAAGTCTGACAAAGCATACTAGCAATGTAAAGTGAAAAGTTATATGGCAAAGACAAAGTTAAAAAGCAGATTATCTTTCAATAAACGGTTTTACATGTGAAATGTGGTGTAAACCTTTACTCTTCCTAGTACGCAGAGTTTCAACTTCAACGCAATTATCATGTGGTATACGTCGGATTCTATAAGGTCCATTGTAAACTAGAAAGAACTTGTGACTCAAGTGTTTCTTCTTATGTGACAATGAATGAGCTTTAATGAGAACTTTTTGACCAATATACAATTTCTTTGCATTTGCTTTACCGTGTAGTTTTCTCCTTTTGTCTGCTGCAGATTTTATATTTTTAAGAGCCAAATTAATTATGTCTTTGTGTCGAAGTTTACGTGTATTCGGGAAAGGTTCAAGCTCTCTGATTCTGTTCGGTGGTTCTTCATTCTTCAGTACAAGAGTAGGTGGTAAAGCAGTGGAGTCATGAGGCATTTCATTCAGCACATTTTGAAATAAGTGTAAATATCTGTCCCAATGCTGATGCTTTCTGTGACAATAAAGTCTGCAAAGCTTATTGATTTCTTTCATAATCCGTTCAGACGGGTTACAATGTGGTGAGTACAATGAAATAAAAACAGGTTTGATTTTATGATTCCGAAGCATGCGTGACCAAACAGCAGATCTGAATTGAGGTCCGTTATCTGAAATGACTTTGCTAACGTGTTCAACTTCACGTAAGAAATTTTTAACAAAGGCGTTGGATACAGACCGTCCAGTGGCTTTACGTAACGGTGTGAAAGAAACAAATTTTGAAGTAAGTTCAACAGCGACTAGAACGTACGAAAATCCATTAGATGTTCTGACAAGCGGTCCCAAGAGATCAACAGCAGCAAATTCTTTTAATTTAGAAGGAATGATAGGAAACAGCGGAGCACGATGGGAGATAGTAGATGGTTTCGCCTTTTGACAAAGTTTACAAATAGACAAGACTCTTCGAATTCTCTTTTCCATATTGTTAAAATAACAAGTCGTTCGAAGAATATGATAACATTTTCGTGGGCCAAAATGTGCATAGCTGAAATGAATGTACCAAATGAGCTTATTAACAAAATCGTCAGGAATGCAAAGTACCCATAGCTTGTCATCAACAGTGCAGCGTTTGAACAGTATGTTGTTTCTAACCAGATAATAATGCCGAATCTGTGTGTGTGTGTCTTTCCATGCCATTTGCTCTTGATGTCTTTCCAAATCGGATCTTTATCTTGTTCATGAGCAATGTCCTTTAAAGATGTGGTGATGAAGTTTTCAAAGGCGACTTTCTGAATGTAAAGAATACTGAAATTTTTTTCGAGGTTGCCTTCTGTGTTACTTTTCTCCAGCCCAGCCGGTGCGCGTGTCAGTGCGTCCGCAACAATGTTCTCGTTGCCGGGAATGTAGACTATTGTGAAGTGGAATTCTTGCAGAAACAATGCCCAACGTTTTAACCTGTCATGATTTAATTTTGAAGACATAAGAAATTGTAATGCACGATGATCACTGTATACTTTTACGTGCTTACCAGAAAGAAAGTAACGGAATTTGTTAAATGCCCAAACGATAGCTAAAGCTTCTAATTCAGTAACGGAATAATTTTTTTCAGATTTTGTTAGCACTCGGCTAGCAAAAGCAATGGTTTTCTGAATGGTAGTGTCATTTTCTATGGCTTCTTGAAATAAATGGGCACCAAGACCGACTTTAGAAGAATCCGTGCTAAGGCAGAAATCTTGTGACAGATCTGGATGAGCTAGTATTGGCGCGTTAAGTAGCGATTCTTTCAAAGAATTGAATTCCAACTGTGCTTGTTCGTCCCAGTTCCAAATAGTATTTTGTCCAGTGAGAGAACAAAGTTTTGGTGTAACAAGAATTTGCATGTTCAGAAAACGACGGTAAAAATTTATGAGACCTAGAAAACTGCGGACTTGTCTTTTTGTGGATGGAACTGGAATGGCTCTGATTGCTTTTAACTTTTCAGGATCCGGCTGAATACCTTCAGAAGAAATAATATGCCCCAAAAACCTCACCTTTGACCTACCGAATTCAGACTTTTCCAAGTTAACTGTAATTCCAGATTCTGCAAAAATACGTAACAAACTGTTGAGGATGCGATTATGTTGTTCCCATGAAGCTTCTGCTATTAGAATATCGTCCACATATAAGGTGATGTGACGTTTTAAGAACTCAGGTAATATGGAATTTAGCCCGCGAATGAATGCTGCCGAAGAAATGTTCAAACCAAAAGGAAGTTTCCGAAACTGATAACAAACGCCGAAACAAAGGAAAGCTGTGTATTTTCTACATTCTGGATGAAGTTCGATCTGATAAAAGCTGGATCTGAGATCAATGGAAGACAACACTTTTACACCATTAAAATTTTGAAGAAGTTCTTCCAACGTTTGCGGCCTGTCTGTTTCAGGAATAATGATAGTATTGATTTGTCTCGAATCTAAGACAAGCCTGATCGATCCATTTTTCTTCTCAACAACATGTAATGGATTGTTGTATGAGCTTACTGCAGGCTCAATAATGCCCTCGTCAAGCATAGATTGTATTTCTGTTCTAACACGGTCCCTTTAATGTGCTGGAATTACGTATGGTCTAACACAAAATTTAGTATGCTCACGAACACGAAATTGGTATTGAAATCCCTTGATTGTTCCTGTTTTGTGAGTAAAAACTGTGGAATGTTCTTGTAAAATCTCAACAAGGTCCTGCCTATCAGTGCCATTACAATTCTCAATTGTTTGAATTTTATTCTGAATTAACTCATTAATTTCAAATATGCCGTCGATATCATCCCTGTCAGTACTTGCAGAGTGATTGTTAGTGTCTAGTTCCGTAGAAAATTCCGAACTGTTGTCCAACAGAAGGTAAAGCCGATTAATTTCTTCGTCATGGTTTGAGAGCCAATCTTCAAATTTCAAAGCTATTGACTTACCTTCCTTCTCTAAACTTATTTCAGCATCGTGAAACTTTAAGATTGCTTTGTATTCATTCAAAAAGTCTACTCCCAATATAATTTCCGTCGACAATAATGGAACAATAAGAAAGTTCATAGAGAAGCTGTGGCTTTGGCAAAAGAATTCTAAATTGGTTTGTTGGCGTACATCTACACTTTTTCCAAAGATTGCACCTTGTAATTTAATCTTACGTAACGGAAGTGTGGGGCAATCGTTCGATTTGTTGCATTTGCTAAAAGCTGTTTCACTAATTACTGAAATGGGACTGCCAGAGTCAAGTACTGCCGTAAATTTTACGTCATTTACGGTAATGTGAATCACAGGATATGCAATGTTGTTATGTTTTACGTCGTGTTCCTGGAGTAAGATGTCCCTAATGTCTTCCATTTTTACGTAATTACTAGCTACGGCAGTTGCGTCGTCAGTTTCATAAGTACGTTTTGTGGCTGCCAGCGGTGTGAGTCATTGCCTATTGTCTCTTTGTTGGCGCGCGTCGTTAATGGGATTTGGAGACCTAACTTCTACAAATTCACCTCCTCGAGAGGGCCCTGCTCTGTTTGAATCCCGCCAGTTCTGATGCAATTCAGGTCTGTCGTTACGATCATATCGTCTGTCGTCATGTCGGTAGATGCCATAGTTTCTTTCTTGTCGGTCACGTGGTGGAGAATTTCTCCCTGAATCGTAACTGCGCACTGGACCGTTGCGTCTAAAGTTATTCTGTCTCCCTTGATAATAATTATTTTGGTTCCCAAATTGTCTGTTTCTCTGATTGTCTCTGTGATAGTCACTACCGCGGAGAGGTGATCTTTCCCTGTAATTATTACTACTCTGCCAACGGTTGTCATACGGGTGGTGTCTGTTTTGGTCACGATATGTGTTGTGAGAATAGCCTTGTCGTGTCCAGTTATTATTTCTTTCATCGTGGAATTGTGAGAGATGTGACCTGTAATTTTTGTGCTCCTGTTTCCGCGTTCCCCGATTGTCAGTGTCAATTTCCAGTTCTTGTAACAGTCCCTGAAAAGCCTCAATGTCTCCTTTGCAACGTCCTGCTAAAATAATATGTCGTAAATGTTCAGGTAATTTGATTAAGCAAATGCGGATGAGTTCTGAGGGGCTGTATGGGTTTGACAGGTACTGATTCTTGTGCAACATGTCTTCAAAATATTTCACAAGACTGGAGAATTCAAATTGTTCGAAATGTTTCATCATTATGATGCCATGTTTTACTCGGTCTTGTGTGGCTTGAGACCAATATGCTGAGAGGAAGGCATGGTAAAATTCTCCTTCACTGTGGCAATCGTGAATGACCGATCGTATTCTTACAGCTGGTTCATTCTCTAAGTAGCCACACATAAATTCTATCTGTGTTCTAACGACCAGTTGGGAGGAAAACAATGAGAGAATTGATGGAGCCATGCTTGTGGATGAATGTCGTTGTCAGAATCCTTAAATGTTTTGAATTTACGTGTAGTAATGAACAGCTTATAGTCAAAATCATCATGTCGGCGAGTCGCATATCGGTCATTGTTAGGTCGTGTCGGCCGTTCCATCTCAAAATTCGGTGCACATAACTTCCGAAATGCCCTGTGTTATTATTTTGCGGCTTTTCCGTATTTCTAAGTCCCTCTTCCCATGTTGGAGCGCGAGTGTCCTCTGAAATACGTAATTCTTGTATTACTTGTGTCAGCTGATCTTGTACTTCCCGGATTTCTCTTTGGTGTTGCGTATTAATTTGATTCAGATTTTGTTTCAGTTTCCTAATTTGTTCGCTCTCTTCTGTGTCATTAAAGACTACCGGTTTTGTGTAATTCAGATTATCATCTACCTTCGTAGATAAATTATTTAGCTGATCCGAAAGTTCAACTACTTTCTCTGATAATGAACTAATTTCCTCCATGTGTCTTTCTGAACCAATTTTCATAGTATCTACTGTGTCCTTTAAGTTTTCTTGAGTTTTTGCAAGTTGCATAACCGAATCGGTAGATGCAACTGAGTCAATTTTAGCTTGCAGGGTCTCATGATTTTGATGAACAATAGTTTGTAGTTCTTTTATGGCTGCTTCGTGATTTTGTAATGCATTTTCATGCCGCAAAAAAATAGGTTGAAAATGCTCACAAATTTGTGTTTTTACGTCATTACAGACTTTTTGACATTTCGATTCAATGTTATGTAACTCAGTAGTTAAATCTTCACGTGTTTGTTCAAGTGTGGTGTCTAACTTTTATAGATTTTGTTCCATTGTGTCTAAATTTTTAAGATTTTGTTCCACTGTGTCTAACTGTTGCTGTGTTTGTCTCTGGTGTTGTTCCATTGTGTCTAACTTTTCAAGCTTTTGTCCCATTTGTTGTATTAATTGTAATAACAATGCACTGGTGTCTGAAACATGTTCCTCAGTGCTTTTAGGCAGTGAATTTGCACCGGCAACATTCACATTTTGACAAGCGGAAAATGTGTCTTGACTCATTTGAAAAAACGGTGAGGACGCAAAACCTGAATCTACAGTATTTGCAAAATTGTGTCCTATCATTTCGGATTCCTGAGGCGAGCTGTTACCAACCGATCGATCGATAATGCTTCCCTGTTCACCACCTGTTTCACTGTCTACACCATTATTTGACGCCCGCTCCATTTCCCTATGCACAGTTACCAAATTACTACTTTGAATGTCTGTTAATTCATTACACAGCGGTGCTGGTAAGCTACACTCGTCGTCACTATTATTTCTCAGTTTACTTTATAGCCTAGTGTTACGTTTTTCACACGCCATTATTGTCACAATATTTCACACGATAACACAGAAAAGCACAATTTGAAGAGCAAAAATAAGAGAACACATTAACAAAGCACTGAAAATAATATGTAGTTAATTGCAAGTGCAGCTGCGAAATACTTGGTGCAAATCTACATGCATGCCACAGCTGTTTTACTGTACAACAATGAAAGGCTGCAACTATAAAGGAGATTCTCTCTACAATTATGCACTAGCAATAAACAATAGCTACACTAATTACACAAACTACAAGAAAAAAATCAGAAGATTCCAGTGAGGTATCCTGGCAGGGTCGCCATATGAAACGTCCCCTTTGAAGAATTATACATGACTGTCCTTAAACTGATACACAATATTTTTTTAGCGCAACACAATCTGACTTTCAAAAATCCCTACAAAAAAAATGGCCCTGACTAACATTAACCTACGCGGTTCACAAATCGCTTACCTCACAAAAATCTTGGTTACTCAAACTACTGCAATACAGCAAGCGCCACTACTGCCAGCTAAATAAAAGATTCAAACTATGGAAGGCACTAACTACTGATAGGGATAGTTAGCAAATGAAAGATATTAATAGAGAACAAACAATGTATTTACCTTAATATCATATATATATATATATATATATATATATATATATATATATATATATATATATATATATATATAGCAGTTCATGACAAATTTCAAAACTCCGCCATCTCTCTCCCCACATCCACCACTGCTGGCGGGTCACCTCCAACTGCGCAACGCTACGCGCTGTTCACATCCAGCTGCCCAACACTACAATGGCAGACAACAAGGCAAACTACGCACAGACTGCGCACAGCACAGCCAGTGATTTTCATACAGAGCGCTAAGAAAACCTAAACAGCCTACTTACACTTTCTTTGGTCACTCGGCTCCCTCTTTTCCCAGTGCCTTTTTTGCTCCTTCCAATGAATTTCCCGGTATGACGGTGGCCTAGGATCCACAGCTACTACTCTCCACCGAAAAGTAACACTTAGCAGCAGCCGACAGACCTTCTTTCGGGTATGCGAAACAGAGTTCCCAGAGCCATCATGGTTTCACAGCGACTCCAGAGGTGGCAGGGCGTCGTGACAAACCCTACCAGGAAAGGGGCAACCCAGTCGTGTCCGGCATTTGGCAGCTCGCTACAGACCTCCGTTCTATGTCTGCAAAACAGTCTCGTAGTTCCCAGTGCTGACATAGGTCCATAGCTGTTCCAGGGTTCGCAAGGCGTCGTGATAGCGTTTCCGAGAACAGAGCACATTCTCTGTGTCCGGCGTTTCCAGGGCTCTCGTCGCCGAGCGAGCGGCAGTCAGCCACCCCACCTCCGACCAGCCAGCCACTCTCCTCGCAGCCGAAGCAGCAGGCTTCCCGCCCGCTCCCTCTGATTAAAGCGTGACTAATATAGACCTTAACCTTATATTCGGACTGTAGTCCCAGTAAAAAATTCGTCACAGACTGGCTAGTTGCCGGCCGATGTGGCCGAGCGGTTCTAGGCGCTTCATTCTGGAACTGCGGGACCGCTACGGTCGCAGGTTCGAATCCTGCCTCGGGTATGGATGTGTGTGATGTCCTTAGGTTAGTTAGGTTTAAGTACTTCTAAGTTCTAGGGGACTGATGACCTCTGTTGTTAAGTCCCTTAGTGCTCAGAGCCATTTGAACCATCTGAACTGACTAGTTAATGTTTGGAATCGCTAATGTTCGATGCTTCACAACTGAAATGAAGTTGCTCCTAGAAAGAGGAATGTAGATGTTATACCTGCACATATATTTACGTACACGACGTCGTTGTAAACGAGCCATTTAAGACCATCTCTGGAAACACTATTCCAGTTGGATTTTAGAAAGTTACACGAAGCGCCAAAAAACTGGTATAGGTATGCGTATTCAAATACAGAGATATGTAAACAGGCAGATTACGACGCTGCGGTCGGGAACGCCTGTATAAGACTAGTGTCTGGCGCAGTTGTTAGATCGGTTACTGCTGCTACAATGGCAGGTTTTCATGATGTAAGTAAGTGTGAAAGTGGTGTTATAGAGGACGCACCAGCGATAGGATCATCATCTCCGAGGTAGCGATAAAGTGGGGATTTTCCTGTACGACCATTTCACGAGTGTACCGTAAATATTAGGAATCCGATAAAGCATCAAATCTTCGATATCGCTGCGGCCGGAAAAAAGATCCTGCAAGAACTACACCAACGACGACAAGAGAATCCTTCAACGTGATAGAAATGCAACCCTTCTGCAGACTGCTGCAGATTTCAATGCTGGGCCATCAACAAGTGTCAGAGTGCGAACCATTCAACGAAACATCATCGATATGGGCTTTCGGAGTTGAAGGCCCACTCGTGTACCCTTGATGACTCCACGACACAAAGCTTTACGCCTCGCCTGGACCCGTCAACACCGACAGTGGACTGTTCATGACTGGAAACGTGTTGCCTGGTCGGACGAGCCTCGTTTCAAATTGTATCGAGCGAATGGACCTGTACAGGTGATGAGACAACCTCATGAATCCATGGACCCTGCATGTCAGCAGGGGACTGTTCAAGCTGGTAGAGGCTCTGTTATGGTGTGGAGCGTCTGCAGTTGGAGTGATATGGGACCCCTTATATTTCTAGATACGACTCTGACAGGTGGCATGTACGCAAGAATTCTCAATGCGACACTCTACGCGTCCGTAATTACTATCGACTGGCTCTAGGAACACTCTTCTGAGTTCAAACACGTCCGCTGGCCACCAAACTCCCCAGACATGAACATTATTGAGTATATCTGGGATGCCTTGCAACGTGCTGTTCAGAAGAGATCTCCACCCACTCACACTCTTATGGATTTAAGGACGGCCCTGCAGCACTACTTCAGACATTAGTCGAGTCCATGTCACGTCGTGTTGTGGCACTTCTGCGTGCTCGTGGGGGCCCTACACGATATTAGGCAGGTGTACCAGTTTCTTTGGCTCTTCAGAGTATCATGCATCTATTATAGACAGCAAGATTAAAAAGCAATCAGTTAGCTATGTGTGGGAGTGGATTCTCTCTTCAGGATTCACACTGTGATCTGGTACTGTCATCAAATCGTTCAAAACATGCTGCATGTCCAATACCCTCTAACGTAGCATTGTTAACATGCTTTGGAAAGGGAGAACGAAAATACTGACAGTGATGACTTGCATACTTGTAGTGATTCTAATAGTGAATCAGTGAAAACTTTGACGAGAAGACTGCTATTTCTGTATAATTTATCTACATTTCATCATCAAAATGTGGTTAAGAGAGACTATATTGTGAACAGTTTCCGTAAATGGGTAATGTCTCATAAATTCTTCTTCAGTGAGTTTCTCTATCCTTTTGTCCCCCTCAGGATTAAGGGTGTGTGATATAGCAGAGCACTTGCCCACGAAAGGCAAAAGTCCCGATTTCGAGTCTTGGTCCGTCACACAGTTTCAACCTGCCAGGAAGTTTGAAATCAGCGCACACTACGCTGCAGAGTGAAAATTTCATTCTGGAAACATCCCCCAAGCTTTCTTCCAGTGGTGCTAGACCTGCAAGTTTCGCAGGAGAATGTCAGTGAAGTTAGGAAGTTAGGAGACGAGGCACTGACGCAAGTAAAATTGTGAGGACAGGTCGTGAGTCGTTCTTGGGTAGGTCAGTTGGTAGAGCACTTTCCCGCGAAAGGCAAAGGTCCTGATTTCGAGTCTCGGTCCGGCACACAGTTTTAATCTGCCAGGAAGTTTCAAATCAGCGCATACTCCGTTGCAGAGTGAAAATTTCATTCTGGGTGTGGATATATTTTGGCGCGGCTTATTTTCAGACCAAGACTATAATTCTCTCTTCTATTTCGTGGATTCTTGACCACTGATATCGTCCGAACGGCTGAAACTTAATCTCGCCGTAACATAGCACCTAGTTCGCACAAGAGGCCTTGTCAACTTCGTATCAGGGCGTCGATACTGCCCCTCGTATTTATATATATATGCCCGCATCTTGTGGTCGTGCGGGAGCGTTGTCGCTTTCCACGCCCGGGTTCCCGGGTTCGATTCCCGGCGGGGTCAGGGATTTTCTCTGCCTCGTGATGGCTGGGTGTTGTGTGATGTCCTTAGGTTAGTTAGGTTTAATTAGTTCTAAGTTCCAGGGGACTGATGACCATAGATGTTAAGTCCCATAGTGCTCAGAGCCATTTATATACATGTAAAACGATGATAGCTGCGTATGTGGTGACATTGTAACTCAGGAGAAAGAAGTTTTTCATTGCAGGAGCACAGATCATAACGCCGAACGCTACAAATGTGTTGTCCGAGCTATGTCGACGTACGACATGCTGCAATCCAGAGAGGCGTGTGAAACTTTGCGGCATCTAGCATATATTTACTCGCAAAACGAATTACATTCATACATTACTGCAAGGCATGCGGATGCGACACTCCGAGGACAACGGCGTGCGACGGCGGCAGGTGATACCTGAAAATGACGGCAAGGTATACTGTACAGTCGTGGACAAAACGAGCGAGAACCCTCGCCTTTTCGTTATGCTGATCCGCACAGCTGTAAAGTCTGCTGCACAGTATAACAGGCAAGGCGACGAAGTGCTACCAACATACTATGCACAGGCGTGAAATTGGCAAAGTATCCAAGCTTTGTCACACTGTTTTCAATCATATGTAAGACTATACGACGGTTGGAACTTAAATAGTGGCAACTATTTATTCACAACGATACAAAAGAGTTACATGTTTGCACCTGTTACTGTCCTTCAAAATAGTCACCAGCGTTGTGTAGAACCCGTTGCCGTTACTCGCTAATAACAGTATTTTGTTATTTCGATAAACATCCCGAAATGTTGTCACATAAGCGGTTACATAAAGGTAGAAAATTCACGATTTAGAGTCCAGAAAGCTCTATGCAACAGAAACTGCAGATCATTTTGCCATTTTCATTGCGAAATTGCCGACTTATTCATGTCTGGGGTAATAACAGAGGGCTTTTTGCCTGGGTTGTCTTCTAGCGTAGTGAAAGGTGTTTGCTACTGCAAGGGAGGTCTGGTTTGTTTTCGGTTCTAATCTCGATGGAGGCAGATAGACTGTCAGTAAAGCAATTTTAAGAAATTCTCGCGCCCCTAATTACCTTTATCCTGTACTGGCGCCCTGTGGATGTCAATATGAAACTCTTGTAGAATTTCATACTAGTTACTGCCTTTCTTTTTACGCTTTTGTCAATAGCTGAATTGACATACGTGTGGCACTGAATGATTTTTAACTGAATTTCGTTATGATTGTTCACGCGTTGCTAAATTTGCACAGTTTCATGGTAGGTCAGCAACGGCAATCACTATGACTAGTCTGAAAGTTGACATAAACCGTTTCGCGGCCGAATAAGCATAATATTTTGCAAATTCGTAACGATCTGGGGTACTTTGTCTTACTAGAACAGTTGTGTTATCTCGATAAGCTGAAATTCATTTTTATTAGTACAGTTCATACTAATTAGCGTTTCTTCTTTCATTTATATCTTATATTTACGTGTTGTGTTTAACACACTAAGCAGTATTAATGTAGTCTTACACATGATTGAAAACTGTCTGACAATGTTCGGATATTTTGTCAGTTTCACGCCTGTGCATAGTATGTTGGTAGCACTTCATCGCCTTGCCTGTTATGCTGTGTAGCAGACTTTAAAGCTGTGCGGATCAGCACAACGAAAAGGCGAGGGGTCTCTCTCCTTTTGTCCACGACTGTAGATACATTGTGCATCGTAAACGACTGCATTCCCCTGAACACCTGGGAGCAATACAAACAGGAAATTAGGGTGCGACATAGCCAGCGCGAGTGATGATTGTGCAGATTTCGTAGAAGCAGAGCGAGATGTGCTCTCCCTGGATCGTCTCAGGTACCGTCCCATGATGGCCGGTCAGGTCTGACAAAGATTAATTCCGGAGATTCTGTCCCCGAAGCGTAAGGAGATGGAAACCATGGCCATTCAGGGAGTTAGCTCGAGGCGAACTGGCAATGAAGCGGGGCGCCTCGGGGACAGAAAGAGTGTGTGTGGAGATTCTCTGCTCTGTGCCACATTTACACTTCCTCGTCGGACCGCCTCACAGTTCGTTGCAACAGTACAACATGCACTGGCTCCAATGGTTAGAGATTAAGACCATGTTACCCAACTAGGAGCTGAAAAAGAGTGAAAGGTGTGGTAACGTCTGTATACTTTTTCACACCCGTAGCATGAGGCAGAAATGTTTACATAAACATAAAAATGTGCTGTAAATATACTAAATAATAAATGGTAAACAATTTTTCTTATGTCATCTACACATACAACTAAGGATACATCATTTAATTATATAATAAAGGTTTAGCTTATAATCTATTTCTAAATTGGTTATAATATACTGTAAGTAGGCCGTTTAGGTTTTTATGTTGGTAACGCCACGTAGCGCTCTGTATGAAAATCACTGACTGTGCTGTGTGCAGTCTGTGGCAGGTTAGCATTGTTGAAATATTCGCTATTGTAGTGTTGGGCAGTTGGATTTGAACAGCGCGTGGCGTTGCGCAGTTGGAGGTGAGCCGCCAGCAGTGGTGGATATGGGGAGAGAGATGGCGGAGTTTTGAGAGCGGATGATCTGGACGTGTGTCCATCAGAGACAGTAAGTTTGTAAGACTGGATGTCATGAACTGATATTGAGCACTATTAAGGTAAATACATTGTTTGTTCTCTATCAAAATCTGTCATTTGCTAATTATGCCTATCAGTAGTTAGTGCCTTCAGTAGTTAGAATCTTTTATTCAGCTGGCAGTATTGGCGCTCGCTGTATTGGAGTAGCTCGAGTAACGAAGATTTTTGTGAGGTAAGTGATTCATGAAAGGTATATGTTATTGTTAGTCAGGGCCATTCTTTTGTAGAGATTATTGAAAGTCAGATATCGTTGCGCTAAAATTATTGTGTGTCAGTTTAGTGATGATCAGAATAAGTACAGAGAGAAATGTCTGAGTACGTTCAGTTTTGCTCAGCTGTTTGAAAATCAAATAACGTAAGGGGTTTATCAGTGCAATCATTCATAAATTTTTCTAAGGGGACGTTTCAATGCTAACATACTAACTTATTACCGTAAGAAACGTAGTTTTAATTTACTTACACATTAATGTAAAATACAGGGATTGCACAAAAATATAGAAACAGCGCGAAAAATGCATCTGAACATAATTGGAGATGTTAGCCAAGCCTGCGGGTGGTGCTGTTCTACTGGAACACGAACGGCGCCTGTCAAGTGACCTCAATACATTGCAAGTGTCAGTCGTGGACAGAGCAACGTTCTTTCTAGTTGTGAGTGCATTATCTCGGGGCTAAGTGAATTAGAACGTGGGCAAATTGTTGGTGCTCGTATGGTGTGTGCTTCCGTAACCAAGAGAGCCCAAGTGTTCGATGTTTCAGGTGGCACCGAACTGAAGATTTATACTGTATACAGCGAAGGCGAAAAACATCATCCTTTAAGTCACGACGCGGCCGAAAGTGTGTGCTGAGAGATATTGACAGATGCCCATTGAAGAGGACTATGACGAAAAATCAGAGGGCGACAACTGTAAAAGTTTTTGCAGAGCTGAATATCAGACTTACGAACGCCGTCAGCACCAAAACAAGACCAAGGAGAGAGCTGCAGGGAGTCCTGGAATTCCAAAACCAGTCATCAGTGACGCAAATGCACGTAGCAGACAAAGTTGGTGCCTGGACTATGGAGCAATGGAAGAAACTCATTTGGTCCGATGAGTTTTGATTGACACTGTTCCCACGTTCTGGTCGAGTTTACGTCCCAAGAGTGAAACACTGCGGGGGCTTGGAGACGACAGGAGTAGCCGTATCGTAGCATTCCATGGGCCTCGCCGTTGCTCCGCAAGCCCGCATTAATGCCGACGATTATTGACCATTCTGGCTGATAAGATCCAATAGATATAAAGAGATAGAAATGAATTTCCTAACTAATATTGCTGATCAATTGCCCAAACATCACCTTGTTTGTTTCCCAATAGTGATACTGTGTTACAAGACGCTAGCATCTTCCAGGACTGGTTTTGCGAGTGCAAGGGTGAATTTTCGCATCTCCCCTACACACCACAGTCACCAGATATCGGCACTATTGATTCTTTGAAGTCTACTTTGACTGGAAGTGGGCGTGGTCGCTATACACCTCCATTACCGATACATGAACTTCCTACTGTTTTCTGGAATAATACTGTAGGATTCCCTTAAAATTCACACAGGATCTACACTCCTGGAAATGGAAAAAAGAACACATTGACACCGGTGTGTCAGACCCACCATACTTGCACCGGACACTGCGAGAGGGCTGTACAAGCAATGATCACACGCACGGCACAGCGGACACACCAGGAACCGCGGTGTTGGCCGTCGAATGGCGCTAGCTGCGCAGCATTTGTGCACCGCCGCCGTCAGTGTCAGCCAGTTTGCCGTGGCATACGGAGCTCTATCGCAGTCTTTAACACTGGTAGCATGCCGCGACAGCGTGGACGTGAACCGTATGTGCAGTTGACGGACTTTGAGCGAGGGCGTATAGTGGCCATGCGGGAGACCGGGTGGACGTACCGCCGAATTGCTCAACACGTGGGGCGTGAGGTCTCCACAGTACATCGATGTTGTCGCCAGTGGTCGGCGGAAGGTGCACGTGCCCGTCGACCTGGGACCGGACCGCAGCGACGCACGGATGCACGCCAAGACCGTAGGATCCTACGCAGTGCCGTAGGGGACCGCACAGCCACTTCCCAGCAAATTAGGGACACTGTAGCTCCTGGGGTATCGGCGAGGACCATTCGCAACCGTCTCCATGAAGCTGGGATACGGTCCCGCACACCGTTAGGCCGTCTTCCGCTCACGCCCCAACATCGTGCAGCCCGCCTCCAGTGGTGTCGCGACAGGCGTGAATGGAGGGACGAATGGAGACGTGTCGTCTTCAGCGATGAGAGTCGCTTCTGCCTTGGTGCCAATGATGGTCGTATGCGTGTTTGGCGCCGTGCAGGTGAGCGCCACGATCAGGACTGCATACGACCGAGGCACACAGGGCCAACACCCGGCATCATGGTGTGGGGAGCGATCTCCTACACTGGCCGTACACCACTGGTGATCGTCGAGGGGACACTGAATAGTGCACGGTACATCCAAACAGTCATCGAACCCATCGTTCTACCATTCCTAGACCGGCAAGGGAACTTGCTGTTCCAACAGGACAATGCACGTCCGCATGTATCCCGTGCCACCCAACGTGCTCTAGAAGGTGTAAGTCAACTACCCTGGCCAGCAAGATCTCCGGATCTGTCCCCCATTGAGCATGTTTGGGACTGGATGAAGCGTCGTCTCACGCGGTCTGCACGTCCAGCACGAACGCTGGTCCAACTGAGGCGCCAGGTGGAAATGGCATGGCAAGCCGTTCCACAGGACTACATCCAGCATCTCTACGATCGTCTCCATGGGAGAATAGCAGCCTGCATTGCTGCGAAAGGTGGATATACACTGTACTAGTACCGACATTGTGCATGCTGTGTTGCCTGTGTCTATGTGCCTGTGGTTCTGTCAGTGTGATCATGTGATGTATCTGACCCCAGGAATGTGTCAATAAAGTTTCCCCTTCCTGGGACAATGAATTCACGGTGTTCTTATTTCAATTTCCAGGAGTGTATATTTATCCACTCCGAGACGACTGGAAGTTGTTTCGAATGCCAACTGCATCTACATCTACATCTACGTGATTACTCTGATATTCACAATAAAGTGCCTGGCAGAGGGTTCAATGAACCACCTTCAAGCTGTCTCTCTACCGTTCCAGTCTCGAACGGCACGCGAGAAAAACGGGCACTTAAATTTTCTGTGCGAGTCCTGATTTCTGTTATTTTATCGTGATGATCATTTCTCCCTATGTAGGTGGGTGCCAAAAGAATGTTTTGGCAATCGGAGGAGAAAACCGGTGACTGAAATTTCATGAGAAGATCCCGTCGCAACGAAAAACGCCTTTGTTTTAATGATTGCCACTCCAATTCACGTATCATGTCTGTGACACTGTCTCCCCTATTTCGTGATAATACAAAACGAAGCTGCCCTTCTTTGTACTTTTTCGATGTCATCAGTCAATCCCACCTAATGCGGATCCCACAAGGCACAGCAATACTCCAGAATAGTGCGGTCAAGCGTGATGTAAGCAGTCTGTTTAGTAGATCTGTTGCACTTTCTAAGTGTTCTGCCAGTGAATCGCAGTCTTTGGTTTGCTCTACCCACAATATTATCTATGTGATCGTTCCAATTTAGGTTATTTGTAATTGTAATCCCTAAGTATTTTGCTGAATTTACAGCCTTCAGATTTGTGTGACTTATCGCGTAATCGAAATTTAGCTGATTTCTTTTAGTACTCATGTGAATAACTTCACACTTTTCCTTATTCAGGGTCAATTGCCACTTTTCGCACCTTACATGTATCTTATCTGAATCATTTTGCAATTCATTTTGGTCATCTGATGACTTTACAAGACGGTAAATGACAGCATCATCTGCAAATAATCTAAGACGGCTACTCAGATTGTCTCCTACGTCGTTGATATAGATCAGGAACAATAGAGGGCCTACAACACTTACTTGGGGAACGCCGAATATTACTTCTGTTTTACTCGATGACTTTCCGTCTATTACTATGAACTGTGACCTTTCTGACAGGAAATGACGAATCCAGTCGCACAACTGAGGAGATACTCCGTAGGCACGCAGTTTGGTTAGAAGACGCTTGTGAGGAACGGTGTCGAAAGCATTCTGGAAATCTAAAATCATGGAATCAATT
Source organism: Schistocerca serialis cubense (assembly GCF_023864345.2). Taxonomy (NCBI): domain Eukaryota; kingdom Metazoa; phylum Arthropoda; class Insecta; order Orthoptera; family Acrididae; genus Schistocerca; species Schistocerca serialis. The sequence goes on along the minus strand of NC_064642.1, from coordinate 505,616,860 downwards.
TGACATCCCCTGTCGATAGCACTTATTACTTCATGAGTGTAAAGAGCTAGTTGTGTTTCACAAGAACAATATTTTCTGAAACCGTGCTGACTATGTGTCAATAAATCGTTTTCTTCGAGGCAATTCATAATGTTGGAATACAGTATATGTTCCAAAACCCGACTGAAAATCGACGTTAGTGATATAGGCCTGTAATTCAGCGGATTACTCCTACTTCCCTTTTTGGGTATTGGTGTGACTTGAGCAATTTTCCAGTCTTTAGGTACGAATCTTTCTGTGGGCGGGTGGTTGTATACAATTGCTAAATATGGAGCTATTTTATCAGCATATTCCGAGAGGAACCTGGCTGGTATACAATCTGGACCGGGAGCCTTGCCTTTATTAAGTGATTTAAGCTCCTTCGTTATCCTGGGATATCTACTTCTATGTTTCTCATCTTGGCAGTTGTTCTTGATTGGAATTCAGGAATATTTACTTCGTCTTCTTTGGTGAAGGAGTTTCGGAAAACCATGTTTAGTAACTCTGCTGGCACTGTCATCAGTGACTTGACCGTTGTTATCGCGCAGCTAGTTTCCCCTACCGTATCAGGCATGATATTGTGTTGTGTTTTTGGTACTTCCTGTCCTCCATGTACCTGGATAGTATCCTTATTTTGTTCAGCAGTACACACGTTCAATCAGTTAAAAAGAGTGAAATAATTGATGTGGCACGATCTGCTATCGTATCTAGGTAGCAGGTGAGCGAATAAATAAATAACTCGTCATAGCTGCTAGTGATGTGCAGCAGTCGTTGAAAGTTGTTGGTCTGTCATTCCTGATACCGAATTGTGACTACTGCTGTAGGCGTAGAATACTGGAGCCTGTTTCCTGCCTGGGGTGTTTGTCCCTGAAGGGCGACGTTCGGCGACGCGACGGTTCCCGCTGTTGCCAACGTGTGGCGCGACTCGGTGTTGGCGATCGGTGACCGGATTACGCTTTGGGCTGTGCAGTATTGATATGAAAATTAAGGACTGCCAATTAAAATAGCGATTATTAAAATCATCACTCTTTATCGCTTCACAAGTACAAGTCCGAAATTAAATTCGAATAGAACAAATGCGATTTTAAATTATTTAATAATTAATATAATTGTATCGCTGTCGTGAATTAATTACACGATTAGTTTTGAAAATCACTTTTGCAGTTAATTAAATATTACTCGATTGCATTATTTTCCTAAACAAAATGAAAACAGCAGGGAAATGGGCGCCGGAAGCGGCAAGCGGCATTACGCTTTTTGCCGGTAATGCTGGTGATTATTTATAGAGCTCCGCCGTTTAGGCTGCAGAATGTTAGTGACGATATGCTTTTCACGTCCTTTACATACTAGGAAAAACTGTGTGAAACTACTAGGCATTCCAGTGGACTACAATCCCACTAAGGAGGGTTGTGTTAAACGCGCAAAGGACGAAGCAAACGCCTTGGATTTAATTAAAACACTTGTGGATTATGCACCGCATACGTCGAAACCACGGACTCACGAGATGTTATCAGATTCTGCACATGATGCTTAGAGATAAGAAGACTAAATTTCTGTAAGTTACTCCATAGTCGAGGTCGCTAACGTATGGTGTTGCAGTGATGCTAGGCTGTGTGAGGGCCAAGCAGCAATTTGTTTTGAGCTACGCTATAATTATGCGCTGTTTAGCGTTCAGGAAATAAACGTTGTTGGGGTACACGAACATTACGTTTGATGGTGCCGTTAGAACTATGCAATATTTCGACGCAACATCTACTCGCCATCTTCATATTGGCTAATAATGTCACAGCAAGCTTGCACATATTTAAAGAACCCTTGACTTCCGGTGTAACCAGCTACCTGAATAAATGAAGAAAAACTTATATTTACTGTAGAGCCGTACGGATGTGATCGAGCACCCATAGCAGAATTTCCAAAACTCCCCCCCCCCCCCCCCCCCAGAATTTTTTCTACACAGATTTAGCAAATTTTGGAAATATGTTTAGCAAAAGTAAAGTGTTATTCAAAGATATTACTTCCATTACCAATACTGATGAAAAAATGCGCACAACAAATTGAATGTATTACAGTTGTAAACAAATTGCAAATTGTGTTAACATCCTCAAACTTGAAACAAAACAAAATCTTTATTTTTAATATTTGAGGCACTCACCGTAAATTGGTTTTAGCATGATGCGTAATAAAGAACAGATTTCATTTCCTCTTAATAAATTACGAGTATTACATAGAAATGAAAGGAAAGGGGCTATAGTTAATAGTTGAGAAAATATCTCTTTTCAGGACTTGTGTTTTTACTATAATTTTACTTTACATTTCCTTACTTTGCACAAGGCAAACTCATTATATCACTGAAGTTAGCTGCTATGTCCTATTCTATCGACATGCCCGCTAAATTTGATAGTGTGCTCGACATTAAGTAGTCAGACACTCTGTGACCAAAATGGTACTGAAACAGAGGATGACAGACTAAAGGCCGAAATACTAAATGTCTTTTTCCAAAACTGTTTCACAGAGGAAGACTGCACTGTAGTTCCTTCTCTAGATTGTAGCACAGATGACAAAATGGTAGATATCGAAGTAGACGACAGAGGGATAAAGAAACAATTAAAATCGCTCAAAAGAGGAAAGGCCGCTGGACCTGATGGGATACCAGTTCGATTTTACACAGAGTACGCGAAGGAACTTGCCCCTCTTCTTGCAGCGGTGTACCGTAGGTCTCTAGAAGAGCGTAGCGTTCCAAAGGATTGGAAAAGGGCACAGGTCATCCCCGTTCTCAAGAAGGGACGTCGAACAGATGTGCAGAACTATAGACCTATATCTCTAACGTCTATCAGTTGTAGAATTTTGGAACACGTTTTATGTTGGAGTATAATGACTTTTCTGGAGACTAGAAATCTACTCTGTAGGAATCAGCATGGGTTTCGAAAAAGATGGTCGTGTGAAACCCAGCTCGCGCTATTCGTCCACGAGACTCAGAGGGCCATAGACACGGGTTCACAGGAAGATGCCGTGTTTCTTGACTTCCGCAAGGCGTTCGATACAGTTCCCTACAGTCGTTTAATGAACAAAGTAAGAGCATATGGACTATCAGACCAATTGTGTGATTGGATTGAAGAGTTCCTAGATAACAGAATGCAGCATGTCATTCTCAATGGAGAGAAGTCTTCCGAAGTACGAGTGATTTCAGGTGTGCCGCAGGGGAGTGTCATAGGACCGTTGCTATTCACAATATACATAAATGACCTTGTGGATGACATCGGAAGTTCACTGAGGCTTTTTGCAGATGATGCTGTGGTGTATCGGGAGGTTGTAACAATGGAAAATTGTACTGAAATGCAGGAGGATCTGCAACGAATAGACGCATGGTGCAGGGAATGGCAATTGAATCTCAATGTAGACAAGTGTAATGTGCTGCGAATACATAGAAAGATAGTTCCCTTATCATTTAACTACAAAATAGCAGGTCAGCAACTGGAAGCAGTTAATTCCATAAATTATCTGGGAGTACGCATTAGGAGTGATTTAAAATGGAATGATCATATAAAGTTGATCATCGGTAAAGCAGATGCCAGACTGAGATTCATTGGAAGAATCCTAAGGGAATGCAATCCGAAAACAAAGGAAGTAGGTTACAGTACACTTGTTCCCCACTGCTTGAATACTGCTCAACAGTGTGGGATCCGTACCAGATAGGATTGATAGAAGAGATAGAGAAGGTCCAACGGAGAGCAGCGCGCTTCGTTACAGGAGCATTTAATAATCGCGAAAGCATTACGGAGATGATAGATAAACTCCAGTGGAAGACTCTGCAGGAGAGACGCTCAGTAGCTCGGTACGGGCTTTTGTTAAAGTTTCGAGAACATACCTTCACCGAAGAGTCAAGCAATATATTGCTCCCTCCTACGTATATCTCGCGAAGAGACCATGAGGATAAATTCAGAGAGATTAGAGCCCACACAGATGCATACCGACAATCCTTCTTTCCACGAACAATACGAGACTGGAATAGAAGGGAGAACCGATAGAGGTACTCAGGGTACCCTCCGCCACACACCGTCAGGTGGCTTGCGGAATATGGATGTAGATGTAGATTGTGGCAGTCTCTAATTCTCTGAAACTATGTTTATAACTTGAACAGAGCGTAGCATGCCATTGGGTTTTAGACTGGAGTCTGGGACGCCACATAGTGTCTCAGACCGTTCTGATACCTGTTGTCGTATATATATATAGAAGGTAGAATATGAATCGTGGAGAAAATATGAGACGGAAGTCCCACTGGATTGTGGGAAGAGAGATGTGTCATTTAAAGTGTTTGTAGATGCATTTAGAGGCTATAGATTCTAGGACATTGCTGAATACTATTGGGTCAGTAGGTGTATCGCTAGAAGGTCTGTTGGATTTTACAGGCTGAAGTTTTCCATGTCTCACAGTAGGAATCAGTACAATGGATTGTCTTATATAGGTTTTGCGACCTGACTGTTCAATTCAGGTTTACACTAACTTGTAAAAATAAATAAATAAATACAAAAGGAAATAAAACTGTCTCTTAAAAGTTTATGTCCAAAAAAAAAAAAAAACTTAAATAGCTCGGAACCACCCAGCACTACTGCCCAGATTATCAGTGTGTCAATGTTCCAGTGAGTAGCACTGTACCAAGGGCCACTGTGAATGGATTTTTTTTATATACACACATCGAAAATAGTTTTGCATCACCCCATGCCAGAACTCCTAAAGATAGGCGCTGACTGTGGATATTGTATCACAAACACAATCCCTTTGACTGTTCAGAATGTGACGAAACCCGCCCAAAGATGTAAACAACCATGCATGAGCAGCGCCTTTAAGACGGAGGTGGTCCGACAGCCGATCAGTTCCAGTCATTCCACCAGGAAGGAGGTACACGGCTCGTGTCGTTTGTAGTTTAACCATGCCCAGACGGTCAATACCGCTGTCCGTTCGCGTCCGCATTGTTACTTTGTGCCAGGAAGGGCTGTCAACAAGGGAAGTGTCCAGGCGTCTCGGAGTGAACCAAAGCGATGTTGTTCTGGCATGGAGGAGAAACAGAGAGACAAGAACTGTCGATCACATGCCTCGCTCAGGCCGCCCAAGGGCTACTACTGCAGTGGATGACCGCTACTTACGGATTATGGCTCGGAGGAACCGGAGGATGCTAAGTTCACCCAACCTGGATATGATGTGACGTCATTATGACGTATATACGCTTTAGTTGATTAACACACCTATCGATTTTTACGAACGTTCGAGATTCTAAACTGTCGTCAGCTAGTTGTTTGTTTTGACACGTGCGATTCTGAAAACAGCTCAGTGTGGCAGCGTATATGTATTTCTCCAAAATAAATGTAAAAGAGCTGGATATTAATAGAAATATTCCTGACCGTGGCCTTGAAAACACCACGGACAACACGTTTCGTAAAAAAGTGAAGTCTTCTTATGTCCCGACCAGATTAGATTGTGTGATTGTTGTATTGAATGCTTACGCCGAAAATAATATTTATTTATTATCAACATTTTAGTATGGTTTCATACAATTGGTCTTGTCAGTACATATTAGATTGTAGCAGCATACTCTTGCTGACTTTTTTTTCTTAATTTTCGTGCAAGTTCGTTAGCTAAGTAATTTATATGTCCATCCCAAGATAGTCTTTTATCAACCATAATTCCAAGTAATTTTACACTCGGACCGCAGAGAAAGATACCTTAGTGTCCAGTAATGACTGGTGTGTAGAATGATTGAATTTCGAACTTAAAAAGAAAAATATGAGGCATTGTTGAAGAAAAATCGTCGACCGGAGATGAAATACGAGGGGAAGTGGATTTCTCACTGTAATCTTAACCAAAGGTTAGTGTCTAGTACTGATTGACGTATGAAACGATTGAATGCAGTGTCAAAGCATTCCATGGTGGTATGATAAACCAGACGTACTGTAGATTATGTCATGTACACAACCACAATAGTTTTAGCATGTACCTAGCCATGTCAATGTGGTTTATGTCAGCAGTATAATTTGCTAAGACAAGATTATGCAAAATACGAATTGCATCACAACATGACCGGATACCTTAAACTATGCAGAAGTGTCGTTACTTTTGCTGGATGCAGCTTGCAGAAGATGGCACCAGTAAAGGTCTCTTACTCGGAGAACCAATGTGTTTGGTCATCATATACTCAGTTCAGCTTTGGAGTCTACTGTTCACAGACGAATGGCGCAGAGCACAGCGCTACCCTGTCACAACCTCTCGAAAGTTCACAAAAGTCGAATAGTCAATATACAGTTTCTATCGTTTTCGATGTAGCGTGTATATGTCATAATGACGTCACATCGTATCCAAGTCCGGTGAACTTAGCATCCTCCGGAGGAACCCTGACAGCAACGCCACCATGTTGAATAATGATTTTCGTGCAGCCACAGGACGTCGTGTTACGACTGAAACTGGGCGCAATAGGCTGCGTGATGCGCAACTTCACTCCTGACGTCCATGGCGATGTCCATCTTTGCAACCACGACACCATGCCGCGCGGTACAGATGGGCCCAACAACATGCCGAATGGACCGCTCATAATTGGCATCACGTTCTCTTCACCAACGAGTGTCGCATATGCCTTCAACCAGACAATCTTCGGAGACGTGTTTCGAGGCAACCCGATCAGGCTGAACATCTTACACACACTGTCCAGCTAGTGCAGCAAAGTGGAGGTTCCCTGCTGTTTTGGGGCTGGCATTATGTGGGGCCGACGTACGCCTCGGTGGTCATGGAAGGCGCTGTAACGGCTGTGCGAAACGTGAATGCCATGCTCCAACCGATAGTGCAACCATGTCGGCAGCATATTGGCGAGGGATTCGTCTTCATGGACGACAATTCGCTCCGCCATCGTGCACATCTTGTGAATGACTTCCTTCGGGATACCGACATCGCTCGAATAGAGTGGCCTGCAAGTTCTCCAGACATGAACCCTATCGAACATGACTGGGATAGACTGAAAAGATCTGTTTATGGTCGACGTGACCCACGAACCACTCTGAGGGATCTAGGCCCAACCGCCGTTGAGGAATGGGACAATTTGGACCAACGGTGCCTTGATGAACTTGTGGATAGTATGCCACGACGAATACAGGCATGCATCAATGCAAAAGGACGTGCTACTGGGTATTAGAGGTACCGGTGTGTACAGCAATATGGACCACCACCTCTGGAGGTCTCGCTGTGTGGTGGTACAACATGCAATGAGTGGTTTTCATGAGCAATAAAAAGGGCGCAAATGATGTTTATGTTGATCTCTATTCCAATTTTTTGGACAGGTTCCGAAACTCTCGGAACCGAGGTGATGCAAAACTTTTTTTGATGTGTATATATAATTTGGCTGCGTTTAGGTCTAGCGGCCAACCAATCACTCGTCACGTTCGCCTTAAAATCCTCAACTAAAAAAAAGAAGCCTCAATTAAAAACGGACAGGAATTAGCGTAAAGAGAGTTCACTATACTTATAGATTAAAGCTTATGAAACAAATTGAATTTATTTCCTATTTCTCTCACAGTAACAAGTTTATGAATTGCAAGTACTGAATGTGATTACGCCAATGCGAGAACTTAAATAACCACACCAATTCTAAGTCTCATTCCTTAAAATTTAAGTTACAGTTCCTCAGCTGCCAACTGGCAAAGTTATAAGTCCCAAAATCCACTCACTAAGGTCGATGGTCAAATTTCAAAGTTCGGAATCGTTCTCTGACGAAAAATTTTCAAAATTTACAGTTCGAAAATATAACTAAGCGTTTGCTAGCGACACTCGCGTAAATTTTATAAGTTCATGTTTAGATAATTATGAAGATTTCAGCACTTTCGTCAAGCGGCTATCTTGCACCGCATATAAAATTCATCACAACGACTGCCTCCGAATACTTCCAGAATCAGACCGTTCGCCTCCTAGCGCCGCTAAAATTAGACTGTCCACGCCAAGATGGCTACCGGGTGTTTATATCCGATGGCAGGATGTGGGTATGGCGAATTCCCGGTGAATGTCATCTGCCATCGTGTGTAGTGCCAACAGTAAAATTAGGAGGCAGTGGTGTTATGGCGTGGTCGTGTTTTTCATGGAGGGGGCATGTGCAATATGAATCAAAACGTACATTCTTTCCTCCAGAGTATATGAAAGCTATAAATATATCACTTTACGCATGTATTTTCATGAATTTGCACGCAAATTTTCTCATTTTTTGATAGCTGCCTTCAGTTTATCGATGCATTCATTAGAGTTCTCCTAAATTCTAATTCTATCATGGAAGACATTATTTATTGTTATATTGTCTTTAATACATGTAAACATAACTATACATTGTACTGGCGGTGCATCTAAACCCTCGCACCCGTCATAATTTTCTCCTTTTGTTTGTGATACTGGCTTTCCAGTATTTTAATAGGTTCACTTTTTTTTAAGGTACACTGTGTGATCAAAAGTATCCGGACACCCACAAACACATACGTTTTTATTATTAGGTGTATTTTGCTGCCCCCTAAAGCCAGGTAATGCATATCAGCGACCTCAGTAGTCATTAGACATCGTGAGAGAGCCGAATCGGGCGCTCCGTGGAACTCCGGGCTTTGAAAGTGGTCAGGTGATTGGGTGTCACTTGTGTCATACGACTGTACGCGAGATTTCCACACCCCTAAACATCCCTAGGTCCACTGTTTCCGATATGATAGTGAAATGGAAACGTGAAAGGACACGTACAGCACAAAAGCTTACAGGCCAACCTCGTCTGTTGACTGACAGACCGCCGACAGTTGAAGATGGTCGTAATGTGCAATAGGCAGACATCTATTCCAAACTGCATCAGGATCCACTGCAGGTACTATGACAGGCGGGAGGTGAGAAAACGTGGATGCCATGGTCGAGCGGCTGCTCATAAGCCACACATCACGCCGATAAATGCCAAACGACGCTTCGCTTGGTGTACGTAGCGTGAACATTGATCGATTGAACAGTGGAAAAACGTTGTGTGGAGTGACGAATCACGGTACACAATGTGCCGATCCGATGGCAGGATGTGGGTATGGCGAATTCCCGGTGAATGTCATCTGCCATCGTGTGTAGTGCCAACAGTAAAATTAGAAGGCGGTGGTGTTATGGTGTGGTCGTGTTTTTCATGGAGGGGGCATGCACCCATTGTTTCTTTTGCGTGGCACTGTCACAGCACAGGCATACATTGATGTTTTAAGCACCTTCTTGTTTCCCACTGTTCAAGAGGAATTCGGAGTGGCGACTCCATCTTTCAACACGATCGAGAACCTGTTCATAATGCACGGCCTGTGGAGGAGTGGTTACACGACAATAACATCCCTGTAATGGACTGGCCTGCACAGAGTTCTGACCTGAATCTTGAGAGGCACCCACATGCCTTGCTCATACTGTGACATCAAGCAGTCAAGCCTGCAAGATGAGTGGTCTGCCAAGCGAGTGGATTCAGTCTTATTTATCGAGTAACATGAACTCTAGTACTCACACTTAAGTTACAAGTTATCCTTCTATATGATTAATACGCAACGGAAACACGCATCTGACTATCAGTAATTTACAGAATTCTGTCTGTACACTACGCACTGGCAATACTACATTTTCTTTCTTTTTTATTTAACGGCTTTCGTCAACACGTGGCCACCGCACTGAATATGAATGGCGCACACATGATAAATTCGGGACATTATGACAACATACAATTCGAAGGAAAAGTCCACCAATCTTTTTCTTTTCACTATCTTATTTATTCCGATAAATTCTCTAACCTAAACACACAAATTCTATAACCTACAACAATAACGCATGAGAAATTCCGCCCAGTGGGCATGGCTTTACATTGGTGAATCTCTATATTATGGTCTCGTAATTATTTAACGCTACAGTGCACTTTCTGGATAGGATGGTGGATCTTTTATTATTTCTCACACTTCGACTCTCACAATCATCATCACGAAACTATCCTCCAGACCGAGCAGTACAGAAGGAACAAGAATAACCCACTAATCTTTTGAAACTACCTTGCTACTCTCCCATGCAAGCCACACATACCCAAATTACATGACATACACCACACTACGACATGGAATACAAAACACTAATATATACTCGATGATAAAAAACTTTTCTTCTTCAGAAACGCTTTCCTTGCCACCGCCAGTCTACATTTTATAGCCTTTCTACTTTGACCATCATCAGTTATTTTCCTGCCCAAATAGCAATACTAATGTAATAAGTGTCTCATTTCCTAATCTAATTCCCTCAGCATCACCTGACTTAATCCGGCTACATTTCGTTATACTCGTGTTGCTTTTGTTGATGTTCATCTTATATCTTCATTTCAAGACACCGCCCATTCCGTCTAACTGTTCTTCCACGTCCTTTCCTATCTCCGACAGAATTACAATGTCATCGGCAAACCTCAAGGTTTTTCATTCTTCTCCCTGATTTCTAATTTCTACTCTAAATTTTTCTTTTGTTTACTTTACTGCTTGCTCAATATACAGATTGAATAACATCGGAATTGTCTACAAACCTGTCCCATTCCCTTCTCAACCACTGCTTCGCTTTCGTGCTCCTCGACTCTTATAACTGACATCTGGTTTCTGTACAAATTGTAAATAGCCTCTCGCTCCCTGTATTTTATCCCTGCCACCTTCAGAATTTGAAAGAGAGTACTCCAGTCGACACTGTCAAAAGTTTTCTCCAAGTCTACAATTGCTATAAACGTAGGTTTTCCTTTCCTTAATCTATCTTCTAAGATAAGTCGTAGGGTCAGTATTGCCTCGCTTGGTCCTGAAAAGCCGTTGATTTCACAAAATAATTTAAATTCTTGAGAGGAAAACTGCGTGCTGTTGTCAGTGACGATGTATTTCGGCAATCTACATCACAAGTGGAAATTTAGGGTCACCATCGATGAGGATGAGCTAGTAGTTTCAGAGAAACGGTCATGCAAAATCAGTATGCAGACGTGACCAGGGTTCTCATGCCTGTGGCCACAGAAACTATTGTCTAGACGAAGCTGACTGGTACTTTTGGCATAACTGGCATTTAGCTAACATCATTTCAATGTCTTTGTCAAATCTTCTGCATTAGCAGTGCTCTCTGGCAATGCATTTTGTACGAGCTATGCACCAGTTGCACTGATGTAGCTTCTGCAGTATCTTAGATTTAAGCGGGGACGTTCATGACAAACACACACTACGTAAAAGATGCACCAAATCCACTACTTTCAAGGTACGGCAATTGCATTTTGTACCATGCTTTACATAAAAATTGACACATTTACTGTTAAATTCTTTGGAATATGTGTGTGTGTGAGAGAGAGAGAGAGAGAGAGAGATGAAAAAGAGAAAATTTTGTAGGTAGTTCTTGAATAGTTTCTGAGAAAAAGATATATATACACTCCTGGAAATTGAAATAAGAACACCGTGAATTCATTGTCCCAGGAAGGGGAAACTTTATTGACACATTCCTGGGGTCAGATACATCACATGATCACACTGACAGAACCACAGGCACATAGACACAGGCAACAGAGCATGCACAATGTCGGCACTAGTACAGTGTATATCCACCTTTCGCAGCAATGCAGGTTGCTATTCTCCCATGGAGACGATCGTAGAGATGCTGGATGTAGTCCTGTGGAACGGCTTGCCATGCCATTTCCACCTGGCGCCTCAGTTGGACCAGCGTTCGTGCTGGACGTGCAGACCGCGTGAGACGACGCTTCATCCAGTCCCAAACATGCTCAATGGGGGACAGATCCGGAGATCTTGCTGGCCAGGGTAGTTGACTTACACCTTCTAGAGCACGTTGGGTGGCACGGGATACATGCGGACGTGCATTGTCCTGTTGGAACAGCAAGTTCCCTTGCCGGTCTAGGAATGGTAGAACGATGGGTTCGATGACTGTTTGGATGTACCGTGCACTATTCAGTGTCCCCTCGACGATCACCAGTGGTGTACGGCCAGTGTAGGAGATCGCTCCCCACACCATGATGCCGGGTGTTGGCCCTGTGTGCCTCGGTCGTATGCAGTCCTGATTGTGGCGCTCACCTGCACGGCGCCAAACACGCATACGACCATCATTGGCACCAAGGCAGAAGCGACTCTCATCGCTGAAGACGACACGTCTCCATTCGTCCCTCCATTCACGCCTGTCGCGACACCACTGGAGGCGGGCTGCACGATGTTGGGGCGTGAGCGAAAGACGGCCTAACGGTGTGCGGGACCGTAGCCCAGCTTCATGGAGACGGTTGCGAATGGTCCTCGCCAATACCCCAGGAGCAACAGTGTCCCTAATTTGCTGGGAAGTGGCGGTGCGGTCCCCTACGGCACTGCGTAGGATCCTACGGTCTTGGCGTGCATCCGTGCGTCACTGCGGTCCGGTCCCAGGTCGACGGGCACGTGCACCTTCCGCCGACCACTGGCGACAACATCGATGTACTGTGGAGACCTCACGCCCCACGTGTTGAGCAATTCGGCGGTACGTCCACCAGGCCTCCTGCATGCCCACTATACGCCCTCTCTCAAAGTCCGTCAACTGCACATACGGTTCACGTCCACGCTGTCGCGGCATGCTACCAGTGTTAAAGACTGCGATGGAGCTCCGTATGCCACGGCAAACTGGCTGACACTGACGGCGGCGGTGCACAAATGCTGCACAGCTAGCGCCATTCGACGGCCAACACCGCGGTTCCTGGTGTGTCCGCTGTGCCGTGCGTGTGATCATTGCTTGTACAGCTCTCTCGCAGTGTCCGGAGCAAGTATGGTGGGTCTGACACACCGGTGTCAATGTGTTCTTTTTTCCATTTCCAGGAGTGTACCTTTTTCTCAGAAACCATTCAAGAACTTTCTCCAAAATGTTCTCTTTTTCATCTCTTTGCACATAGTAAGCTTCTCTCATGATGTTCTTTGAATATATCGAATAGGGGAATTTTAATGATTTTTTAATTATAATTCTATAAGTTTAATATAAAATTCATGTTTAATTCCGAGCACTTTGCCCCATATCTTAGCTCACACTCAGAATTTCAAAATTTGTTCTTGCGACAACATTCATTAGGACAAGAGAAAAAGGGTACAAAACTTCATAATTGTAGCCTTCATATATTTTGAGGAAAAGGTCCAAAACTTTAAAAAACACAGTTTTTAGGAAAAGGAATTTAAAGTTCAACCTAACTCACGTCACCTCCTCAGAAGACCGCAGATTTGTCCTCAGGGTCCTCTTTCCCTTCAAAACTTCTCTTCTGTTTCCTTGTTTTCTGCCTTCTTACCTTCACCATGTTAACTAATGACCTTTCAGCTGCAGAGAGGCGCTGTAAATCCATTTTTCTCAACATGTCTTGAGTGAAATTTTCTATCCTAAAGCCTATTGTCTCTAATACCTTCATCCTTCCTACGTTTCTATCGTCAGATACAGGAACTGCATCATAAGTTGCAGTTCTGACAAATGTACTAGATCAAAAAGAGGCAAAAAAGTAATTGCTTCTTCATAAACAAAGGGGTTGGTTTGTTACTGTTTCTGCGATATGGAACAGAGTTACAGATGATCTACAAACCCAAAGAGTACATATTACAATCTTCTAGATGAATCCCGTGCAAGATTGCTTGAAAGTAATCTACGGATTCGTTGTTCATCGAGCTAGTATTGAAATGTTGCTTCAAAAAATGGGCGTTGCAGGAAGTTCATGTCACAGATTTTTACTTTTCAGGCACTTCGGATGCAGTTTCATCATTGAAACTTTGGGAAATTACGTCCATGAATTCTACTAATAAATTAAAAACAAATTGAAATCTGACTTTTTCTGTCATTTCCATGAATGTCCCTCCTTAAGCACTGCAGGAATCACTCGTGTCGGATCTGATTCTGAGTATACTAGAATGGTACCTTTGTACACAGTAAGCGCATGCTTCGTATTCCAGTACTATTTGATCTCTGGCTGATTAAATAAGTTGTTTTCATTAGGCTACTCTATTTGAATATCCTGTTTGATCTTAGACAAAACAGGATATTTAGACACAAGTTTAGCAATTAAATTTGAGCTTACTGCAAAATTTTCCACAGCGTCTTCACTACTGATACCTACTGAAAAACAAACATCAGGTGATGAGTCAAACATTTCGTCTTACCCTACTGGCAAACATGAAAGCAATTCTGCATTCGTGTGTTGCAGGAGCAACAACAGTCTGGATGATTGACTGAATTGGCCTTTTAAAATCAACCAAAACGGCATTGCTGTGCTGCTATTGCGAATGGCTGAAAGCAAGGTGAAACTACAGTCGTAATTTTTCCCGATGGCATCTAGCTTTACTGTATGGTCCTCTAGAGTAAAATATTCCGGAGGTAAAGTAGTCCCCCATTCGGATCTCCGGGCGGGAAATACTCAGGAGAACGTCGTTATCAGGAGAAACAAAACTGGCGTTCCACGGATGGGAGAGTGGAATGTCAAACCTCTGAATCGGGCAGGTAGGTTAGAAAATTTAAAAAAGGAAATGGATAGGTTAACGTTATATATAGTGGGAATTAGTGAAGTTCGGTAGCAGGAGGAATAGAATTTCTGGTCAGGAGAATACAGGGTTATAAATCCCAAATCAAAGAGTGGTAATGCAGGAATAGGTTTAACAACGAATAAGAAAATAGGAACGCGGATAAGCTAATGCGGACAGCATAGTGAACGCATTACTGTAACTAAGACAGACACAAACCCCGGGCCTACCACATTAGCACTAGTTTGTATGCCAACTAGCTCCGCAGACGATGAAGATATTGAAAAAATGTATGATGAGATACAACACTATTCATACAGTTAAGGGAGACGAACATTCAATAGTCACGAGGGACTGGAATTCGATGGTAGGGAAAGGAAGAGAAGGAAAATTAGTAGTTGAATATGGACTAGGGATAACGAACGAAAGAGGAAGCCACCTGGTAGAATTTTGCACTGAGCATAACTTAATCATCGCTAACACTTGGTTTAAGAATCAGGAAACAAAATTGTATGCTTGGAAGAGACCTGGAGACTCCTGAAGGTTTCAGATTGATTATACGATGGTTTGAACTTAAATAGTGGCAACTGTTCATTCACAACCGATACAGAACAGTTACATGTTTGCACCTGTTACTGTCCTTCAAAGTAGTCACCAGCGTTGTGTAGAACCCGTTGCCAGCGATGTGCAAAGCGCAGTATACCGTTAGCAGAGCCTGTTCTGTTGATGGTGCGACGGGAGCGGTCAACGGCCTGTCGAATATCTGGAACAATTCTGAAGCGAATGCCACGAATGGTTCCTTCATCTTCGGAATCAAATCAAAGTCACAAGGACTTAAGTCTGGGGAGTATGATGGATAGTACAGTACTTCCCAGTCCCATCGACCGAACAGAACAGCAACAGCTTGCGCTGTATGCGCCCGCGCATTATCGTGCAAAATGATGGGTGGGTTGAGCAAAAAGTGTCGCCGCTTCTTTCGCAAAGCTGGTCGCAGGTGATGCTCCAGAAACGAACAGTAATACTGTGCGTTGACGGTCTGCCGTGGAGGAGCGTAATGCGTTAGGATAACACCATCACAGTCGTACACGAGAATCACCATAACTTTAGACCGCTCAATTCGCACCATCAGCAGAACAGGCTCTGTTAACGGTATACTGTGCCTTCCACATCGCTGGCAACGGGTTCTACACAACGCTGGTGACTGCTTTGAAGGACAGTAATAGTTGCAAACATGTAACTCTTTTGTATCGGTTGTGACTAAAAAGTTGCCACTATTTAAGTTCCAACCCTCGTATAATGGTAAGACAGAGATTTAGGAACCAGTTTTTAAATTGTAAGATATTTCCAGGGGCATATGTGGACCCTGACCACAATTTATTTGTTATGAACTGTAGATTAAAACTGAAGAAACAGCGAAAAGGTAGGGATTTAAGGAGATGGGTCCTGGATAAACTGAAAGAGCCAGACGTTATGCAGGCCTTTGTGACCGATCGGTTCTAGGCACTTCAGTCTGGAACCGCGCGACCGCTACGGTCACAGGTTCGAATCCTGCTCGGGCATGGATGTGTGTGATATCCTTAGGTTAGTTAGTTTTAAGTAGTTCTAATTTCTAGGGGACTGATGACCTCAGATGTTAATCCCATAGTGCTCAGAGCCACTTGAACCACACGCTGTAGAGAGTTTCAGAGGGAGCATTAGGGAACGACTGACAAGAACAACGGGAAGGAATACAGCAGAAGAAGAATGAGTAGCTTTAAGAGATAAAATAGTAAAGACAGAAGAAGATCAAGTAGGCGAAAAGACGAGGACTAGTAGAAATCCTTGGGTAACACAAGGGATATTGGATTTAATTGATGAAAGGAGAAAATAAAAAACGCAGTAAACGAAGCAGGCGAAAATGAATTCAAAGGTATCAAAAATAAGATCGACAGGACGTGCAAAATGGCTAAGCGGGAATGGCTAGAGGACAAATGTAAGGATGTAGAAGCATATATCGCTGGAGGTAAGATAGATGCCGCCTACAGGAAAATGAAAGAGACCTTTGGAGAAAAGAGGACCACTTTTATGAATATCAAGAGCTCAAATGGAAAACCAGTCCTAATTAAAGAAGGGAAAGCAGAAAGGTGGAAGGAGTATTTAGAGGGGTCTGCACAAGGGCGGTGTACTTGAGGACAATATTATGGATATGGAAGAGGACGGAGATGAATATGAGATGGGAGATGTGATACTGCATAAAGAATTTGACAGCGCACTCAAAGACCTAAGTCGAAGCGAGTCCCCGGCAGTAGACAACATTCCGTTGAGCTACTGATAGCCTTTGGAGAGCCATCCTTGACAAAACTCTTCCATCGGGTGAGCAAGACATATGAGACGGGCGAAATACCCTCAGACTTCAAGCAGAAAATAACAGTTCAAATTTCAAAGAAAGCAGGTGTGAAAATTACCGAACTATCAGTTTAATGAGTCATGGTTGCAAAATATTAACACAAATTCTTTATAGACGAATGGAAAAATTGGTAGAAGCCGACATCGGGGAAGTCTGAATTAGGTGTACTATCATGTCTTGGTATCAGCTCGCCCGTTGCGCTTATCCTGATGCGTCCTCACTTGACTCTCTGCTTCCCGCAACTTACACAAGCTGTGCCCAGAAGGAGACTCGCTGTCCGTTTCTTCACTTACGAGTGGACTTCAGAAAGTAAATTACACATTTCATCCGAGGCTAAGACCATTGTCCAACAAGAATGGCGCATTGTCATAGTACAGTACATGTTTGGGTGTCTTGCAGGTATATTTCTGATGCGGTACGGCTAAAAGGTGTACGACAGTGTAGGAGTAAAATATCACGGCAACTGGAAGGATACTCCAGATTTGAAGTACCTCGAACAGAACGATTCTTTTGGACAGAAAGTGTAAATTAGTCACAGATTCACTGTGAAATTCTGGCGACATATGGTCCAAATGCTATACGGCATCCAGTTATAGAAAAATGGTCTCAAAAATTTGATCAAGGCAGGACAGACGTGAGTGATGCTGAATGGGAAGGAAAGACATCGACATCGACCACAAACAAAATTGTCCAGACAATCGAGGAGCTGAATCGCAGCAATCACAGATTTTACGACGACGAAAACGTTCAAGTAGTGGTTCTCGAACATCTCGGTGGCTAAGGAGCGGGTTTTTGTCGTCGAGGAAGTGAACGGTTGGTAGGACGTTCCAACCGCTGATAACAGGGACTTGGCGCCGGCCGGTGTGGCCGAGCGGTTCTAGGCCCTTCAGTCTGGAACCACGCGACCGCTACAGTCTCAGGTTCGAATCCTGCCTCGGGCATAAATGTGTGTGACGTCCTTAGGTTACTTAGGTTTAAGTAGTTCTAAGTTCTAGGGGACTGATGACCTCTGATGTTAAGTCCCATAGTGCTCAGAGCCATTTGAACAATTTTTTTAATAGGGACTTGGTGACTACGCTGAAAAATAATCATGTATCTGTGTCACTTTTAAGTGTAGCGCAGTAATCAATAAAAGTTATTTGGAATTCCATAATTGAAACTTACTTTTTGATGTTATAAGTTGTTGTTGGTTGTGGAGACTATGGTGGAGAACTTTAACTGAATCTTTAATTGAATATATCTAATATGGCCCTGTATATCTGACATAAGGAAATCATTATCCACCAAAACTATGATAAAGGGTAGCATTTGACAATGAAATTAGACAAAGATTATTACATGTAAATTCAAAAGAAACGACTTAAGAATCATTGAAATAAAAAGCTAATGCCTTGTAAAACTTGGATAATGGATCGCTAACGTGGTTCAAATGAACGCATATCTGGGTAAATTATTTACATTTGCAGGAATCATACTATGGTGGCTGAAGGTTAGTGCATAGAGATGGAAAATACTCCAAAGGATAGGCATGTGCATGTGTTGCTGGAGTTGAAAGCATGTTGACCCTCTAACTGTGAACAAATCTTGAAAATGGAGATAGAAATTATTGAACATCGCTAAAAGTGGTTAGACTTCCCTGCAGTTCGTCTCACTGTTGCGGCTGGACCTCACCATACTCATAACCTGCGGATGGTGGCTGAAGTGGCTGCATAATCAATCATTGGCTGTGTACCAGCAACTCAGCCAGATGACAACCTATTATCGCATTGTTCAACACCAGTATATCTGGGTGTTACCTTTGACCGAACTCTGTCCTTCAAGAAACATTGCCATAACACCAGGCTGAAAGTTAGTTCACGGAATAACATCTTGAGGAAGCTCATATCCACCGCCTGGGGAGCAAGTCCTCCCATCCTGAGAATTTCTGCTCTTGCTTTGTGTGTGTCCGCTCCAGAGTGTGCTTCACCTGTGTGGAGTGCATCCACTCACACCAAACAGGTTGATATTGCAATCAATGAGACCATCCGAATCTTGTCGGGATGTATGAAACCAACTCTAGTCGATAAAATCTACCTGATTGTTGGAATACTGGTTCAACTGGCTCTGAGCACTATGGGACTTAACTTCTGAGGTTATTAGTTCCCTAGAACTTAGAACTACTTAAACCTAACCAACCTAAGGACATCACACACATCCAGGCCCGAGGCAGGATTCGAACCCGCGACCGTAGCGGTCACGCGGTTCCAGACTGTAGCTCTAAGAACCGCTCGGCCACCCCGGCCAGCTGTTGGAATAGCTCCCTCTACTATTAGAAGGGCTGTTGCTGCTGATATGGAGAGGGCTAAGCAAACTTATGATCCCCGACATCCACTGCACGATCATCAGGTTGTAGTCCGTTGACTGAAGTCGAGAAAGAGCTTCATCGCCAGGACTCAACCACTAGAGGGAACACCAGAGTCTAACCGCATCACCAGGTGGAAGAGCAAGCTACCACCTGATACCCCTGCAAAGGAAGAGCTAGCTCCAGGAAATTACTTGCCCTACCCTATTTGGAGATGTCTCGATCGTCTCAGGGTGGGCGTTCCTCTTTGCAGGACCAACATGCGAAAATGGGTCATCCTTCCAGCTGATGGAGATACATCCTGCGAGTGCGGAACAACACAAGATCCGGCCCACCTGCTAATTTGTCCTCAACTTGAAAAACCCTGCACAAAACAGGACCTGATCGAGGGAAACAACAAGGCCATCCGAGTTGCTACCTTCTGGAAATGCTGACCGGACACAGAAATGAATGAATGAATCGCAGATGAGCGTGCAGAAGTCGTCTAGAAGTGAAGTCCACCCATGGAAAACCCTGCCAGAGAAGTAACTTTCAGAAGTTCGCTTCCGACAGGGAAGACTCTGTTCTCTGCATTTTGCTGCATCACATAATTTTATTGGCTTTATGATAAATATTGTGACCGCTGAACAATAAGAAGTTGTCTTAAAAGACGCTGGTATCCCTCCTGTACTCGCATTCCAGGTGGTTAACAAGCTACCAAAT
Source organism: Schistocerca serialis cubense (assembly GCF_023864345.2). Lineage (NCBI taxonomy): Eukaryota > Metazoa > Arthropoda > Insecta > Orthoptera > Acrididae > Schistocerca > Schistocerca serialis. The sequence continues at coordinate 505,596,891 of NC_064642.1, read as the reverse complement.
TCGCTACACTTGGCACTACAAAAGTGTGTCCTAGTCTTTCCCTTTCCTTGTCTATGTTCATGTGCTGCCAATAAGGGTAGACTTCTGTAAGCACAGCTGTATTCCTGACTCCCAGTTCAAAAATATTTACACTACACAATGGTTGACATTTTTACATTTCCTTTAACATTCCGTCTTGGTGGGCTCTGAGCGCGAAGTCACTGTCTCACAATCTACAAAGGAGCCCTAAACTTAACTTTATGTTAGAGTTCCATTTTCTAAGATGTTATCTTCAAAACAAGTGTTTTTCGGTGAATTTTCCACGCCTGCAGTTTTTTCCACATTAGCAGTTCTTTTGCGACTCTGTCAAAAACGGCATACATGCGCCAACCACACATAGCTCGCTAAAAGCAGTATGTTGTCCCGCACATCCTTGGGATATAATGTGCAGTGTGATTTTGGTTGGCCAGCGCCAGGTCAGCTTCCCTTCAAAGTGCTGTCCTTCCTGATTGTCTGATGTGGTGCTTGGCAAGTGCGCGGATTGCACTTCCCTGAATACCACTGGGGCTTCGTCTCCGCCAGTTTTATTGACCTACAATGTGCCATCTCGTACACAGCCAAGTGCAACCCGCTTTCGCAGTGGCTTCTTACTTAGGTGTACAAGCAATTCAGCAAAGGAATTCGTGCTAATTCATACTTTTTATTTCCCAGCGAACATTAATTGGTGCTAATTCATACTTTTTATTTCCAAGCGAAGATTAATTTATTCCTATTTGATTAGACACCTTTTTTTGTATTTTGCCTAAGTTATGGGACAGTCTGGAAGAAAGGACTTAGTAACAAAGTCCCTTGGTATATTCAAAATCCTGAGGGTGTGGTGACCTGAAGCGGCTCGCAATGGATATTCTGTTTATCTGCTTCCAAACACTCTGTAAATATTATGGCACCTATTAAAAATTACAGCTCAAAACTTATACTACTCAGAATTAAAAACAGAGATATTTTTATGTATAATGTGCTACTTAATACCTACACTATACATTCTAATGTAGTGTGACCCGACCTATATGGGGCCACTACGCATCAGGATGGGTAAGAGAGACTATGGGGGGGGGGGGGGGGAGGGCGATTTATGCCACGGTGCACAGTGAAACAGTGGTAGGGTTAACAGGTTTTTATTTCAAGCATCTATGTAAGGCACGACAACACCCAATGCAGTCGGTTGCGG